>NC_138033.1:83891572-84491572 GCF_964106645.2 Podarcis pityusensis
CCACGAAACAGTGGATGCATGATTTTTTGGTGCAGGCTATAGCCATGGACATGCTATGTGATCTGATGGTGAATTTGGAGTGACCCAATGCAAAAACCCTGAGGATCCATGTGCTTTTACCTCCCCCCTCCCAGGCAGCCTCCTTTATCTCTAGAGTCCCTTATCTCTCCCCCCCCCCCCCGATCGCTTGCCGATCAGCTGCTCAGTGGCTTTGTTTCAACACCCCCTTACCTCTTTCTTTAAAAAAAAGAAAAAGCATGACCTGCTTTTTGCCCCTGGGCAATTAGGCTCCAGGGACCACGCATTCGCTCCATAAGATGCACAGACATTTCCCCTTACTTTTTAAGAGGGGAAAAGTGTGTCCTATGGAGCAAAAAATACGGTAGATTCCAACCATCCCTGGATACAAGACACCAAGAACTGGAAAGGACTTGGGGCATCGTTCACACTGACACACGCACCCCCAACCCACAACAAAATGTTGAATGCATTTAATGTATTAGCTTTTGTTATTTCGATAGCAGAAGGAATCATCAGAATGTAGGAAGCTGCCTTATATCAAGTCAGATTGTTGGTCCAGCCAGCTCAGACAACACTGAGTGGCAGTTGCTTTCCAGGTATTCAGGCAAGGGAGGGAGGTTTTTCTTTGCCCTACCTGGAGATGCTGGGATCTTCTGCACGGAAAAGAAAACAAAGGAAAATGTGGTGGTTGGAGGATGGATGGCGGCTAACAGATTGAGGTTGAATCCTGACAAGACAGAAGTACTGTTTTGGGGGGACAGGAGGCGGGCAGGTATGGAGGACTCCCTGGTCCTGAATGGGGTAACTGTGCCCCTGAAGGACCAGACGCACAGCCTGGGAGTCATTTTGGACTCACAGTTGTCTATGGAGGCACAGGTCAATTCTGTATCCAGGGCAGCTATTTACCAGCTCCACCTGGGTTGCAGGCTGAGATCCTACCTGCCCGCGGACTGTCTCGCCAGAGTGGTGCATGCTCTAGTTATCTCTTTCTTGGACTACTGCAATGCGCTCTATGTGGGGCTACTTTTGAAGGTGACCCAGAAACTACAACTAATCCAGAATGTGGCAGCTAGACTGGTGACTGGGAGCGGCCGCCGAGACCATATAACACCAGTCTTGAAAGACCTACATGGGCCCACAGTATGTTTCCGAGCACAATTCAAAGTGTTGGTGCTGACCTTTAGAGCCCTAAATGGCCTCGGTCCAGTATACCTGAAGGAGCATCTCCACCTCCATCGTTCAGCCCAGACACTGAGGTCCAGCGCCGAGGACCTTCCGGCGGTTCCCTCGCTGCGAGAAGCCAAGTTACAGGGAACCAGGCAGAGGGCCTTCTCAGTAGTGGCACCCGCCCTGTGGAACGCCCTCCCACTAGATGTCAAAGAGAAAAATAACTACCAAACTTTTAGAAGACATCTGAAGACAGCCCTGTTTAGGGAAGCTTTTAATGTTTAATAGGTTATTTTATTTTAGTGTTTTGTTGGAAGCCTCCCAGAGTGGCTGGGGAAACCCAGCCAGATGGGTGGGGTATAAATAAATTATTATTATTATTATTATTATTATTATTATTATTATTATTACTATTACCTGCTGGGTCAAGACATCTAGTCCTGCATCCTACTTTCACACTGGCTAACTAGATGCTTGTGGGAAACCAGCAAGTAGGATTTGAGTACCAGCCTTCACCCCTCCTTTGGTTTCCTGAAGCAAAGTTGCCTCCCACTGTGGAGGCAGAGAATAGGCACCATGGCTAGCAACCATCAATGGCCCTCTCCTCCATGAATCTGTCTTATCCTCTTTTAAAACCATCCAAGTTGGTGGCCATCACAGCTCCCTGTGGAAGGGGAGTTCCATGGAATACCGTATTTTTCGCTCCATAAGACGCACCTGACCATAAGACACACCTAGTTTTTATTTTTTATTTTTTTTAAATGATATTTATTAAAGTTTCAAAAAATACAGGAAAATACAGAATACAGAAAAAAGTATAAAGTTTTTAAGATATAACAAAAAAGTAAAAAATAAAGAGAAACATACAAAATAAAACAGTTAAAAACACATTAATTTTCCATAACCTATCTTCCTTACACTTATTTCCCTGGACCTCCTCGTATCTCCCTTTTTTGTATTCCAGTTCAATTTGTTAGTTCATCAAATCCTTACCATTAAACTTTTACCCATTTGTAAACCTTTTTTCGTATCTCTTAAAGCATTACAGCTGGAAACCACTTAGTTTCTATCCAACATCCTTCTAAGATTCCTTAATTTTACAATATTTCTGTAAATAGTCTTTAAATTTCTTCCAGTCTTCTTTTACCGACTCTTCTCCCTGGTCTCGGATTCTGCCAGTCATTTCTGCCAATTCCATGTAGTCAATCACCTTCATCTGCCATTCTTCCAGAGTGGGAAGACACACCTAGTTTTTAGAGGGGGAATGCAAGAAGAAAAAAATTCTTTAAAGGGAGCGCTGAGCAGAGCCTGTATGCATCCCAGGCTGTGCTCAGAGCTCCCTTTCACGAGCCGCATGGAGCGTGTGTGGGGCGCTTGCAGGCTTTTCCCCCAGGAGGGAGAAGGGCAGCCTGTCACTGACCCCAAGAGCCGCACACACACTCTGCGCAGCTCTTTAAAGGGAGCGCGGCTCTTGGGGGCTTTTGCAGGAGATGGGGGAAGGGACAGAGCCCCCACCTTCCACAAAAGCCCCCAAGAGCTGCGCAGCCTCTTCAGGGCAGCGGGATGAAGGCTCCCCACTGCCCTGAAGAGGCTGCGCCCAGCTAAGCCAGAAGCTAGAACAGCGAGAGGGAGCACAGCGATCCCTCTTGCTGTTCTGGCTTCTGGGATAGCTGCGCAGCCTGCATTCGCTCCATAAGACGCACACACATTTCCCCTTACTTTTTAGGAGGGGGAAAGTGTGTCTTATAGAGTGAAAAATACAGTAATTATATGACACATAAAGGACTTCCTTTTATTGGTCCCATGGTGCTCTGCTACCGAGTTATGGTCCAGGATTGCAGTGTAGAGGGAAGGCAGTTGATCCCCACATCCCCTTGCCACAGGCATGGCACAAACAGGGAGCCCTAGGCAGAGAGGCTGCCTAGCAGGATACAGGAGAGGTGGGCCTGTCCAGGATGCCCCTCTCCATCCTGCTTCTGCCTGATTTGATTCTGTGCTCAAAGGCAGCAGCCATCTGAGGTTGAGTCAGCCGAGCAGTTGAACACAGGGTTGTCCACATAATAGCCTTGGCACTGATGTTGCCCAGCAGTCCGCCAGCCAGCCAGGTGGAAGTCTATTAACTGGCCCCATAAATCTCATCTCCTCCCATTAAGGCCCCCGGCTAGCAGAAAGGTCCTGCTCCAGCTGCCTGCCACACTTGCTTCCACGGTTCAGCAGCTCCTTCCTCAAATGGGAAAATATTTCACAGCCTCCGAGACTGGAGGGGTAATAATGCCAGACCTAGTGGAGGCGCCTCAATGATGCTGGGCCAAGTAATTCATGGTGCAGGACCGAGGCTGGCTCATGGCAGGCACTCCATCTCCCCAAACTGCCTGTATCTTTCACGCTCCCCTGTGAAGTCTCAGGGAGAAGCCGGAGCTGGCAAGTGAGGAGGCGCAGAAGGGCTCATCACCTGTCACCACTGTAAGGTAACAAAGATCAGGTCCCTTTGCCTATGAAAGCATGAGAAAGGAGGTACAGCCCAAGTGGTCCCAGTTAAGTGCCTTCACTGGAGCAGGTAAAGGTAAAGGGAGCCCTGACCGTTAGGTCCAGTCGCGGAGGACTCTGGGGTTGCGGTGCTCATCTCGCTTTATTGGCCGAGGGAGCCGGCGTACAGCTTCCGGGTCATGTGGCCAGCATGACTAAGCCGCTTCTGGCGAACCAGAGCAGCGCACAGAAATGCCATTTACCTTCCCGCCGGAGCGGTACCTATTTATCTACTTGCACTTTGACGTGCTTTCGAACTGCTAGGTTGGCAGGAGTAGGGACTGAGCAACGGGAGTTCACCCTGTTGCGGGGATTCAAACCGCCAACCTTCTGATTGGCAAGCCCTAGGCTCTGTGGTTTAACCCACAGCACCACCCGCGTCCCTGGAGCAGAGCAAGGAGCAATTGTCAGATATTTCCTGTGCCTGGAGAGGAAAACCTGAGGCTTACCATTCACAAGGATCTGGTGGGAAATTAAAGGCCGCTATATGGCATCTTTGTCTGTCAAGAGCACTTCTGTGTAAGGAGGAACTAGAGAATGAATCTTCAAAACTGCCTGGAAACCTAGCCTTACGAGAAATGGTGGCAGGAGTTGGGTATGTTCAAGCTTCACGTGAATCAACAGTGTGATGCAGCCCCCCAAAAATAGAAATAGAAATCTAATGCAATTCTAGACTGCACCAGCCAAACTTGAGTGCCCAGATCAAGGGAAGTAATAGTATCAGACCCCGCCTGGAGTCCCGTGTCCAGTTCTGGGCACCACAGTTTAAGAAGGATATTGACCAGCTGGAAGGCTTGCAGAGGAGCTGAGCAAGATGATCAAGGGTTTGGAAACCTGGCCTTATGAGGAACAGTTGAGGGAGTTGGGCATGTTTAGCCTGGAGAAGAGAAGAATGACAGGTGATATGAGAGCCATCTTCAAATATCTGAAGGGCTGCCACGTGGAAGATGGAGCAAGTTTGTTTTCTGCTGCTCCAGAGGGTGGACCTGAACCAATGGATTCAAATGACAAGAAAGGAGATTCTGACCAAATGTTAGGAAGAACTTTCCAACAGTAAGATCAGCAGTGGAACAGACCCCCTTGGAAGATAGTGGACTCTCCTTCATGGAAGATTTTCCAACAGAGTTTGAATGGCCATCTGCCGGGGATTCTTCAGCTGTGATTCCTGCACTGCAGTGGGCTGGACCAGGTGATCGTGGTGTTTGAAGACGCAAGGAGGCTCATAAAACCACTTCATGTGGGACCTTCCTACTAACTTCGCTTAATGAAACAAACAGGAAGTGAGCCAACTCCTTACAATAACCAGATAAAGGATGGAAATATATGTTTACATGTTACATGTTGTGTCTCTGTCATTTTAGAAATGTTTAAGGGGTTTGTGTTTAAAATTGGCCACAACATCCACAGACTGCCTTTCTTAAGTGTGCATAGTTTAAAACTGCAAGCTTGCTTCAAATTTTAGTTTAAAGAAACCATGTTGGACCTGATCAATTTAAACATGGCACGTTTTTAACACTGGGAGCCACCCAGAGTGGCTGGGGAAACTCAGCCAGATGGGCGGGATATAAATAATAAATTATATTATTATTATTATTATTATTATTATTATTATTATTATTATTATATTCCAGCTTTCCAGTTCTATGGCTCTATGAAACACTCCACATGAAATAGTAAAATCCCGTCTGTATGATGCCCCGGAGGCCATGCTGGAAAGAACAAGCAGCGCACATTCTGGTTGGCAGTGTTTGGGTAGCACACCATCACGGATTGTGTTTCTGGTCCTCATGAGTGGCAGTGGGGTCCTGGCTGCCCCAGAAGTGGGGCATTGCTTCACAAGATTTGGCACAGACATGCGAGGGAGATGGGCTTAACAGCCCAACGTGCTCTTCTTCTGGGAACTCAATATGTGCTAGTAGCCACATTTTTTATTTTTTTATTTTTATTCCGCCTGCTTAATCAACAAAACCTCTAAGTAGCCACATTTTTTATTTTTTAAATTTTATTCCGCCTGCTTAATCAACAAAACCTCTATGTGGTGTATAGGAAATGCTATAAAATATTCATCGAAAATACATACAAGGTTGAAAACAAACAGAGAAGGCACCTCCCTTCCCCACTTAGCCCTACGCTGGGCTTCCCGGCACCCTCATCCAAGGAGCAGGAGGCAGGAGGGAAGCTTCTGCTCACAGAAGAGGCTTGTTGGACTTTCCTGGGCTGTGGCAGACATGCCAGCCTGGATGTGGCCCCGCCTTTGCCTTAGCAGACTGAAGCTGTTATGTACTGAAGCTCTAACCCTGGGCCAGCAGGTGGATACTGTAGATAGTTTTCACTCAGGTCCACATATGCAAATAAGGGATTGAAAGTGACGTTTAGTGATTGGATAGTTACAGAAAGTGGTTACAGTTGCGTTGTACTGGAGCTCTATATAAGCAGGCTGGCTGAACCCTTCCGTTCAGTTCTGTTCTGGCCTGTGAATAAACAAGAGCTGTTGGAAGAATCGCTGTGTCGTCTGATATGTTCACCCACAACCTAACAGAAGCCCACCTGCCTTTCACTCCACCTGCCTTCCTAGGCCTCTTGTTCATGTCTGGGCACCACCAAGGGATGCTGAGCTGGCACTGCAGTCCAAGAATCTAGTCCATCTGCCGCACAACCCTCTTGCAAGGGAGATGGTGGGTTCTCCTTCACTGGAGGTTTTTAAATGGAGTTCTTTAGCTGGGATCCCTGCATTGCAGGAAGCTGAACTAGCTGACCCTCCAGGCCTCTTCCAGCAACACAATTCTATAACACTATGTTGCACTGGAGGGTTTTAAACAGAGGTCATGTGTGATTCCTGCATTGCAGCGGGTTACACTAGATGGCCCTAGGCGTCCGTTCCAAATCTACAGTTATATGGGAAAGTTATTTGGGGTGATTCAGTGGAAGGTTTGCATGGGGCACTAGGGCCATTAAGGGGGTGGGTAGTGTTTGGCCACTGGGGGGGCTGGAGCCAGAAACCTCCTTGCTTTGCCTGCTCAAATGTGTTCCTGGTGGAATGGAATGGAATGGAATGGGGGGGGTCCCCTCTTGCAACACACGCAGGGGCCGTGAACGGAACCCCTGCATAAGTGGGGATTCCCCTGTATTCTGAATAATGCATTTTATAGGGTAGTGGGGCACTGAAGGTGAGTTTATGGAAACAGAGATGGGTTTTGGCCCAGAAAAGTTTGGGAACCACTGGTTCAGAAAAAAAGGCAAGTAAGAGGAGGCATGATAGAGGTGTATAAAATTAGGGAAAGCAGCAAGGCATTCACATATTTGGAATCCTGCAGGAAACTCCATTTTGGCACATAGGACTCCATTAGCCACCGGCTGTTCTCTCCTCCACAGCACTCAAGAGCATACACATTTTGGACTGAGGCTACTTTTTAAGATTGATGCTAAAAGAGGAATAGACAAATTCACGGAGGAGAAGACTAGCTGTGGCTACTGGTCAGCCTGGCTAAGCTCTGCCTCCACAGTTGGAGGCAGAGATACTTCTGAATACCAGTTGCTGGAAACCACAGGAGGCAAGAGAGGGGCTCATGTGCTCTGCTGCTGCTTGCGCACTCCTTTCCCAACAAATCTATGAGTCTATGCATTTGTGAAGTCTACATCCTTTTTACTTGAACTGGCCATTTCACTCTTCTGCCATCGTTGCATTCTGACTATTTAGAGCTCACAACCATCTTGCCCCTTAATGCCATTCTGGCACTTGTCAAAATAAACAAATGATTTTTGAACTTATGAGGCTAAATGGTTCTTGTTAATTCCTCCAAGTAATCAAGAGCAAAGGGCAATTTCACCCAGTCTGTTTCTCAGCCCAGGATTCCTGCATTTGTAAGAACTTGATTTTTTGGTGCGACAGCCCGTACACTTAGGAACTCCCTGCCCATTGACATACGGCAGATGTCTTCACTGTCCTCTTTCTGGCACCTGCTGAAAACATTCTTGTTTAGGCAAGCTTACCCAGAAATTTTGAACTGATGCTTTTGAATTCTGGTGCTGGAGGAGACTCTTGAGAGTCCCATGGACTAAAAGAAGATCAAACCTCTCCATTCTGAAGGAAATCAGCCCTGAGTGCTCACTGGAAGGACAGATCCTGAAGCTGAGGCACCAATATTTTGGCCACCTCATGAGAAGAGAAGACTCCCTGGAAAAGACCCTGATGTTGGGAAAGATGGAGGGCACAAGGAGAAGGGGACGACAGAGGACAAGATGGTTGGACAGCGTTCTCAAAGCTACCAGCATGAGTCTGACCAAACTGCGGGAGGCAGTGGAAGACAGGAGTGCCTGGCGTGCTCTGGTCCATGGGGTCACGAAGAGTCGGACACGACTAAACGACTAAACAACAACAACCCAGAAATTTGGAACGTTGATGGATTTTTTAATCTGCTTTTAGTTCACCACAGGTTTTATTACTTTTTTTGAATGTTTTAAAGAATTGATTTTCCTGTTTTTACTTATAAATGTATTCTCTTCGTTAACTGCTCTGAGGTTTGTTTGTTTTTACAATCAAGCAGTATTCTGATGTTATGAAATAAATGAATTAATAAATAAGATTTCAAAATATCCTATCTGTGTGGTTAAATTGGTGCAGAGGCCTGGTAACAGAAGCAAAACGAATTCAGAAGGAAACAATGAATCAACATAAATTAACAAAGACATCACATGCAGTTTTGAGCCATAAGCTCCTTTAAAAGATAAGGTAAACAGTGATATATAACCACATAGCATTTGTGCTTTTCCAAAAAGATTAATGGGCCAAGTGGGGGCTTAGGGGGCGGGAAATTGGCTATGATTAATATATGATAGAAATAGATAGCAAACAACATATAAAGCATCACGTTTGACCAAGCCTCTGGAGAGGCAAGCCTTCAGAAGGGAAACCTACCATATAGGTCCTTGATCAATAGTAATGGTTTGATGAGTAATGTCCTAGCGATTTCCTAGAGAATTTGTAAGCAGATGCCAGCCAGAACATCGCAATTCCTCCACTCATGCCATCTATGCCTGTGTCCTCCATCACGATATATGGGGTGAACCACTCCTATGGCTGGTGGAAGGCCCAGAAGGAAGGTACAGTGGTGCCCCGCAAGACGAATGCCTCGCAAGACGAAAAACTCGCTAGACGAAAGAGTTTTCCGTTTTTTGAGTCGTTCCGCAAGACGAATTTCCCTATGGGCTTGCTTCGCAAGACGAAACGTCTTGCGAGTTCTTGCGAGTTTGTTTCCTTTTTCTTAAAGCCGCTAAGCCGTTAATAGCCGCTAAGCCGCTAAGCCGTTAATAGCCTCTAAGCCGCTAAGCCGTTAATAGCCGCTAAGCCGCTAATAGCCGTGCTTCGCAAGACGAAAAAACCGCAAGATGAAGAGACTCGCGGAACGGATTAATTTCGTCTTGCGAGGCACCACTGTACCAAGGATGCAGGGACTGTGCCCTTGATCTGGCTAAGACGGGATGCAGTGAATGAGGCTGAATGTTGTAAAATTCAGGACAGAGAAAAGAAAGGACTTCTTCACACAGTGCATAGTTAAACTGTGGAACTCCCTCCTGCTGGAGTAATGGCCACCAAGTTGGATGGATTTTAAAGCTAGATGGCTTGAAAAGAGGATTGGACAAATTCACAGAAGAGTCGCTATCAATGGCCACTAGCCACAATGTCTATTCTGTGCTTCCATGGTCAGAAGCAACAACGCTCTTCCCAATAGAGGCATCTGGTCAGCCACAGTGAGAAAAGCAGATTCTGGATTAGATGGGTCAGGCAGGTGGCGCTATGGGTTAAACCACAGAGCCTAGGACTTTCCGATCAGGTCGGTGGTTCGAATCCCCGTGACGGGGTGAGCTCCCGTTGCTCGGTCTCTGCTCCTGCCAACCTAGCAGTTCAAAAGCACGTCAAAGTGCAAGTAGATAAATAGGTACCGCTCCGGTGGGAAGGTAAACGGTGTTCCTGTGCGCTGCTCTGGTTCGCCAGAAGCGGCTTAGTCATGCTAGCCACATGACCCGGAAGCTGTATGCCGGCTCCCTCAGCCAATAAAGTGAGATGAGCACCGCAACCCCAGAGTCGGCCACGACTGGACCTAATGGTCAGGGGTCCCCTTTACCTTTAGGCCTGATGTTATGTTCTTGCGTTCTTATGTTCATTGGTTCCATAGTTCACAAAGAGGACTCCCCACATCCCCAGGACTCTGGCAGTTATCTTTATACAGTGGTACCTCTGGTTACGAACTTAATTCATTCCGGAGGTCTGTTCTTAAGCTGAAACCGTTCTTATCCTGAGGCGTGCTTTCGCTAATGGGACCTCCCGCTGCATGTGCACCTCTGGCACACGATTTCCATTTGCATCCTGGGGCAAAGTTCGCAACCAGGAGCAGCTACTTCCGGGTTAGTGGAGCTCATAACCTGAAGCATTCATAACCAGAAGCATTTGTAACCAGAGGTACCACTGTATCCGATCTTTCAATTGAGCTTGGATAGTTAACACCAGCCTCTCAGGGCCACCATGAGGGAGTAATTCCTGCTGAGTGACAGTTAGGGGGTTTTTGATAAGATGTCGGATGGCACAACCCAAGCTAATGAACCTTAACAGTTTGGATGTGCTCCAGCAGTTGGGCTCCCGTGGAATGATAAATCACACATGCAACAGATAAACCAGATATTGCTCTGAGCCTCTGAATAGCAGTTTTATTTTTTTATTTTTACACGCTTCCTAGGAGGTCCAGGAAAGGAAGGAAGTGAAGGGGAGAGCAAAGGGGAGAGTCAGCATGCAGACCCTTTCTCTGAACGAAGAGGGGCTCATAGAATCATAATATGGCAGAGTTGGAGCAAATCCCAAGGGCTGTCTAGTTAAACCCCTTGCAATACCAGCATCACAGCTAAAGAATCCCAGGCAGCAGTGGCGTAGCATGGGTTGTCAGCACCCGGGGCAAGGCAAGTAATTTGCGCCCCCTAACCCGTGGATTTGCGCCCCCTAACCCTAACCCCCAGATGTTGCACCCGGTGCGGCCGGCCCCCCCTGCACCCCCCACGCTACGCCACTGCCAGGCAAGCAGCCACCCAACCTCTGTTTAAAAACCTCTGATGAAAGAGAGTCCACCGCCTTCTCAATCTTCTCCTGTGGGAACCTGCTCCAACAGGAGGCTGGGATGGCCACCAACTTAGATGGCTTTAAAAGGGAATTCAACAAATCCATGGAGGAGCAGGTTATCAGTGGCGACCAGCTATGATGGCTCCACTCTGCCTCCATATTCAGAGGCAGTGATACTTCTGAATACCAGTTGCTGGAAATGGCAGGAGGGCAGAGGGCTATTGTGCTCAAGTTCTACTTTTGGCTTCCCAGAAGAGACGTCTGGTTGACCACTGCAGGAACTGGATGCTGAAGTAGATAGGTCCATTGGCCTGATCCAGCAGGCTCATCTGATGTTCTTATTTTCTTATGACTTCCACAGAAACCCTCTCAGCACCTCTGAACAGGCTCAGAACCACCAGTATTAAAATAACTAAGCAAGTATTAGAAATCACCCCAGAATTGGCCCTACTAAACATCTTCCAAGACAACAATGCCCACTTACACCACAAAGAACTCATAACCCACCTACTTTCAGCAGCCAGAAACATCATAACCAGACACTGGAGAGACCTGTCAGGAGTAAGCATGGACCAATGGTACCAAATAGTATGGGAAACAGCCTTACTAGAAAAATTAACCAATAAACTGTAACTGACACGGGGACAAACAGAAGAAGACGCCTTTACCCCGGTATGCCCCCCCCCCTTTATCACATACACAGCCCAACAAGACAATGCCAATAATCCACCAACGGCATACAAATCAATATGGCTAACCTGATCCAAAACACCCACCCACCCCACTCACACATGAAAACAAAGACCACCACAGCCAACCACAAATGAACAACCACACCCTAGGCCAACCCCAACCTCTCTCACCACCAAAGGAACACAAGTGAACAGCAGAGAACCTGCACAAGCAACGCTGACACCAAACTCTACATACATTAAGCAAAATGGAAACATCGCCACCCAACCCTAACCCCACCCATCTTCCCCCCCCCCTCCACCCCTCTCAACAAATGAAACTGATTTGTAAAAATGTTACATGGAAAAAATACAAGAGAGAGACATTACACATACTTCTGTAAATCAAGAAAATCTTTAATAAAAATACAAAAAACAAAACAAAACAAAAAAGAACCACCAGCATAAACATGTTATGCTTTTTCTGTTGTTTACTGTCAGGGACTGGGTAGAGGAGGAATGCTGGACACCGCTTCCCCAGCCTGACCCTTTTAGAGAAGGAGGAGACAGTTCAGAATTACAACAGGGGTTTGGGGGAGGTCACAGCTCAGAGGCAGATGAGGGGGAAAACTGGGAAATAATTGGAGAGGAGGAGGAAGAAGAAGAAGTACAAGGGGAACAATGGCTGATAGACTCAGGGTCTTTAGAGAGCATTCCAGACCCCCCCCCTCCCAGAACACGGTGGGCCTTGAAAGTAGGAGAGCAAAGAGCTCAAAGGCAGAGGGCACATCCCAGCACCTGTAGTGATGACTCATGAGGAAGTGGGAGGGAGTGGAGATTCACTCGGAGCAACGGCATTATTCCGAGAGGCCACATTCTCCGTGTCTTGTCTTATCCATTCCTGGCAACCTGCTGTGGGGGTTGGTTCCTCTGCTGCCTGACATTTACTGTCCAGGGTTCATTTTGGGTTGAGAGGTTCCTACAGGGAAATAGAAAGACTCTGCTCCTCTTGACGTATGGGGAAAGGGGCGTTTCCCCTCCTTCCCATGATTTTGCATCACCATCCCATCCTGGCAGTATCCAGTTGTTTTTTCTAAAGACACATCCTCAACCTCTCTTGCCACAGCCACCCGCCTCTGCCCTGCCCACCCAGTTAGGGGTCTTGTTCCCCACTTCCTGACAGAGGGCTTCCCTCGGCTCCTCAGTGTCAGGATCAAGGCTCCCCAGAGCCACCGAGACCATCTGCATAATCTTATCCAGGCAATTTGTGCAGGCCACCTTCGGGTCATGGCGATCAGTTGAAGCCACTTATCTGCCCATTTTCTTCCCCATAATATTAGGCTAATTTGATTACTCCGCAACCTGGCTGTGCTGTGGCAGAATAATTGGCAGGCTTTTCACCCAAGGCAGGTCAGTGGCGTTTGGATTCCCAGACGCTGCTCTGTCTATCAATGCCAACTTCCAGGCCCACTGAGAATGGAGTGAGCACATCTGTGGGCTCGATTCGGCTTGACTCCTTCTCACTGACCCTCCACAGAGTTACAGGGAAGGAGCAGGGCAGTTTGGGACAGTTTTCAGCCAGCCTGTGCGATGTCTTTCAGGCTGATGCTGAGGCCTACTGTGATGGCCTGGGATTCGGACTCGGATACTGAACCTGAGGGATCCCAGCCTGCACAGAATTCCCCGCCTCCAGAACCAGCTGTGCTGGGGCTGGGGCCTGAGCCTGAAGGGTCCTCACCTGTGCTGGATCCTCAGGTGCAGGCACCAGCTGAGTCTGCTCTGGCTCCTGAGGTGATGGAGGACCCATTGCCTGCAGGTGCTCCACTCTCAGCCCTGTCAGAGGAAGCTGATGTTGCCTCTGGGTCCGGTAACCCTCCAGCCTCTCCTGGGCTGCAGAGGCTCAGGGCAGAGAGGCGGAGGGAACTAAGTTCCCACAGGAGGAGTGCTCGCCTCCAGGCCAGGAGAGGCGAGTCACCAGAGGATCGGGGCCGCCCTATGCCTCGGGGCATATAAAAGCCGACCAGCCCCATGTTGGAATTCTGCCTGGGTCAGAGGAATGTGCCACAAGCAGGCACCGGCAGATATTCCTGTCGACCTCCCCGCGTCTCCCAACCTCTGCTGATAAGCAGGCGAGGTCCGGCGATTCTTCTCAGATGTATGAGAGGAACACACCGTTCTTGCTCTCTCCCCTTTGGTGTCCCCAGGGAGGGGAAAGAAGCAGACAGAAAACTATTTACATCATTTATTTCTGCCTCTTACATCAGTACAGAGAATCATGTCTGCACTCGACAACAGCAGGTACATCCCAAGTACATCCAGTACGGGTCATATGACACACACACACTGAGCTAACATCCGGTGCTCAGTACAGAATGGACTGCCCCTTTGTTCCCATGGCAACAGTCACAAACATCCTGTCTGGCTTTCCAGCCACAAGCAGCTGGCTGAGCTGCTAAAGCCTTTGCTTGCTGCAGCATTGGTGCTTTATGGTAACATACTCCCCCTAAAGTATCAATGTGTGCTGCGAGCAAAGCGTCATCCAGAGAAGAAAACAAACAGTTGTTATATTTATAACATTCCCCTGTTGTTTCAGTTCCACCCTTGGAACTACCCGCCACTGGTTTAACCAATGTACCTCTCTGGTTGTGTGACTTCGCATTATCTCGGTTAACAACTCTCTGTTGTGCCTTTGTCTCTGACTCAGACACAGCTTCAATCTGTCCTTGGTCGTTTACAATAGCAACATATGCAAGGTTAGCAAACTCCTTTGAATACCTCTTGGGTGGTACACCCTTCGTTGCTCTTTCAGACCTACGTAAGAGGTTCTGATCCTCTGTGCTCACTGGTTCAACCTTTGGACTCTGTTGAGAACCAGTAGCAATCAGTGGTTCTTCCTTCACCTGTGAAGGTCTATCCATTGTGTGAGATTTTCTCTCAATGACTGTTACAACTGAACTCTCTGAGCTCTCACTGTCATCATCAGTACTACTGAACTCAATAAGATCAAACTCATCATCATCATCTGAATCGTTTCCTGTGGGAAATGTCTGTACTACCCGCTCTTGCTTTGGAGCACTCTCTAGGAACTTTGTGAGAATCACCTGACCAGATTCAGACAAAATTACTCTGTAGAGACCTTTTTCATATCCCACAAAAATGCCTCTGGCATTCTTTACTCCACCTGGAGCTTCTGTTCTCACATGAGACCCGAAAACCTTAAAATAGGCAACAGAAGGTTTTCTATTGAACAGCTTCTCAAAAGGAGAACATCCCAACTCTGTTGAGACTTTTCTCAGCCACACATGAAGATAGGACGCTAGCGATTCAGCCCAATATTCATGTGGCAGATGTGAACTCAGCAATTGCGCATTCATTCCCTTTTGCAATTCTTTGTTCACTTTTACACAGACCCCCCTGTTCCACGCTTCTTGTGAAACTGCCACTTTGTGGTCTATCCCTTTTCCATCCAGGAACTTCTGAAACTTCTGTAACAGAAAAATTTGCTTCTCATCTGTGAAAAGACAATCAATGTTAGCATCATGCATACTTTTAACCTTGTCACAAAATTCCTGAAACTTTTCTAAAGTTTCTTGCGGTTTCTCCATCATATAAACCCAAGAATAATTAGTGAAACAATCCACACACAAAAGGTAATATCGTGCACCGCCTCTAGATGGTTCTAGAGGACCAATCACATCAGCATACACCCGCTGAAATGCTCTGTCGACCTTCTTCGTCTTGGTGCTCACACTGGTCACACCTGCGAGAGAGATTTCGTTAGAAACATCAGAAGAATTACATTTCATGTAATCACTTTGATCAAAAGTCAACAAATACAGTCCATCTTTCTCTTTGGCAGTAAGAAACAGTTCTCCATCTTTGTAGATCTTGCAGCTTTTAGCATCATAGGACAGTTTCAGTCCTTTCTTTGCAATCTGCGACACGCTCAGCAGATTAAATCTCAGTTCTGGAACCAGGTAAACATTGCTTATAGTCAAGTTCAGACTCTCAAGATACACAGTCCCAATTCCAGTCGCTTCCAACTCCTGACCGTTGGCCTGTTTCACAGTGAAGCTTTGCTTCCTCAACGTCGAAAATAGTCCTCTGTGCGGGCACAAATGTTTTGTACAGCCCGTGTCGATTATGAATGCGTTCCCAACATCTGGCGTGGTTCCTTTCGCCATCATAGCCTTTGCAGGTTTCATCTGGCACTTGGTACGGCTTTTGCCTGACGCCTCAGGCTTCGTAGAGCTGCTCTTCGCTCCTCTTGACTGGCGCGGCTTCTTACAGTTTCGCTGTAGATGCCCAGCCTGTCCACAATTGTAGCATCGGACAGCACTCAATGCTACTCCATGCTCTCCAGTAGCATCAGCAGTGGGGGAACTAGAACTCTGTTCATCCCTCCCCCTGTCTTTTTCTTCCAGTGCAGCAAGTCTGTCGTGTTCATTCAGGACCACAGCACAAACTCTCTCCGCGGTCAGCTGCGCGGCCGGTAGGGAACCAAGCTGACTGGCAACAACCTTGTAGGTGCGGCTAAGGCTGTTTATCATCATGAAGCAAAACACTTCCTCCTGAAGACGAAAATTGCGTTCCACCATCTGTTGACGCAGAAACTTCATTTCTGTCAGGTGCGCTTGAACATCTCCATCAGGCGCAAGTCTCAGATTGGTCAATTTCTCAAAATACAGCAACGCTGAAGAACCAGCATCTCTCTGATGCGTTGTACGCAGCGTGTCCCATACCTCTTTCGCATTTTCTAAATGCTGAACATGCACCAACTGATCATCTGAGACACACAGAATTATAGCAGTCCTGGCCCTTACATTCCGTGATTCCCAACCTCTGGTTGGTGCTGCAGGGATGGGGTTTTCAATTACATCAAAAAGCCTCTGATTCTGCAGCAGGGCCTTCATCTTTACAGACCAAGATGAATAATTGTCATTTGATTAAGGGAGGTGGGCAAGGCAAAGCTCCTTTCTTGGCATCCATCTTGAAGCCAAGCCTCTTCAGCTTTCCAGCCCACACTCTCAAACAAACTGTAAAATCCAACAGTCGTTTTTTTCTTTCTCACGCAGCAAACTGCAAGTTGTTTATGCTTTTTGCACCTGGCAGCTAAACTCAGGCTGCTATTGAAAAGTCCCTTCCAAGGGCACGTAAACTTGTAGCCGAAACATTCTCTGATTTTGTTTCGCTTTCCCAGGCTCACACTCAGAGTCCAGCCCCTTTGCCAGTAACTTTCCAACTTTCCGTTACCTAGCAACAATGCATTTCAATGGGACTCCTTATCTACCACAAAAATTTGTGGAATGCAGGCGTCAGCCTTCAAGCTGCAGGCCTCTTCCTCCGGAGCTTTTGTTTTCTTTGAAACGCAGCTCCGTGAACCAGGGAATTAATCTTCCTGCGTTCACGCTTTTAGCCCGAAATGCAGCATACCTTGAACTTTGTTGCTCTGGAAAACACCTCTTCTTTCCATCAGCTGTCTGTGGAGCCTCTGGCATGTCTCAGACGCTTTTCTCTTCCTCCTTGGAGCAGAGGAGGACAATCCACCAGCCTCTCATGCAGATGTCCGATGAATCGCAACCATCCGAAGGCTGCCACTGTTGGAATTCTGCCTGGGTCAGAGGAATGTGCCACAAGCAGGCACCGGCAGATATTCCTGTCGACCTCCCCGCGTCTCCCAACCTCTGCTGATAAGCAGGCGAGGTCCGGCGATTCTTCTCAGATGTATGAGAGGAACACACCGTTCTTGCTCTCTCCCCTTTGGTGTCCCCAGGGAGGGGAAAGAAGCAGACAGAAAACTATTTACATCATTTATTTCTGCCTATTACATCAGTACAGAGAATCATGTCTGCACTCGACAACAGCAGGAAGAAAACTCCTCCCAAGTACATCCAGTACGGGTCATATGACACACACACACTGAGCTAACATCCGGTGCTCAGTACAGAATGGACTGCCCCTTTGTTCCCATGGCAACAGTCACAAACATCCTGTCTGGCTTTCCAGCCACAAGCAGCTGGCTGAGCTGCTAAAGCCTTTGCTTGCTGCAGCATTGGTGCTTTATGGTAACACCCCAGTCCCAAGTTGTGGGAGCAATGTTGTTGGTTGCTAGTTCCTGCCTGAACCCTGTCCTGCTTTCCTGCCTGAGCTCCTGACCCGCCCTGACTCCCTGCTTGCAAGCCTGTTCCTGACTTCACCCAGCTCCCTGCCCTACACCCAGCTTCAGCTACTACGGACTGCCTCCATGTTGCACCTTTGACCACGGACTGGACTTGGACCTCGCCTCTCGAGTAACCCACAGGACCAGCACACCTACCTTGCAAAACTGTAGGTACAATGGAGGAAGCAAGGAGGTCTCCCTCTCCTCCTTCCCACTGGCGAGAGCCAGTGTGGTGTAGTGGTTAAGAGCAGTAGTCTCGTAATCTGGTGAACCGGGTTCGATTCCCCGCTCCTCCACATGCAGCTGCTGGGTGACCTTGGGCTAGTCACACTTCTTTGAAGTCTCTCAGCCCCACTCACCTCACAGAGTGTTTGTTGTGGGGGAGGAAGGGAAAGGAGAATGTTAGCCGCTTTGAGACTCCTTCGGGTAGTGATAAAGCAGGATATCAAATCCAAACTACTCCTCCTCCTCTTCTTCTTCCTTCAAATTAGCTTCCTTCACAGCTATATAGAACAGTCAGTGGTGCCTATTGGACGTGCAAAGCTGAAAATGCTGGGAGATATGGTATATATGCTGGATAGGACCCCAAATCTTCCACAAGCATCTCAAGAAATTTGGGATAAGTAACATCTAACTGGTTGAACAAAAACTATCGCTGTAAAACACAGCCTTTTATTCTTGGTTCTCCTTGTGCTTCTGATGGTTTCTGTTACAGCTTAATGTTTCCGTATATCTTGCAAGTCATGTGACAACATCCCTTGTTCTCTTTATTTCTTATGACAGTGCTCTCCCCTTACCTGTCTGTGTCTTATCGCAAATATCAGGTCGTTGCTTTTTAAAGGAAAACTGAAAAAAAGAAGAAAATTATGGGAAGATACAGCAATGGAAACTGAAGTAATAACTGACTGTACTGTTCCCACGAATCTAATTTTACCATTTAGCTACAGTAAAGAAACTGAACTAATAGAGGCAGGGAATTGCTGCAACACCTTTCAACTGCTGCCAGAATTACTATTTGTCAAAACTGAGTTGGGGGGGCTGATAAGAAGACCATACACGACAGAATGGATAATTAAAACCTGGGACATAGAATGCATGGTTAAGCAGAGAGGAAAGAGAACCAGGTAATGAATTCATCGAGAAATAGAGCCCTTTTTAAAAAACATACAGGAGGATATAAAATACAGATAATGTAAACCCATTTGTGTTATTTGGAACTGTGATATTTATTTATTATGTTTGATTTTTGCTGCAGAAACCTGTTCCTGTATGTTTAAAGGTAAAGGGACCCCTGACCATTAGGTCCAGTCGTGACCAACTCTGGGGTTGCGGCACTCATCTCGCTTTATTGGCTGAGGGAGCAGGCATTTGTCCGCAGACAGCTTCTGGGTCATGTGGCCAGCAAGACTAAACTGCTTCTGGTGAACCAGAGCAGCACATGGAAATGCCATTTACCTTCCTGCCGGAGCAGTACCTATTTATCTACTTGCACTTTGACGTGCTTTTGAACTGCTAGGTTGGAAGGAGCAGGGACTGAGCAACGGGAGCTCAGCCCAACGCGGGGATTCGAACCACCGACCTTCTGATCAGCACGTCCTAGGCTCTGTGGTTTAACCCACAGCACCACCCGCGTCCCAACCTATATGTTTAGTTCTATATAAAAAGGTAAAGGTAAAGGACCCCTGGCGGTTAAGTACAGTCACAGACAACTCTGGGGATGCGGCACTCATCTCACTTTTACAGGCCAAGGGAGCCAGCATTTGTCCGCAGACAGTTTTTCTGGGCCATGTGGCCAGCATGACTAAGCTGCTTCTGGCGCAACGCAACACCTAAACCAGAGAAGCACATGGAAATGCCATTTACCTTCCCGCCAGAGGAAGGTATCTACTTGCACTTTGACGTGCTTTCGAACTGCTAGGTGGGCAGGAGCAGGGACTGAGCAACGGGAGCTCACCCCGTCACGAGGATTCGAACCGCCGACCTTCTGATCGGCAAGCCCAAGAGGCTCAGTGGTTTAGACCACAGTGCCACCTGCATCCCACCTAGCTCTATATACCCCCTACTAAAAAATTTTCAGCATCTGTTATTATACTTCATTATGTTTCATGAGAGAGAGAGAGAGAGAGAGAGAGAGAGAGAGAGAGAGAGAGAGAGAAGCTCTGGCAGGGGACAGCCAGCAAGCTGACTCTGCTGTGCTCTGGCTGCCATTCTCAAAATGAATCTGGTCGTCTCCCTGTGACCTTTGCTTCTTAATATCCTGCTTGAACCACCACATCAGTCATCTTGCCCTTCTCGCCACCTTTGCAGTGGAAACATGGATTTTTCTCCTTCCTGATGTAATGAGTACATGAAAAATATTTCTTCGACGCTGGGGAAATGACCAAGGAGAGGACCGTCAGTTCAGGCCAAACCCTGGGAGCCAGGATCATGCCTTAGAATCTTAGAAGCATAGATCTGGTCCAGCCCCCTGCAACGCAGGAGTTGCAGCTAAAACATCCAAGACAAGTGGCCACCCAATCCAAGACAGGTGGCCACTCCAAGGAAGGTTTTGAATTAAGGCCTTGCATTAAGTCATTCCACAAAGAGAGAGAGCAAGGAGCGAAGGAGGTCTCCAGTACGCCCAGTTGCCCCACCGATGAGCAGACAGCATGGCCCGACTCTGCTCCAGCCTCAGGGCAAAATGCCCCATGTTTCCTGTATGTGTGTGTCTCAAGTTAGACAAGGCAGGTATTGCCCTCCATACCTTCCAACATTTCTCCAATGAAAATAGAGACATCCTATTCCATAATGATAATTTTTACTATTTATACCCCACCCAACTGACTGGGTCGTCTCAGCCCCTCTGAGCAGCTTCCAGCATATACAGAAACATAATTAAACATTAAAACAATTCCCTATACAGGATTGCCTTCAGACGGCTCGGGGATGGAGAACTCCATACCCCCCAATATTTCTCCAGTGAGAATAGGGGTACATTCCGGGATCAAATCAGAAACTGGGACGGCTTCTCTAAATCAGGAACGTCCCTGGAAAACAATGGGAGAACAGCCCGCCTCTTAGGGATCAAGGGCAAAACAGACAATGGGTAAAATCGACATATCTGGGACCCAGGTAGATGCTTCAATGAAATCTAACTCTGTGGGATTTCTCCACGTGTAGATTTGTGCAAATTCTGGTTACGCCTCTGACATTCATCACATATTGGCTTCCAGCAGTAGGAAAACAAGCCATGTGCGACCACAATCCAGCACAAAGTTAAGGGTGCTGTGTTGCACAGTGGTTAGAGTGTTGGATTAGGACTTGGGCGATCAGGGCTTGAATCCCTACTCAGTCATGAAACTCACTGTCTCCCAGTGAGAGCCAGTATGGTACAGTGGTTAAGAGGGGTAGACTTGTAATCTGGTGAACCGGGTTCGGTTCCCTGCTCCTCCACATGCAGCTGCTGGGTGACCTTGGGCTAGTCACACTTCTCTGAAGTCTCTCAGCCCCACTCACCTCACAGAGTGTTTGTTGTGGGGGAGGAAGGGAAGGGGGAATGTTAGCCGCTTTGAGACTCCTTCAGGTAGTGATAAAGCGGGATGTCAGATCTAAACTCCTCTTCTTCTCTTCTTCTTCTCCCAGCCTAACCTACCTCACAAGACTGTTGTGAGGATAAAATTAGGAGGGGAGAACCATGTACAGACCCTTGAGCTCCTTGGAGTAAAAAGGGTGGGGTATAATTGAAATAACTAAATAAATAAATTGCAATCCAAGGGTTTAAGTGATGTCAAACCCATGTCAGTTGCGTGGCCAGACCATAAAAGGTGAAAAGAACAGGACATCACCCAGTGACTGGAGGTCAACAGAATGACCAAAAAGCTCATTTGCGCTTGTGTGTGATTTCCCTTATGAAACAACGGTAAAAATAGAAAAATGTAAGTGGAAAAGCTGCCACAAATAAAATATTTTCCCTGATGTTTGGGGAAGCAGCACTTGAAGGAAATTGTCTTTGACATTCTACTAAATGTCAATTTTATGTGGGACCCAACTCTGAAGATGAATCCTCCAAACGTTAATTGGAGACATGAGGTTCCCATTAGCTGGGGCAAAACGTTGCATCCTCCTGTTTCAGATGCCTTGATTGATAAAATTATTCTTTTATGGTCTAATTAATCAGAATGTCATTCTGCCTGCTGGAATTTGTTCAGGGAGTGCCAAGGTTCACTCAGCTGCAGGAGGAGGAGAAGGAGCAGGGGTGGGACTTCCTCTGCAAAGGGGGCAGAAGGAAGGGTAGACCCACAAAAGGCAGACGCAGTTGGTATGCAGACACACACAGAGAGAGAGAGAGAGAGAGAGAGAGAGAGAGAGAGAGAGAGAGAATCAGGTTTTCTGGTGCTTTTCAGCTTTCTGAAAGCTCTGACTGCTAGTCCGATTTTCTAGTTCAGGCAACAGTATCTCAGATGAGGCATCAATATAGAATCATAGAATAGAGTCGTAGAATTGTAGACTGGAAAGAGATGTCCCTGGAATGCAGGAATCACAACTGAAGAAGAAGAGTTTGGATTTGATATCCCGCTTCATCACTACCCGAAGGATTCTCAAAGCGGCTAACAATCTCCTTTCCCTTCCTCCCACACAACAAACACTCTGTGAGGTGAGTGAGGCTGAGAGACTTCAAAGAAGTGTGACTAGCCCAAGGTCACCCAGCAGCTGCATGTGGAGGAGCGAGGAATCGAACCTGATTCCCCAGATTACGAGTCCACCGCTCTTAACCACTACACCACACTGGCTTTTAAAAAACTTGAAGAAGGCTTTCCTATCACCTCTCAGTCTTCTCTCATCCAGGATAAATACTATTCTCTCCCTCCTCGTTTAATCCCCACAACAATCCTGTGAGGTAGGTTACGCTGAGAGGAAGTGCTCTTCTCCAGGTCCTAGTCCAACCACTACACCACACTTTCTTTCTATATAGTGGTACCTTGGGTTACAGACACTTCCTATATACCTGAAGGAGCGTCTCCACCCCCATCGTTCAGCCCGGACACTGAGATCCAGCGCTGAGGGCCTTCTGGTGGTTCCCTCACTGCGAGAAGTAAGGTTACAGGGAACCAGACAGAGGGCCTTCTCGGTAGTGGCACCCGCCCTGTGGAACGCCCTCCCTTCAGATGTGAAGGAAATAAGCAGCTATCCTATCTTTAAAAGACATCTGAAGGCAGCCCTGTTCAGGGAAGTTTTTAATATTTAATGCTGTATTGTTTTTAACACTCGATTGGGAGCCGCCCAGAGTGGCTGGGGAAACTCAGCCAGATGGGCGGGGTATAAATAATAAATTATTATTGTTATAAATTATTATTCCGGTTACAGACGCTTCAGGTTACAGATGCTGCTAAGCCAGAAATAGTACCTTGGGTTAAGGGCTTCAGGATGAGAACAGAAATCACGCAGCGGCAGCGGGAGGCCCCATTAGCTAAAGTGGTACCTCAGGTTAAGAACAGCTTCAGATTAAGAATGGACCTTCAGAACGAATTAAGTTCTTAACCCGAGGTACCACTGTACCACACTTGCATTAAAAGAAGCAAAGAGGTTGAGTTTCCTACCTTGCCTTTCTCTCAAGACAGCCAGAGGTCACCCAGCCATGTCAAGCACTGGACAGCTCTCCTGGAGTGCCTTTTTCGGGGTGTCTCTTGAGCAGAGCTGCCCCAAGACAAGATGATGCCTCTCTGCCATGTTCAGAAGCGCAGACTGGCGTCAGAGCTGACCCAAACAGTGCGGGCAACAGGATAGCAGCATCCTCAAGCGCACCTGAGTGCTACTGGCTAGTTTAGGGGGCGCAGGGCACTACCCCCTCTGCCCTCCAACAAGCGGGAACAGCCAAGCAGACGGTGCTGCTGTTGCCCCTCAGCTTCTGCCGCCTGAGGCAGGTACCACCCTCTGCCCAATAGCCAGGCCGGCCCTCTGCTTGAGTGCTGTGGGGATGGGAGCTGAGCTGAGTCCTCCCCCTGCCTCTTTCTATTAGCTTCTCCACTCTCCGCCTTGCCCAGAGACACAGGACCCCCAAAAGTACCCTCAAGGCACAAGGGGACCGAGGTATAATAAAACAGCAAGTGCCCTCATTTCCTTTCAAAAGAACTTTCTTAAAGTATTCTGAAACACCATAAACAAGCAAAGCCACCCATCCGGCTAAGTGCGCTGGGATTAGATGTGGGGAGAAATGGCCATTATTACCGCTGGCTAATGGTCCCTATTTTGTTTACACTTTCCACTTTCCCCTCTAATAGCTGCTCCAGGTCTCCCTGTCATTTTTCTCTCCTCATTGCTATTGCTGGCAATTACTCCCCAAGTATTTGCATTTAATGATAATGCCAGGGTCCTGCTTGCCGGGGGCTTTGAATGTGCATGCGTGGCTCTAACTAGGAATGCCGTGATTGGGAAGCGGAAAGAAGGAAGAGGGGGGGTGAACCAAAAGTCCCCTCCTGGCAACACCTAGAAACTGAAAAGCCCTTTTGGCTGCAATTGAAATTTGAATTTCAGCAGCAAATCTGAACTGAGGTTTTGTACATGCTATGCAAACAAGGAACTAGCAAATGTAGCTTTTCAGAGGTGTGGTAGACTGCGGGAAAAAAGGCAGATATGGCTTCACTATGAGACAGGAAATCCTAATAACCTACCCACCCTGCAGATGATGGTTAAAAAAGAGAGTTTTGTTTTTTTTAATTACCAAACAATAATCAAGACATGGTGATTTTAAAAAGCAATCATTTCCCCGTTGGCTCAGGATACATGACTCTTGCATGCCTCTGTGTCTCAGGAATTAAGTCCTTCCTGGACACAAATGCTTAAGAATATTGGCCGGATCAATGGGGACCCATCTGTGCTGGGCCCAGGGATAACCCAAGAGACACGGTCCAGGACCGGTCCCAAATCCAAAGGTTCCACTAGGAGTCAGTCCGACAGGGCCAAGGCAGGACACAAGGCAGGAAACCAGGCAAGGACGGATACAGGATCTAGCATACAGCAATGTTGCTCCCGCAACCTGGGGTGGGGTACGACAGCCTTTTATCTTTGGCGGGGTAACGGCCGGTCCTGATCCCCAGGCGACTCACCTCCCTGTCTCGCCCGAAGGCGAGCACTCCTCCTGCAAGTACTCAGGTCTCTCCTTCTCTCAGACCTTAGTCTCTGCAGCTTGGGAGACGTCGGTGGGTTACTAGACCCAGGGGCTGCCTCAGCCTCCCCTGACCCAACTGGTAGTGGAGCAGCTGTAAGTGATGGCCCAGCTGAAGGCAACGAGGTAATCCCCGCATCTGGAGCCAGGGCAGGTTCAGTCCCCTGACTCAGCCCAGCTGGTGTTTGTTGCAGGGGAACCTGTGCAGACTGGGACTCTTCAGGATCAGGCCTCAGACTTGGTTCAGATGATGCCTGAGGCAAAGGATCCGGTGAAGAGGAATGCCCCTGTTTGGTACACCAGGACCAATAGAGACTACAGCTGGAGCTTTAGTTTAGGCGGAAAGACGTGATAGAGCACATACAAAATCATGCATGCTTTGAAAAGAGACAAGAGGGGCATTTTTGTCCCTCTCCCATGGAGCCAGGGGTCAGCCAATGAAGCTGAATGTTGGAAGATTCAGAACCAGTAAAAGAAAATACTTCTCCCCATGGAACATAGTAAACCTACAGAATTTGCATTCATAAAATATAGGAAAGGTACAATGTGAAATGGCTTTAGAGCAGAATTAGATGAATTCATAGACGATAAGACTATTGGTAGCAGTGGGGGGGGGTTCCTGGGAGGGGTACACAAGGGTATGCAGTACTGGGACCTTTTTTCCCTAGAAGAAAAGCACGTTGTTACTTACTGTAACAACTTCATGGTAAGATAAAGGTAAAGGGACCCCCGACCGTTAGGTCCAGTCACAGACGACTCTGGGATTGCGGCACTCATCTCGCTTATTGGCCAAGGGAGCCGGCGTACAGCTTCTGGGTCATGTGGCCAGCATGACTAAGCTGCTTCTGGCGAACCAGAGCAGCGCACGGAAACGCCGTTTAGCTTCCCGCCAGAGTGGTACCTATTTATCTACTTGCACTTCGATGTGCTTTCGAACTCCTAGGTTGGCAGGAGAAGGGACCGAGCAACAGGAACTCACCCCGTCACAGGGAATTAAACTGCCGACCTTCTGATCAGCAAGCCCTAGGTTCTGTGGTTTAGACCACAGCACCACCTGCGTTCCTTCATGGTAAGTGCCAGCACCTTTTTTTCTAGAAGAAAAGCACCAATTGGTAGCTACTAGTCATGATGGTTGTTTCCTACCTAGTAGAGTTATTTGGTTGGTCACTGTGAGAACAGGATGCTGGACTAGATGGGCCTTTGATCTGATCCAGTTTCTTAAGCTGAGGGATAGCTCAGTCAGTAGAGCATAAGACTCTGAACCTCAGGATCATGGGTTTGAGCCCCAAGTTGGTCAAAAGAATCCTGCACTTCTGGGGTTTGGACTAGATGATCCTTGTGGTGGGGGGCCACTAGGGGGCGCATTGGAAGATGGCCGACAATACCATCTCTCCGACCCACACAGGGTAATTAAGAGGCTGTTATGGGAGTAGGCAGCCTCCCTTGTTGCCCCAAGGAAATGGGGAACACTGCCCTTGCCTGCTGTGCCCATATTCAAAAGAAGGGGGTGAGGGCCCTAGGCAGAATGCCCCCGTGTGGACCTCGGCTCTCCTGGACGCTGTCTCTGATCGCGCACTAGCTGCAGCAATTTGGAATAAATAATTACAAAAGAAGCAAATGCACATATTTCAAGTGAAGAAGGGGAGTGAAGTCTGCTAATTTAAGTGACCTCTGCAAAGAAGACGACGGGTTGGAGAAACAGGAATATTTTACGATGAAGGTACACCAAAGGCTGGGTATGTTGACAACGGGACTGAATGGGGGGGGGACCTTTTTTACTTTCCTTCTATGTGATTTACAAGAACCCCTCCTCATTAGAATCGTCGGTTGAACTAACCCAAGCAGGATGACCAAGGTCTGTGTGGAGATAAACTTTAACCAAAAGTATGCTTTATGGAGATCGAGAAGCAATAAGAGCTTTTGGAATGGCGCAGCAATTAATTCGGAGTCACCATCTTGCCAAAGGATTTATAGCCGGGAGGAAGAACGGACTTGTTTTCAGACTGCATTCCTGGTGAATCTCCTCAGAGGTTGTGAGAAAGGAGGCAGACTGGTGAAGATTAATGATGCTAAGACTGTTTTGATGTATGGAAGTGATGTTATATGGAAAACGTCTGGATATGGTTACTGGATAAAAAAATATATATCCACACAGGATTACAAAATGTTCTAACCAGCTTGTGGAGACTATCAGAGGTCACAAAGAGAAAGGAAAAATATATGAAAATAACAAGAGATGTGGAAAAACAATAAAAAAAGACTGGATAGTACTGTGAACATCATAAGGTTAGATTTGTGGACATTAAAACAGCAGTAAGAAGCAAGAAGTTGATTGGATCCCCTTCGGAACTTGAAATATGGGTACCCCCAATAAAAATTTAAAATTCGGCTGTGTAATTTGGAATTTATGTAATTTGGTTTGATTTGATGTGATTGGTCGGTTAATAAAAAATTATTCTCAAAAAAGATGATCCTCGTGGTCCTTTCCAACTCTACAATCCTTTTTCTCCCAGCCAGACCCAGTTATGAGCTTTGGCATCAGAAGCCAGTAGCAACTTTGTCCCAAGAGCTAAGTATGTTCTGGGTGAGCTGCTGCTCCATGATGGTTGTGTTGGCCTGTTAGCAGAACAAGAAGGCACAGCAGGCTCCTCCGCTGCTCGTGGGGCTTTTCCTCTGCCCCCCTCTCTGGCCTCTTTGTGTCTCAGAGCTTCTGTCTATTTGCTCTGAACATCCAGACAGATCAGATTCACAGCCTGAAGGCTCAAAACCTTTCAAAGGTCAGTGTAGCTTCCTCTCGCTTAATGTGAGAAAAGCCAAGGGCAGTCCTCAGATACATCATCCCGTGTGCTGTCCATCACCGATCCAGAGAGGGCACGGGCATGGGACTCACATCTCAAGGGATCTCCAACCTCCACATTCCCCAAAAGGATATTATCGTCTCCAGTCGAATAGAGCAGATGACGTGTTAAGAGCAGGAATATCAGATGTTGTGGACCACAAGTCCCAGGATGTCCCGTGATCAGAAATGTTGAGGTTGAACAACCCTGAGAGGGTGCCACTGTGACTGGCTGCCCCTCTGTCAGAGCCTGGTTTTCCTCCCTCAGCAGATTCACTCAGCTTAGATCACCCTAGACCTGAGAGCAAAGGAAGGTATCTGTGATGGCCTGGGATTCGGACTCGGATACTGAACCTGAGGAATCCCAGCCTGCACAGGATGCCCCACCTCCAGAACCAGCTGAGCCGGGGCTGGGGCATGAGCCTGAAGGGTCCTCACCTGTGCTGGGTCCTCAGGTGCAGGCGTCAGCTGAGTCTGCTCTGGCTCCTGAGGTGATGGAGGACCCATTGCTGCAGGTGCTCCACTCTCAGCCCCGTCAGGGGAGGCTGAGGTTGCCTCTGGGTCCGGTAACCCTCCAGCCTCTCCTGAGCTGCAGAGCCTCAGGGCAGAGAGGCAGAGGGAACTAAGTTCCCGCAGGAGGAGTGCTCGCCTCCAGGCCAGGAGAGGCAAGTCACCTGTGGACTGGGGCCGCCCTATGCCTCGGGGCAGATAAAAGCCAGCCAGACCCAGTCCCAAGTTGCGGGAGCAACATTGTTGGTTGCTAGTTCCTGCCTGAACCCTGTCCTGCTTTCCTGCCGGCGCTCCTGACCTCGTCCGACTCCCTGCCCTGCGCTCAGCTTTGATGGACTGCCTCCATCCTGCACCTTCGACCTTGCACTGGACTCCGACCTCGCCTCACGGTTAACCCACGGGACCAGCACAGTATCTGCTGCTACATCAAAAGGCCCATCTAGTCTAACCAGATGCCCCAGTGGGAAGCAGTGTTTCAGTGCAATAATCTGGAGTAATTCAGTGGTGGGGCAAGCAGGAAGCAGGTCTTTTCCTCAGATGGAAAGGGAAAATTATAGCACATAGAATCATAGAATTGTGGAGTTGGAAAGTACCGTGAGGGTCATCTGGTCCAACCCCTTGCAATGCAGAAATCACAGCTAAAGAATCCCTGAAACATCTTGTGGCGATCACACAGGGTCCCCGGACGTTTAACGGTCTATTGATCCCTGTGCCACCACTGTGCTCGCTTCCCCGCTGCCACCAACCCGTTACTCTCGGGTAAAACACTGAGTCCAGACAGCTGTTAAAAGTGAACCAAATAAACAAGTTTATTTTAGAAATATTAACAAGTTTATGGTTTCTCAGATAATATTCATGTCAGTAGCTTAACTTTAGTTTCTTTACCGGTCTATACCTTCTTAATACCTTCTGACTGATTATCTCAACTGTTTGACTGACTCCTCTTAACTGATTTTCTCCCTTTCTCACACCAGACTAGCCCAACCCACAGACTTATCCTCTCTGTCTCTTCTAACTCCAGACTGAAGTCTCAACCACCCTAACTCTAACTCTTAACTCCTCCCCTTGGGTTCCCATTGGTTAGTCATTTTACAATTAACCCTTTCCTTATGAACCCAGTATGATGTCACACACCTAGGAGGGCAAACGCCACACATCTGTTCAGAAACCTCCAGTGAAGGAGAGACCACCTTCCAAGGGAGCCTGCTACACTGTCAAACAGTTCTTACCATCATAACATTCTTTGTAAGGTTTAGATGCAATCTCCTTCTATTTTTTTTTTTTAAGTTTTTATTGTTAAAGTAATTCAGCATTAATACACACATATTGCGAATATACAAACATACATTTCATACAATCCTTAAAAATGTTCAAACATACCTACACTCAATCCCCCAGATTCCTTTTCCCATCACCATCCACCACCCCTCACCCCACCTTTGTGTTAGACTTCCAATCTACTCAATTGCAATTTCTTTCCACTTCTATTACTTTCTTTCACACACCTTTAACCTAATTTCATGCTTCTTTTTCTATTACACATCGTTATCCATCTTATTTAGTATTCCAGTATTTAAAATGGAACTTGTTTATTCTAATAAGAGTTCTGATTTTTCAATATGGTTTTGCAAGTATCCTTTAAACACCTTCCAGTCCCTGTCTATCTTCTCTTTTGAGATCCTTCCAATTTCTCCCATTGTTTTGGATAATTTGGCAAGCCGCTCTATTTTTGTCGGTATAATACCACTTTTCCAATTTTTTGCAACCAATAGCCTTGCGGCTACTGTTGCATATAAATATAATTTCTTGTCTTCTTCTTTTAGACTTCCGGGTACTATCTGGCACTAGATGCAATCTCCTTCCTTGTCATTTGACTCTATTGGTTTGGGTCCTCCCCTCTGGATCAGCAGAAAACAAGCTTGATCCATCTTCCATGTGACAGTGCTTCGATATTTGAAGACAGTTCTCATATCACTTCTCCGTTTCCTAGTCTCCAGGCTAAATATCCCCATCACCTTCAACCATTCCTCATGAGGCTTCTTTTCCAGACCCCCAGATCAGCTTGGTTTTCCTCCTCTGTACATCTTCCAGCTTGTCTCTGTCCTTCTTAAACTGTGGTGTCCAGAACTGGACACAGGACTCCAGTACAAGAATGGCCGAGTATCAACATTTATCAGACGGAGGATGAGCCTTCGATTGCCACTGCCCTTGTGGGAAACCTGCGTTCAGACACAATGAGCTCCCTGACATTCTCAAAGGGCATATAAAGAGGAAAGGACTAAGTCCCTGTAGTCACATTGCAAGAGGCAGAGAATCAGCATCACCAACCAGCATGTTCGCACAGAAGAAGAAGAGTTTGGATTTGATATCCCGCTTTATCACTACCCCAAGGAGTCTCAAAGCAACTAACAATCTCCTTTCCCTTCCTCCCCCACAACAAACACTCTGTGAGGTGAGTGGGGCTGAGAGACTTCAGAGAAGTGTGACTAGCCCAAGGTCACCCAGCAGCTGCATGTGGAGGAGCGGGGAATCAAACCCAGTTCACCAGATTACGAGTCTACTGCTCTTAACCACTACACCACACTGGCTAACTAACTACACTGGCACAGTGTAGTTATCATGGATCACTTTCCTAAGCTGAAGGGTAGACCAAATCAAGGCATGAGAATTAATTTTCTAGTCAGAGCTGGTAGGTCTCATGGGGAAAGCTGTTGAGAGTTGTTACATTTTGAACATCTGCCTTGCAAGCAGCAGGTCCCATGTTCAATCCATGCTGGCGTCTCCAATGGGTTGGGAGAGACTCCTGCCCCAAACCCTGGAGAGCTTCTGCCAGTCAGTGTAGACAATACTGAGATAGATGGACGAAGAGTCTGATTTGGTATAAGGCAGCTTCCTATGTTCCTATATTCAAGGTGGAGGGAAAGCCTCTACGAAGGAAGGGAAAGTGCTGGGGAGGAGATCTCCAGGCTCTCAAACGTCTATTCTTCTGCTGCTCTTTGCAACTGCAATGAAAATACAGAAAGCCACATGAGATTCCAGAATTTGGGAAGGGGGGATTCTCCAGATCATATGTCAAATATTTCTGGGGCAATATGTTTTGCCGACAATGCATCCCAGGAAGGAGCTGGTAATGGGAGGTCATGGTAAAGGGGAGAGGAAGACAGTAATTGCAGCTTTTCCAAGAAGAGATTTGCTCTGTCTGCCTATGTGGGTACTGGCCGGTCTTGCCTCACAGTGGGGTCAGTCTCACTTGGTATTCAGAGAGTGGAGTTCACAGAGAACAAGAAAAATTGATTCGTCTGGTTCAAGGAAAGCCCTTCCTAGGCACTGCATTCCTGGAGGCTGAAGAATTCACCGTACTGGAGCTCTCTCTCTCTCCCGCACTCTGATTTCATAAAATCATAGAATTTTAGAGCTGCCAGAGTCCTCCAAGGGGAATCACGAAGTTGGGCATCTGCTTCCGCCTGCCACTTCAAGTTGCAAAGGCCAGCACTCTCCTTTACGCAGCTGCAGGAATAGGAAGGAGCCAAGCTCTCTGTGCAAATGACTTATTATTTTTTATTTATTTATTTATTTATTTATTTATTTATTTATTTTATTCATTTTTCTTTTTCATTCATTACATACATCTCAAATTCTTAACATTTACTATATATTCCTCCCTCCCTCCCCTCCAAGGCTCCCCCCAACTTGCGCTTCTGGTTTATTTCTATTTTCACCCACTTTGCTATCTCTTAACAGAAAAAGTTATTAATAACATATCAAACCTAAAAATAAAAGTAAATATGCCATCATATTTCACTATCTTCTAAACATTTTCTGATGCTGATAATGTGAATGTTTATTTAAATCCTGCCATCCAGTCTATTGACTTTCTTTGTTTCTGCAAATATAATATGAATGGTTCCCAATCTTTTTCAAAGTCTTTGTTGTCTTTTTCTCTTAGTCTATCTGTCGTTTTTGCCAGTTCTGCATAGTTCATCAACTTCTCTTGCCATTGTTCTTTAGTTGGTATTTCTCCAGTCTTCCAATTTTGTGCAATCAACATTCTGTGCAAATGACTTATATACCATGATGGGGCCCCATCCATCCTTAGTGCTGACTGGCCAGGAAGATGAAGAAGAAGAGTTTGGATTTGATATCCTGCTTTATCACTACCCAAAGGAGTCTCAAAGCGGCTAACATTCTTCTTTCCCTTCCTCCCCAACAACAAACACTCTGTAAGGTGAGTGGGGCTGAGAGACTTCAGAGAAGTGTGACTGGCCCAAGGTCACCCAGCAGCTGCATGTGGAGGAGCGGGGAAACAAACCCGGTTCACCAGATTACGAGTCCACCGCTCTTAACCACTACACCACACTGGCTCTCTGGCTCTCCTAAGGAAGGACCTTACAAAACCCAGCCTTCCCCAACCTGGTGCCCTGCAGGGGGTTTGGAGTACAGTTTCCACAGTCAGCACAGGGACAGGTGGGAGTTGTTGTTCAAAGGACATGGAGAGCATCAGGTTGGTGAAGGGAGATACAGACTCAGAGAACTATAGAGTTGGAAAGGACCCCAAAGGCCATCTAGTCCAACCCTCTGCAATGCAGGAATCACAGCTAAAGAATCCCTGACAGGTGACCATCCAAGCCCTGTTGAAACACATCCAACGATGCAGTCTGTTCCACTGCAATCTTTGAAGTGTTGTTTCCCGTTGCAGACTTGGCACGAAGCTTTGAAGCTGCCTGTATTCCGAAGGCTTGCTGCTGAGCACTCTTTAACCCTAAAGCAATCACACTGAGACTCTTGGTACAGAAGATGAGAAAGCTACGTTCATTACAGGAAATGCATGCTTTGGTAGATAGTACCGTTTACTAACTAAGCTGGAGAAGCAAGGAGCCAGCGCTTGCTCTTTCATCTCTGCAGGGGAGAGAGAGAAAAGAAAGGTGTCTCCTCACCTTTGCAGCTTCGTAAAGGAGAAAGAGAAGAAGCAGGGAGTTCGGTCAGCAGCCCTAAGAATATCAGGTCAGCATTTTAGGAGAGGTCAGCATAACACAGCCTAGGAAAATTGGGAGTCCCCCTCCCCCCCTTGCTCCCTGTGAAATCCCATCAGCCTTAACACAAGCTGAGTTGCACCCCAACCGTGAAGAGAATTCTTGCTGCACATTACAGAGGACTGCGCTGGATTAGAAGAAGTTGGGTCCAACCAACAAAGGGAGATTTAAAAAAATCCTGCTCTTCAGCCAAAGGAGGATTGGGAGGGAGGAGGAAATACCGTGATTTTTGCTCTATAAGACTCACTTTTTCCCTCCTAAAAAGTAAGGGGAAATGTGTGTGCGTCTTATGGAGCGAATGCAGGCTGTGCAGCTATCCCAGAAGCCAGAACAGCAAGAGGGATTGCTGCTTTTACTGTGCAGCAATCCCTCTTGCTGTTCTGGCTTCTGAGATTCAGAATACTTTTTTTCTTGTTTTCCTCCTCCAAAAACTAGTTGCGTCTTGTGCTCTGGTGCGTCTTATAGAGCGAAAAATATGGTGACTGAACCCCTTTAGTTTTGGGGTGCTTTTAATCAGGGTGAAATATCAAAATGGGCATGCGCTGTGGTGTGAAGCAATGAACGGTCTGGATTTAGCATCCTCTTTCTAGCAGAATCCAGCCAGCTGCTTCCAGGAATGACGGTATCCACCCTTCCTGGTCCTTCCTCCTTATCAGTGGTCTCCTGCCTCTCCTGTTTGGGTTCTGTCAAAAGAATGAAGCAAGAAGAGCCTCTGAACAAGACGTGGGCACCCCAAAGGACAGCTGGTCCTCTCTGTGCTCTGCAGCCGTCTGGGTTGGGTCAGGAAAACAAGGTCCAAATGCAATAGCTTGCTGCACACAATGGTTCACCCTTCATCAATGAATGAACTGCGTGGGAAAAAAAGGTTAATCCGGCTGTCCCCTGCCAGCATGTTTGTCAGACTGGCTGTCTACAAGAATCAGCCCTGCCTCATGCAGACATGTATCAGATCTGAGCTGGCCTTGTTGCCAGGGGCGGGGGATGGGCAGGTCCACAGAGGAGATGCAAGAAACCAGCTTCCCCTGCCCCACAACACCCCTCCTGCCCTCCAAGAGTGACTGAAGATAGCAGACAGGTCACCTGGAGGCAGCTTTTCACTTTGTAGCGCAGTACACGGTGTCTCTCTCTCCTCTCCAGGGAATGGGAGTCCCTGTCTCTGTACACAGCCTGGTTTGGGTTGTGGTTTTGCAAGCACAAGGAGACAAGCTGGCCAGCAGTGGGGAGTTTGGGGGCAAAGGTGAACTTGCCCCAAACGTGTGTGCATGGGAATAAAAAGGAATTTCATTTGAGTGACAGGCAATGGGGGAAGCTGAGAATATAAATCCTCACCTGTCAATTTGTGTAAATACTGCAAAATTAGAATATACATTTATGTAAAGATTCACACAAGAACATAATAAGAGTTCTTCTTCATCATCGTTTGGTGATCACTCGAAGCCGAGTAAGATAGTCTTCCATAAACACGGTTTTAACAGTGAGTCCGTAAGTGGATGTGGAGGCCAATTCTGGATCCACACATCCTTCCACAGTGGGGACATTGGTTTCTGGGCGGGAGTTGATCACGGTGTGGATTTGCCAAGCGTGCCTTCCTCCTAGCACATTTCTCCCTTGTGTCCTGAGTTCGAGTGTCTTCAAAGCCCATGACACCATTGGTAAAGGCTGTTCTCCAATTGGAGCGCTCACAGGCCAGTGTTTCCCAGTTGTCAGTGTTCATACTAGTGTCATACAGTGTTCATATTCAGAATAGACTAGTTGCTTTGCAAGACGATAATCAGGCATCCTCACAACATGACCAGTCCAACGAAGTTGATGTTGAAAAATCATTGCTTCAACACTGGTGATCTTTGCTTCTTCCAGTACACTGGTATTAGTTTGCCTGTTTTCCCAAGTGATGTGTAAAAATTTTCAGAGACACCATTGATGGAAGAGTCTGCTGTATCAGGCAGTGGCCCATTTTGTCCAGCATTCTGTACTCACACCGCCCAAACAGATGCTGTGAAAAACCCACAAGCGGGAGCCCAAGAGCCTTCTCCCTTCCTGCTGTTTCCAGCAATTGATATTCAGAAGCTTTTCTGCCTCCAACTGTGGAGAGTGGCCTTAGCCATCATGGCCAGGACCCATTGGTAGTCCACTCCCCCATGAATTTGTCTAATCCTCTTTTAATCACAGAATTGTAAAATTGTAAGGGACGCTGAGGGTCATCATGTCCAACCTCCCACAATGCAACAATCCCAACTAAAGCATCCATGGCAGATGGCCATCCAACCTCTGCTACAGAATCTCCAAGGAAGGAGAGTCCACCACCTTCTGAAGGAGTCTGTTCCACTGTGAAACAGCTCTTATTGTCAGAAATATATTCCTGGTGTTTAGTCAGAATCTCCTTTCTTGCTGTGATGGCCTGGGACTCAGGCTCGGACTCAGAGCCAGAGGAGACTCAGTCTGCACCGGACCCTTTGCCTCAGGCGGCAGTTGAACCTAGTCTGGGGCCTGATTCTGAAGAGCCCCAGTCTGCGCAGGTTCCCCTGCAACAAGCACCAGCTGGGCCGAGTCAGGGGCCTGAGCCTGCCCTGGCTCCAGATGCGGGGATGACCTCATTGCCTTCAGCTGGGCCATCACTTACAGCTGCTCCACTACCAGTTGGGTCAGGAGAGGCTGAGGCAGCCTCTGGGTCTAGTAACCCACTGACGTCTCCCAAGATGCAGAGACTGAGGTCTAAGAGAAGGAGAGACCTGAGTACTCGCAGGAGGAGTGCTCACCTTCGGGCGAAACAGGGAGGTGTGTCGCCGGGGGATCAGGATTGGCCGTTACCCCAACAGAGATAAAAGGCTGCTGGACCCCGCCCCAGGTTGTGGGAGCAACATTGCTGTTTGCCAGAACCTGCCTGTGATTCTGTGCCTGGCCTTGCCTGGTTTCCTGCCTTGGCCCTGTTGGACTGACTCCTCGCGGAACCCCTGGATTCAGGACCGGACCTGGACCGCGTTGCTCGGGTTACCCCCGGGTCCAGCACACTTGCACATTGAATCCATTGGTTTGGGTCCTGCCCTCTGGAGCAGGAGAAAAGAAGCTTGTTCCATCTTCCATGTGGCAGCCCTTGAGATATTTGAAGATGGCTATCATATCTCCTCTCAGTCTCCTCAGGTTCATCAATGAAGCTAGTAACCCCAGTACCAGGTGTTCCCCTGTTGTCTGCAATATTGTCTCCCTCACCCTCAGGATTTAGTTTGAAAGCCATCTTGGTTGGTGGCCAACACTGCCTGCTGTGGGAGGGAGTTCCATAGCTTACGTGCTGTGTGAAGAAGGACTTTCTTTCATCCATCCAAAATCTTTGGATTTGAACATTCAGCAAGGGGGCTTGGAATCTAAGAATGGAAATTCTCTCTTGTAAATTTGTGTAAATACAAAATGAGGATGTACGTTTTTGTAAAAATTGGAACATACATTTATTTAAAAGGGGGTTCTACTGTGTGGTTTTGTATCTGCTGTAACGTTCAATCAGAGCCAAAAAGACTCTGCTGGCAGTTGTGCAGAGGCATTTTGTCAGCTGCCAGAGTGCCAGGCCCCATTAGGATCACGGATTCGTAGAACTGTAGAGTTGGAAGGGAACCCCGTGCAATACAGGAATCCATGACAGATTCTAACTCCAATCTCTGTGTAAAAACCGCCAAGGAATGAGAGCCCACCACCTTCCGAGGGAGCCCATCCATCTATTGAACAGCACTTACCACCAGAAAGTTCTTCCTAAAATTTAGTAGGAATCTCCTTTCTTGTCATTGCAATCCAGCAGTTTGGGTCCTACCCTGTGGAACAGCAGAAAACAAGCTATTTTGGATCACCACTCCCATCAGTCCCAACATCATATGGATACTCCGGATGAGTTGAAGCTTCATAACGGAAGCCTGCCAAAATTAAAACTAGCAAAAGATGCCACGAAACTTTAGATAGCTGAAGCTGGAGATTAGCATTGGATGCTAATGCAGTGCAGGGGGCTGGACTAGATGACTCTTGGGGTTCCTTCGAACTCTACAATTCTATGATTCTGTGAAATATTCACCTTCAGAAGTACCGTATTTTTCGCCCTATAGGACGCACTTTTTTCCCTCCAAAAATGAAGGGGAAATCTGGGTGCGTCCTATGGGGCGAATGCAGGCTTTCGCTGGAGCTTGGAGAGCGAGAGGGGTCGGTACGCACCGACCCCTCTCGCTCTCCAGGCTTCAGGAACACATCTGCAACCTAGGCAGCCCTGCGGGAGTTCCCGCAGGGCTGTCTAGGCTGCGGATAGCAGCCTGCTTCCCGGAGCGCTGGGCGCGCTTAAAGCAGAGCACCCGGCGCTTCGGGAACACATCTGCAGCCTAGGCAGCCCTGCGGGAGTTCCCGCAGGGCTCCCCACGCTGCGGATAGCAGCCTGCCGCCCAGCGTGAGGGGCGCCCTGAAGCAGAGCGCCCCTCGCGCCGGGCAGACATCCACAGCGTGTTGGAGCCCTGTGGGAGTTCCCCGCAGGGCTCCCCACACTGCGGATAGCAGCCTGCCGCCCGGCACGCCCCGCACGCTGGACAGACATCGGCCAGCCCCACAAGCTCGGGGGACAGCAAGGAGGCGCAGCGCCGCCATCCCGCTGTTCCTCGAGCTGGTTCGGTTTCCCCGACCTGGTTTTGAGGGGGAAATAAAGGGAAATTTTTTTTCCTTTATTTCCCCCCCAAAAAACTAGGTGCGTCCTATGGGATGGAGCGTCCTATGGGACGAAAAATACGGTAGTCGTTTGCTCCTTCAGGAACCAGGTGGACCTGTCCATGGTCCTGAAAATCTCAATCCTTCCTCACAGAGCTGCTTCAAATACGCAAACACTACTTTCCCAGAAAATGCCTGGAGTTTCAAACACACCCACCTCAGCCAGTGTGATACAGTGGTTAGAGCTTCGGACCATGACCTGGGAGACCAGGGTTCGAATCCCAACTCGGCCATAAACCTCCCTGGGCTACCTTGGGCCAGTCACTGCTTCTTGAGCCTAACCCACCTCACAGAGTTGTTTGGGGGCTTAAATGAGGAGAGGGAGAACCACATATGCCACCCTGATCTCCTTGAATGAAAACAAACCATGAACAAATGAAATGAAGGAAAAGCCATGAATAGCTCAGAAGGCCTGCCTTGTGGACCTAAGCAGCACCTTTTCCTTTAAAGGAGGCTTACCATAAGATCATCTCAATCATCCCATGAGCCTTTTTCAAGGAGAAAGTGAATGAATGCGGGATGGAGAAAAGGGAGGTTTTTCGGCAGGCCGGCAGGCCCTAAAAGAGGACACATTAGGGCCAGGAAGGGCCACATTTTAGGGCCAGGAAGGCTGAGTGGGGAGATTGTGTGAGAAGTGAGGGAGAAGCTGGTCAACATCTGCCCCAGTTGTCTCCCATGATTAAGGGCCTACATGTTTCAGTGGGAAGCATGGCTTGCATTTGTGACAGTTTCATGCGAGATGAGTTATATAAGCTATACAAAACCAGAGTCAGCAATAATGAGGCTCCAGCAAAATCTTGCGCTGATCTGTGCCGGTGTCCTAATCGCAGCCGACAGCCAGGCTCTGTGGCTGGCTGACAATGATAATACTAGCGTCAGGGCGGGGGAATATCAGGCAGGGAAAGCACTGTTCAAGCAGGGATTACTCTCCTGGAGGATAATAACCAGGCCTTATCGCTGTGTCCCTAAAACCCAAGGACATGTAGGGCTGGAGCCAGCAAGACTCATCTCTTGATGCCTCATCCTTCCTGCATGCGTCCATCTCTTAGCATCTGTAGACTTGTCCTTGAAAGAGAGAGAGAGAACCACCACAATACACAAAAGCACACAACCATTCACTGCCAGGCTTCGGCAAACACACCAAGGAAAAGCACGCAAACAAATAAATCCCTCCTGACTCAGACTTCTGGGGGCCGTTGCTTCACAGTGATGCCTAAGAGGGACTCTGGTTATCTGGGTGGATAAAGAAGACTTTATACTGGTGGGGAGGGGGGTTGAAACATTTTGCTTTTGGCCTGCATGGGATACTAACAGGCTGAGTTGCAACAGCATGGGATTTTCATTTTCCTTTGTAATTTTGCTTGTTACATTTTCTGCCGCCCATCCTCAAGCATAGTTCAGGGTCAGGATAAAAAAGGCTCTTGATGCGCAGTTTCCATTACATAGCAGCACAAAAAGCTGCTTTTTACTGAGCAAGACTAATTTATCCCTCTAGCTCCATACTGGCACCAGGGGCTCTCCAGGTTTCCCAACCCTACCTGGAGTTGCTGCCAGTGGGAATTCAACCTGGTGAACTCTCTTTCATGGGAGATCACTGCCAGCGATTCTTGAGCCATGGTTTGCAGAGCGTTGGACTAAATGACCCTCAGGACCCCTTCCAACTTGCCAATTCTATGATTCAAACAGAGCTGGACCAGTGATGGATGCCAGAAGCAAATGAGAGACATCTCCATATCCTCGAGGAAGGAGATCATGAGAAGACACAGTGTCATGTGTATAGCAGTGAACAGACAGACACAAACACAAATACCATATTTTTTGCTCTATAAGACTCACTTTTTCCTTCCTAAAAAGTAAGGGGAAATGTGTGTGTGTCTTATGGAGCGAATGCAGGCTGCGCAGCTATCCCAGAAGCCAGAACAGCAAGAGGGATTGCTGCTTTCACTGCACAGTGATCCCTCTTGCTGTTCTGGCTTCTGAGATTCAGAATATTTTTTTTCTTGTTTTCCTCCTCCAAAAACTAGGTGCGTCTTATGGTCTGGTGCGTCTTATAAAGCGAAAAATACGGTATATTTGCTGTTTTGCAATCATGAGCCTGTGATGTACCCCAACTCCAGGCAGACAAGTCCCTCTGACACATAAATGCATATTCAGTGCCCCCCCAACACACTCTCTCTCACACACCTACACACCCACAGAGAGAGAGAGAGAGAGAGAGAGAGAGAGAGAGAGAGGTCTACGCACAGCTAGAGCATTCAGAGCATCTTCACCAACATTTCAGTCATTTCTTTTTTTCAGGGTGGCTGTAAGCAAGTCAAAGCATTGCCAAGATCACAGGAAAGGAAAGGATTTCCTGCAATATTCCCCCAAATCATCTTCTTCTTCTTGAATTTGCATTTTATTTATTTGTTAACATTCTTATATTACATCAGTAAACATTGTCATATTACAGGACTCACTATAATATAATTTCCAACATGTATACAAAAATTATATACAAATTTTATATACCTAGAAAGAAAATGAAACAAAAAAAGAAAGAACAAAAACAAATCCCCCCCCAAAAAAATCATATACATACCAACACACTAGACTTCCTGTCTATCCCGTTGTATACTCCTTTTTTACAAATGAATGTACTCTTATTATTGTATATTTCTTTACATTTTATCTAATACATTCCTATATCAGTATGTGCTCTTAGTCTTATTTCTCAACTCAGTCTCACTCCAACGTCAATCAAACACTAGCATAGATAACGAACCTTTACTGTATTTTTGAACATATGTTTTATATCTATCCCACTTTCCCATAAATTTTTGTTTTGAATTGGCTCTCAAGGTATTTGTTAACTCTGCCATTTCAGCAAATTCTTGTAGCTTGTAATGCCAGTCCATTATTGTCAGGGCTTCTTGTTCCTTCCACCCCTTTGCCACCAAAGTCCGAGCTACGGCCGTTGCATATAAGAATGCCTCCCTAAAGGCCTTTGGGATGTCATTGAGTTGTGGGGGCTACAGCTTAGGAATACCATGCTACCAGGAGGGGCAATAAGAAGCGTCCACACTTATATTTTGCCCCATACTTTCTAGGCACATGCCTGCACTTTAAAGTGCCATGTCCAAGTGTGTGTTGTTGTTGTTTTGCCTGAATGCTTTCACTGGGAAAACACTGCCCTTTAACACTGAATCAGAGCAAACAGTGGGTTTTCCCTGGGGAGGGAGTGGGGCAGAGCCAAGCATTCTAGGCACGGGACAAGCAGAAGGGTGGACAAGCTCTTTGTGTTGATCCCACAGCTATTCATATGCCCCAGACATCCCTCCAGAAGAGCTCTGGCTAGAAAACTGCCCTTCTTCTTTCCCTGTGATGCCTCTGTTAGAAAAAAATAATGCAAATGCTCCACATGGAGGCCAGTGAAAACCAGCTGTGCCCTGGTGGGCTGTGGGATTACTAGGGGAGGCGGATGCATAATATCTGAAGGGCTGTCCCATGGAAGATGGTGCAAGCTTGTTTTCTGCTACTCCAGAAAAGAAGACCTAAACCAACGTCGTTTACCTTCCCACCACAGTGGTACCTATTTATCTACTTCCACTGGTCTCCTTTGGAACTGGTTAGCAGGAGCTGGAACAGAGCAATGGGAGCTCACAACGTCGCGGGATTCGAACCGCCAACCTTCTGATCAGCAAGTCCAAGAGGCTCAGTGGTTTAGACCACAGCACCACCTGCATTCATATTACAAGAAAGGAGAGCCATGTTAGGAAAAACTTTGTGATGGTAAGAGCTGTTGAACAGTGGAATGGATTCCCTTGGAAGCTGGTGGCCTCCCCTTCACTGGAGACTTTTAAGCAGACATTGGGTGACCCTCTGTCAGGGATTCTTTAGCTGTGATTCCTGCATTCCAGGGGCTTGGACTCAATGACCCATGGGAGTTCCTTCCAACTTTACAATTCTTTGAGTGGGAGCACTGAGCTCTGAATCTGCCACAAATACTTAAGGCCTGGAATAATAGGTTTGGGATTGCCCAAAAAAGGCGTTAGACTGTTTTTGTATGCCACAACTGCAGCAAGAATTTTGTTATCCAAAAATTGGAAATTACAAGAAATACCAACAGTGGAGGAATGGTAGATGAAGATGAAGGACTTTTTGGAGCTGGCCGACCTGACTGGAAGGATCCGTGATCAGAAAGAGGAGGCATATCAAGAAGATTGGAAGAAATTTAAGGATTATTTAGCTAGATATTCTAATATAACATAAGTAGACCTATTTGTAAGTACCAAATCGGCCTAGGAGTAAAATATGTTGAATTGAATAACATTATGGATTGAAATTATCAAGAAGAGAAAGAAAGATAGCTATTTGATTAAGTTAATTTTATTAGAAAGTGGATATTGGAAAACTGCTACAATGAGATTTATGGGAACTCAGTTGGGGGGATTTGAGGAAGTCACTTAACAATGAAAATTAAATTGGGCTTCAAACAGTTAGGTGTTTGTTTGTTTGTTTGTTTGTTTGTTTGTTTGTTTTCTTTTTTTCTTTTTAATATTGTAATGTTTTTCTTCTATATGTGTTGTACTGGAAAACCAATAAAATTTTTTTGAAAAAAAACACACACAAATACTTAAGGCCTGTCAACACTTGCCTCCAGACCTCCCACAGGATGTGCCAACAGATGGGCTTCATCAAATGGGCGTTCACCAGCAGTGACTATTCTTCCAATTGAAAAAGTTGGCCAAGTAAAATATGCCATCTTGCACTCTGCCTTTAAGACTTGCAGATGCCTGGCTGCAAGACGCCATCCCCTCCTTCACCCCCATTCCAGGGCTCAGGAGACCAGTGCAAAGACTAAGCCAGGCTGGCCCAAGCCTTTTGGCTACCAGAAGGTACCTCGCAAGACGAATGCCTCGCAAGACGGAAAACTCGCAAAACGAAAGGGTTTTTTGTTTTTTGAGCTGCTTCGCAAGACGATTTTCCCTATGGGCTTGCTTCGCAAGACGGAAATGTCCTGCAAGTTTGTTTTCTTTTTCTTAACACCATTAATACAGTTGCGGACTTGACTTCGAGGAGCAACTCATAGTGTGGTAGCCTTTTTTGAGGTTTTTGGCGATTTTTGAAGCTTTTCCAAAACTTTTCCGACACCGTGCTTCGCAAGACAAAAAATTCGCTAGACGAAAAAACTCGCGGAACGAATTAATTTCGTCTTGCGAGGCACTACTGTACCCCTGAACATGCACAGGTAAGGAACCACAAGATATGCTTCAGGCCACCAGAAATAATATCTTATGCTGTGAAGCGCTTTGAGATTTCCTTAATAGTAAACATCATAAATATATTTCAAATGAATAGGTCAGAAAGAAGTGAATAAAGTTTGTCTGTCAGTCACGGAAGTGTGAGGGGAGAGACTTGATCAGGCAAGACCTTCTTCCGCCTGCCTTGTTCCACCCTCCAGTCTCCGCTTCTCAATTTGTCTTGTATTATTTTATGCCCTGTGACTTGCCGTTATTTTTATTGATGATAGTTTAGAAATTATTTATTATGATTGTTAAGAGTGGATTTCTGTTTAATTTTTATATGCTGATGTCAGATGGAAATGGTGGTTGCTCGTGAGTAACCAGTCAGGACTCCGACCTGTCTTTTACAGGCTTTATTTTGGTGCAAAAATATTTACAGTGCAGAACCACAAGTTCATGTCTGCCTCAATCACTAGCAGAATCCGGGAGTGGTCGTTTCTGGGTCCTCCCCCAACATAATAGCTTGGTCACCCCCAGCCTTTTCCTTCCTTCTTTGCGTTTTACACCTCTGCGCCAGGTGGGCGACGGAAGAGGCGTGCTTCCCTCCTGGCCGGCTTGACCAGGAGCGGTGCTGAGGCTCCCGGCAGCATCCTCTGGTCCCTTCCCCTCTTCCCCACTGGAGGTGTGGCTTTCCCCACCACAGGAAGAGGAACTGCTTCGCAAGATTTTTTGGAGGTTCCCTGTAACCCAACTGCCCCTCTGTTTCCCTTCCCTGTTCCAATGGCAGCCCCCTGACAGCTGATATTCTAACGGATTGTTGAATATCACCGTATTTTTCGCTCTATAAGACGCACCAGACCATAAGACGCACCTAATTTTTGGAGGAGGAAAACAAGAAAAAAAATATTCTGAATCCCAGAAGCCAGAACAGCAAGAGGGATTGCTGCGCAGCAAAAGCAGCAATCCCTCTTGCTGTTCTGGCTTCCGGGATGGCTGCGCAGCCTGCATTTGCTCCATAAGACGCACACACATTTCCCCTTACTTTTTAGAAGGGAAAAAGTGAGTCTTATAGAGCAAGAAATACGGTACTTTATTTGATATAAGTTGCTTATTTTAAAGTTATGTTTTATTATCGCATTTTTGTATTGGATTAGATTGTCGTAAATTGTTCATTCTTTTTTTCTTCAGCTTGTAAACTGCCTTCGGTGTTGTAAAATAGAAAGACGGTATACAAATTAAAAGTGAATGAATGAATGAATAATAAGAGCCTGCTGAATCCATCTACTCCAACGTCCTGATCTCACAGTAGCCAACCAGCTGCCTGTAGGAAACCTGCAAGCGGAATCTGAGGAACAGAACAAGACATCCCTCCTGTGGTTTCCAGCATTTGGTATTCAGAAGCATTACTACTACCTCTGGCAGTGGGGGCAGAGCATAGGTATCCTGCCTAGTAGCCATCGATAGCCCTCTTCTTCTCCTCCATTGGAAAGCCATCTAAGTTGGCGCCCATCTCCATGGGAGGGAGTGCCATAGTTTTAGCTATGCGCTGCATGATGCAAGCCTTTCTTTTTTCCGTCTTGAATCTTTCAGCAGCAACACAGAGCAAATTGCTCATGGAAAGTATGGAGTGAATGACTAATAATAATAATAATAATAATATTTTATTTATATCCCACCCTCCCCAGCCAAAGCCGGGCTCAGAACGGCTAATAACAGTAAAATAATACAGCATTATAAAATCAATTCATTGTAAACTCAGTTCAGAATCAAATTAATGGCAACCATTGGGCTAGAGTTCTGTGAGGATTACCAAAGGAGGGGTCAAGCTGTGCCTTGGCCAAAAGCCTGGTGGAACAGCTCTGTCTTGCAGGCCCTGCGGAAAGATGTCAAGTCCCGCAGGGCCCTTGTCTCTTGTGACAGAGCATTCCATCAGATCGGGGCCACGGCCGAATAAGCCCTGGCTCTGGTTGAGGCCAGCCTAACCTCTCTGTGGCCCAGGACCTCCAAGATGTTTTTGTTTGAAGACCGTAAGGTCCTCCGTGGGACATACCAGGAGAGGCGGTCCCATAGGTACGAGGGTCCTAGGCTGTATAGAGCTTTAAAGGTTAAAACCAGCACCTTAAACCTGATCCTGTACTCCACTGGGAGCCGGTGCAGCTGATATAGCACCGGGTGAATGTGATCCCGCGGTGAGGACCCCGTAAGGAGTCTCGCCGCGGCAATCTGCACCCGCTGGAGTTTCTGGGTCAGTCTCAAGGGCAGCCCCACGGTGAGCGAGTTACAATAATCCAGTCTGGAAGTGACCGTCATGTGGATCACAGTGGCTCTGTGAGCTTTCTGTTTCATGTTGAGAACCGAACCTGAGATGGCCTCATCCATTACTGACTGAGATTGTAAGAAAACTGGCAACCTTGCCCAACCTGGTGCCCTTCAGATGTTTTAGACCACAACTCCCATTGGCCTCAGCCAGGATAAGTGTAGTATTCTGGGATAGTCCAAAGTATCTAGGGGGTGGGGGGAGATCTCTTCTCCACATTCCTGCTATGGCATTGTATCTCAAGCCCTTCCCAGAAGGAAGGGATGAAACCAAAGAATGGGGAGGAGCAAGGCACATTCAGGGCCTGCCAATTGGAAAGACATCAGCCTGCTCATTTCAGAGCCAGTTCCCGAAGGCAGGCTGCAAACTCAGGAGTGATTTTCCTGCTGACCCTGCCAGGAAATCTGATTCATGGTTTCATCAATATAGTGCATTTATACATCAGGAGGGAGTAATGGGGATGATGCAAAAGGGCCTCTTGCAAAACCAGCTTGCACAGGCTCAGCAGCCAGCTACATCCAGCCCCACAGGGCTCTTGGTTGCATGTGCCGCCCAGCCCAGCCCTGCCCATGCACCCTTCATGAGTCAGAAGTCACCAAATTGCTCAGGCAGCAGATCTGAGCTTCCTTTTCACAGCTTGTGCCCAGCCACTTCCCCCTCGCAGCAGCCCCTCAAAAGCACTCCTTGCACGTTGGAATCAGCAAAAGCATAAGAAACATCTCCTTGAGCTTTGAACAAAGGCACCAGGGGGTAGTACCAGCTGTTAGGGCATGGGCCAGCAGCAGTGGGGAATTCTGCTAGCAGTCTAGGCAGCTTTCGGGAAAATATCCCTGCCGCAGGGTAGCTTCAAGGGGGGCTGAGTGAGCAAGCAGATGGAAGGCTGCCTGGTCCAAACCCAGTTTAAAGAGAAAGACCCCTAAGAAGGGTGAGTTTTGGAGTGGGCCATCCACAGACAGCAGCGATCAGGGAGTAAACGGAGCAGGCCTCCCAGTCACAACCTGTCTCGAGATGCATTTTGCCTCTAGCTAAACTGTAGTAAATATTTCTCAATTTGCATATTATTAGCATACACTGATTTTATGCGAACCACTGCCTTCAGTGCATTTCCATAGGATGCCTCAGTGGCCTCCCCAAAGATTCACCTTCAGGGAGGAGAGATTGATGGCCGGAGGGGGAGGAACGCCACACGCGGCAATCTTTTCAGCAGCTGCAAGCCTCAGCCTCTGCTATATTTTAATGCACCAATATTTCTCCAGGATTATGCTCAGTCACTTCTTGGCCTGTTATCACTCAGCTGGCTATTTTATGTGGCTGCAACAAAGGCAGGTCGTTCCCACCACTTGGGCAGCCAAGAGCAGGAGGCATCTGGGCAGCGTTGGAAAAGGCTTCCAGCAATGATGAAATAAGGCACGCTGCTTGCAGAGATTATGTGAGGCTCGCCACCCAACTGGGCAAAATTCCTGCACCGGATTGAACAGTTTTCACACATCAGTTTTCTCCTTCCATGCAAGTTTGTTTGGCCATCCATGGATCCTCCTCAGGGAAAGGCAGTCTGAAGCTAGATGGCCCAATGGTCAGATTCGGTATGAGAAATGTTTCCTGCTTGGCAGGGGGCTGGACTCAATGGCCCTTGTGGTCTCTTCCAACTCTATGATTCTATGATTCTATTAAATAAAGGTAAAGGGACCCCTGACCATTAGGTCCAGTCGTGGATGACTCTGGGGTTGCGGCGCTCATCTTGATCTTTTAGGGAGCCAGCATACAGCTTCCAGGTCATGAGGCCAGCATGACTAAGCTGCTTCTGGCTCGCCAGAGCAGCACAAGGAAATGCTGTTTACCTTCCCGCCAGAGTGGTACCTATTTATCTACTTGCACTTTGACGTGCTTTCGAACTGCTAGGTTGGCAGGAGCAGGGACCGAGCAATGGGAGCTCACCCCATCGTGGGCATTCGAACCTCCGACCTTCTGACTGGCAAGTCCTAGGCTCTGTGGTTTAACCCACAGCGCCACCCATGTTCCTTGCACCACCGAAAATAGGGATGTCCTATTCAACAACAACCCCAGCCACTCTGGGCAACTTCCAACATATATAAAAACATAATAAAACACCAAACATTAAACATTTTCCTACACAGGGCTGCCTTCAGTTGTCTTCTAAAGGTTGTATACTTATCTCCTTGGCTCAGGGGTTGCATGACTCCATACCCTCCAACATTTCTCTGATGAAAATACAGACGTCCTAAGGAAAACGGGGACATTCCAGAAACAAATCAGAAACCAGAGCGGCTTCTGTAAATCCGGGGCTGTCCCTGGAAAATAGGGACACTTGGAGGGTCTCACAAGGCAGAGCCTATGCTCCTATTCCTCTAGTGTGGATTTCTTAGAAGGGGACACAATGCATCTCTTGGAAGACACCAAAATTAAGTCCCACAGAAGGTCTGATTGAGTGTCCCCACATCCCTAGGCAAGTTGACACAGGTTTGCTTGAGGATATGCACACACTTGTGCACACACACACACAGGCTTCTGGACTCTGCAATACCTTCTTGAAATATGAATCTAACCTCCCCTCCCCTTTTTTAAATTAAAGAGCACCAACCCTTTCAAGGTGTTTGTCATTAAGCAGACTGATTTTCCATCTGCCTACTTTCAGACTGGTCCAGACAAGCTGATAAATTCGGCTTTAATACTAGGCCATGAAAAACGTCTAACTTTGCCAACATTTAAATAAATGATCAATGGCCAGCTTTTTGCTCCCTTGGAAAGGACGGCAACCGCACCAGACGAAGCTCTTCCAGCTGGGCCTGCACTTAACCTCGGAGTGAGGAACCAGGAATTGATGTCGCTCATCTCCAGCTAATGGCATATTCAGCCCCCGTTTCTGAAGAGGTTCCAGGTCTGAACTGCGATCTGCTGCGCTCATGCCGAAGTAATCCTAATTTAATGCACCCGGATTCACTCGCTGGAAATTTCAGCTGGTGTTCAGCTCAGCGTGTGACATGGTGTGCAAATCGCATGGCCAGAGAGGATGTGTGTCTTTGAGGACCCAAAGGATGCAGTGTTCAGATGGGCATCCCTAGAAGGGGGCCCAAGAGAGAACTCCACAGATGCTTCCAGCACACAAAAAATAATACGCACCTGCCACAGCCGTGACAAGCATCCTTGAGCCTCGCCGTTTCAAGGGGCACTTGGAGAAAGCTGAGAGGGGCGGCAGATTTGCGTTTTGTCCCCCAGTGGCGGGTTGGCACCAGCAATCAAAGCACCCTCTCCACCAGCAGATGTTGCAGGGGGAGAACTGAGGAGCTATGGAGCCTGGCACTCCCTGCCCCCAAGGGCTCTGCTGTTGCACTTGGGCTGAGGTGCTTCAGGGACAGGCGTAGGCCTCAGGTGGCCAAGCACCAGACTCCTATCCCCTGCCAAGCCTGGGCCTGGAGGGCAAGGGGGACTCTGGCTCCAGAGCCAGCAGCAGAGACACCTGGAACCCAGAGCCAGCCCTCCTCTCCTCAGAGCTGCCTGGGGCTCCTTCTCTTGCAAGCCAGACCCATGCAGACCTCCACCCTCTCAGCCCCTTGATGGGACAGGCAGTTTAGTGGGTGGGCAGGCTCTTTGGCTCTCCTCCATAAAGTGAGCGCAACATGGCAGAGGTCACAAGGAGCAGGGACTGCTCTCATCCCACACGTGAAGCTGGGGGCAGGCAGACCCTCCAAGTGTCCTTATTTTCCAGGGACATCTCTAATTTAGAGATGATCCCAGAATGCCCTGCTTTTCCTTAGGATGTCCCTATCTTCATCGGAGAAATGTTGGAGGGTATGGAGTTATCCAACCCCTGAGCCGTCTGAAGGAAATCCTGTATAGGGAAGGTTTTTTTTTTTAACGTTTAGCGTTTTATTATGTTTTCTATGTATGTATGTTGGAAGCTGCCCAGAGTGGCTGGGGAAACCCAGTAAGATGTGTGGGGTAGAAATAGTAAAATTATCATTATGGAATGGGACTGTGATGGCCTGGAACTCAGGCTCGGACTTGGAACCGGAGGAGTCTCAGTCCGCACCGGATCCTTTGCCTCAGGTGGCATCTGAACCAAGTCTGGGGCCTGATTCTGAAGAGTCCCAGTCTGCACAGGTTCCCCTGCAACAAGCACCAGCTAGGCTGAGTCAGGGGCCTGAGCCTGCCCTGGCTCCAGATGCGGGGATTGCCTTGTTGCCTTCAGCTGGGCCATCACTTACAGCTGCTCCACTACCGGTTTGGTCAGGAGAAGCTGAGGCGGCCTCTGGGCCTAGTAACCCACCGACATCTCCCGAGCTGCAGAGACTGAGGTCTGAGAGAAGGAGAGACCCGAGTACTCGCAGGAGGAGTGCTCGCCTTCGGGCGAGACAAGGAGGTGAGTCGCTGGGGGATCAGGACCGGCTGCTACCCAGACAAAGATAAAAGGCTGTCGGACCCCGCCCCAGGTTGCAAGAGCAACATTGCTGTTTGCCAGAACCTGCCTGTGATCCTGTTCCTGACCTTGCCTGGTTTTCCACCTCATGTCCTGCCTTGGCCCTGCAGGACTGACTCCTCGCGGAACCCCTGGATTCGGGACCAGATCTGGACCGCGCTACTTGGGTTACCCCTGGGCCCAGCACAGGGACATCCCAATTTTCATCGGAGAAATGTTGGAGGGTATGGGCAGGCAAGAGGCTGCACCATCTTCCAGCTGACCTCAAAATGTCTTGGGCCAGCCCTGGATAAGTGGTCGCACAGCATCGACATGCGCCAGCCTCCTCTGGACAGAGCCCTTCCTGGGACAGGCGTGACTCGCCAGTTCCCCTGCCTCCTTGCAACCCCTCCCCGCTCAACAGCAGCAGTGCTGGGGCACATTCATCATTCCCCCTTCCACGTGGAGCCATCTGGATGAGGCTGGCCCTCCTGCCACACCACGGAGGATTGTTAACACAAAGCATATGCCGCCTTTGAAATTAATAATAATTTTCACCCTCGCCAGCTGCTAGTAATTGGCTTCACTTTCGCACAGATAACGGAGAGCAGCAGTGTGGAAATCCAGCATCTCCTCTCATGACGCAACAGCCCATTCCGGGGAAGGCTGAGGCGCTCTTCCAAGGGAGGCTCGGCTGAGACAGGGCAATCCCTGGGCCACAACACGGGCCTCTGGCCACACAGGCAGAAGCATCAGTCACTCAAGCAGCACACCAGGCCCCCCGACAAGCATGCAAACCTCCTCTGGGTTTTTTTCTTGCACTCAGGGTTAGCAAATTTATTTATTGCCTTTCTATCTCACCTTTTTCTCCCAGGAGCTCACAATGGCTTCCTCCTCATTTAATACCTGTAACAACCCTGTGAAGGGGGTTTAGATTGAGAGAGGCAGTGACTGGACCAAGGTCACCATCCAAGGAGCTTCATGGGCGAGTGAAGATTTGAACCGCGTGCTCTCCCAGATCCTAGTCTGACCCTCTGACCGCTATGCTGTGGGATGTAATCCACCAGGAGCAGTCAAGTACAACATTCCTTGTAATGCTAGAGAAGACATGTGAGGGAATGTTTGGTCCAGCCAATCAAAACTTCCTGTTCCTATTCCTCCTGGCTGGAGCATCCTTCCTCTTGCATGTGACTAGAAGGTGGGTGTGACCTAACCTGTCCAGGTAACAAAAGGACGAGTCACGCAGCACACCTTCCTTCCCTTTCCTCTTTTCCATCTTCCTTTCGTCATGTGAACTGCAGGACTGCTAGCCTGCAGTCACTAAGTAAATCTCCCTTATGGGGTAAACCTGTTTGTATATATTTGAAACTTTAAGCCTGAACATGCTCTGCCTGATCGTGAGTAAACTTTATTTTTGTTACTTATAAATAAGACTGCGGTGTCTTTATTCATTTTGGAGGGATTCAAGGGAACTTACCAGGAACATATAATTCAATCTGAGACAGACTGAATTATATAATAGTCAGAGGCTCACAGTAGCCTGTTGGAATTCTGCCTGGGTCAGAGGAATGTGCCACAGCGTAGGCACCGGCAGATATTCCTGTCGACCTCCCCGCGTCTCCACTCTGCTGATAAGCAGGCGAGGTCCGGCGATTCTTCTCAGATGTATGAGAGGAACACACCGTTCTTCCTCTCTCCCCTTTAGTGTCCCCAGGGAGGGGAAAGAAGCAGACAGAAAACTATTTACATCATTTATTTCTGCCTCTTACATCAGTACAGAGAATCATGTCTGCACTCAACAACAGCAAGAAGAAACTCCTCCCAAGTACATCCAGTACTGGTCATATGACACACACACACTGAGCTAACATCCGGTGCTCAGTACAGAATGGACTGCCCCTTTGTTCCCATGGCAACAGTCACAAACATCCTGTCTGGCTTTCCAACCACAAGCAGCTGGCTGAGCTGCTAGAGCCTTTGCTTGCTGCAGCATTGGTGCTTTATGGTAACAACCAGCTATCTGCTGTGCATGTAAAAAGGGGAATATAAACTCTGCTAAGTAAAGGAACTTGCTAGCGCAAGTTAGGAAGGATATTAATAAACGATATATCCTCTCCTGCCTCCCTGAACATTCCCACATATGCTACCACTGGCTCTCTGCTTTGGGGCGGCCTAAATGGACTGAGGCTTCTGACCATGTGTCCTTGCCAGTGTCAGAGAATTATAGAAATCAGAGGCTGAAATTTTAAATGGGTGCAAGAGGCGTTGAGCAGCACATGCAGCTTGGAATGTGAAGGTTGTGTTTGCAAGAGAACCATGAGAGGCACAGGAGCACTTTTAGGCTAGGGAAGGGCAGCCTCTGGATGCAAGCAACGCTAGGCACCCAGTATGGAGGGGGCAGAGACAGCCAAGGCTCTTTTGGCCTGCCCGGCTCCTGCCTCTGCCCACTTTGGATTTGGGGTCATCCTGAATTAACTGGTTGCTTTAGGGCCAAGGAAGAATGTCTGGCCTTGCAAGCAGTTTTTTGCCAGGAGGGAGCAGGTGGGTTATCTATCAAAGGTGTGAAGAACCTCGGGCAGGGGCGGACTTCGGTCTTTGAAATTTCAGTGGTGCCCTGTGCGAGGCCACATTTGGTGCCCCCTGCTTCTCGACTTCTGTGTGTGCACTGTGGGAATGTTCAGGGGTGCAGGAGAGGATATATTATTTGATTATAGCCTTTCCAACTTGTGTTAACAAGTTCACAATTTAGCAGAGTAACATTCCCCTTTTTAAACTTGCAGCGGATGCATTTGCTCAGGCTCGCTAAAGCCTCTATAATAACTGTTCTGGTATTTCCCCCTTATTCCCTCATAAAAGTTAAGACACGACACAGTCTTCTATAAAAGTATAAAAAGAGTTTACTCACATTCTGTTCACAATCAGATCCCAGAAGGCAGACTTAGCTTAGAAAAGTTACATACACCTGGTAGCGATCTCATAAGGAGACAGTCCCTTTGTCCTCTCTTGGCTGGAAGCATCTTCTTCTTCGATGCATGTAGTCAAAAAGAGAGAGATGGCTCCCCTGCCCTGTGCTTTTGTTGTTACCTGCACAGGTGAGGCCATGCCCACTTCTAGTGACATGGAGAGGAAGTCTGTCCCAGCCCAGAAGGAAACAGGAAGTTTACCTGCTGGCTGGATGAACATTCCCTTCCATGTGTAAACATGTTCACTCCAGGAATGTTGTACTTGACTGCTCTTGTGTTTCACATCCCACATGCTCCACATCATATTTTCAACGCCCCAAGGTGCCCCCTCAACTCGACACCCAGTGCAGGGAAACCAGTCACGCTGCCCTAAATCCACCTGTTTCAGGCCCAGGGATCAGGTGAGCCGATTCTGAAAAAAGCTAGGTTAGAATTGCTGGAACAGCAGCAAATGTCCCTATCTGTTTTGCTATTTATTCATTGCATTTAACTCCCCTTTTTCCCCTCCAAGGATCTCAAGGTGTCAAACATGGTTCTCTGCCTCCTCCCCACAACAAACCTGTGAGGTTTCTGGCACTGGGCTTGTGGGATCCTCTTTGAAAACTCTGCAAGAATCCACAAATGCATCACACAGGGCATGTCGTAATTTCTTTTTCAAAAATAGCTTTTATTATAAAGGAGATTATGAAACAACATGCAAGGATCTACATTGCCTTGACATTTTGCAATTTCAACTGCTGTAGCAATAGACGTTCCCAAGTGACGGTCAAAGGATGACATTTGAGTATGACATACCTTGTTATCTGTCATACATTCTGCAATACTGTACTAGCTTCCAAGATTGTGGGACTATCTCCCCCACCCACCCACCCCCTAAAAATATGCACCAATAGCTGCTTTACATCGCCTCCACCCTGCCAAATCTCATTTCCAGATATTGACAGGAGTATTCCTTCCAAGATCTTTCTTCTATGTCTTTTAGAAAGATTTGCTAGTGTTGCTTAGTAAATAATTCTCCTCCTCCTTCTTCATCCCACCTTTTGATACACACCTCTTCAGGTTATCTCCATCGCTTTCTGTTGTTTGCTTCCTGCTTTCACATCAGCCCTGTTGTTAGTTTCCCAGTCAACCCACTGCAATTGGTGGTTGTCCCCTTGGTCTTTTGAAACTGTGAAGTTTCCACACTAAGGGCTCGTCCACACTTTGCTTTGCTCCACATTTCTAGGAGGTTGTTGTTGTTGTTGTTGTTTAGTTGTTTAGTCGTGTCCGACTCTTCGTGACCCCCTGGACCAGAGCACGCCACGCACTCCTGTCTTCCACTGCCTCCCGCAGTTTGGTCAGACACATGCTGGTAGCTTTGAGAACACTGTCCAACCATCTCGTCCTCTGTCGTCCCCTTCTCCTTGTGCCCTCCATCTTTCCCAACATCGGGGTCTTTTCTAGGGAGTACATTTCTAGGTACAGGTCCCAGTCTGCAGCTGACCCTCTTTTTTTAGCCCTGCACTTACTCAGCGGAAAACCCAAATTGCTGTTTGTTCCGATTCAGCATGAAAGAGCAGGTTTCCTGGGGAAAGCAGTGGAGCAAACAAATGTGCTTGGACACGGATCAGGAAAGGGAAGACCTGTGCCTAGAATGTGTAGAGCAAAAGGTATTTGCGAATAAGCCCTAACATTGCTATATTCTATCAGTATGAGTCGTCCCTTGCTACATATCCTGCATATTTCTGTTTTAACTTTGCAGCCTTTCCCACTATATCCACACTCAGGCTGTGGACAAATAGGGTATCTCTCTCTCTCTCTCTCTCTCTCTCTCTCTCTCTCTCTCTCTCACACACACACACACACACACACACACACACACATTACACATATAATTTATTCATTTCTACAACAGCATTACATAAAACTGGTAGCAAGAACCACGAAGCAAAATGAAAGGCAGAAACAAAACCATTCCTCCGTCGCAAGATTGGATTTGTGAGCTGCATGGTCAGGGGAAAAACAATGCTGTCCAGGGTTGTAAAGACTGCAGAGAGAATAATTGGGTGCACTCTTCCCACCTTGGATCAAATCCATGCTTCCAGGTGTCATAAGAAAGCTGCAGAGATAGTGCAGGATAGTGCACAGCCCGGAAATGATCTCTTTCAGCTTCTGCCTTCTGGAAGAAGGTGTTGTTGTTGTTTAGTCGTTTAGTTGTGTCCGACTCTTCGTGACCCCCTGGACCAGAGCACGCCAGGCACTTCTGTCTTCCACTGCCTCCCGCAGTCTGCCCAGACTCATGCTGGTAGCCTTGAGAACACTGTCCAACCATCTCGTCCTCTGTTGTCCCCTTCTCCCAGTGCCCTCCATCTTTCCCAACATCAGGGTCTTTTCCAGGGAGTCTTCTCTTCTCATGAGGTGGCCAAAGTATTGGAGCCTCAGCTTCAGGATCTGTCCTTCCAGTGAGCACTCAGGGCTGATTTCCTTCAGAATGGAGAGGTTTGATCTTCTTGCAGTCCATGGGACTCTCAAGAGTCTCCTCCAGCACCAGAATTCAAAAGCATCAATTCTTCGGCGATCAGCCTTCTTTATGGTCCAGCTCTCACTTCCATACATCACTACTGGGAAAACCATAGCTTTTGCTATACGGACCTTTGTTGGCAAGGTGATGTCTCTACTTTTTAAGATGCTGTCTAAGTTTGTCATTGCTTTTCTCCCAAGAAGCAGGCGTCTTTTAATTTCATGGCTGCTGTCACCATCTGCAGTGATCATGGAGCCCAAGAAAGTAAAATCTCTCACTGCCTCCATTTCTTCCCCTTCTATTTGCCAGGAGGTGATGGGACCAGTTGCCATGATCTTTGTTTTTTTGATGTTGAGCTTCAGACCATATTTTGCGCTCTCCTCTTTCACCCTCATTAAAAGGTTCTTTAATTCCTCCTCACTTTCTGCCATCAAGGTTGTGTCATCTGCATATCTGAGGTTGTTGATATTTCTTCCAGCGATCTTAATTCCGGCTAGGGATTTATCCAGCCCAGCCTTTCGCATGATGAATTCTGCATATAAGTTAAATAAGCAGGGAGACAATATACAGCCTTGTCGTACTCCTTTCACAATTTTGAACCAATCAGTTGTTCCATATCCAGTTCTAACTGTAGCTTCTTGTCCCACATAGAGATTTCTCAGGAGACAGATGAGGTGATCAGGCACTCCCATTTCTTTAAGAACTTGCCATAATTTGCTGTGGTCGACACAGTCAAAGGCTTTTGCATAGTCAATGAAGCAGAAGTAGATGTCTTTCTGGAACTCTCTAGCTTTCTCCATAATCCAGCGCATGTTTGCAATTTGGTCTCTGGTTCCTCTGCCTCTTCTAAATCCAGCTTGCACTTCTGGGAGTTCTCGGTCCACATACTGCTTAAGCCTGCCTTGAAGAATTTTAAGCATAACCTTGCTAGCGTGTGAAATGAGTGCAATTGTGCGGTAGTTGGAGCATTCTTTGGCACTGCCCTTCTTTGGGATTGGGATGTAGACTGATCTTCTCCAATCCTCTGGCCACTGCTGAGTTGGCAGAAGGTATAGGGTTATAAAGACTAGGACTAGCTGCCTGAGAAACAGTTTCTATCCAAATGTGATTTTGGTTTTAAATGCAGTGTAAAGTAGTCTCTGTGGGAGTATATTGTATTTAATTCTGGGGTATCAGAGTTTTTAGGGGGTTAACCAGGCTGGGATGGCTGGGATAGTAGGCTTGTTGGCTTTTGAATGTCTGGTGTAGATTTTTTCAATTTCGCTGTTCTGTATGGGACAATGACAATAAAGAGTATAGTATCATATCGTATCGGGTGGACCGCATCTATAGGATGTTCTAGAAACCAGTAAGATTTGGAGGGTGACAAATTCCACCAAACAGATTTGTATTCAGATGTCAGAAACAAACAAAATGGCTGTGTATTTGCAGGACACTGATAAATGGAGGATGAGCCATGCAACTCGTCTACATGGGTGTGGAGCAACGCTCTCAGAGACAGGGAAAAACCAGCCCAAGCAGAATTTGGGAAGTTAAGAATTATAGGGGATTGGCAGTGGGGGGGGGGGCAGTGTACCAGCTAATTCTTTACTTGACACAGAGAAGACATGAACAGCTTAAGAACAACGCAACATGCCATGGGATGTGCTTGCTGGTTTCCCACTGGGGCATCTGACTGGCCACTGCAAGAACAGGGTACTGGACTAGATGGGCCATTGGCTGGATCCAGCATGCTCTTCTGGTGTTCTTAGAGTGTTGAACTAGGACCCGGGTTCAACTCAGCCATGAGGCTCTTTGGGTGACCTTACGCCAGACACTCACTCTCAGCCTACATCTCACAAGGATGTTGTGGGGATTGAAGAAGGATGGGGAGGAATTTAAAAAGTCTGGGAAATGATATCTAATGAGTTGAAGAAAATGTTCCAATTAGCATTTGTTTAAAAACCTGAAGCATTTCTGTTAGGGAGTGTAGGAAAAGACTTGCCAAGGAAACTTAAGAACATTTTCATGTACAGTGGTACCTCGGGCTACATACGCTTCAGATTACAGACTCCGCTAACCCAGAAATAATACCTCGGGTTAAGAACTTTGCTTCAGGATGAGAACAGAAATCATGCAGCAGCGGCGCGGGAGGCACCATTAGCTAAAGTGGTACCTCAGGTTAAGAACAGTTTCAGATTAAGAACGGACCTCCGGAACGAATTACGTACGTAACCAGAGGTACCACTGTATGCGACAACGGCGGCAAGAGTCTTAATAGCACAAGGATGGAAGAATGAAGAAATCCCGACCAAAGAACCGTGGCAAGAGAAACTGATGGATTATGAGGAATTGGTGAAACTGACACATAAACTGCATGACAAAGACAATTTTTTTTATATAAATAATATTTATTAAAGTTTCAAAAGAAGAAAAATCACATTAATAAAAAAATTAACAATAAAAAGTAAAAATAGAAAAAAGAAAAAACAGTTAAAAACAATTCCATCTTTTCATCACTTCTTTTACATTTACTTGTTTCCCGGACCTCCTCATACCTCCCTCTTTTGTATTCCAATTCAATTCAATTTGTTAATCCAACAATTCCTTTCCCTCCTTTTTGCATGACAAAGACAATTGTGACTTCAGAGAAGAATGGGAACCTTTAAAAAGTACTTAAAGAAACAACAAAATGAATTGGACTCCTTGGCACGTTTTGAATAAACATACACAAATTTATTATGGGTAACATACAGATAAATTAAGGATTTTTATAACTTTATAATATACTGAGAAGTACATGTATTGAAAAACCAGAGAGAGGAGCTGAGGGAAGTCTGTGGGGGGGGGGGTTCTTTGGGGGGAGGGAGGGAAAAATAGGGGGGTTAAGGATGATATGTCTTTTGATAAAATGTTATGTTGAAATTCCTAATAAAAAAACTTTTTTAAAAAAAAGGAGGAGAAGGACAGGGAGAACCTTGAGTTCCTCAGAGGAAAACGGCTGGATATAAAGGCAATAAATAAATAAATATGAATCCATTGTCAACATTTCAACGAGCTGATTTAGCTACACAACCATAGCACCAGTTCTTGTGAGGCTCTGTTCAGGCGAAGGGATGGTCCCCCTTTGGAAAAGCTGCTCTGAGGTGTAGCCCAGATCTTACTTTCCGTAGCAGATGAGCCCTGAGGGGGAGCACACGGAATGTCTCCATGCAACCACATCGCAGACTGTGGAGGTGGGTGTGAGTGGAGGCTGCTCAGAGACAATTGCATGATGTGGCTGACAGATTATATAGAAGAGGAATCTCTTCAATTTGCATAATTTGCCTTAGTTTTGCAAAACAGCACAAAGCATGAGAGCAGAAACAAGCAACCCAAACCAGGTACCACAGAGATAGGCCAGGGGTGCAGGGGTGCCATGTGGCTGCAGCTGTCTGCATAGGTGGAGGAAGCGGGTGCTGTGGGTGTGGGTCGCCCCGGGTGTCACCACTGAGGGGGGTGACAGAATGCCGGGCGGCACTCACCATGGGGCCTGCAGTGCGCCCAATCCTCTCCCCCCCCCCCAGCTGTAGGGAGGCTGGATGGGAGGAGGCAGGCAGACTCCATAGGCCCTCGCCCCACCCCATGGACTGCCCCCGGGCACACCGCCCCAGGCACCCAAGCAGCTTACTCTGCTGCTGGCTGCCTGAAAAAGTTGAGGACCCATTTATACTAGGGTTACCAGACGTCCCCGTTTCCCAGGGGCAGTCCCCGGATTTGCGAATAAGTCTCTGGACAAATTCCATCCCCGTAATGTCCCCGGATTTCATCTAATGTCCCTGGGAAACGCAGCAACGGCAGTCTCAGCAGCCCGGAGCAGTTGGCTCTGGCTGGCTTCAGGAGCTGCTCACAAGTCCCCACATGATGGTGGTGCAGGGGCTCAAAGATGCGGCTTCTGGGCTGCCCCCACCTTCCCTGACCCCAGTAACTAAGCTGTGAAGGGAGGCTTCATGCTGCCTATCGGAGCAGCCTCCCAACTCCTACTTGTGCGCAAGCAGGAGCGCGGCAGGGATCTCTCAGCTGTGAAGGGAGGCTTCACACTGCTTATCAGAGCTTGCATGCCACCAGGAGGGGGCAGGGGGCTGCTCTGATGGGAAGGGGGGCATTGCGCTGCCTGAAAGATCCCTGCCCCCTCCTGCTTGGACGCAAGTAGGAGTTGGGATGGGGCTGCTCTGAAAGGCAGTGTGAAGCCTCCCTTCCCAACTGAGGGATCCCTGCCCCTTCTGCTTGCACGCAAGTAGGAATGGGATTGGGGCTGCTCCAATGGGGAGGGAGGCATCACGCTGCCCGAGCCTTGCTGCTGCTCTCAGCCCTCCTTCTCCACCTTCCATGCCTGACCCACTTCACCACCACTTCACCACCGAAGAACCAACAACTCAGGTCAAGGTGGCGGTCACCCCTCTGCCACCGCCAATCCTGCAGCATCACCATCCTGAATAAGTAGTAATTAATTAATCAAAGTGTCCCAGGATTCATTAAAAAAACTGGTGACCTTAATTTATACCCAACATTTCCAGAATTTTGAAAGCTTTGTTGATGGCAGAGTAGGGCCCAATCGTCCTGCTACGTCCTTAAAGAGTGTTGTAAGTTTGGGGAGGTGTCAGCTTGGAGGACGGCCTGAGTCCCTTCCAGCCCGGGTAATTTGCATGAGCTGAGCTCGGAAGCAAACTGGAAGCTGGAGACAAAGAAGAAGAGTTTGGATTTGATATCCCGCCTTTCACTCCCCTTCAGGAGTCTCAAAGCGGCTAACATTCTCCTTTCCCTTCCTCCCCCACAACAAACACTCTGTGAGGTGAGTGGGGCTGAGAGACTTCAGAGAAGTGTGACTGGCCCAAGGTCACCCAGCAGCTGCATGTGGAGGAGCGGGGAAGCGAACCCGGTTCACCAGATTACGAGACTACCGTCTTAACCACTACACCACACTGGCTCTACACTACACCACACCACATAGAGACCTGCTTGGTCTGTGCTAGATCCAAAGCTATGACTAATGGAGAACTAAGATCTGTGGGGTATTAATGCTGTCGGCTCCTCCATCTTATGCTCAGGTTTATAGACTCCACTCGCCTTCATTCCAAGGAAACCAGAACTTGGTTAAGTGCCTGGAACCACTGGAATCTCATGCTGCTCAGAGATTGGGGTGACGTGGAACAAAGAGGCTCTGTTTGCAGAGGAGGGAAACGTGTCCTTTTGCCTGCCTCCTCCCCACTCCCCTGGTCTCCCCATTCCTCAGCATCCTCCCCCAGCCCTCCTCCTCCCCCACTCAATCTTTTTCAGCAGTTCTTGTCTTTCCCTCTTAGTCATCATTAGGGTCAGGCTGATCCCGTTAATGGTATTTCCATAATTGAACAAGGAGGATGGCTGTGCAATATCTCGAGAGCTGAAATACTCTCCAGGGCTCCATCAGCTCAGCTTTAATGCAGTTTATTGTTATTTTAGCCTTCGTCAAGTATTCAGCAGGAGCTGGGGGGGAATATGCCAGGCTGACGGGCAGTGAAACGCGGAAACAATTAGCCAAAGAGCTCTTGCACTCGTGCAAGAGGGCAGCGGCGCAGCTGAACTGCAAGTCCAAGGACTGGCTCCCTGCCCCTGGTATGACCAAACAGCTCCAAGGCCCGTGACCTCCCAGGCTCAGCAGAAGGAGGCACCTGCCACTCACCTGCAAGGGCTCTCTTGTCACACTCTATCTTCCAAGGCCATCTCTGCTCAGATTCAAGGAATCTGGCACCAAGCTGGTCCAAGAGGAGGCCACAATCCAGATGCCAAATGCTTATTCTCTGCATCATCTCAGTCATCTTGCAAGACACAGAGCTCTCTTGTCTTACCTGTGGAGAGTGAATAATAGAAACTGAATGGTAACGTTGGATGGGATTCCCAAGGGTCATCTAGTCCCACAGCTAAAGAATCCCTGACAGACAGCCACCCAACTTCTGTTCAGAAGCCTCCAAGGAAGGAGAGTCCACCGCCTTCCAAAGGAGTCTATTCCACTGTCAAATAGCTCTTACTTTCACAAAGTTCTTCCTAATGTTTAGCTGGACTCTCCTTTCTTGTTAGGTAAAGGTAAAGGGACCCCTGACCATTAGGTCCAGTTGTGACCGACTCTGGGGTTGCAGCGCTCATCTCGCTTTATTGGCCGAGGGAGCCGGCGTGCAGCTTCTGGGTCATGTGGCCAGCATGACTAAGCCGCTTCTGGTGAACCAGAGCAGCGCACGGAAACGCCATTTACCTTCCCGCCAGAGCAGTACCTATTTATCTACTTGCACTTTGATGTGCTTTCGAACTGCTAGGTTGGCAGGAGCAGGGAGCGAGCAATGGGAGCTCACCCCGTTGCGGGGATTCGAACCGCCAACCGTATGATCGCCAAGTCCTAGGCTCTGTGGTTTAACCCACGGCGCCACCCGCTCTTTTCATATTTGAATCCAAATAACACGGGGTTTGAATGGCAAGGGAGGTATGGCGGCGGGGGTAGATACTACAGGCAAAGCGTTTTGAGATGTGATGATGCTCGAACCCCTTCCAATCTACGCCCCATCCCGAGGGACGAGGGTAGGGTGAGCAGGAATTACCTGCCTCCGTCACTGGTGTTGTGCAATGCCAGGTCTATAGGCAATAAAACTGCCACCAGGCGAGACTTTTTTTATCTCTCTGGGGGTTGACCTGGCTTGTGTGATGGAGACCTGGGTGCGTGAAGGTGAAGTAGCCACCTCCCTATTTTTATATGCAACGGCTGCAGCTCGGACTTTGGGGACAAAGGGGTGGAAGGAAGAAGTAGTCCCGACAATAATGGATTGGCATAACAAGCTACAAGAATTTGCTGAAATGGCGCAGTTGACAAATAGCCTGAGAGGCAATTCAAAACAAAAATTTATGGAAAAGTGGGATAGATAGAAGATATATGTTCAAAAATACAGTAAAGGTTCGCTATCTATGCTAGCATTCGATTGACGTTGGAGAGAGACTGAGTTGAGAAATAAGACCAAGGGTACATATTGATAGAGAGCCAGTGTGGTGTAGTGGTTAAGAGCGGTAGATTCGTAATCTGGGGAACTGGGTTCGCATCTCCGCTCCTCCACATGCAGCTGCTGGGTGACCTTGGGCTAGTCACACTTCTCTGAAGTCTCTCAGCCCCACTCACCTCACAGAGTGTTTGTTGTGGGGGCGGAGGGGAAAGGAAATTATTAGCCACTTTGAGACTCCTTAGGGTAGTGATAAAGCGGTATATCAAATCCAAACTCTTCTTCTTCTCTTCTTGATATAGGAATGTATGTACCCTTGGTCTTATTTCTCAACTCAGTCTCTCTAGGGAGGCAACCAGAACTGTACAAAGGCTGGATCTCCTGCAATTTTTTCAGGTGAAGAGAAGGACCAGAGGCTTCCCTCCTGTTTCACACAGAGAGGTCCTTGGTGACATCACTTCTGGGGGGGGAGGGCAGAGGGAGGAGACAGGCAGCCCTGCCCTCTAGAATTCCCTGGTGTGGTTTCCACCTCACATTTTGAGTCAGCATTTCACAATTCAGAACACAGTGGTAGCAAAGGCTGCAGATGACCCCTAACTTGAATTCCCAGCTTCAGTGGGCTGTTATCAGCCGCTACCTGGGCAGAAGCCAGAGTCCACCAGCAAAATATCCAGGGTTTTGCAATAGCAGAGATTGGGTGGCAGCAGGAGGTCACCCACCCACCCTCAAAATGAAAGGGGTAGCAATAAAGGCAAGGATCCTTTCTCTTTATGTTGTTATTTCTTCTGAAAAGCGTTTAGATCAGGGGTCAGCAAACTTTTTCAGCAGGGGGCCGGTTGGCTGTCCCTCAAACCTTGTGGGGGGCCGGACTACATTTTGGGAGGGGGAATGACGAATTCTTTGCCCCACAAATAACCCAGAGATGCATTTTAAATAAAAGCACACATACTACTCATGTAAAAACACCAGGCAGGCCCCACAAATAACCCAGAGATACATTTTAAATAAAAGGACACATTCTATTCATGTAAAAATATGCTGATTCCTGGACCGTCCGCGGGCCAGATTGAGAAGGCGATTGGGCCGGATCCAGCCCCCGGGCCTTAGTTTGCCTACCCATGGTTTAGATGTTTAAAGTGCAACACGTCTGCAGGTAAGACGAATGGGGATGGGGTGATGGCTTCAACAGGGGTCAACTGAGTGCTGGAACTGGGCTGGGGGGGGGTGACTGAAGGGTCTCCAAGCTGAGGGGGTTTGTGGTGGGGAGCTGAATATCAAAACCAGATTCAGCCCAGGGTTGGGCGGCTGGCATTTCTGAGGCTTGAAAGGCCCTTGCCAGAGAAGAGGGATAAGAGATCATAAGATCCCCCTGGAAGAAGGTTGAGGGTGGGGAGTGCGGCTCAGGAGCAACCCCTGAGTAGGAATAAGCTCCAGGGGTGATGAACCCCAAAGCAGCAGAGGGCGAGAATGGCAAGTGCCCGCCTATTATGGGGCGGCTTTCATGGAATCAGAGTGAAACCCCAGTGGCCAGGAGACCTCCTTGGATCAATAGGTGTTTGGGGTGACCGACTAATGAGCTAAGAGGTGTTAAATGAGCAGAGGAGGCCAAGGGGATCGATGGCGAATGTGAAGGAAACGCAGCTGGGCCTTGGCAGCCCTCACAGGAAACACTTGTCTGGGTGTTTACGAAGCTCCAGTAATTGCCAATTAATTTCACTCAAGCGACGATAAAGAAGGGGCAGGAAATGGCTGCTTTCGGCAAGGACCTGGGCAAGAGCCCCAGAGGCGAGCTGATATCAGTGAGGTTTCTCTCCATCCCCTGACTCTGGAGAGGCCTGGGTTTCATGTAAATGGGAATAAGAGGGAGGGAGGGAGGAAGATATTTTAAGCATACCTGAAATCCTTTGCTTGTTAGGGGCTGCCCCACGTTTCATTCAAAAAACTGCTTTGCAGAGGTAACTACCACAGAGTTATCAAAATTTTCAAAAGAAGGGGGTCCATGGCTTGGCTTTTGAAAAACAGGGGGTCCTCTGTAATTAGCTAATTGGGAACCACTGGTCTAACCCTTAATAAGAGCAAGGTGGGAGCAGCCTCATGAGAATGCATTCGCTGAGATTCCCTGATTATTTTTCTTCCTAGTTCCACAAATGCAAAAATATTTGGGAGGAAAATATACCAGATGTTTCCATCTTATTTTGGAACATAGGAAGCTGCCTTGAGCTGAGCCAGACCCCCTGGGTCCTCCAGCGCAGTAATGTCTACCATGCCGGGGGGGGGGGGAGGCTCAGTAGGCCTGGCACAGGCCCCAATTGGCCCCCGCACCTTATTTATTTATTTATTTATTTATTTCATAATATATACACACCACTTGATTGTAAACAAAAAAAAAAACTTCTTGAAGCTGTTTACAAAAAGAAATTAAAAATGAAATTATCAATAAGAAAAATTAATTTAAGACTTTCATAAAGTTAAAAATTAGGATTTAATTAAGTAAGTTTGATTTAGAACAGTAAGAAAAGAGAATAAAATAGTTAATAGCTGGAAATATTTTTAGTTTAAGAATGATATTGGAACGCTGTTACATGCAGATACAATGAAATTCAGAAGGGAGGGATTTGGGGAAGTCAATTAACAATGTAAATAAAATTGGGTTTTTAAGGGATATGGGATTAACATTGCTTTTTTATTGTTGTTTTGTTTTTGTTTTTTAGTATTGTATTGTTTTTTCTTTGGTATGTTTTTCTGTCTTTTTCTATGTCATATTTGTTATAATTGTGGAAAAATTAATAAAAAAATTGGGGGGGGAAGACTTTCATAAAGTTAAAATAGCAATAAACTAAAAACAGATTTTAAATGCTTTTCGCAGGTGGCAAAAACAGTACAGCGAAGGTGTCTGCCTGGTGTCAACAGCATACCCTACAACATTTCTCTGATGAAAATAGGGGTATCCTACCATATCCTCCAACATTTTGGGATCAAATTAGCAAGTGGCGATAGTGACGGCGAAGAGGACATTCTTCACCACCTCTATTTGCACAGAAAACAGCAGCAGGAGACTCTTTCAGGTGGTTTGCAATTTAACGGAACCACCTGCACCATCGGGGCCTGGTAAGGCCCCCAGGACCTCCTGCAATGATTTTGCAAAGTTTTTTGCAGATAGTCGCTCAGATCCGGAAAGAGGTAGACTCCACCATGGGAGCAGCGCCGAGGCGAGAGAGTGCTAGAATCCTGTCTAGTCAAGTTGCGTGGGATCAGTTCCAATCTGCTACCTCCAAGGATGTGGACAGGCTGCTAGGACGAGTGAAACCAACCACCTGTCTCCTTGATCCTAGCCCATCCTGGCTAATAAAAGCGAGCCAGGAAGAGCTGGGCAATGGGCTCTGTGAGGGAGCCTTCCCCAGACCTGCTGAAAGAGGCAGTCGTTAAACCATTTCTTTAAAAAAAATCCCGATTGTTGCTTGGCAAGGGAGGCTCACTGCTGTCAGCGAGCCGCGCCTTGGCCATTCACAGGTGGACCTTGATTTTGGATCATGCTACTAGGATGCGGGTGGCGCTGTGGGTTAAACCACAGAGCCTAGGGCTTGCCGATCAGAAGGTTGACAGTTCGAATCCCCATAACGGGGTGAGCTCCCGTTGCTCGGTCCCTGCTCCTGCCCACCTAGCAGTTCAAAAGCACATCAAAGTAGATAAATAGGTAGCGCTCCGGCGGGAAGGTAAACGGCGTTTCCGTGCACTGCTCTGATTTTGCCAGAAGTGGCTGGCCACATGACCCGGAAGCTGTACGCCGGCTCCCTCAGCCAATAAAGCGAGATGAGCACCGCAACCCCAGAGTCGACCACGACTGGACCTAATGGTCAGGGGCCCCTTTACCTTTACCTAGTTCCTGCCTGAACCCTGTCCTGCTTTCCTGCCTGACCCGCCCTGGCTCCCTGCTTGCAAGCCTGTTCACCCGGCTCCCTGCCCTGCACCCAGCTTCAGCTACTACGGACTGCCTCCACGTTGCACCTTTGACCATGGACCCGACTTGGACCTCGCCTCTTGGGTAACCCACAGGACCAGCACAAAACCACAGGAGGGAGGAGGCCTCTTGTGCTCAAATCCTGCTTGCTGGTTTCCCACAGGCATCAGGTTGGCAGCTGCAAGAACAGGCTGCTGGACTAGGTGGGGTCCCTTTGGCCTGACCCAGCTGGCTCTTGTTAGGTCCTTAGGGTTGCAGTGCTTTTGCCCTGTTTTTCCACCTGCGACTGCAGCACCCATCAAGTTCTTTGTCCTGCTAGGAGTTCTTCCTCCCCCATCTGCAACAGCAGACAAACCTGAGTGTCAGGGAGGCAGAGCGAGAGGAAAACCAGGCCTCCCCAATTATGCAATTCTGCGAGTGGAGGCCTCTGTATTGCCTCGCCCTGTCAGTTTGACTGACATAAATCCCAGCATCAGGGATGGGGATTGTCATTTAGCACCTCTAATACCTCCTGGGTAATGTCATTACCGCCTCCTCCTCCAGCCACTAATGCGGTTTGGAGCTGCACCGTGGCGGCACCCGGGCCTCGGCGCCCGCCCAGAGAGAGCATGTGGTAACAGAGTAGCTGCCTAATCTGAGGAGACAGCCGAGAAGGGGGGGCGGGGGGGCCGGAGCCTCTGAGTGAGAAAGAGCAGTGGCTGTGCAAAGGCAGAATGAAACCCACCGGTTCACACTCAGAGGTCCCTTGTTTGCAAACCACTGCCCCATAGGTTGGCTCCCAGGGGCAAATCAAAGCACTCCATCCCTTCCTCTCCTGGGACCACCAATGGTTTAAAGGTGATCGAGGGGGATGGAAACCAAGCCTTATGAGGAATCATGCTTGAGGGAGTTGGTTAGGCTTAGTCTGGAGAGATGATATGAGAGTCATCTTTGAATATCTGAAGGGCTGTCACTGTCACGGTCTGGTCTACGGGCGATCGAAGTCCTGGCTGAGGACGTCGGGAGCGGGGGCAAGATGGCGGGGTGGGAGCAGGAACGAGAGTCCAGAAGCCAGGGGTCTGAGGGTCAGGAAGCAGGGAGTCACAAAGTCAAGGGTCCAAGGATCAGGAAACAAGAAGCCAAACGCAGCAAGGCAGGGAACGTGTTGCTGTGGCAAAGAGCCAAAGGGAAATGCTGACCTTATATCCCTTCCCGACTCTTGCCACCAGGTGCAGTGAGTTACCAAGCGGCCTCACCTGTGCGGCTGCACCTTGCTTCTCCGGAACAAACTTAGGAAGGCCCCAGTCCTGCAAAGCCTTACTGTTCAAAGGGCCCGGCTCCTGACACACTCCTGAAGGAGAGGATCTGAACCAATGGATTCAAATTACAGGAGAGGAGTTTCCGACGAAACATTAGGAAGAACGGACTTCCTCGGGAGGTGGTGGACTCTCCTTTTTAACATAGGTTGGGTGGCCAACTTTGGGGGATCCTTTAGCTGTGATTCCTGCATTTCACGGGGTTGGACTAGATCAGGCACCCCCAAACTCGGCCCTCCAGATGTTTTGGGACTACAGCTCCCATCATCCCTAGCTAACAGGACCAGTGGTCAGGGATGATGGGAATTGTAGACCCAAAACATCTGGTGGGCTGAGTTTGGGGATGCCTGAACTAGATGACTGGCAAGCCCGGTTAGCTCAGTTGGAGCGTGGTGCTGACAACGCAAGGTTGCGGGTTCGATCCCTATAAGGGCCAGCTGCATATTCCTGCATTGCAGTGGGTTGGCCTAGAACCCCTGGGGTCCCTTCCAACACTACAATTATATGCTTCTATAACCTCTGGTCTTCTTAGATTGAGGGTTAACACCCATCATTGCCACCCTTCCCTTCGTTCATACGCCAGAGTAACTCGTTATGTCCTCCTCCTCCTCTGCCATTGGGGTTAGCTAAGTTTGAAAGCAGCATCTTAAAAAGCAGAGACATCACCTTTCCGACAAAGGTCCGTATAGTTAAAGCCATGGTTTTCCCAATCGTGATGTATGGAAGTGAGAGCTGGACCATAAAGAAGGCTGATCGCCGAAGAATTGATGCTTTTGAATTATGGTGCTGGAGGAGACTCTTGAGAGTCTCATGGACTGCAAGAAGATCAAACCTCTCCATTCTCAAGGAAATCAGCCCTAAGTGCTCACTGGAAGGACAGATCCTGAAGCTGAGGCTCCAATAATTTGGCCACCTCATGGGAAGAGAAGACTCCCTGGAAAAGACCCTGATGTTGGGAAAGATGGAGGGCACAAGGAGAAGGGGACGACAGAGGACGAGATGGTTGGACAGTGTTCTCGAAGCTACCAGCATGTTTGACGAAACTGCGGGACGCAGTGGAAGACAGGAGTGCCTGGCGTGCTCTGGTCCAGGGGGTCACGAAGAGTCAGACACAACTAAATAACAATGACAACAAAGTTTGAAAGAAGTGCTAAGGCAATATCTCTCCAAGATTTCCAGGCAGGGCCTTGACACACCCACAACTGACAATTTTGAGGTGGTTTGGGACCCTGTATTTCCCTGTATTTCCACAGCACGGGTGGCACTGTGGGTTAAACAACAGAGCCAAGGGCTTGCCAATCAGAAGGTCAGTGGTTCGAATCCCCGTGACGGGGTGAGCTCCCGTTGCTCGGTCCCAGCTCCTGCCAACCTAGCAGTTCGAAAGCATGTCAAAGTCCAAGTAGATAAATAGGTACCACTCTGGCGGGAAGGTAAACAGCATTTCTGTGCGCTGCTCTGGTTTCACCAGAAGCGGCTTAGTCATGCTGGCCACATGACCAGGAAAAACTGTCTGCGGAAGCGGACAAACGCCAGCTCCCTCGGCCTTTAAAGCGAGATGAGCGCCACAACCCCAGCGTCGTTTGCGACTGGACTTAATTGCCAGGGGTCCCTTTACCTTTATTTCCCTCTAAATGGTTGTTTGGCTTACCATTCACTTGCAAACCCAACTGTATTGTTTCCAAAACAATGAAAAATAGAAGAGGAAACTTAACCAACCAAAGTTTAAAGGTTATGAAGCACCTGTTGTTGTTCTTCCCCCTCCATCTGCAAAACAGAACATAGCGAACTATGGAACTCGCCGCCACAGGAGGCAGTGATGCTCACAAATCTGGATGGCTTTAAAAGAGGACCGGATAGATTCATCGAGGGCTGTTGATGACTACCAGCCAGAATGACTTTGCTCTGCCTCCAAGGTCTGCGACAGCAATGCTCCTCAATTCTAGTTGCCTGAAACTGCAGGAGGGGAGAGTGTTGCTTTTGTGCTTGGGCTGAGAGTTTCCCACAGGCATCTGGTTGGCAACCATGAGAACAAGATGCTCCCCCAGATGGACCAATGGCCTGATCCAACAGGCTCTTTGCATGTTCTAATGCTCTCATGCCCTGTCCTCCTCCTTCTCCCTGACTGGAATGTTTTCTGCCATTTTGATGGAGGAGGTGGCTCTTGTCGCAGGAACCCCCCCCCCCCAAATCATTCAGTTTGTACAAACTTCACACACACACACACACTCACACACTACACACGCTACACTTCTGTTATAAATTCATAGAAAATCAACCACACATCGGATCTGCACCATTCCACTTTTATTTTACTCCATGAAGGAAGGACTACAAAATGGGGAAGGTTTGGTACAGGGCAGCCATAATCCCTTGAGCATACCAGCACATACACAGGAGCCCTGCCCAGTTGCTATGCCAACCCTGATGGTCCTAGACAGAAGACCATCAAGGTCACAAAGGACTTGCATATAGGAGTGGATTCAACATGGACTGGAACAAAGGACAATGATCGGATCTTCCCTCTGGGGGCAGGAAACTGCAAACTCCCCTTTGTCACCTGGAAAGTACTCATGGGGAGGGGGAAAGGGGGAACCAGACAGGTGACAAGATACTCAGGTTACTTCCACAACCCCTCCCTCAACCCCTCCTTTTGGTGATGTGTCAATGATGTAGTCATGATGTAGTTCTAGGGGTATAGCTTGGGGGATTAGTAACAAATAAAAGTTGGGGGTCTTCTTTTGTTCTGGGCTTCCATTTTGTTTCACCTGGTGGCAGGTGGGAGTCCTGTCGCGACAGTCTTCAATGAAGACCAAGCCTACTGGCTGCTGTTTTGCTCTGGTATTCCTGGCTGGTGTCCTTGTTTTTTTGTCCAAGGGAGCCCTCGGATTTCTCCGTTACCAGTATGTTCTAATGCTCTCAACCCCTGTCCTCCTCCTCCTCCCTGCCTGGAATCGTTTTCTGCCATTTCGATGGAGGAGGTGGGTCTCATTCAAGTGCAGCAGCGACAGCAGCCCTGACTCTCCCCACAATCTGATCGAAGCCCTGGGCTTTGCTCTCTCACTCTCTCTCACATACACATTTGTTCCCCAGCTGAGCGGCTCCTGCCAAACAGCAGCCTCTGGATGCGGAGCTGGGCTAAGTCTCTGTTTTGATGAGCCAAGCTCTGAAATGCATTAGGCTCAGTGTAACACAATCCGAGTGGGAACTCTCTAATCAGGTTAGGTTCCTCACCTGATGACAAGCAGCGCCTCTCTGAGGGACGTTTCATTTGCAGGCTCCTGTTTGCTCTTCTGCCAGCCCCGGTTGCCTCTGCCTCATAGCCTCCAGGGGTGTCTCAGCAACACTTAGCATCCTGGGGCCCTTCCAGGCTACTGCTCTTTTGCATTCAGCGACATTAATAGCAGCAAACTGATGCACAAAGTGGATTTGGCGCCTTTGCACAGCAAATCTGCTCCCCTCCCCCCCCCAAAAAAAGAACCCCACGCTTTTTCTAAGAAAGGAAGCGGTGGGAAAATGTGCTGGACAATTGCTTGACACAGAGCAATAAGAACTCCCCTCTTGCAGCATTTGAGGAACTTCAGTAATGGTTGCAAGGTAAAGGTACCCCTGACCATTAGGTCCAGTCGCAGACGACTCTGAGGTTGCGCGCTCATCTCGCTCTATAAGCCAAGGGAGCCGGCGTTTGTCTGCAGACAGCTTCTGGGTCATGTGACCAGCATGACTAAGCCACTTCTGGTGAACCAGAGCAGCGCACGGAAACGCTATTTACCTTCCCGCTGGAGCAGTACCTATTTATCTACTTGCACTTTGACATGCTTTCAAACTGCTAGGTGAGCAGGAGCAGGGACCGAACAATGGGAGCTCACCCCGTCGCTGGGATTCGAACCGCCAACCTTCTGGTAGGCAAGCCCTAGGTAGATATAAGAAATTAGATATATTAAGAAAAAGTTTACTTTTCGCCCTATAGGACGCACTTTTTCCCCTCCAAAAATGAAGGGAAAATGTGTGTGCGTCCTATGGGGCAAATGCAGGCTTTCGCTGAAGCCTGGAGAGCGAGAGGGGTCAGTGCGCACCGACCCCTCTGCTCTCCAGGCTTCAGGAAGCTATCCGCAAGCCGTGGGAGCCCGGCGTGAAGTCGCGCAGCTCTCCCATGGCTTGCGGAGAGCTGCCTGCATCCCGAAGCCTGGGGCGCGCTGAGCCCGATGGGAAGTCGCACAGCTCTCCCAAGGCTTGTGGACTTCCCGCCAGGCTCCCTAGGCTTGCGGATAGCAGCCTGTTCTGGGGGCTGGGGTCGGGGGAAGCTCGGGCTTCCCCTGCCCCAGCCCCGCGCCTGGGGGGTAAATATTTTTTTTTCTTTATTTCCCCCCCAAAAAAATAGGTGCGCCCTGTGGGCCGGTGCACCCTATGGGGCGAAAAATATTGTAATTATGATAAGGAGTGTGTATTGGCAATAAGTAATATGAAATCAAAATATGGAATAGACGGGAGGTTGGGTCTTTAGTGTTAAGACCAATTTATGTTTTATTGTTTGTTAAGAAAATTATGTGTCTATGGTTATTCCTGTGTGTATTTGGTATTTGTGTTTTTTCTTTCTTTTTTTCTTGCTGTATCAATAATTTTATTTTTATTTTTAAAGACCTCCCCTCTTGTAAACCAGAATGAATGCTCCACAAACAGCCATCTGCAAACCGTTCAGGATGACAGCTCCAGGCTCCATAAAGATCCTTCATATGAACCTGCCCAGGTTTTGAAGTCTTCAGGAGAGTCCATTTTCTCGGTCCTGCCAATCTCCCAGACACACTTGGTGGGGGCACGGGAAAGGGCCTTCTCAGTGGCTGCTCCATACTTGGAACTCCCTCCCTAGAGAAGCCAGACTGGCCCCCTCCTTGCTGTCCTTCCACCAGCAAATGAAGACTTGCTTTTTCCAACAACTTTGGGAAGCAACTGCATTAAATGAAAGGGCTGGCGCTGTGCTGTTTTTATTGTAATTATTTGTATGTTTTTAATTCTTCTTCTTCTTTGGCGATCCCTCGTAGCCGAGTAAGATTGTCTTCCATAAACACAGTTTTAACAATGAGTCCGTAAGTGACTGTGGAGGCCAATTCTGGATCCGCACGTCCTTCCACAGTGGGGACATTGGTTTCCGGGCAGGAGTTGATCACGGTGTGGATTTGCCAAGCGTGCCTTCCTCCTAGCACATTTCTGCCTTGCGTCCTGAGTTTGAGTGTCTTCAAAGCCCATGACACCATTGGTAAAGGCTGTTCTCCAACTGGAGCGCTCACAGGCTAGTATTTCCCAGTTGTCAGTGTTTATACTACATTTTTTTAGATTTGCCTTGAGACAGTCTTTAAACCTCTTTTGTTGACCACCAGCATTACATTTTCCATTTTTAAGTTGGGAATAGAGTACAGTGGTACCTTGGGATGCGAATGGGATCCGTTCCGGAGCCCCGTTCGCATCCAGAAGCAAATGTAACTAGCAATGGCACGTCTGCGCACACGCGTGTCGCTTTTCGCCACTTCTGCACATGCGTGTGACGTCATTTTGAGCATCTGCGCATGCGCGAGCGGCAAAACCCGGAAGTAACGCGCTCCATTACTTCCGGGTTGCCACGGAGCTCAACTCGAACGCGCTCAACATGAAGCATATTCAACCCGAGGTATGACTGTAGTTGCTTTGGAAGACGATCATCAGGCATCCGCACAACATGACCAGTCCAACGAAGTTGATGTTGAAGAATCATTGCTTCAACACTGGTAAGCTTTGCTTCTTCCAGTACACTGATATTAGTTTTCCTGCCTTCCAAGTTTACACACACAAACACATATAATTATTTTAATGTTTAATTGTTTTTTTTAATGAAGGGAGGACATGTAACCCCCCCCCCTTGCATACCCCACAGTTGGCTCAGAGTACTCTTGGGAGCCAAGACTGACCAACCCCCTACAGGAGACAGCAGGATGCATTAATGAGAATGCATATCTGCAAATGATGGATGTGAATGAATAGCACCACATGGTGGCTATTAATTAACTATTGACGGTTTTTGACTGGCAGATCCTCATTCTGAAATGTTTTTATCTGCCACGTTTGTTTCCATTATTTTTTGCTCTCGCGTTGGTTTTCTTTTTATGGGATTCTTGCAGACCACACTTAGCAGTGCGAATGCCTCAGAAGGGCGGGCTGAAAGATTTCTGCATTAATGAACACATGATGAACAACAGCACCACAGGTTGGCTGGGTTAAGAATTAGTGATTAATTGTTAACCATGAACACCTGCTCTCCTCCAAGTCAGCCAGACTTTCAGAGTTGACAGGGAGGGGGAGGAATGAAGAGGGCCTACTCCGTGGGTAGGCAACCTAAGGCCCCGGGGCCGGATCTGGCCCAATTGCTTTCTAAATCCAGCCCGCAGACGGTCTGGGAATCAGCATGTTTTTACATGAGTAGAATGTGTGCTTTTATTTAAAATGCATCTCTGGGTTATTTGTGGGGCATAGGAATTCGTTCATACTTTTTTTCTAAATATAGTCCGGCCCCCACAAGGTCTGAGGGACAGTGGACCGGTCCCCTGCTGAAAAAGTTTGCTGACCCCTGGCCCTTGTCTTTTTTGTGGCTTGTGCTTCTTGTAATGTCTGTCCCCCCCGTTATGTAGTGAGTTGAATAGGATCCAAAAGGCAGCAGTCTGATTGGTCCTAGAACAATAGGATTCAGAATGCAGCAGTCTGATTGGTCCACAGGAGCCACCCAATCCAGCTCCAGGTGGAAGGGAATCCGCAACCTGATTGGCCTACAGGAGAATCCTGGAATTAGCCAATCACGTGCGGCCCATTGTGTATATAATGTATATAAAGCAGACGTTCTGGGGGAACTTCCATTCCTCCTCCCCACTATGAGCTGAATAAAGAGCATGAAATCCACTCTCGACTCTGAGTATATTTCACACACACACACCCAGGCACGCTTTGAGCACAGACAGCCCAGTTAAATGGCTTTAAAAGAAAATTAGACACACTCGTGGAAGAGAGGGCTATTGACAGCATTGGCTGTTAGCTTATGCTCTGCCTCTATGGATACAGGCAGCAATGCTTCTGAATACCAGTTGTGGGAAACCACAGGAGGGGCGAGGGCTGTTCTCGTGCTTGAATCCTGCTTCCTGGTTTCCCACAGGCATCTGGTTGGCTCCTGTGAGAACTGGATGCTGTCCTAGATGGCTTGATCCAGCAGGCTCTTAAATGATGGAGCATGTTCACACAGGAAGCAGGGATGGCCACCAACATCTGGCCAGCGACAGCTTCTGCACCTATCTTCCCCTGGAGTATTTTACCTCTTCTGTGTTTTACCTCTTCTGGATTTAACTTTCTCCTCGCAATATACCGAGCCCACAAAATAAGCCGGGGGAAGTAATTAACATAGCTTATCCATGTGGTGGAATAACATGTTGTTGTTGTTGTCCCGCTGCTTTCCCAGAGGAAATTTGTGTTTTACCACTTTGGGTTTATCCAGACTTCCTCATCTCCCGACGCTTCTGACTCTGTCAGAATAAACAGCAATTCTGGTTTTCCCTGATTGCCATTTGTTCCAATCGACTGCTAAAGAGCAGGTTTCTCCCTGGAAGGAAGTCTGACCGACCCCTTGGTCATCTCTGAAATGCACACTATCAAGATGTCAGCTGTTTGACAGTGGGAAGGACTCCCTCAGAAAATGGCGGCCTCTCCTTTGGTGGAGGTTTTCAAGCAAAGGTTGGGTGGCCATCCATCGTGGGTTCTTTAGCTATGATTCCTGCTTTGCAGGGGGTTGGACTAGATTACTTTTTGGGTTCCTTCCAACTCTACAATTCCTTGATTCTAAGATTCTGTCCCCATGCAAAGCATTGCGGGGAACACACACGACCACACAGAGATGTTAATTGAAAATGTGCTAAACGCAAGTAGTGGGCTGAGACCAGGAGTCAGCAAACATTTTCAGCAGGGGGCCGGTCCACTGCCCCTCAGACCTTGTGGGGGGCCGGACTATATTTTGAAGGGAAAAAATGAATGAATTCCTATGCCCCACAAATAACCCAGAGATGCATTTTAAATAAAAGGACACATTCTACTCATGTAGAAACACACTGATTCCCAGACTGTACGCCAGCCGGATTGAGAAGGCAGTTGGGCCAGATCCGGCCCCTGGGCCTTAGTTTGCCTACCCATGGCTTAGACCTTTGGTTCACCAAGCCCAGGTTCATCTATCTATATCCCATCTTGGCTCCTTCACAGACATGGACCTGCCCAGACCTACTGAGCTGCATCTTCAGACCTTGCCCTGGTACCAGATTTCCCACTCAAGGCCTTATGTTTTCTTACGGAATGTTTTGAAGAAAATCTGGGAATGACCTGAGAAGGAAACTGCCAGGGGTGCGGTTGTCCTCTAGTTTCAGTTTCTCCTGGTATCTGAACATCTATAATACCCATCTTATGTGGGTTCACCAATGTAACTAATGAAACTGATGCAGAAGGTTGAAGAAACCATCCCAATCTATGATCAATGTTATTGCCATCAGCTTTATTTTAATAGCCCTTGAAAGCCTTCGCAATTTTCGATGAAAGTGTCAATGTAACATTTCCAGTATAAAAATTCTAGTTATACAAGTTGCAGTGAAATAATTAAGTTAAAATAATTTGCTTATTTCCCAGTGCCATAGAACCCCAGATTAAACAAAGCTTAAAAATACCTGTGATCAGTGCTTTTTTCCTAGAAAAAAAGGTGCTGTTACTGCGTACCAGTGAGTACCACCAGAAAAAAGCACTGCCTTTTAGATGTCTGCAGCAGTTTCTGCCCCGATCTTTTCTGTTTCTTTCACAGTAAGTTTCCTTGCTGTTAAACTGATGCATTATAGGTCGCAAAAGGACAAAAGGCCTTTAACAAAAAACAGATGACTTCTTGATCAGAACAAAATGTTAATCTAGACAAAACGTTTCCCTGATTTTTTTTTCCTTTGGCCCATCATATAAGGGACATTTTTAATGCATAATATACATTCTCCGTCTGATTCAAGTTACAGATACAAAGCCGTATGGAGACAGGGACCTGCTTCTGCCTGCCGTCCAAGATGGCAGAAATTCAAGAGGAGAGCAGTGTATGATGAAGAACATTGAATTGTCAAGGTCCCAAGATCTTGGATGGATTTTTTTTTTTAAGTCCAATGCTACTGAGAAAATTTAAATGCTTGCCACAGCCATGTGGAATTGTGGCTCCTTTGTGATTGTGGGCCTGCATTCTAACTAGCTTTTATTCAGAGGGCCTTCTGGCTGTTCCCCCATTGCGAGAAGCAAAGCTACAGGGAACCAGGCAGAGGGCCTTCTCGGTAGTGGCTCCTGCCCTGTGGAACACCTTCCCATCAGATGTCAAAGCGATAAATAACTACCTGACATTTAGAAGACATCTTAAGGCAGCCCTGTTCAGGGAAGTTTTTAATCTGTGATATTTTACTGTACAGTGGTACCTCGCAAGACGAATGCCTCGCAAGACGGAAAACTCGCAAAACGAAAGGGTTTTTTGTTTTTTGAGCTGCTTCGCAAGACGATTTTCCCTATGGGCTTGCTTCGCAAGACGGAAACGTCTTGCAAGTTTGTTTCCTTTTTCTTAACACCATTAATACAGTTGCGACTTGACTTCGAGGAGCAACTCATAGCACGCGGTGTGGTAGCCTTTTTTGAGGTTTTTGAAGACTTTGGTGATTTTTGAAGCTTTTCCAAAACTTTTCCGACACCGTGCTTCGCAAGACGAAAAAAACCGCAAGACGACAAAACTCACGGAACGAATTAATTTCGTCTTGCGAGGCACCACTGTATTTTTAGTTTCTATGGAAGCCGCCCAGAGTGGCTGGGGAAACCCAGCCAGATGGGCGGGGTACAAATAATAAATTATTATTATTATTTTTACTGTAGGGTTACCAGACGTCCCCGGTTCCCGTATTTGCAAATCTGTCCCCGGCAAATGTGGCAGCGGCAGCCTCAGCAGCCCAGAGCCAACCTGGTAGCGCAGTTGGCTCTGGCTGGCTTCAGGAGCTACTCACTGCTGCCGCCACTGCCGAGGGGGAACCGGGGACGTCCAGCGGTACAGATCTCTTGCCCCCTTCCCCCTTTTATTTTGACAGATTGCGTGACGCTTGGGAGTCGTGGGTGGGTGGCCATTGCCCAGGAGGGGAGCAAGGTGTACGGTTTCTCTGCCAGGCAAGGTGCAAAGCCATTCTTTCGCACCCTGTGAAACATAAATGTGCAGAGTTTTTTAAAAACTGGGCAACGGCCACCTGCCCGCTTCTCCCAAGCCTCTCCTGATCAGTCAAAACAAAGGGGGGAGGGGGGCAGGAGATCAGGGAAGACTTGGGAGTCATGGGCGCGTGGCGCGCCATTGCCCAGTTTTTAAAAAACTCAGCGCATTTATGTCTCACAGGGTGTGAAAGAAGGGCTTTGCACCTGTTATGTACTGAGTTGAATAGGATCCAAAAGGCAGCAGTCTGATTGGTCCTAGAACAATAGGATTCAGAATGCAGCAGTCTGATTGGTCCTAGAACAATACAATCCAGAATGCAGCAGTCTGATTGGTCCACAGGAGCCACCCAATCCAGCTCCAGGTGGAAGAGAATCCGCAACCTGACTGGCCTACAGGAGAATCCCGGAATTAGCCAATTACGTCGGGCCCACTGTGTAAATAATGTATATAAGGCAGACATTCTGGGGGAACTTCCATTCCTCCTCACCACTATGAGCTGAATAAAGAGCATGAAATCCACTCTCGACTCCAAGTATATTTCAGCACCTTTATACAATATGCATGTGTCCTTGGGCCCAGGGTCTTTTGCCTCACCATCCCCACTACTGACTCAGCTTCCCCTCCCCCCCCCCAAAAAAGTGTCATTGAAAAAAATCTGGTAACCATAAATTCTACTGACATTAATGAAACCTAAATGAGCCACATCTATTAACTTCAGTGGGTCAACTGTGAGTATGACTAGCGATATAGCAAAGGAGGGGAGATTGCAGGAGCCACGAGGCTTTACCAGTTAGGAATGTTTGGAACCCAAGGTCCATTGATGGCATGAGGACAGGTATTTGTTTACCTGTCCAAGTGGACACATTTTGCCCCATAACTTTCTTTCTCAGAGGGGTAGAGACTTACAGTGGTACCTCGGGTTACATACGCTTCAGGTTACATATGCTTCAGGTTACATACGCTTCAGGTTACATATGCTTCAGGTTACATACACTTCAGGTTACATACGCTTCAGGTTACAGACTCCGCTAACCCAGAAATAGTACCTCGGGTTAAGAACTTTGCTTCAGGATGAGAACAGAAACCGCGCGGCAGTGGCAGCAGGAGGCCCCATTAGCTAAAGTGGTGCTTCAGGTTAAGAACAGTTTCAGGTTAAGAGCGGACCTCTGGAACGAATTAAGTTCTTAACCCAAGGTACCACTGTACATTTTAAAAAATGAAAGCTCTGAGTCTGGCGCTCATGTTCACAGGAAGCAGTAAATGCCTTCATGGGTGCCATACTGCCCATAGGCGCAGGATTAGTGCTCCCTGGCCTAAATTGTTGGTGCCTCATGAATGCACCACAGTAGTAAGCAAACAAGATGTGCAAAGTGAAATGATAATGATTGTGTGGGTCAGGGGTCTGCAACCCGCGGCTCCAGAGCCGCATGTGGCTCTTTTACACCTTTGCCGCGGCTCCGGGGCGGATACTAGCGAGGGGAGGAGGCGCATTGTGCGCCCCGACACTCCCCACTGTGGCAGGCGCTGTACTGGCTGTGACGTCGCATGACTAACACACGCACCGCCCCGACGTCACCTTCCCGCCCGCCCGCCACATTGTAAGGGGCATGTACGCTGGTCACTGCATTGAAAGGGGGCATGTACGCTGGTCACTGTTTTGAAGGGGAGTGAAGAACACACACACACACACACACACACACACAAAAAGGTAACTTGTTAATTTAACGTTTATTTCTATGAGGAGGAGTAATTCTGAGGGGTTTCTTAACTTTCTTAATTTCTTTCCCCATCAAAACTAACAAAAAGGCTTCTGGTTTTTTGGGGAAGGTATACTTAAATATTTTCTGGAGATTTTGAACTACAATTTCCATCAGCCCCAGCCAACATGAGCCCCATCAAGCTCTTTCTGGGGAAAACCTGGCTTAGGCAATCTGAAACAAACATAACACATTGATTCTGCTCTGTGTTTGTTTCTCCTGCCCGTGATCTCCTGGAAGCACTGGGATGCTATTTGTTTGTTTGTGGTGATTTCTGGGTAACAAACACATTGATGGAAAGAGATGCTGCGATAAGGCACCTCCAGCTCACTTCCAGGCTAGAAACCCCTGTGCTGTCTGGGATGGTAACAGGACCCTCTTGGCACATCTACATTCTGGAAGTGGCTGGATGTAGAGAGGCAATTTCACCTGCCCTCCTTGACTTGTGAGGGGCCATCTCCGTACTTCTTCTACCCCTCTGCGTTAATGGTGCCCCTGTGCCAAGATACACCGTGAACACAATATAACCTCGGCCCCCGGTGACTCTCGACAAACATCCAACCAAACGAAGTGCCCTCATTTGACTGTGAAATGAGAAAAAGAAATGAGAACATCATTTCAGACCAGAGCCTCTGAGGATTATTATCGCAGCATTTTTTTCAAAAAGTGACCAGCAGCAACAGACCTCCGGTTTGGACCAGGAAATGCCTTTCTCTAATTTGTGGTCCCTGGAAAAGAACTGCAAGCTCCGTCCTCACCGGCACAGGGACGAGGAGAAGCCCAGGGCTCCACAAAATGGATATTGGCTGCCACCAGCCCTCCTTTCTCCTCTAATCTTGGAGTGAGGACCATTCACTCGGGGGGGGGGGGTAATTTTGGTTCTGGGGAGGAGGGAGCATCCAGCCCATCTGAAATATACTCGGAGTTGAGTGTGGATTTCATGCTCTTTATTCAGCTCATGGTAGTGAGGAGTGCCAATTCCCCCGAGATGTCTGCTTTATATACATTATTTACACAATGGGCCCCACGTAATTGGCTAATTCTGGGATTCTCCTGTAGGCCAATCAGGTTGCGGATTCACCTCCACCTGGAGTTGGATTGGGTGGCTCCTGCGGACCAATCAGACTGCTGCATCCTGGATCCTATTGTTCTGGGACCAATCAGACTTCTGCATTCTGAATCCTATTGTTCTAGGACCAATCAGACTGCTGCATTTTGGATCCTATTCAACTCAGTACATAACACCATCCCTCTCACATTCCTCAGAAGAGCAAGGGGACTTCTTTTCCCATTCAAAATCCCACTGACACACACACACAGCAGGGTAAATGTCAATAATCCTCCACACACACACACACATCTGGACACATGAGCAGGAAATGTCCATTTGAGTCTGGTAGAAACCCATACAAGGACCCCAACAACCGTTTTAAGAAGTTTTATGTAAAGGAAGGCTTCAGCCGGCAGAAAGGGGAAAGGTGCATGAATGTTTTTGTCGCTAAGTTCAGAAAAAGGCCAAAGGGCTTCACACCTTTGCAGAAGTCCACTGCCTACTGGGTTCACCTGAATGTTCTTGGCCTCCCAGAGGAAGGTGCCACCCATCCACATGGAATCTATTCCACCTAAGTTCTGAGTTGCAACGACAAAATCTGCATCAATCATTTGGTTTCCCATAGCATTCTTTTTCTTAAAAAATCATCTCTTTCTCTTGCAACATCTCCTTTGGTGACAGTGTGTCAATCAACTCAGCATAATTGTCCCAAGCTAATGTTGCATATAGAGTTGAAATTCCTATTTGAGAAAGCAACAGGCTCATTCTCTTATCAACACAGCGCTCTCTCTCCCTCTCTCTCTTTGGTACATTGTCTTCGGCTAAATGTAATTTTCAAAGCAAATGTTTGTTCTGTTCTCCTTTTCTTTTTCCTCGTTCGGCCATAGAATAAATCTGTGCAAGCTTGGAGACCCTCTGGATACGGACGTCTCGGGATTCTGAACAGCCTCCTTGTCTCCATGCACACACCCAGATGTACACAGGAACCCAGCTGGCAAGCACTTGGGTCCTTCACTCAGAGTCATGCTGCATAATTGGGCAAATGCCACTTACGACGGGAAATTAACAATCAAGCAGCATACCAGGGCTTAGAGGGAAAGAGGGTGCAGTTTATTACAAGAGCAGAAGAATCCATTAATTACCTAGGCTGTACTCAGACTGCACTGACAATTGCTTGTTTATTTCTAAGGGGTGGTAAAAAAGAGGAGCAAATAAAGATTGGGGAGGGAGAGTCAAAGGAAGAATAGAAATAGGTGTCAGATTCCAAACAAGCCTTGGCAGCAGCAAAGTGGCTCCTTGTTGAAGAAGGTAAAGAAGGTAAAAGCGTAGACTTGCACACTTTATCATAAAAATATTAGAAAGACCTGCTGGATCAGGTCAGTGGTCCATCTGTTTTGGGGGGACAGGGGGTAGGCAGGTGTGGGGGGACTCCCTGGTCCTGAATGGGGTAACTGTGTCCCTGAAGGACCAGGTGCGCAGCCTGGGAGTCATTTTGGACTCACAGCTGTCCATGGAGGCACAGGTCAAATCTGTGCCCAGGGCAGCTGTTTACCAGCTCCATCTGGTACACAGGCTGAGACTGGCAGACTGGCAGACTGTCTCACCAGAGTGGTGCATGCTCTGGTTATCTCCTGCTTGGACTACTGCAACACGCTCTACGCGGGGCTACCTTTGAAGGTGACCCGGAAATTGCAATTAATCCAGAATGCGGCAGCTAGACTGGTGACTGGGAGTGGCCTCCGAGACCATATTACACCGGTCCTGAAAAACCTATATTGGCTCCCAGTATGTTTCTGAGCACAATTCAAAGTGTCAGTGCATTTAAAGCCCTACACAGCCTCGGTCCTGTATACCTGAAGAAGCGTCTCCACCCCCATCATTCAGCCTGGACACTGAGGTCCAGCACCAAGGGCCTTCAGGCGGTTCCCTCACTGCGAGAAGCGAGGTTGCTGGTAAGCGTTTCTGCAGTCCCTGGAATCTCACACCTCCCAGCAGAGATTGGGGTGGCATGTCAGAATATATAACGCACCTATTTGAATGCTTTTGAGTAATGCTTGCACATTACTTAAGAAACCATAACAATTACTCAAAAGCATCCAGATAGGTGGCTGACATATAGATCTGCACATTGTCACAGGATGTGTGTGTATGTGTTTTAAGTTACAGTGAAAGTCACGGAATTGCAGTGAACGACAGAGAGATGATCACTTGCAACAGTAGAATGGGAGGGAGAAAGCTCCCTTCAAATAATTTTGCCCTCCTGTGCAAAACAAACAAAAAAATGGCCAGCTTAACTTCTGGATTGTTGCATCAGCAATTGGGCCCATATGGCATAAGAGAGTCTGATTGTTTTACTTAGTTTATTTCAAAAAATTTATACACTGCATGATTGTTAAAAATCCCTAAAACCTCAAAGCGGTTTACAAAGAGAATAAAACAATAAAATTGTTAGTAAAGAAACCCCATCAATAACTTAAAACTTAAAACATAAAATCAACAATAAGCCAAAAACAGATGCATTCACATTCTACATGTCTGGGTAGGCTTGTCTAAACAAAAATGTTTTTAGAAGGCTTCCAAAAGAGTACAGTGGTACCTCTGGTTGCGAACGGGATCCGTCTCGGAGCCCCGTTCTCAACATGAGCAGAACGCAACCCGCGTCTGTGCATCTGCACGTGCACGGGTCACGATTCGCCACTTCTGCGCATGCGCATGATGTCATATTGAGCATCTGCGCATGCATGAGCAGCGAAACCCGGAAGTAACCATTTCCGGTACTTCTGGGTCGCCATGGGACGCAACCTGAAAAGATTTAACCCGAAGCGTCTTTAACCCAAGGTATGACTGTACAGCAAAGGCGCTTGCCCAGTGTCAATAGGCAGGGAGTTCCAGAGTTCAGGTGCCTTCCACACTAAAAGACTGAGTTTTTAGAAATGTGGGACAGGTATTATGTGACACCTGTAGCAGTTCCAGTTCCACCAATTGAAGCAGCTGAGCGGGTGTGTATACCAATAGTATGACTGGGCCCAGTAGCAAATTGGCAACCAGTGCAGTTTGTCAACTGCAATGAGATACACGTTTACCATCATAATGCTGGAACTTCTGGTAATTAACCTGACGGCAGTCCGGTATGCACTTAAGTGACCTCTAGCTCAATGGGAAAGGGATGCGGGTGGCGCTGTGGGTTAAACCACAGAGCCTAGGACTTGCCGATCAGAAGGTCGGCGGTTCGAATCCCCGCAATGGGGTGAGCTCCCGTTGCTCAGTCCCTGCTCCTGCCAACCTAGCAGTTCGAAAGCACATCAAAGTGCAAGTAGATAAATAGGTACCACTGCAACGGGAAGGTAAACAGTGTTTCCGTGTGCTGCTCTGGTTCGCCAGAAGCGGCTTAGTCATGCTGGCCACATGACCTGGAAGCTGTACGCCGGCTCCCTCAGCCAATAAAGCGAGATGAGCGCCACAACCCCAGAGTCGGCCACAACTGGACCTAATGGTCAGGGGTCCCTTTACCTTTAGCTCAATGGCGCACATTTCTGAGAAGATGTGTATAGAACTGTGCTGTAAATAAAGCGGCAGAGCCAGGAGGGATACTTTCCCAGGCCATCCAAAAGCGTTGCGTTCCTCTCGCTGTCAGTCACATATCCACACACCGGAGCCCTTGGAATCGGGAACGTGTCCATTTTTTCTCCCCCGTGCTGCCGCCGCGCCGGCACCTGACATTTCAGGAGCGCAGAGTCTGGATCTCGCCGGCAACCAACTGCCATCTCAGCTGCCAACGAGGCCCATGGGTGGCGCAGGACAGCTGATACCTGCCTCTTTTCCCCACTGCAGCAAAACCCCAAGTCCCCAGAGAGTTGTTTCGTTTTTATGGTGAAAGCTTTCGGCTCCAGCAGCATCCAGGAAGGAAATTCAAGCTCTCAGCACGACAGGAGCCCCCCGCTTCAGTATTGCTGCGTTAATTGCTTAAAACAAAAATCCCCTCCAAACTATAACCTGAACTTAAAAGCGAGCTTGGGGGCGGGTGGAGGGAGGGTGCGGTTTGAATCCTTCTCCTTTTGCAAAAGAGCCCTTGATGCCAAGCCCGGTTGGTCCACAGCGAGGCCCCCCGCTGCTCCGCTCTGCCAAGGAAGCCACTGGAATCAGGATGACAATAAAGCAAAGTGTTTCATTTATAATTCAGAGGCAGCTGGAAAGTGGTTTTTAAAAACGGGCTGAGGCAGTCAAAACTCTGGTCTCTTGACATGCTTTCCAGAAGAGGCCCCTTGGGGAGGACGGTGACTTTCAAAAGAGTCAGCCCCCTACACGAGCCATCGCCAAGGCCTCAGCCCTTGAGAGGTTCGCCCCTAGGACAGGCCCTCCTGGAGTCAAAACGCCAAGCAGCGCTCTGGCCTGGGCTTGCCAGAGGTCAGGGGCAGCTGGTCCTTTGGGGTGAATGGGGCGCTGGCCCACTAGCCACAGGCAGCCCTCAGCCAGCCCCCACCTGCCTGCCCGTCAGGGATGGAGACAGGTGCGCAGGTCAGCACAAAACAATGAATCACCCAGTGAAGGTAGCTCTTCATTCAAGGAAATAAACCACAGCTCAGGCCTAGTGGGCTCAGCAATTCTTTCTAGGAGGTCTCGCCCCAATGAAGCGGCTGCAAGGCCAACGGTTGTCCCCCCCTTCCTGGTTTCTACTAGGACTCCTCCTCTCCAGGGTCTTTCCCATGCAATCTGAGGCTGCGTCTGCATGCAACCACCCTTTGCTCTGCCCATTTCATTTCTCCGTGTGTTCTAGGAGAAAGGAGGGGAGGGAAGCTGGTCGCAGCAGGATGGGGAGTGTTATGTACTGAGTTGAACAGGATCCAAAATGCAGCAGTCTGATTGGTCGTAGAACAATAGCATCCAAAATGCAGCAGTCTGGTTGGTCCTAGAACAATAGGATTCAGAATGCAGCAGTCTGATTGGTCCTAGAACAATGCAGCAGTATGATTGGTCCGCAGGAGCCACCCAATCCAGCTCCAGGTGGAGGTGAATCCGCAACCGGATTGGCCTACAGGAGAATCCCGGAATTAGCCAATTACGTGTGGCCCATTGTATAAATAATATATAAAAAGCAGATATTTTGGGGGAACTTCCATTCCTCCTCACCACTATGAGCTGAATAAAGAGCATGAAATCCACACTCGACTCCGAGTGTCGCCTGTCTCCACCTCCTCTCCAGCCCCAACAACCACCTGGGAGTCTGAACTGTGCTCTGCTACAGCCTCTTCCTGATCACTAAACCCTGTTGCCTCTTCTTTTTCTTTCTCCTCCCAATCTGCTCCTTCTTCTGCCTCTGACCACTCACTGTCTGACCACCAATCCCTTGGCTCAGAGCCTTCTTCCCATGGGGGTTCCCAAGGGGATTCCCTGGTCGGTGCCTTCTTCCCAGAGGCGGCAGTTTCTGAAGGAGAATGCAGGCGTCGACGTTGCGCGATGCATGCCAACATCATGCGCGTGGTGTCAGGACATCGGAGGAGCCTCTGAGGCGTCTGGTTGGCCACTGTGAAAATAGGATGTTGAGTGGTGCCCATTGGCCCGATTCAACAGGCTCATGTTCCTTTGTTCTTTAAAAAGTGCTGGGTGTATAACTTGAGGGTGGGCACTATAAGACAGGGCAGCAGGGCCCACGCTCTACCTGGCCCACTTTGGGTGTCCCTGCTCAAAATAAGGGTGCGTGAGCAGGCTTAACTCTAGCTTGCGCCTTCTCTCTGGTCAGATCGCACCCAGGAACTCAGCTCAGTCCCAGCTGCGTGGGCACAGACTCCTCTGGCAGTGCCTGAGGCAGGGAAATCCGACATGGGAGACCCAGCTTTCCAAGATACTCTGCAGCTCCTCTCCCTTGCTCGGCTCCTAGGATCAAAGATTCCTGCTTGGGCAACCGCTTCATTCAGGAGCAGTTCCTGAGCTGGCAGTGGGACAATGCTGCCCTCCTGTGGCAGAACTGCTGCACTCCACCAGCCTCCTGGCACACAACTTTCTCAGCTGAAACTGGCCGTGGAGCAGACCTCTCTGCCTGCTCAGAGGTCACTTGGGGCTGGGATATGTGGTACTTACATTTGCCAATGGCCAACCAGTGCCAAGGCAGAAGGGAAACCAAATGAGACCCTGTTTAGTTTTTCTCTTTTAATCTTTAATATTATTACATTCCATTGAATCTCCTTAATACTTCTTCTTTTTTAATATATAATCTTTATTAATTTCAACATACCAATTATTATACATTCCACAGAGCTTCACATCTTATACAATCTTTTTGGACTTCCATCAGCACCTCTGATGATCCACCATTTTTAGCATTTCTTCTGCATTTCTTAAATTCCTATTGCCTTTAATTATCTTAACTCACAATCCACCTCTTTAACCATTTTTGCAATAATTCAAATAATTTACTTCACAAAACTTCTTGCAAACCTACAAACGTATTCTGGTCATCACAATTACTTTTCAAATAGTCTTCTGTGAATCTCTGGACCCACAGGTTTCGAATTCTTCCTCCTTAATACTTCAGTGGGGACGCGGGTGGTGCTGTGGGTTAAACCACAGAGCCTAGGACTCGCCGATCAGAAGGTCAGTGGTTCGAATCACCACAACGGGGTGAGCTCCCGTTGCTCGGTCCCTGCTCCTGCCAACCTAGCAGTTCAAGAGCATGTCAAAGTGCAAGTAGATAAATAGGTACCGCTCCGGCGGGAAGGCAAACGGCATTTTCGTGCGCTGCTCTGGTTTGCCAGAAGCAGCTTAGTCATGCTGGCCACATGACCCAGAAGCTGTACGCCGGCTCCCTCGGTCATTAAAGCGAGATGAGCGCCGCAACACCAGAGTCGGCCATGACTGGACCTAATTGTCCAGTTAATACTTCATTGACATAAGAACAGAAGAAGAGTCTGCTGGAACAAGCCAAGGGCCTGTTCCAGCCAGATGCACAAGGGGAATTTGCTCTCCTTCAGTGGTTTCCAGCAGAAGGACATTCAGAAGCACTTCTGCCTCCAACCGTGAAGGTAGACTATAGCTGTCATGCCTAGTAGTCATCAATAGCCTTCTCCACTCCATGAATTTGTCCACTCCCCTTTAAACATCATCTCAGTAAGTGACCGTCATTGCCTCCTTTGGCAGTGCGTTCCATTAACTCTGTGCTGCACAAATAAATACTTCCTTTTCTCTGCCCTGAACCTTCCAACATTCAGCTTCACTGGAGTCCAGGAGTTCTAGTGCTATGTGAGAGGAAGGGGGGGGTCTCTCCACTTTCTCCATGCCATACATGATTTTTTAAAGAAAAAAATCTATCGTGTCACTTCTTTCTGCCAGAGTGGTGCATGCTCTGGTTATCTTCCGCTTGTGCTCTACGTGGGGCTACTTTTGAAGGTGACCCAGAAACTACAATTAATCCATAATGTGACAGCTAGACTGGTGACTGGGAGCGGCCACCGAGATCACATAACACCAGTCTTGAAAGACCTACATTGGCTCCCAGTACGTTTCCAAGCGTGCTGACCTTTAAAGCCCTAAACGGCCTTGGCCCAGTATACCTGAAGGAGCGTCTCCACCCCCCATCGTTCCGCCTGGACACTGAGATCCAGCATCGAGGGCCTTCTGGTTCCCTCATTGCGAGAAGTGAGGTTACAGGGAACCAGGCAGAGGGCCTTCTTGGTAGTGGCGCCCACCCTGTGGAACGCCCGCCCATCAGATGTCAAGGAAATAAGCAACTATCTTACTTTTAAAAGACATCTGAAGGCAGCCCTGTTTAGGGAAGTTTTTAATGTTTAATACTGCATTGTGTTTTTAATATTCAATTGGGAGCCACCCAGAGTGGCCGGGGAAACCCAGCCAGATGGGTGGGGTATAAATGATAATAATATATTTGGTGGTACCTTGGGTTACATACGCTTCAGGTTACAAACTCCGCTAACCCAGAAATAGTACCTCGGGTTAAGAACTTTGCTTCAGGATGAGAACAGAAATTGTGCTCCGGCGGCTCAGCAGCAGCAGGAGGCCCCATTAGCTAAAGTGGTGCTTCAGGTTAAGAACAGTTTCAGGTTAAGAACGGACCTCCGGAACGAATTAAGTACTTAACCCGAGGTACCACTGTATTATTATTATTATTATTATTATTATCCTTGCCTTATCTCTAAACTAAAAAGTCCCAAATGAGGGGACTCACTCCATCCATAACTTGACTCTATGACTCCAAAATTTAACCCTCTCAGGCTCCAGGTATTTTGGTTCTGGATGTTCCACATTGCCCCCTAAGTCATTTGAGACCCCTTCATCAAGCATATTTGGCTACCACCAACCGTGTCCGAGCAGGTTTTTTTTCCGGTCCTTCCACTTTCCCTGGGAAAACTCAGTTTACTGCCAAATCTGAACATACGGCAATTGGGTTTTCTGTGGATTGCTATTGTTTCTGATTCAGTGGTGGGCGGTGGATATTCCTACGGAAAGTAGCAGGACACACAGAAAAAAGGGAGACCTGGAAAGTGTGGGACTGCCTGGAAAGAGTGGGGCAAAGGGTCAGTTTGGATAAGCCCTAGATGATCCCCGAAAGCTTTCTGCTTCTCCATGAAATGGTCCAATCCCCTTTTAAAGCCATCCAAATTGGGGGCCATCACTATTGCCAGTGGGAGCAAATCCCAGAGTTTGTGCACTTGTGAGATCTCTCGTACTCTGGAAGCTCACAGTTTGAATGGCAGCACAGAAGATACACAACAACGCAAGAACGTAATTTTAGCTGCTCTGGTCTGCCACAAAGATTTTTCCTCGAGTCTGCTTAGTTAACGAACCATGATAATTTCCCCAAGAAATATGTCACTGTATTGGGGACGGGTGCTTATATATGCTTCCTTTAATTTGCACTGAAATTGCCAAGTACTGGGATTCCCAGATTTTATCCAACCTAGTTTTTTGGTTTTGATTTGGCTGCGACTGAAAATTCTCTGCCACCATCAGTGGGTGTGAGACTAGTTCTCTCCAGGTTTGTAGGACCTCTTTGATGAACAAGCTCCCAACTGGGTCCCAGGGCTGGATTTAGGTTTGATGAGGCCCTAAGCTACTGAACGCAGGTGGCGCTGTGGGTTAAACCACAGAGCCTAGGACTTGCCAATCAGAAGGTCGGTGGTTTGAATCCCCGCAACGGGGTGAGCTCCCGTTGCTCATTCCCTGCTCCTGCCAACCTAGCAGTTCGAAAGCACGTCAAAGTGCAAGTAGATAAATAGGTACCGCTCCGGCGGGAAGGTAAATGGTGTTTCCGTGCGCTGCTCTGGTTTGCCAGAAGCAGCTTAGTCATGCTGGCCACATGACCCGGCTTCCTCGGCCAATAAAGCGAGATGAGCGCCACAACCCCAGAGTCATCCACGACTGGACCTAATGGTCAGGGGTCCCTTTACCTTTAAGCCACCGAAGGTAATGGGGCGCTTTATATGTCCAGCTGTCCTTTGCCAACAACAAATTGTCACTGTTTTTTTGTGTTGAATATATATGGTATATGGTAATTTATGGACCTAATAGGTATCTAAAGCCATTTGCACATAACAAAATATGTATTTTATCAAAGTAATTGTTGAACTGAAATACAATTAAGAAGTATATTAATAGTGAAATGGGGGGGCAAGAGAGTGGGGCCCTAAGCTATAGCTTGTTTAGTTTATATGTAAATCTGGCACTGCTGGGTCCAATGGTGTTGAATGTTTAAGTCCCATTTCCACAAATTGCCAAAAAACATGGGCCACTGTGCCGCCGGAGCACGATTTCTGTTCTCATCCTGAAGCAAAGTTCTTAACCCGAGGTACTATTTCTGGGTTAGCAGAGTCTGTAACCTGAAGCCTCTGTAACCTGAAGCATCTGTAACCCAAGGTACCACTGTATATGTTTTAACTCCACAGAGTGGGAACTGACGGAGACAGGATGTTTGTGTTACTGTGTTCCGTGAAGTGGGACTATTGTCCTTTGTTCTTTTTCTCTTTGCTGTCTGATGCTGGAGAGAGAGGGAGCCATGTTGCAGTGCTCCGTGTGTGTTTATATGTAAATAAAGTAGATTAGACAAAATGCTGAGTTGCTGAGGTCTGTTATGCAACTGCGCAGACTCTGCGAATCCCTAACTGTACCGATGTCTGTTGGCATCGGTCGCTGTAATGTTGCTGAAGAAAGCTTTTGAAGCTCCTGAACGAACGACCAGGAGGAAGGGAACATGCCAGTCTGGCATGTGTCTCTGCCAGGGTCCTACTCGAGTGTAGGCTGAACTCCTGACAGGGAAATGCAGCATCCTGCAGACCTGCAGCTCACCACCAGGGACACACATATCCCAAGGCTATGGGTTCGAGTCCCACTAGCTCCTGACAGCCACCTGGCCATAATCTTGGAAAGTACTTTCCCCACCCGAGAAGAATGGCAGATGAAAGTGATGGACTACATGGAACTGGCTGAGATGACCGGCAGAATTCGAGACCAGGGAGAAGGGTCGATGGAAGAAGATTGGAAAAAATTCAAAATATATCTTCAAAAGTATTGCAATATAAAAGAATGTTAGAAGGCGGTTGGAAAAAGAATATTATGTCGTTCTGGTAGATATGATATAATGGAATAAGCAAAAATGAGTTGAACGTAAATGAAAATAAGGTTAGAAGGATTTGCTGGAAACACGATCTGAACTAGAATACAAAATTGGGAGGTGAGAGGAGGTCATGGAAATAAGTAAAGGGAAAAGGTTATGTAAAGGTTTAATCTGCTTTTGTTTTATTTCAACTTAATGTATTTTTATATTTTTTGTTAAGTTTTCTTTTCATTCTACCTTATTGTTCTTTTTACTTGTTTATCTTTTGCTCGGTTATGGCTGAAGTTTTCTTTGTATTTTGTATGGTTTTTCTTTTTCTTTTTTTTTGTAACTTTAAATTTGGAATAAATATCATTTAAAAAAAAAAGAAAGAAAAGTACTTTCCATGGAAAGAATTGGGATTGGAGCTCAGATTTAATATGCAAAAGCCGAAGTGCGCAAGGATACAAGATGATATCATAATATATACAAAACAATAAATACAACTTTAATTAACACAACGAGAAACAATATTATGTAGAGAAGATTGCACATGGGTGAAGGGAAGCAATGGATCGGGAAGAGGGAGGCATAGGGCAATACTTGGAAAATTGTTAAGGATACATAGGTGGATTTAAGAGGCAAATAACAAGGAGTTAAAAGAAGAAGCTTAACATTAAAGAGTAGAAAAACAAGGGAATTTGAGAAGAATTTGGTACAAATGAAAATATGTGAGTCATGTTTTTGCTTGTATTGTGGTTTATTTTGGATGTAAAGTCTTCTGTTGAAAGGACTGTACATAAAATAAAATAAAATAAAAATAATCTTGAAAAGTATTTCTTGAATTGTTAGGTTTATGGAAGAGGAAGTAGAAGTGGCAAAGACTGTCAGATGTGAGTCCAAGTTTCCAAAGTGGTTGTTACCTAGGTCAGGAGTCATCAGCATAATACTCCATAGCTGTCAACATTTCCCTTTTTTTTAAGGGAAATTCCCTATTCCGAATAGGATTCTTTGCAAGAAAAGGGAAAAGTTGACAGCTATTTAATACTCAGTGGGTGGGATGTGCAAGCAGAGCCCCTCCCTGGTGCCCTTGGGGCCTCCCCCCCCCCTTGAAATGAGGCTTTAAAGAACCATTCTACTGTAGATGTAGTGAGTTTGCAATATTAATTTTCTCGTTAATCATTTAGTATTTATTGATGATTTAAACTATGTTTTATGGGTGCTTTTTGCTGATTTGTATATATATGAAAACTGCCTTGATTTTGTTTTTTAATGAAAATGTGAATTATGAATGCGTAAGTAAATAAACAATGACATCGGGGGGGGGGATTGGGTGCTTTGAAGATCCAAAGTCGGAACTTCAAAGCGCCTCGCAGGCCCTGCTAAAACAGAGGGAGGAAACCTTTGTTTTAGCAACTGTTTAAACCTGTTTTGCTCAGGAAGGAGTTTGCATTGAATCCTGCGAAACTGAGTAGGATTTAACCCCTGGATGGGCAATCGCTGAGTGCAACCAACAAATAACTGAGCCTCGCTTATCAGCTGATATCCCTCAAAGTGACATCAGCTGACTGACAGCTGGATGGTGGCTTTCAGAAAGAAGAAGAAGAAGAAGAAGAAGAAGAAGAAGAAGAAGAAGAAGAGGAGGAGGAGGAGTTTGGATTTGATATCCCGCCTTTCACTCCCTTTAAGGAGTCTCAAAGCGGCTAACATTCTCCTTTCCCTTCCTCCCCCACAACAAACACTCTGTGAGGTGAGTGGGGCTGAGAGACTTCAGAGAAGTGTGACTGGCCCAAGGTCACCCAGCAGCTGCATGTGGTGGAGCGGGGAAGCAAACCCGGTTCACCAGATTACGAGTCCACCGCTCTTAACCACTACACCACACTGGCTCTCATGTGCCTAATTTGAGTTCCTTAGCCCATGGATTATACATTTCCCACCCCTCACTTACTTCTTTATTAGTTGCTCTCCACAAGATCCTCTTTAAAGCTCCAGGTGGCTTGGGGCGAAAATTTCTGAACCAACACAAGGGCCTTTTCTTTGAATTTGACTCTTACAGGACGATTGTTGACATGGGACGGAGACTTTCTGTGGTGGCCCGTTTGTGTAATGCCAACATGACTGTCCTTTCAGCAACAAGTGAAGACGTAAAGGTAAAGGGACTCTGACCATTAGGTCCAGTCGTGACCGACTCTGGGGTTGCGGCACTCATCTCGCTTTACTGGCCGAGGGAGCCGGCGTACAGCTTCCGGGTCATGTGGCCAGCATGACTAAGCCGCTTCTGGCGAACCAGCGCAGCATACGGAAACGCCGTTTACCTTCCCGCCGGAGTGGTACCTATTTATCTACGTGCACTTTGACGTGCTTTGGAACTGCTAGGTTGGCAGGAGCAGGGACCGAGGAACGGGAGCTCACCCCGTCGCGTGGATTCGAACAGCCAACCTTCTGATCGGCAAGTCCTAGGCTCTGTGGTTTAACCCACAGCGCCACCCGCGTCCCAAGTGAAGACATACCTGTTTACTTAAAGACTTTTTATAGGTGTTTAATGCTTTTTAGCTTTCTCTGCTCTTTTTAGCAGTCTCTTTCGAGAGTTAGGAACTTCTTCACCCTTTAATATATTTCATATAGGAAAGCCATACTGGCGCATAATGCATCACATGGCACACAGCCTTCAAAATTGCAGCAAGCCTGCTCTCTCCCACTCAGTTGGATCTTCTTGCAATAATGATGGCCAGAATTCTTCCTTTTTAAAAAATGTTTAAATTTTTTATTTTTTTACCAACAACCAAACCAGAAACAGTGAACCCCCCCCCCCCAGGTGGCTGATACATTGGGTATACATAATCAATAATTGTAGTGGTTCTAGGGGTTGCTCGTGCGTAAGCCAGTGCAAACACCTGGCTGGGTTGCCTGAGTGAACCTTTTCTGTCCGGACAGCCACTCACCCGTGGCTGTCTCAATCGCTGGCAGAATCTGTCAGTGGGTGTTTCTTAAACTTCTTCCAGCAAAGAAGCTCTTTGACGCCTAGTCTCCTCCTACTCTCGCTGCGCGAAAGCCTTCTGCGCAAGGAGGGCGTAGGCAGTGGAGGACCTCTACTCTCCCCGCTGGTCCCCGGCAAGGAGTCATGGGACCGCCTCGCCGCTTCCCCCATCTGCCCCCCTTCTCCACTGGTGCTACGCTGATTCTCTTCCCCAGAAGATGGGCTGCCTCTCCCAATCCCGGGACGCTCTCTGGAATCCCTCTGGATTTTGCTCTCTCCCTCCGGCACTGATGGCAGTTCCCTGACATCCGCCTCCTCCTCAGGACCCCCACCCCCACCCCGGCGCGATTTTCTGGTACAACCTCCTCTCTCTCCTCGGTCGACGATGCGGGGAATCCCCTGAACGAACTGCCATCATCTTCTGATGATTCAAAACCAGCCTCCCATCCGCTCGGATTTCTTCCCGCTGGTTGAACCTCCCAGTCTGATCCTTCTCCCTCGGACACCTCCCCTCCCTCCTCTTCGGAGGCAGGAAAACCCACAAAGTCCCCTTCGTCATCTGTGGGTCCAAATTCTTCCTCCCAGAATCTAGCTAATGGTTTGGGCTTATCCGGGAACAAACCATGGAATTCTTCCACCAGGTACCCGTCAGTGATTGATTCAGCAGGGACCCAAGTGTTTTCAGACCTAGGTTCCCCCTCCCAGGCTACCAAGTACTCTACCTGGCGACCTCGCCACCTTGAATCGAGTATTTCCGTGGCTTTGTTACAGTGTTCCCTCTCCTCTACCCGCGGGTGGGTGGTAACCCCTCCCTCCCGTCCCGGGAATTCCCGCCCCTCCCTGTAAGGTGAAAGTAGGGACCTATGGAACACCGGATGTATCTTCATGCTGTCAGGCAACTTGAGTTTAAATGCCACTGGGTTATCCTGCTGTATTACCTGCTGTATTACCAATTGCTCAGCCACAGGTACACTCCATCCTTCCTCCCCCCGCCCCAGGAAGGCCCTGGGGCGACACCCGTAATTGGCCATGAAAGGGCTCATTCCCGTGGACACGTGTTCCGCGTTATTGTACGCAAATTCAGCCAAAGCTAATTTCTATACCCAATCGTTCTGTCTCTCGCTGACATAGCAGCGTAGGTACTGCTGGAGTATACCATTCGCTCTTTTGGCTTGTCCGTTGGTTTCTAGTTGCCTCGCCGTCGAGAAGCTCACCTCGACCTGTAGCAAGCTCATGAGTCTCTGCCAGAACCGGGAAGTAAATTGTTTCCCGCGATCCGAGATTACCCTTAATGGAGCTCCATGCAGTCTAAAAATGTGATCCACAAACAGCCTGGCTGTCTCCTCTGCCGTTGCTGCATGTGAGCAAGCTACGAAATGGCACATTTTAGTCAGTAGATCGACCACTACCATGACCGCTGTCTTTCCCCTTGACTTGGGCAGATCTGTCATAAAATCAATGGACACCACCTCCCAGGGCCTTTCCGGTGTAGGTAAGGGTTCCAGTAGCCCCGCGGGGGCAGCCCTTTCCCCCTTTGCCCTCTGGCATCGGTTGCACCCCTGTACATATTCTCGTACGTCTTCCCTCACCTTTGGCCACCAGAACTGCCTGGTGACAAGTAGCATGGTCTTGTGCTGTCCAAAGTGCCCAGCTGTTGGATTGTCATGGAGTTGTCTAAGTACCTTCCCCCTCAAAGTCTCCCCTGGTACATACAGCGCCCCCTTATAGTACAGTAGCCCTTCCTTTTCCTCAAACCCTCCATTGACTTCCTTTCCGTCCCTGAGTTCCCTAATTTTTGTCTGAGCAAACTCATCATCTCTGGTGAGCCCTGCCAGTTCTCGTTTCCCAACCAACGCTCCCCCACACACACACCGGTCCTCGGGGAACACGTGCCTGGTCTCTGGTGGCCCCTCTCCTTCCATGTACTCCGGTTTCCGGGAGAGAGCATCTGCCCTTACGTTTTCCTCTCCCAGCACGTATCGGATCTCGAAGAAAAACTTGGCGAACTCCTGGGACCATCTGATCTGTCTCTGGTTGAGCGCTCGCGCGGTCCGCCAGTATTCCAAGTTCTTGTGGTCAGTTTGGACCTGGATCTTGTGCCGCGCCCCTATCAATAGATGTCTCCATTGCCGAAATGCCACATAGATCGCAAGCAGTTCTCGGTCATACACAGTGTAGTTTTGCTCCGACTTGCTCAGCTTCCTAGAGAAAAAGGCACACGGCCTCCAGTTCTGCTTGGCCCCGGGCTGCAAAAGGACCGCTCCAATCGCGCAGTCAGAAGCGTCCATCTCCAGTCTCATGGGCTTCTCCGGATCCACGTGCAGGAGCTGCTCTTCCGAGGCGAAAGCCTTCTTCAGTTTTTCAAAGGATTGCTGTGCATCCTCTGTCCACGCGAACTTCTTTTTTTTTTTTTTCATGCATAATTTTTATTAATTTGCATAATGCAAAATACAAAAACAAAATATAAAAGTTTGATTCTCATTTTCACAGGTTTTTAAGTATGGCTTCCTTCAACCTTTCCACAAATCATCCGTAATAATCTTTTATAAAAGTTCGCATTTCTTAATTTGTAATGCCATTAATCATTCTAGTTCTTCCATTTCTCTTTAGACAATACTCTTTTCTTTTTACAGAGCTCCTTTAAAGCCCACTAGTGTTATCTGTCCATCACTTAAATTTTCCAGATATTTCGTAAAACTTTCCCAATCCTTAATGAACCTCTGGTCTTTTGAATATCTAATTTTCCCTGTCATCTTATCCATTTCCGCATAATCTAATAGTTTTGCTCTCCATTCCTCAATTGTCGGTAGGCCCTCTGATTTCCAATTTTGAGCTAATAAGACTCTTGCTGCCGTTGTTGCATACTGGAACAGCTTGTGATCTTTCTTTTTTATCTCCCTTCCTACCAATCCCAACAGAAAAGCCTCGGGTTTTTTAACAAAAGTATATCTTAGAATTTTCTTCATTTCGTTATATACACTCTCCCAGAACCCTTTAACCTTTTGGCATTCCCACCACATATGGTAGAAGGTCCCCTCCCTTTCCTTGCACTTCCAGCATTTATTACAAGTTCCATACATTTTGGCTAATTTTGCAGGAGTCATATACCATCGGTAAAACATTTTCATTAAATTCTCCTTTAGTGTCACGCAAGCTGTAAACTTGAGATGTTTTTTCCAAAGTTTCTCCCATTCTTCAAAATATATATTATGACCGATATCTCTAGCCCAATATATCATTACCGACTTTACTTCCTCGTCTATTAAATTCCATTCCAATAACTGATTATACATTTTAGACAAAATTTTATAGTTGTTATTCAATATCTCAATCTGGAATCTAGAATCTTTATCAGCATATCCTTTGTCTTTAATATCTTTCCTGAACATTCCGTTTATCTGGAAATAGTGCAGCCAATCATAGACTTTCTCTTTGACCTGTTCGTACGGCTTCATTTTCCACTTTCCTTCTTCTTTCATTAACAGTTGTTCATAGGTAGCCCAATTGTCCCTCATGTTAATCTTTTTAACGCTCATGACTTCTAGTGGCGATAGCCAATGGGGTGTTTTAGGTTCTAACATATCTCTGTTCCTCTCCCATACCTCAATCAGTGGACCTCTGAAAATATGATTTTCGAAGCCCCTGTGTACTTTTCTCCTCCCATGCCATAGATAGGCGTGCCACCCAAATCTGTTGTTAAATCCCTCTAGGTCTAGCACTTCCTTATCTTCCAGTTTTATCCATGTTTTGACCCAGCATAGGCATGACGCCTCATAGTACAATTTCAAACTTCTTTTTGCGAACTTCTTTTTGCTACTAAGACAATCCGTTATGGGCGCTGTCAAGTGAGCGAAGTTCTTTATGAACTTCCTGTAGAAGTTGCTGAAGCCTAGGAACCTCTGCACATCCTTTCTGTTTTGGGGGGCTTTCCATTCCAGCACTGCCTTCACTTTGCCCGGGTCCATGGCTAGTCCTTTGTCTGACAACCTGTACCCCAGGAACTCGACCTCCCTGGCGTGGAATTGGCATTTTTCCAGCTTGACCCACAACTGATGCTTCTTCAATCTCTGTAGCACCTCCCTGACGTCTCTGACGTGTTGCTTTTCATTGTCCGAATAGATTAAGACGTCAACCCAAAAGGCTATGCAATTCTTGTACAGCAGGGGCCCCAACACATGGTGCATGAAGGCTTGAAAGCAGGCGGACCCCAATTGTAATCTAAATGGCATGACTAAGTACTCAAAAGCCCCCAGGGGGGTGAACATGGTCGTTTTCCATTCGTCCCCCTCCCTTATCCTAATCAGATTGTATGCTTCCCTGAGGTCCAGCTTGGTAAAAATCTTCCCCTGCCTCACAGGTGTCAAAATATCGTCAATCCTGGGCATTGGGAAAGTCATGGGTTCTGACACCAGGTTTAGGACCTGCTAATCCACGACTAATCTGGGCTGATTTGTCTCTTTTTTGTCCACAAAGAACACTGGACTGCCCCCCACCGCCTTTGATTCCCTTATGAAACCTCTCTTCAGGTTCTTGTCAATAAACTGCCACAACTCCTGCATCTCCCGGTCAGACATGGCATACAGCTTACCCACCGGTAACTGAGCCCCTGGAAGCAGGTTGATTTGGCAGTCAAATGGCCTGTGGGGGGGCAGTCTGTCTGCCTCCCTCTCACTGAAGACCTCCTTCAAATCAGCATATTGTGTTGGCACCTCCCTTTTTTGCTCCAGGGCCACCCCAGCCACCCTGGCCACAGTCCTTCTTGGTTCCTTCCCTCCCAGACAGTGTTCTAAGCAGTAAGCTGACCCAAAGGTGACCGACCACTGATGCCATGACACCACTGGGTCATGTATTGCCAGCCAGCTCATTCCCAGTATTATTGGAGGTCCTGCCAGCGTGGCCACGTGAAAGGGAATGGTTTCCGTGTGCCTGGAGACACTCATTCGCATTGCCGGTGTCTGGTGTGTCACTTCCCCTCCCAGGAGTTCCCTGCCATCAATGGTGGTCACCTGCAAGGGAAAATCTAGTGGCAACAGGTGGAGCTGGTGCTCCAGAGCGAAGTCTCTGCTGAAGAAATTACACGAGCTGCCAGAATCTAGCAGCCCCTCCACTTTGACGGGGTGCCCATTTGGGAGTTCTAGCACCACCTCTATGGCTATAGCTGCCTTGGGAGGGTCAGGCTGGGGCACTTCTATTGGTTGCTGGCCTGGCAGCTGCCCCTGCTGGTTGGCAGCCAGGCGTTGTCGTTTCCCTGCACCGGCTCTTCCTCCCCCTTATCGTCGTGGCCTGCAGCCCCGATCATGCCTTGCCAGGCTTTTCGTTGAGGGCAGACCTTTGCAAAATGTCCCGGTCGCTGACAGAGGAAACACTTCTTGGTAGTTTTCCACTCCTTTTTCCAACCTTCACCAGCGTTTGAAACTTCACGTGTGCATGCTCCATCAATTTCCATCGGCTCCGCCGCCTGGGAAGGCTCCCTCAGCATCTCCGGAATGCGGTTGTCATGGAAACGTTCCGCCCTTATCTCCCGCTTCTCCTGAGCCCGCACTTCCTGGCGTACACCGATCGCAAGCACAGTCTTTGTGAGTTCATCCATCGACCGCGGGTGGGGCGCTCGGGCCAACTCGTCTTTCACTTCGGGGGCCAAACCCGCTTCAAACAACATTTGTACTGGTTCAGAGTCCAGATCCCACCCGAGCTTGTGGACTAACATCGCAAAACGCGGCCAGTAGTTTCTGACGGACAGGCTCCCCTGCTTGCACCCCATCAGCTCCCTCCGTGTCACGCTTTGCTCAATCTCGCTGGAGAACATCGCGTCCATTCCCTGGTAGAATTTCTTAAGATCTTTCAAAGCGTCATTCCCCGTTGCCATTAGGGGCCTGATCCCTTCGCGCGCCCCATCCTGCAGATGTCCAACAATGTAAGCCACCCTCTCCCCATCATCAGCAAAGTCATTTTTCTGCAATTCCAAAGCGTACTGAATTTCCGTTCGGAAGGCATTGTAGTCTTGGGGCTTTCAACCAAACTTGTGTACCAGCCCGGGGACCTTCCTCCCTATCGGGGTGGCTCTGACCTGTGCATCCTGAGCCCGTCTCTCCTCCAGCCACGCAGACAGGGTAGCGACATGCGCCTCCAGGTCTCGATTCCTCTCGACCAGACCTCGCACCATGGCTTCTTGCTCTGTCTCTCCGGCCGGCCCTGTTTGGCTCATCGTGCTGCCTCTCCGGTGCTGTGCACAAGCAACGTCAGGGACTGACGGATTGCTGTAGTGGTTCTAGGGGTTGCTCATGCGTAAGCCGGTGCAAACACCTGGCTGGGTTGCCTGAGTGAACCTTTTCTGTCCGGACAGCCACTCACCCGTGGCTGTCTCAATCGCTGGCAGAATCCGTCAGTGGGCGTTTCTTAAACTTCTTCCAGCAAAGAAGCTCTTTGACGCCTAGTCTCCTCCTACTCTCGCTGCGCGAAAGCCTTCTGCGCAAGGAGGGCGTAGGCAGTGGAGGACCTCTACTCTCCCCTCTGGTCCCCGGCAAGAAGTCATGGGACCGCCTCGCCGCTTCCCCCATCTGCCCCCCTTCTCCACTGGTGCTACGCTGATTCTCTTCCCCAGAAGATGGGCTGCCTCTCCCAATCCCGGGACGCTCTCTGGAATCCCTCTGGATTTTGCTCTCTCCCTCCGGCACTGATGGCAGTTCCCTGACAATAATATATCCAAATCAACCATATGTACAATTTTATATACGTTAATACTCCTCCATCCACAAGGTTTATTGGACTTTTAACATTTTATTTGCCCCAAATTGTTCAGACGTACCCAAATAATTCAATATCTTCTCAAACCAATCCTCCTCTTTCTCACTGACCTTAAACCCTTTCATTCTGTGTATCTTCACGGTTAGATATTGTAAAATTATAATATTATTCAGTTTTTTCCTCCTTTGGTTCACCCCTAACTCTTCTGCATTTTTCCAATTACTCACTATAACCTGTCTGGCTGCAGTTACCATCCATTTTACCCATTTACATTCCTCTTTTGTTTTTAACTTGGTGCAACTCAGACTAATAAGAACCATTAATTTATATATTCCCACCTTCCTACCCAGAATTCCCGATATTTCTATACCAATCTGTTTCCAAAATTCATTAACTAACGGACAATCCCACCACATATGACTGTACATTCCCATCACTCCACATTTCCTCCAACAATTCTTACTTCCAGATTTTGTAATATGATATAACCTTACAGGTGCATAATACCATTTTTGTACCAACTTCAACCCCTGTTCCTGGATTATCCTAGAGGTCGCAACAAAGGGTCAGCATACTTCCCCTATAAACATGCCGCATTTTTTGCTCTGTAAGACACACCAGACCATAAGACGCACCTAGTTTTTGGAAGAGGAAAACAAGAAAAAAATATTCTGAATCCCAGAAGCCAGGACAGCTGCGCAGCGATCCCGCTTGCTGTCCTGGCTTATGGGATAGCCGCGCGCAGCCTCTCCCGGGCAGCGGGATGAAGGCTCCCCTTGCCCAGGAGAGGCTGCGTGCGGCTAAGTCTCCCCCAAGAGCCGCACTCCCTTTAAAGAGCGTGCAGAGTGTGTGTGCGGCTCCTGGGGGCTTTTCCCCGAGGAGGGAGAAGGGCAGCCGTTCTCCCCAAAGAGCCGCACACATGCTCCGCACGGCTCTTTAAAGGGCGCGCTGAGCAGAGCCTCCCGTCTGCATTCACTCCATAAGACACACACCCATTTCCCCTTACTTTTTAGGAAGGGAAGAGTGTGTCTTATAGAGCGAAAAATACGGTACTTGAGCTCTGAGAGGAGGGCAGGCAGGGAGGCTGCACCCTGGCTCATCTCCCACAACAAATGAAACAAAGCGATCCTCTCATTTCCCATCCACTCCTTCATTCATTCATTCATTCCATCCATCCTCTCCTTTCACTGTGCATTTTTCTTGTTCTTGAGGCCCAATATCACCTGATCATATGCACTTTCTCCAAGCCCATTTTGATCTTGCACGGGGGCATACACTGCCGCCATCTTAGGCACAGAGTAGTCATCCAAGCTTGGGTTGTAGGGGTATTCATGGCCGATAGGGTCCTCAGGAGTGGCCTGCACCTTCCAGGCGTCCCCTGTGAACTCCTGGGGCTCATCGTACACCAGGTGAGCCAGACACTCTGGGTCATCATAGATGTGGTGCAGCCCCAGAGAGGCAGGGGACAGGCCCAACCCTCTGGTCCTGGCATGCAGGCCCGCTGCCCCCGGTGGCTCCTCGGCGCTAGGCAGGGGGAAACAGCTGCCACCTGAGCTTCCCAACGACTTGGAGATGGCATCAAATGGCTCCGAGTACTCAGACATTGATTCCTGCTGGGGTTCTCGCCTGGGGTGGGCATCAGACCCCTCCATGTAGGGGCAGTTGGTGCTGGAGAGAGGGCAGCTGGCCGTGGGCTTGACTAACCTGCCCTGTGCTGGTCTTCCTTGCCAGGTGGACTCGAAGGAGAGGGATTTGGTGCCTGCAGTACGGAATGACTGCCCTTCTACCAGCACAGTGGCTTTCCCTCCCTGGGCACCTTTGACAGGCTTGGCTGGACTGGCTGCGCCGGCAAGAAGGGTGGCACCTGAAGATGCACAGGTGGAGTTCCTCTGAGCATTGATGGCGCCTTCAATGACCTGGATGATCTCGCTGCCCTGCTTGGTGGCAAATTCAAAGCTGCCTTCTCCAGAGGCACATCTCCGCCCAGCTTCAAAGGAGAAGATGGCCTAGGAGAAGAAACACAAGGTCTCCTGGGGTCAGTCTGTAGGGAGGGACAAGTGGACCAGCAGCTTGAAATGCTCCTCTCTACTGGGCAAAGTCAGGTGAGGCCCATCAAGGTGAGAAGAGAGTCAATGGGACCAGGAGGCTGGGAGCTGGGAGCTCCCATAACAATTCTCCATCTTCTAAGAACATAGGAAGAGCCTGCTGGATCAGGCCTGCTGGATCTAGTCCAGCTTTCCCTTTCACAGTGGTCAACCAGATGCCTCTATTGGGAAACCAGTAAGCAGGATTTGAGCCCAAGAACACTTTCCCCGTCCTGTGGTTTCTGGCAACTAGTATTCATCAGCATTGCTGCCTCCAATTGTGGAGGCAGAACAGAGCCACCATGGCTGGTAGCCATCGATAGCCCTCTCCTCCAATGAATTTATCCAATGCTCTTTAAAAGCTATGCAAGTTGGTGGCCCTCGCTGCTTCCCGTGGGACCTAAAATGCTCCTCTCTGCTAGGCAAAGCCAGGTGAGACTTAGGACCGCCAAGGTTGGGTGGCAGATATTAGGTAGGACCAGGAAACTGTGAGATGGGAGTTCCCATCACAGCCCTCCATCTTCACATCTGGTTCAGCCCCAAGACATCACCCTAAAGAACTCAAACACAGAATTGTAGAGCTGGAAGAGGCCCAACAGGTCATCTAATCCAAACCACTGCAATACAAGACTTACTTCCTCTGCATGGTTCCTTCCCTGGGATTTGGGAAGCGAAAAACTCAGGGCATCATGCAGGAGGCAGAGTGGAGGGAGGCAGGAAAGCCCCACCCAGCTGACACAAAACTTCCTCCAAAGACAGGAAATGTTTCTGCAAAATCATGTGTGATGGCCTGGGATTCGGACTCGGATGCTGAACCTGAGGGATCCCAGCCTGCACAGTATTCCCCGCCTCCAGAACCAGCTGAGCCGGGGCTGGGGCATGAGCCCGAAGGGTCCTCACCTGTGCTGGGTCCTCAGACGCAGGCATCAGCTGAGTCTGCTCTGGCTCCTGAGGTGATGGAGGACCCATTGCCTGCAGGTGCTCCACTCTCAGTCCCATTAGGGGAAGATGAGGTTGCCTCTGGGTCCGGTAACCCTCCAGCCTCTCCTGAACTGCAGAGGCTCAAGGCAGAGAGGCGGAGGGAACTAAGTTCCCGCAGGAGGAGTGCTCGCCTCCAGGCCAGGAGAGGCAAGTCACCAGAGGATTGGGGCGCCCTATGCCTCGGGGCAGATAAAAGCCAGCCAGCCCATTCCCAGGTTGCGGGAGCAACATTGTTGGTTGCTAGTTTCTGTCTGAGCTCCTGACCAGCCCTGGCTCCCTGCTTGCAAGCCTGTTCACCCGACTCCCTGCCCTGCACCCAGCTTCCGCTACTACGGACTGCCTCCACGTTGCACCTTTGACCATGGACCGGAATTGGACCTCGCCTCTCGGGTAACCCACGGGACCAGCACATCATGATTCCCCCACTACCACCCATTTCCCAGACTTGGCTCCCATCTCAGCTGCCTCCTGCGCTTCTCCAGGGGCGTAGCATCTCCTACTGCCGCCCGAGGCGGGAGCACACTGTCAGTGGAAAAGCAGGTGAGCAGGACATCCCTCTCCCCCCCTAAACAATCAGGAAGGGGCAGCAAGGAGGCAGGCAATGGAAACACATCTGGAAAGGAGGCACATCTGAGAGGCATGGTCAGCGGAAAGGAGGCAGTACCAGGCCACTGGCAACTTCCTATCCACACCGCGAAGTCTGCTTAGGAACAGCAACTGTCTGGCATCGCACACCTGAAATGTGCTGCGCCGGAGACAAACACCCCACAGCCATTACCTTGTCATGACCGAATCTCCGCAGGAACTTGTACGGCCAGGTGTAGATCACTTCCCCCGCTTGCTTGTCACGCAGCTCCAAGGCATCCGCTTTGGCACAGAGAAAGAAGATGCCCCAGATCTGACAGCGCTCAGAGGCCTCGGTTGCCCTCACGGCCACGGGAAACTGCCTCTCAGCAGCTGGAAGGAAACATAAGAACTTAAAAAGATCCTGGCTGCAGTATCAGGCCAATGGCCCATCCAGTCCAGCATCCTGTTCTTACGGTGGCCAACCAGATGCCCTAATGCAGGCAAAGGCAAACTCGGCCCTCCAGATGTTTTGAGACTACAATTCCCATCATTTCTGACCACTGGTCCTGTTAGCTAGGGGTGGTGGGAGTTGTAGTCCCAAAACATCTGGAGGGCTAAGTTTGCCTATGACTGCCCTAATGGGACACATGCAACTGGTTTTCAGAAGCACAATTTCATAGCCATCGTGGCAAGTGGCCCCCATTCTTTTCCTGTGGCAGCACCCACACTTTGGAACTCCCTGCCTATTGACATGGGGCGGGTGCCTTCTCTGTGCTCCTTTTCAGCGCCTGCTAAAACACATTTTTGTTTAGAGAAGCCAGCCCAGACATGTAGTATTCTGCTGTATGTTTTAGTTAAATCCTGAGTTTATCTTCTGAATGTTTTAAAGAGGGTTTTTAAAAAAAAATTATTGCTTTATTCTCATTGCAAACCTGCTTTGAAAAGTTTTCTCTGCCTTTTTCAAGCGGTGCATAAATTTAATGAAATAAAATGGCATTTCGTGTCATCGCAGGCTTCTTTCCAAAGTCCTGCCCCCAGCCCGCTTTCTCAGGTGCAGGTTCCGCCCAAGGACACTGAAGGTGTTGTCAACAACAATTGGCCTTATTCCCTTATGGGGTCCACAAGAGCCCTTATAGAGTCCTTTGTAGGTTCTCCATCGGTAGGAGAAAATAACAGAAGCCAACCAGAGAATATTAAGAAGCAAAGCAGCTAGTAAGCCTGATTGTTATTAAAGCTGTTGCAACAGGGTGCTCCTCCACACACAGGAGGGGCTGGAGGGACCCAGGACAAAGGTGTGCCCGCCCTTATATAGACTTTTGGAATTGCCCACCCTCAAACTCCAGACCATGCCCAGAAACATCATACATACATCACAGAAGGAGGCAGTCTAAAACAGAATCCTGAGTATGTTGTTTATCTCCTGCCTGGCAGGTTACCTGCTTGCATTATCTGGGTTTTGGCCACTCTTTTGTTATTACAGGTAAAGGTAAGGGGACCCCTGACAGTTAGGTCCAGTCATGACCAACTCTGGCGTTGCGGCGCTCATCTCACTTTACTGGCCGAGGGAGCCGGCGTACAGCTTCCGGGTCATGTGGCCAGCATGACTAAGCCGCTTCTGGCGAACCAGAGCAGCGCACGGAAACGCCGTTTACCTTCCAGCCAGAGCGGTACCTGTTTATCTACTTGCACTTTGACGTGCTTTTGAACTGCTAGGTGGGCAGGAGCAGGGACCGAGCAACGGGAGCTCACACCGTCGCTGGGATTCGAACCTTATAACTACTTAATTTCTGAATCCAGGTCACAGGTCTCAGGCTCACCCTATTCACACCTTAAATGTGCCCTTAAAGCAGGATCTGTGAGCACAGAGACAATGGGGAGGTTTTTTTCAGTTCTTCCCTGCTTGCAGAGAAACATTTGGTCAGTTTGGGAGAGTCAAAATGGTTTCAGGACTGTCTTCCTCTACTGTTTCAGACATGTGGGTTATGTATTTATGTACGTGTTTGCCTTGTACATTTAATTTATATATTTGAGGCCTTAAATTCTTATAACAAGGACAAGTGGGGGGAGGGAGGAGGGCAGGAAATGGGGAAGGGACGATAAGTGCCTGGGGAGCATCAGGCAGCCATATCAGTGAGAGCCCTGCACGGCCCGCAAAACCACAGTCAGGAAGAGGGCGAGCAAGAGCTAAGGCGGAGGCAGATTTTCCATGACGCCGCCTCGGCCAGAGTGAGCACTTTACATGCCAGTTCTTGGAAGACAGGCTCCACTGTGGTGCACGCTGCAAGCATGCCTGTTGTCATTGTTGTTTAGTCATTTAGTTGTGTCCAACTCTTCGTGACCCCATGGACCAGAGCACGACAGGCACTCCTGTCTTCCACTGCCTCCCACAGTTTAGTCAAACTCATGCTGGTAGCTTCGAGAACACTGTCCAACCATCTCGTCCTCTGTCGTCCCCTTCTCCTTGTGCCCTCCATCTTTCCCAACATCAGGGTCTTTTCCAGGGAGTTTTCTCTTCTCATGAGGTGGCCAAAGTATTGGAGCCTCAGCTTCACGATCTGTCCTTCCAGTGAGCACTCAGGGCTGATTTCCTTAAGAATGGAGAGGTTTGATCTTCTTGCAGTCTATGGGACTCTCAAGAGTCTCCTCCAGCACCAGAATTCAAAAGCACCCATTCTTCGGCGATCAGCCTTCTTTATGGTCGAGCTCTCACTTCCATACATCACTAGCATGCATGCCTAGCCCCCACCTTTGAGCACAGAGCCCCAAGGAGAACAGAACATCGTCTTGGTTCAAATGCTGGAGCTCTAAGAGTAGTGTTGGGCAGCTGGAGATGCAGAGCTGATCCTTTCGGTTTTTCCCCCGACACAGAATCATGAAATTGTAGAAGTGGAAAGGACCACCCGCCCCCCAAAGGGCCATGTAGTCCAACCTCCTGCAATGCAGGAATCTCAACTAAACATAAATCTGCTTGCAAGTGTTGTAAACAATTTGTTTACAAGGCCTCTCCTCCTCCCAGAGGGGAGGGGTTGTGAGCTGGAGCAGCTTCCCGCTGGGGCAGGGAGGCGTGCTCAGCTCCCTGCTCCTGATTGCTTCTGCTGCCGCAGCCAAGCCTTCCAGCCGACCAATAGGGCCGGCTGGTGGGCGGGGCTAGCCGCATTTAAACAGCCGCGGCAGCGCTCAGCTCCCAGTCTGTTCCTGCTTTCTTCAGATCTCCCGCCCTCCCTCCCTCTTAGGTCAGCTTCTTCTTTTGCGTATTGACCTTGCCATGGACTTTGGTTGGTTGCCTTGGTTGCCCAAGGGGCCTGGTAGGACTCTTTTATCCATTTGGCAAATTGGCATCAGCCTCTTGGTTTTTCCGCCTACCTCGTAGCAATTCGTCACAACTTTCTGGTATTGGCGGTTAGGCACTGGGATATGTGTGCTGTGTTGGAGGATTGGGTATGCGCCATCATCTACCCCTCATCTTTTGGGTATTCCGTTAAAGGAATCCGGCGGTCGTAGATCCTGTCCGATGCCCTGCTGGTGGCTAGGGCCATGGCACGATCCCCGGTGACGTCATGGGGGAGCTTCCAGTTGTATTTGCATCAACAAGCGCCTCCCATTGGTCCTGTATACCTGAAGGAGCATCTCCAGCCCCATCGTTCAGCCCAGACATTGAGGTCCAGCTCCGAGGGCCTTCTGGCGGTTCCCTCATTGCAAGAAGTGAGGTTACAGGGAACCAGACAGAGGGCCTTCTTGGTAGTGGCACCTGCCCTATGGAACACCCTCCCACCAGATGTGAAGTAAATAAGCAGCTATCTTATCTTTAAAAGACATCTGAAGGCAGCCCTGTTTAGGGAAGTTTTTGATATTTAATGCTGTATTGTTTTTAATACTCGATTGGAAGCCGCCCAGAGTGGATAGGAAAACTCAGCCCGATGGGCGGGGTATAAATATATTATTATTATTAACCCTGATATGACTCCCGGCTCTGCGGGGTGGAGTCTTGTATTGCTGTTTCATCCAGTGCCTAAGCCAATACTACTCACATGCTGTAACCAATAAAAGTTGTGGCCTAATTTTGCCCATTAACCTAGAATAATGTGTCTTTGTGTCTTATTATACTCCTATGCAGGTGGCGGGTCCTCGACTCACAACACAAGCACCATCTCTCGATGGTGGCAGCCCCTTCCTCTTTGCTCCCTGCCCAACTCGGGGTCTCTTGCTCTCCTCTCCTACCTTTGCAGGTGGTGCTGTACAGGGAATTCTCTTCCATGGAGAGAGCAGTGGGAGACGTGGCCTTGCCCTTCAGGAGTTCCTTCTCCAGCATCACTTTCCAGTCTTCAGTGCTTCTCTAAAACCCAAAGAGAACATATTGTTACCAGAAAACAGCGGGGTGTGTGGTTTCTACAGCCCAGCTCCCCATTAAGGGACTCAAGGGTCCCCCAAGTTCCATATCAGAGGAACCTCAGAGAAGCATCAGCTGAGGCAGGATCCTGTGAAAGCAAGGCAGATCTTTATTTTCCTGTTACAACAAAAGTCTCCTCCACACCTTGGGTAGGAGGCGAGGACCCTGAACAAAGGTGTGAAAGAACTTTTAAAGAAATTTCCCAGCCCCTTAGCCAAGGACCACCCAAAAGCATCCTACAGGGGTCACAGAAAGAGGCAGTCTACAACAGAAATTTGAGAGAGTGGCTTGTCTCCTGTCTGTCAAGATATCTGATGATGTTTTTTGCTGATGGCCCTATCTTGATCAGTCTGGGCCATCCTTTTGAAATGGTAAATATCCCGAATCCTTTCACAAATTCACACCTATTGATACAAAGGAGATGCTCTGTTGACTGGTCTGCTCTGCTTAACAGATACTTGCCAGGCCGGTTTTGCAGAGAGGTAGGTAAACCCCTTCATTCCAAGCAGTTTGTTTATTTACAGGATTTACAAGTAAAAAACAACTATCTGGAAAGGCGTTTTCCTGCTACCAAAGAGAAATATTTGAGGTGAGAGTCCAAATGGCTCCGGGATTGCTCTCCTGCACCATTTGAAATTATGGCTTATGTACCTATGTGTGTGCGCCCACCCTGTGTCTTTATGAACATTTATTTTATTGTTTCGACACCTTAGAATTAGAAGGGTGTGTGCATGCTTTGGTTGTTTCTCACATATCAATACAAATATAAGAACAGCCCTCTGCTGGATGGGGCCAAAGGGGGCTCATCTAATCTGGCATCCTGTCCTCATGGTGACCAAGCGCATGTCTCGCAGCGGTTCTCAACCTGTGGGTCCCCAGATGTTGTTGGACTACAACTCCCATCATCCCTGAGCTCTGGCCTTGCTAGCTAGGGATGATGGGAGTTGTAGTCCAACAACATCTGGGGACCCACAGGTTGAGAACTGCTGCGCTTCAAAGGGAATCCCAGAAACAGGATATGAAGACAACAACAGCCCTCTCCCCTCCTGCAGTTTCCAGCAGCTGGTGTCCAGACGCATTGCTGCCTCCGACTGTGGAGGGCAAAGCACAGCCCCCATAGCTAGGAGCCATCCATATTATTATAAGAATTCTAAGGTCTCAAATATAAAATAAATAATCTTAAATGCACACATATCTACAGTAAATATATGAACTAAGTGTCTCAAATAGTAAGGGAGAGCAATCCTGAAGCCATTTTGATTCTCCCAATGACCTCAAATATTCCTCTGCAGTAAGGGAGGCAAATGGGGAAAGCCTTCCCATTCTCTTTTTGCTTGCAAATCCTGTCTTTAGGGCGTATTTGTGTCTGAATAGGGTGAGCCTGTGACCTGGACTCAGGAACTAAAGTATTCACAAAAGAATGGCCAGGCTGCCCAGGTAAAGCAATCAGCGACCATTATCAGGTATCCTGCCAGACAGGATTTCTGCTGTAGACCACCTCCTTCTGTGATATATGTATGATGTTTTGTGGGGTGGTCTTGGGCAATTTCAAAAGTCTATATAAGGGCTTGGGCACCATTGTTCAGGGTTCTCCCTCTTGTGTGGGGTGAGCGCGGACCCTGCTGCAACAGTTTAATAAAGTTCAAGCTTACTAGCCGCTTTGCTTCTCAATATACTCTGCTTGGCCTCTGTTATTTTCTCCTACCGATAGGGCTCTATACGGGTTCTTGGATACCCCATAAGGGAAAAAGAGCAGGTTTTTTCTTTTAACAATAGCCTCTTCCGTGAATTTGTCTAATCCTCTGTTAAAGCCACCTCTGGTTTCCAGTCAGAATCCTCAACAAGTGTTTCTCCTATTTTCCCCAACATAATGTCACAATGAATGGTTGCATAAGCTTTGTTTAAATCAGTTCTCCAGAGCTTTTGCTTTAATTTAAACAAAACTCTATACATTCCCTAATTCATCTTGCTTTCTTCTTACTCTTGCAAAAAACACAACCCTCCCCTGCAATCTTTCCCTTTAACTGACTAACTTTGTTCTTTATGACATTGTCTGTTGCTGTACACCTGTATTGAAGCTACTGCATGGAACTGTACTAAAAGCTGGTAAGATAAAGGTAAAGGGACCCCTGACCATTAGGTCCAGTCGCAGACGACTCTGGGGTTGCGGCGCTCATCTCGCTTTATTGGCCGAGGGAGCCGGCATACAGCTTCCAGGTCATGTGGCCAGCATGACTAAGCCGCTTCTGGAGAACCAGAGCAGCGCACGGAAACGCCGTTTACCTTCCCGCTGGAGTGCTACCTATTTATCTACTTGCACTTTGACGTGCTTTTGAACTGCTAGGTTGGCAGGAGCAGGGACCGAACAACGGGAGCTCACCCCGTTGCGGGGATTTGAACCGCCGACCTTCTGATCGGCAAGCCCTGGGCCTGACCATTAGGTCCAGTCGCAGACTCATCTGGGGTTGCGGCGCTCATCTCGCTTTATTGGCCGCGGGAGCCGGCGTACAGCTTCCGGGTCATGTGGCCAGCATGACTAAACCGCTTCTGGCGAACCAGAGCAGCGCACGGAAACGCCGTTTACCTTCCCGCCGCAGCGGTACCTATTTATCTACTTGCAATTTGATGTGCTTTTGAACTGCTAGGTTCGCAGGAGCTGGGACCGAGCAACGGGAGCTCACCTCGTCGCGGGGATTCGAACCGCCGACCTTCTGATCGGCCAGTCCTAGGCTCTGTGGTTTAACCCACAGCGCCACCCGCGTCCCTAAAAGCTGGTAGTTTTTTAAAATTAATAAAAACTGTGCTCTAATGAAGAAAAAAAAGCCATCTCTGCTTGGGGGTCATCATCACTGCCTCCTGCGACAAGGCGCTCCAAAGTTTAACTATATGTGAAGAAGGATTTCATTTCGTCAGTCCTCTGACAGACCATGGGCCAGTGAAAGGCAGTTTCTAAACTGCTACACACACAGGATGATGAGGTGCAGCTTTCCACACCTCCCTCTGCGTGAGACATGACCTATACTACTGAGTGCCATTTTCCTCACAGTGAAAGCATGCTTGCACAGTTCCAGGATCCAGGCCTCCGCCTCGGCCCTCTCAGCAGCCAGCAGGTAGCATTTCTCGGTGGTCTCCAGGAAGAAAGGCGCTGTCTCCTTGGGGCTGCCGGTTTCTCCACCTGCCTCAGCCACCTGCACACAGTCCTCCAACTTGATGATGCGTCTGCTGCTATCCCCTTTCTTGGCTTTCTCCACCGACTCCAGGAGCTCAAGGCGGGCCGGGGCACAGGCACTTTCCCTGTACAGGACAGCCCAGAACTTCCGCCATTTCTGAGGGGGAGAAAAAACATACATGAAGGTTTGTTTCTCTAGTCATAAAAAAACCTTTCTATACTGCAAAAGCAGAGACATCACCTTGCCGACAAAGGTCTGTATAGTTAAAGTTATGGTTTTCTCAGTATTGATGTATGGAAGTGAGAGCTGGACCATCAAGAAGGCTGATCGCCGAAGAATGGATGCTTTTGAATTCTGGTGCTGGAGGAGACTCTTGAGAGTCCCATGGACTGCAAGAAGATCAAACCTCTCCATTCTGAAGCAAATCAGCCCTGAGTGCTCACTGGAAGGACAGATCCTGAAGCTGAGGCACCAATATTTTGGCCACCTCACGAGAAGAGAAGACTCCCTGGAAAAGACCCTGATGCTGGGAAAGATGGAGGGCACAAGGAGTAGGGGACGACAGAGGACGAGATGGTTGGACAGTGTTCTCGAAGCTACCAGCATGAGTTTGACCAAACTGCGGGAAGCAGTGGAAGACAGAAGTGCCTGGCGTGCTCTGGTCCAGGGGGTCACGAAGAGTCAGACACGACTAAACGACTAAACAACAACAACAACAACAACAAAGTTTGAAAGAAGTGCTAAGGCAATATCTCTCCAAGATTTCCAGGCAGGGCCTTGACACGCCCACAACTGACAAATCTGAGGTGGTTTGGGACCCTGTATTTCCCCTGTATTTCCACATGGTTTATACATTTAGTTTATATATATAAGACCTTAAAATTCTTATAACAATAGCAAGGGTGAAAAAGAGCAAATGTGAAAGTTCATGGGGAGAAGGAAACTGGGGTCTCTCTCTCTCTCTCTCTCTCTCTCTCTCTGTATTTGTGTGTGTGTGTGTGTGTGTGTGTGTGTGTGTGTGTGTTTAAGCCCCGTGTTCAGCTCCTGCCTATGGAAAGGCTGGGCTCTATCCAGCCTGATCCTTAAAAGAATTCAGGGCGCAGCCTGCGCGTTGAAGAAATTCGCCTGTTTTCTTTCTCTTCGTTAAGAGTATTTTTCATTTGCCCTTGATCAAGCAATTCCCTGGGTGAGTTACAATAATTTATACATTCGGAGGCAAAGTGGGGCCAAATTTCAGAGGGAGCAGAGCAATTTTTAAAGGGTTTTCAAAGGACGGGAGAGGCAAGATACCTGGAGCCTGCTGGAAGTGATCCCTGAGCTTCTAGCCTAAAGCAAAAAAGGAGGTTCGAGGCTGGAGAAGGAGTAGCCGGTCTTTTTTTTTTTGCTAAATTGTATTAATTTATTAACAACAAGAAGAAGAAGAAGAAGAAGAAGAAGAAGAAGAAGAAGAAGAAGAAGAAGAAGTGCAAGCGTAACAAAAACAAAAAGGAATACAAAATGTAAACCATAAAGCATCACAGCCTGTAAGGACAAAAATACACAGATCCAGCAGAGCTCCAAAGGAATAATAAAGTATTAACTCATACAAAGGTTCCATTTACAAATCATAAATATGTATAAATATAAAAGCATTCCCCACTTGTGAGTTCCATCATTATTGAGAAGAAAGGTTCTAGCCTTAAATGTCTGAGCCAGACATTTACATACACTGGTGGCAGTGCCGAAGTTATGTATAAGCTAAACAAGCCATAGCTTAGGGCCGCATTCTCTCGGGGGCCCCCAAAAAATTAAAGGAAAAACAACAACTGGATGTACATTTCCAAAATATAAGATTTAAAACAAATAAAATAAAACCTACATACAGCAACAGTGTTTTGTGTTGTGTAGGCTCCTATGATGTAAGTAATGGGCCCCTCCTGCTCCCTAAAATATCACTGGTTTGCTCATTTCTATATCAATTACTTTGAGAAAATACATATTTTGTTATGTGCAAATGGCTTTAGATACCTATTAGGTCCATAAATTACCATATAGCATATATTCAACACAAAAAACAGCGACAATTTGTTGTTGACAAAGGACAGCTGGATATATAAAGGGCCCCATTACCTTCAATAGTTTAGAGCCTCATCTAATCTAAATCTGGCCCTGACTGGTGGCAATGAGTGACCACAACTCTCAGAATTGGCATAAGAAATGAAATAATGCTCTCTGTCTCTCTCTATATATATATTTTCACACTCTGCCCTTTAGATACTTTTAGTTTATGATGTATCTATTCAAGAAGGGCAATTTGCCAAACCCTTGAACACCAGCAATCCAAATTCTTAAGATGAAAGGCCTTATAGAGTTTGTCAATTCAGCGCTGAGCTGCTGTTAAGAGAGATGAGAAATCAGTTCTTTGCTTTTCAAATCCTGTTCAGTTTCCATAGACAGGTTCAACAGAGCCAGGTGCAAAGATGGAACAATAATTTGTTTGGGTATCTCGGACTCGAAAAAAGGCTTTGCTAAAGAGAATTCATTAATGCATGAAACATTATTTAAAAACAACAAAAAATTACGATCTAAAATGTATAACCTTTTGCTAGATTTGGACATGATTGACGTGAAAGTGAAAGAGACAATGATTAAATGGGCACGAGACTTCGGCCACACAATGTATTTAGAGCAAAGGGAGAAACTTTGGCAGGAAGATATAAGGTTTACTGCCTGTAGTACAATAAAAGAAAATTTCATCAAAATGTTCTACAGGTGGTATTTAACACCAGTCAAATTAGCAAAAATCTATAAACTGAAATCCAACCTCTGTTGGAAATTCAACAAGGAAGCTGGTACAACAATGCATATGTGGTGGAGCTTCACCCCGATTAAGTACCGTATTTTTCGCCCCATAGGGTGCACCGGCCCATAGGGCGCACCTAGTTTTTTTTGGGGGGGGAAATAAATGGGGGGAAATAATTTTATTCCCCCCCCCCAGGCGCAGGGCTGGGGTGGGGGAAGCCCGAGCTTCCCCCGACCCCAGCCCCCAGAACAGGCTGCTCTCCGCAAGCCGTGGGAACCCTCCCACAGCTTGCGGAGAGCTACCCGAAGCCCGGGCGCGACTGCTCAGCGCACCCAGGCTTCGGGATAGAGGCAGCTCTCCGCAAGTCGTGGGAACTCTTGCGGATAGCTTCCTGAAGCCTGGAGAGCGAGAGGGGTCAGTGCGCACCGACCCCTCTCGCTCTCCAGGCTTCAGCGAAAGCCTGCATTCACCCCATAGGACGCACACACATTTCCCCTTCATTTTTGGAGGGGAAAAAGTGCGTCCTATAGGGCGAAAAATACGGTACGTCTGGGGAGAAATACATGAGGAGTTGAAAAAAATGCTTAAAATCCCATTAACGAAAAAACCAGAGGCTTACCTACTGGGCCTTTTAGGAAAAGAAATACCAAAATCGAAAAAAAGATTTTTCTTATATGCGACCACCACAGCCAGGATAGTAATAGCATCTAAATGGAAAGCTAAAGAACTACCTACCAAGGAGGAATGGCTTCTCAAATTAAATGAATATTTAAAATTGGCTAAATTAACAGCATCCATACGACAGCAATCAAATCCAAAACTAAAAAATGAATGGCAATGCTTTGATGATTATATGACAAAATATTGCTCTTAAAAAGACATGCTAATATGCTCAGATTAAGAATGTAAATGCATCAAAACAATAATTTGTTTGGGTATCAAAGAGATCTTAGCGAACACCTTGTTCCAACATTCAGTGAGGAGAAGCCAGTCTTACCTTCCCAAATGTCTGGTGCTGGAGCAGGTAGAGCAAGCCTTTCTTCACCACTGTCTCTTCCATGGTCAAGGAGGAGCAGCGGCAGCAGCAGGTGGGGACACACAACGTCTCCTTGGCCCCACTCCTGGCCTCTCTGTGGGTGCGCCGCGCACTCAGCACTGCTCAACAAGGCTCCGTTTTGCTTCTTCCACCACCCTTTCTCTTTCTCTTTTTCTAAAAAGCGCTTTCACGTCAGCTTCCTGTGGTTGTGGTCTCATCAAGAAGGACAGAAGCTGAAGACACAGATCACTGTGCCATATGTACACCCAATGAAGCTGAAGGTTGTAAAATTCAAGGCAGGTGGAAGGTAGTACGTCTTCATGCAGTGCATGCATGTGGTTTAGGGCCTTCGTATTTACAGGACCACCACTCCTGGTCTGCCCCGCAGAGGACCTTAAGGTCCATGAATAACCATAGTTTAGAGGTCCCGGGCCCTAAGGAAGTCAGACTATCCTCCACCAGGGCCAGGGCTTTTTCAGTGATGGCTCCAACCTGGTGGAATGCTCTGTCCCATGAGACTAGGGCCCTTCAGGATTTAACCTCCTTCCGTCGAGTCTGTATGACAGAGCTATTCCAGCTTGATCTTTTATTTCCCTTCTCTTCCCTTCCCCTTCCCTTTTTATGAAGATCACCCACTCTGAGACCCCACAGCAAATTCTCCCCTAGCCTCCTTGCTGGCCCGAGTAGGACCAATTCAGCCAGATAGCCCTGGGGATTATCTGATTGATTTTTTATTTTTATTGTTATTCATGTTTTTATACTGTATTTTATGCTGCTTTTATAATTAAGTGTTTTAAAGTGTTTAAAATTTGTTATTAGCTGCCCTGAGCCTGGTTTTTGAACCGGGAAGGGCGGGGTATAAAATAATAATAATAATAATAATAATAATAATAATAATAAACAACGATGGAACTCACACCCACATGAGGCAGTGGTGGCTTCCAACTTGAATAGCTATAAAAGAGGATGAGGCAAATTCATGGAGGAGAGACCTATGAACTAGCCATGACAACTGTCTACAGCTGGAAGCAACAATGCTTCTGAAGGCCAGTTGCTGGAAACCACAGGAAGGGAGATTGTTCTTGTGCTCGAATCCTGCTTGCTGGTTTCCCACAGGCACCTAGTTGTTCACTGTGAAAACAGGATGCTGGACAAGATGGGCCATTAACTTCTCGGTAGTGGCGCCTGCCCTGTGGAACGCCATCCCACCAGATGTCAAAGAGAAAAACAACTACCAGACTTTTAGAAGACATCTGAAAGCAGCCCTGTTTAGGGAAGCTTGTAATGTTTAATAGGTTATTGTATTTTAATATTCTGTTGGAAGCCACTCAGAGTGGCTGGGGAAACCCAGCCAGATGGGCGGGGTATAAATTATTATTATTATTATTATTATTATTATTATTATTATTATTATCATCCAGCTGGCTATTCTGATGTCCTTATGTTAGCCCTCAAAAAGACAGGGGGCTGGGCTGGAGTGTCCGTGGGATCCCTTCCAACTGTACTCACGGATCCTCCCTCATCCACAGCGCCAAGGGATTCTGGCCGACTCCACAGCCAACGCGGATCTCCGTACCCCAATAAATTCACACAGGAGTATTTCAGTTGACACAGAAGAGCCCTGCAGCTGCATCAGATCCAAGATTTCCACAACAGTGAACCAGGAGCCACAATGGGAAGCCCACCAGCGGGTCCTAAGCACAAGATCCCTCTCTGACAGTTGCTCCAAAGCCACTGGTATCCGGGGGCAGATTGTCTCAAGCAATTAAGACATAACATAGACATCATGGTTGGTAGCCACCAACAGCCTTATTGGTTGTTGTTGTTTAGTCGTTTAGTCGTGTCCGACTCTTCGTGGCCCCCTGGACCAGAGCATACCAGGCACTTCTGTCTTCCACTGCCTCCCACAGTTTAGTCAAACTCATGCTGGTAGCTTCGAGAACACTGTCCAACCATCTCACCTCTGTCGTCCCCTTCTCCTTGCGCCCTCCATCTTTCCCAACATCAGGGTCTTTTCCAGGGAGTCTTCTCTTCTCATGAGGTGGCCAAAGTATTGGAACCTTAGCTTCAGGATCTGTCCTTCCAGTGAGCACTCAGGGCTGATTTCCTTAAGAATGGAGAGGTTTGATCTTCTTGCAGTCCATGGGACTCTCAAGAGTCTCCTCCAGCACCATAATTCAAAAGCATCAATATGGAAGTGAAAGCTGGACCATAAAGAAGACTGATCGCCGAAGAATTGATGCTTTTGAATTGATGCCTTATTACCCTCCCTGAAATTGTCTAATTCCCTTTTAAAGCCATCACCACATACAGTGGTACCTCGGGTTACAGACACTTCAGGTTACAGACGCTTCAGGTTACAGACTCCGCTAACCCAGAAATAGTACCTCAGGCTAATAACTTTGCTTCAGGATGAGAGCAGAAATCGGCGGCGGCAGCAGGAGGCCCCATTAGCTAAAGTGGTGCTTCAGGTTAAGAACAGTTTCACGTTGAGAACGGACCTTCAGAACGAATTAAGTCCTTAACCCAAGGTACCACTGTATAATAATAATAATAATAATATACCCCAGCCAGCCACTCTGAGCAGCTTTCAAGTTCCAACCTAATATAAAAACACAACTTAGTGAACAGGGGGCCTGTACACTTTAAAAAAACACAAAACACCAATCCGTGCCCCCAACTCAGCATCTAAAAGACACAACACAAATAGGAAAGGGAGTGGGATGGAAAGCTAGCGAAATCAGCCCCCCAGTTAAGAAAGATATGGAGTTCTTCCCCTGTCCTTGAAGCTTTTAGAACGTAAACAGAGGAGGGAGGTGACAAATGTGATCTGCTTGCCTATACGCAGTGCCCTGCTGCTTTCCCTCTGCTGCAGAGTCATTGCTGGCCCTCACTCTAAATAGTTTTATTTGAATTCATGATGCCTGTCTGACTACTACACTCAGTGCTGTCAAATTCCCCAAATATTTTTCTGCAGGCTTCTATATATCCATGGACTGCTGCCTTGCCTTGGTAATGGATTGGATGAGAGCCAACAAACTGAAGCTCAGTCCAGATAAGACGGAGGCACTGTTAGCGGGCGGTCCCTTAGACCCGATAGATGGGAGGTTGCCTTGATATGGTTACACTGCCTTTGAAGGAATGGGTGTGCAGCTTGTGAGAACTTCTGGATCCTTTGCTGTCACTCTGAGTTCCCATGGCAAAAAAAGAGTGACTTAATAATAATAATAATAATAATAATAATAATAAAGCACAAGCTGTAAGGCAAATTGCAGCAGGCATTGCTCCCTGTGTACAGATGACAAGGGGGTTCTACATAATTTCCTGAGCTTCACAAAGAGAATTTCTAAATATATATATTTTTAGATGTATAAGCTTAGCATATAGCTTCTGATGTTAACTGGGGGAGGCAGGAGGCTTGGAGAATGATATGTATACAGTCATACCTCAGGTTACAGACGCTTCAGGTTGCATTTTTTCGGGTTACGGACCGCCAAAACCTGGAAGTACCGGAACGGGTTACTTCCGGGTTTCGGCAGTTGCGCATGCGCAGAAGCGCTAAATTGAGCTTTGCGCATGCGCAGAAGTGCTAAATCGCAAGCCGCGCGTGCGCAGACGCGCCGCTGCAGGTTGCGGCCGCTGTGAGTTGCGAACGTGCATCCCGCACGGATCACGTTCGCAACCCAAGCGTCCACTGTACTTGGTTTTCTTCACCAGCTGAATCGAAAACATGTTAAAGGGTGGATTGGCTGTTTGAGCCCTGGGCCTCTGAAATGGCCTGGTGGGAAGCCAGGAGGTCAGAAAGGGATCAACGGAAGCAGCTACTGGGGACATCTGGAAGGAGGAGTGGGGGGCTCTCTGAGAGAGGGGGTCCCACTAACGGGTCATAGAATCGTAGAACTGTAGAGTTGGAAGAGACCAAAAAAATTGTCTAGTCCAGCTCCTGCAATGCCGGAATCCAGGAACTACAAAGCTTAGAGGTGGCATTGCCATACCAGAACACACACACCCCAGGACTGCTCCCCGGATCCCGCCCCCCACTCTATCTTTATCCTAGAGGTGGCCAGCATGTTGCAGCTGCCCAATGTTGTTGCACTACAACTCCCAGACTGCCTGGTGCGGATGGGACTTGTAGTCCAAGGGCACCTGGAGAGCACCAGGCTGGCAAAGGCTTTAAGGATCTCTTAGAACACACACAAGATGCTGGCATTTCTCTGCCCAGAAACAGCCTCTTATTTATACCGGCCAAGTGGATAGGACAGAAAGTGTTACAGGTCTCCCAGGAAGAATATTTAATAGCTGGTTGTTTTCATTCCCTGCTCGCTCATAAAGCAAACGCTTCACTGGAAAGGCAAGCCTTTCTCCTCCACCCTCCTTTACTCTTGCCCTCCCCTTCCCGCTCTTCCACCTTCACAACCAAGAGAGGTGCCCTGCCAGGAGGGTCCAGAGGGCCAACCCACTTCTGTCATGCTCAGGCCTCAAAAGAAGGGTGGGGCATCCCTAAAGGGAGTGGGTGGCGCTGTGGTCTAAACCACTGAGCCTCTTGGGTTTGCCGATCAGAAGGTCAGCAGTTCGAATCCACGCAATGGGGTGAGCTCCCACTGCTCTGTCCCAGCTTCTGCCAGCCTAGCAGTTCGAAAGCATACCAGTGTGAGTGGATAAATAGGTACTGCTGTGGCGGAAAGGTAAATGGTGTTTCCATGTGCTCTGGCACTCATCATGGTGTCCCATCGCACCAGAAGCTGTTCAATCATGCTGGCCACATGACCCGGAAAGCTGTCTGTGGACAAACACCAGCTCCCTCGGCCTGAAGCGAGATGAATGGTGCACCCCATAGTTGCCTTTGACTGGACCTAACCATCCAGGGGTCTTTTACTTTTTCTAGAGCATCCCTCCTCTGTACCATAGCCAATACAGTGGTACCTCAGATTAAGTGCTTAATTCATTCTGGAGGTCCGTTCTTAACCTGAAACTGTTCTTAACCTGAAGCACCACTTTAGCTAATGGGGCCTCGTGCTGCTGCCGCGCCACCGGGGCACGATTTCTGTTCTCATCCTGAAGCAAAGTTCTTAACCTGAAGTTCTATTTCTGGGTTAGCAGAGTCTGTAACCTGAAGCGTATGTAACCCGAGGTACCACTGTAGGTGCTTTATAGCTATAGTTTGGAGCAGGGGTCAGCAAGGTTTACCTTGCCTGGGCCGGTTCACTCCAGCAGAGATCACTGCGTGGGCCAGATCACGCACATGCATGAGTGCGCGCGCCAGTGATTTTCGGCATCTGCGTCAGTGCAGATGCGATTTCCGGTGTCTGTGCAGACGCAGACGTGATTTCCAATGCCACGGAAGCAAGTCCCTGCGCCGCGCTGCACCGGTTTAGCGCAGCGGGTGGGGACTCGCAGAGCAGACAGCTTGGTTTGGGGCATCTTGTGGGCCAGTTAAACGACCCCCATGGGCCGCTTGTGGCCCGCGGGCCTTAGGTTGCTGATCCCTGGTTTGGAGGGTAGGGATCCCCCCTATTTAATGCAGATGTGTAACATGATAATCCAGACCAAAATTAGAGGGGGATGGCCTCTGACACTTATTTTACACTGGGACAGATTTCTGAAATTGTGTGTGGCATGGAGAAAGTGATAGAGAAAAGCTCCCACCCCCACCCCCTCTCTCACAGCAATAGAACTTGTGTTTAATGAAGCTGGAGGATTCAGGACAGATAAAATTAAGTTCAAGAGTAAAATCTTCTTGTCTGGGCAGCCCAAGACCTTCATACACGCTGCCCAGGCTTGCGCCCCAGGGAGGTCGTTTTGATGCTGCTAATGCAGCCGTTGGATTTCACTTCTGGAGGCGCACTCCATTGTCTTTTGAGACAGATGGATGTCAGCCAGCACATAGTGAAACTTAACTCGCTCTGCAGGAGGCAGTGATGGGCACCAACCTAGACAGCTTTAAAAGGGGATTAGACAAATTCATAGGGAGGGCTCTCAATGGCTACTCAGCATGGTGGCAATGCTCTGCCTCCACAGTTGAAGCCAGCAAAGCTTCCAAATACCAGTTGCTGGAAACAACTAGAGGGGAGAGTGTTTTTGTGCTTGAATACTGCTTGCAGGTTTCCCATTGGGGCAGCTGGTTAGCTACTATGAGAACAAGGTAAAGGTAGAGGGACCCCTGACCATTACGTCCAGTCGTGGCCGACTCTGGGGTTGCGGCGCTCATCTCGCTTTACTGGCCAAGGGAGCCAGCGTACAGCTTCCGGGTCATGTGGCCAGCATGACTAAGCCGCTTCTGGTGAACCAGAGCAGCGCACGGAAACGCCTTTTACCTTCCTGTCGGAGCGGTACCTATTTATCTACTTGCACTTTGACGTGCTTTCGAACTGCTAGGTTGGCAGGAGCAGGGACCGAGCAACGGGCGCTCACCCCATCACGGGGATTCGAACCGCCGACCTTCTGATCGGCAAGTCCTAGGCTCTGTGGTTTAACCCACAGCGCCACCTGCGTCCCTATGAGAACAAGATGCTGGAATAAATGGGCTGTTGACCCGATCCAGCAGGCTCTTCTCATGTTCTTAGAATCATAGAATCATAGAGTTGGAAGAGACCACAAGGGCCATCGAGTCCAACCCCCTGCCAAGCAGGAACAGATACTTCTGTTTCAGTGTATCTGAAGAAGTGTGCATGCACACGAAAGCTCATACCAATAACAAACTTAGTTGGTCTCTAAGGTGCTACAGGAAGGAATTTTATTTTGTTTTAACCTGGAAGAGTTACCTCAGTTGAGAACTTTGTCCCAGGATGAGAACGGAAATTGTGTGCCGGCAGTGCAGTGGCAGCAAGAGGCCCCATTAGCAAAAGCTCACCTCTAGTTAAGGACAGTTTCAGGTTAAGAAAGGACCTCCGGAACAAATTAAGTTCGTAACTATAGAGGTACCACTGTACGGTACATCTCTCCTGTCCCCATGGACTTACCCACACTTAGCTTTTACCCTGCTGTTTCCAGTCCATGATTTTATGCTCCATGTGCAAGCTTTTTTGTCCTGTTCCAGAGCTTTCCCCATAAGAACCCACTCTTTAAAGCTGAAGCAAACGTCAATCTAGAGCAGGGGTCTGCAACCTTTAAGACAAAAAGAGCCACTTGGACCCGTTTCCGAAGAAAAAAAACCTGGGAGCCGCAAAACCATTGCGACATTTAAAACAAATATATCTCCGGAGCCACGATCTGACAGCGGGCAGGAAGGTGACGTCGGGACGGTGCGTGACTAACACACGCATCGCCCCCATGCGACGTCACAGCCAGTACAGCGCCCGCCACAGTGGGGAGTGTCGGGGCGCACGATGTGCCTCCTCCCCTCGCTAGTATCCGCCCCGGAGCCGCGGCAAAGGTGTAAAAGAGCCACATGACGCTCCGGAGCTGCGGGTTGCTGACCCCTGATCTAGAGGTACCACTGTACCGGTTGCTGGCAACCACAGGAGCGGAGAGTCTCTTGGGATCAGATCCTGCTTGTGGGTTTCCAACAAGAGGCACCTATCTGAATTGGCCCCTTGTGAAAAGAGGAGGCTCTTTTTATGTTCGTATATTGAATCTGGTCGACCCCTGTCAAAAGAGGCTGCCCGGTCTGACCCGCTTATGGACTACAACTCCCATCAGCCCCCGCCAGCGCGGCCGTACGACGCTAAGGCTGATGGGAGATGTAGTCCAAAAATACCTGAAGGGCGCCCGGTTGGAGAAGGCTCCCTCAGACGCCTCCTTCCTGTCCCCACACCGCCTGTCCCTCAGAGGCTGGCTGTTTCAGACTAGCTCCTTACCCCCCGCCCTCCGTGGAGGAGCCCTGCCCCGCGCCACGACGCGCGGCCCCTTTAAGAAGCCATGTAAACAAAGTCCGATTCCACCCTGCGCATTCCCCTGCCCCGTCCCGTCCCGGCGCGCGCGCAACAGTCTCTCTCTCTCCCCCCCCCCCCGCTCCTGCGCGGTGACGTCACTGCGGCGCGACCGGCGGCTCCCTCCTCTACGCCGCCGCAGAGCAGCCGAGCCATTCCGAAAGCCCGCGCGGCGGCCGCAGCGGCGGCGGCGTCCCTGGTTCGTTCTCAGCCCTCGAGGCCCCCGCTTGACGCCGAGTGCGTGAGGAGGGCCGGCGCCAGTGCGCAGGCGCGGCAGCCCTGGCTGGGTCGCCTGCGGTGGGAGGGGGCGAGAAGCGGCGGCGGCGGCGGCGGCAGCGAGAGCGGCGGCGGCGGCGGCGGGAGCGGAACATGAATGGAGCAAAATGGCGGATCATGTGCAGGTGAGGGGATGCGCGAGGGAGAGCGGGGCTCGGCGGACAGGCCGCGGCGCCGGGCCAGAGACCTGAGGGGGCTCTCGGGGCCTAGCCTGGCGGGGGCCACCCGGGGGCCGGGCCTAGCCTGGCGGGGGCCGTGAGAGAGAGAGAGCGCGCGCGGGCCGAGCTCGGCGGGCGCCTCCTGGGCCTGCGCCGGAATGGAGGAAGAGGAGGACGGGCGCCCGGGAGAAGTTCGCGGCCGGGCCGGTGGGAGGGTGGCCGCCGGGCCGGCTGCGGTTCGAGGCGCGTGGCTCCCCGGTCACGGCCGGAGCCCTGGGCCCGTGTAGCTCAGGACCACTGGCTGGCAGGCAGCGGCTCTCCGGGAGGGCTCCCCACCTGGAGATGCCGGCGGGGGCTGAGGCAGGTGCCCCGCCGAGGAGCGCTGTGGCCAAGCGGAGGAAGAGGCGCGGGCGGGAGAAGCGGGGTCGGATCCGGCCCGGGGGTACTTCATTGGGGTTTGATGCTGAGGAGTCGGAAAGGGCTCCGGCTCCCTCTGATCCAGCTTTCTGGGTTTGGGAAGGGGGCCAAAAGATAGAGCACAGCAGAGCTAGGAAGCCCAAAACCCAACAACTAGCCTCGGCCCACTTCTTAGTCACTTGCCTCGGCTGCACTGGCTTCCACGGAAGGGATAGCAAAAACAACCTTCTGCCCTCTCTCTAGTCCCAAGTAGCGCAGCGTTGTGCCGGAATTTTTATTCCTCTTTTGCAAAGTCTGCTTTGGTCAGTCCAGCCTCCTTGGTGGTCTTTTTGCCAGGACTGTGCTGTGGTTTAGGAAGAATGGAGAACTTGCAGGAGTTGCTCAGAGGGGGATGTGGACCTTGGGCTCCTCCAGGGCAGTGGCTCTGGGCATAACATCCCCCAGCCTGCTCCTTCTGGATTTGGTACCTCCAACTGCCACAAGGGTGAGCTGTTCATTTGCTCGTAACTTGGCTGTGCAAGTTCTTGGAAGATGAAATGCTTTGGAGTCACTTTGCACATTGCAGAGAAAAATGGCTCCCCGCTCCTCCACCACTCATCATAGGTGGACATGTCTTTTCTGAAAGGCATTTGTGTAACTCCTTATAATTATGCCCCCAGGAACAGCAGCAGACTAAGCGTCCTCTGGGGAGCTATGTGTGTGCCATCTCCCCTCAGATTTACAAGTGGCTATGGTTGACACCAAGTGGGAATGCGAGGACCTGTCTGTTGGAATGCATGAAGTGCCCCAGTATTTCCCAGATAGATTTATTTTCTTTTTCTTTTTTTTCATTTTCCTTAAATTTGCCTTTACTAATAAGAATTAGTAATGGTCTGATTAAATGTGAACTTCGGCTGTATGTAGATCATTCTTTCTAGCAGAATAGTTAAGCTATAGAACTCACTCCCACAGGAGGCGATGATGGCCACCAACCTGAATGGCTTCAAAAGAAGATAAGACGAAACAGCTATTCATGACCACTGGCTATGAGGTCTATACTGTGCCTTCACAGTTGGCGCAGCAATGCTTCAGAATACACTACAGGAGGCAAGAGTGCTCCCTGTGCTTGGGTCCTGCTTGCAGGCTTTCCTTTGGGCATCTGATTGTCCACTGTGAGAATAAGACACAATGGACAATTGGCCTGATCCAGCAGGCTCTTTATATGTTCTTATGTTAATCTTTGGATATATTCACTAGTCATTTGTTTTAATACACCATATGCGCAAATGTAAAATAAGTTTCTCAAGTTTCATAATGGCAAAACATCCGGTTTTCTGTTAAGTTTGTTCAGGCTGCCTTTATACCAGGTGAGCTTTCTTGTCCATTGAGCCCAGGATTGTCTACTCTAGCTTGCTGCAGCTCTGCAGTCTTCAGTGAATGCCTTTTCCACCACCTGATTCCCTAACTAGAGATTGAACTTCGCTCTACTATCAAAAGTTTCGAGTTACCATCAACGGGGATGATAATTTAAATTCATTCCAATGAATGTATTTATTTATTGCATATATATCTCACCTTTTCTCAAAGGAGCTCGAGGTGACGTACATGTTTCTCCCCTTCCTCATTTAATCCCCACAACAACCCTGTGAGGTAGGTTAGGCTGAGTGGCAGCGACTGATTCAAGGTCACCTACTGAGCTTTGTGTCCGAGTGGAGATTTGAATCCTGGTCTTCTAGGTTCTAGTCCAGCCCTCTAACCTCTACACCACACTGGCACGAGTAGAATCATAGAATTTCAGAGTGGGAAGGGAACACAAGAGTAATCTGCTCCAACCCTCTGCAATGCAGGGTTCTTTTGCCTAATGTGGGGCTTGAACCCACAACCCTAAAATTAAGGAGTATCTTGAATGTCCTTCTCTAGTGAAGTCTGGTGTATACCAAATGTGAAAAAGCCCACTGATTCACTGATAAACTGCAGGTTCTGGTTGGCTTCCAAGCAGCTTGGATTTAACACATCTCAATCAATTCAGAACTTTATTGCTTAGATCATACTGACTATATGTGGTGATCTTGTGAATAAATGAACATGAGTTCTCAGCTTTTAAAACAAAAAAATACTAGCCCTCCTTGCATAAAGATATTGACCTGGCAAGCAGTTATTTACAGGTCTAGTGTATCCGCTTGGGTGGATATATTTCATTGCAGGATGTATGGGGGTCCAAATGCAGAGAGGTAATCTGGATTTGCTGATAGATCTCTGGATTTTTGCAGCAAACTGGCAAGGAGTTCTGTCTCCTAGTTTAAGAGTAGCAGCAACAAAATTACCCTCCTCCCAACACACATAAACACACACACACACAACTAACCTAATTTGTGCTTCTAAAAGGGAGAAAGCTTGGGGTAACTAGGAGCCCCTTTTGTGGAAAAAACTGTGAGCTCTGGAATGCAAAGCACATTCCTGGGTTCAGTTTTAAGTGTATGTTTTTTGCACCAGCTGTGATTGATAGATCTTGGGGTTCTAGTAAAAATTGTAAGTAAATCCAGCAAGCCAGAAGCCTGTCCACACCTCTCCTCAGGTCAACCTTCAGTCAGATAATAGGAAGTTCCAATTCAATAGAGAGAGACCTGTGTTTACTAGGTGTTACCTGTCAGTTTAATATTGAAAAAGAAGTGATTAACAAATAATGTATGTGTACGTGAGAAGGGAAGTTACCCAGCAGGTAAGAGCCTGATGGATCACTCCAATGGCACATCCAGTCCAGCATCTTGTTCTCACAGTGGCCAACCAGATGCCTTTGGGAAACCAGCAAGCACAACCTGAACACGACCATTTTCCACTCCTGCAGTTTCCAGCAACTGGTAATTCGGAAGCATTTCTGCCCTCCTGACTAATAGCCATTGATAGCCCTCTCCTCCACCAATGTGTAACCTTTCATCGCATTCTAAAACCCAAGAAGGTATCTGTAAATCGAAAAAATAAATAACATCCCCTCCCTCTCCTTGTTTTGTTTGGGCAACCCTTCACAATACTGCCATAGGTGCAGAGAGTTGCAGTTTTCTTCCTGCAGATAGGTTAGCCACTTTCTCTTGTTTTTTAGTCTACAGGCCCTTGTTGCTTTCAGTCCAGTTGCTGGCTATGGTAGATGCCTCTGAACTCAGCTGCATATCAGGAGCAGTAGCTGCTTGAACCACCTTCTCCCTGACTGTTTCAGCTGTCCTGCTGTTTGTCTTCCTTTCTGGGATTTAATGGTGAAGCTCTTGGGTGGTTTTAGAAATCGTTCTATGAGAGAGTTCTTTACTGTCACAGCAGGATGTTGTTGGCTGGTGTGGATTGCATTTGAATAGAACTTTTCTGGAAGCAGGCCTTGTTGGGTATCACATTTGGGCTTTTGAAATAATCCTTCCTTGGTAAGATTGGATAGTTACGTTGGAGGGTTTTTGCCTCACTCTGTAGCACATGACATGTTGTCTAGAGCTGTTCTTCTGCACTTGTCTGACAGCCCTGTACTTGCTCTCAGTTTGTGGTACACTGCTGTCATCTGGATTCGGTAGATAGCCAGATCAGAGTAGAGGTGGTGAATGGCATGAGATTGGACAAGATAGCATGGCTCATTCAGTTCTGATCTTATGTAAATGTTCTCTCCGCACCCTAATGCACTCCTGGGCAACTTGTAAGTCATCGAGGCAAGCACAGTCCAATACAGATGATGGCCTGCTGGGGTCTTGATCAGTCCTCTGTTTTGCGATCCCTGGGAATTGGCAAAAGGTAGTCTATTTAGGCCACGGAGGTCCACAAGTTAGAATCATGGAATTGTAGGCTGGAAGGGATCCTGAGGGTCATCTAGTCCAACCCCCTGCAGTGCAGGAATGATTTGTGTAGTTTTATGCAAGCCTTCCCCAGCCTAGTTTCATCTCTCCATGACTGCAACTCCTTTCAGCCCCAACCAGCTTGGCCATATAAGGCTGAGGGAAGTTGACTGTAAAACATCTGGAGGACACTGGGTTGGGGATGGCTGGTTTGGATACAGGAGCAGATCAGTGCTTATTCTCTAGCCCTGTAACGGCTTGAAAAACAAGGCTGCCACTGTTAACTGAGGGAGAAAGTTGGTGTACAGTGGTACCTCAGGTTACATACGCTTCAGGTTACAGACTCCGCTAACCCAGAAATATTACCTCTGGTTAAGAACTTTGCTTCAGGATGAGAATAGAAATTGTGCAGCAGCGGCAGCAGGAGGCCCCATTAGCTAAAGTGGTGCTTCAGGTTAAGAACAGTTTCAGGTTAAGAACGGACCTCCGGAGCGAATTAAGTTCTTAACCCAAGGTACCACTGTATTTTTGCTCGGTGCTCATGACTTTTGCTTTGGACTTGGAAGGGCTGTTATTCTGCAAATCCATTGCAGAAGATGCTCAGAGTGGCTTGATGCTGCCGTTATTGGAAAGTACGTTGAAGCCATCATTTGAATGTCCCAGTCCCATTTGAATGTTTCTCCAAACAGCAGGTTCTGCGATAGTCAAAAAAGTACCGCAAAGGTGGGCTTTCCCTAACCCTACTGCTGCCCCACTTGTCTACTTTTGAGTTTTCTTCTCTTCAGTATCGCTGCCTGTTGAAAGTGTATCTGTCTGTGTTGCTGTTATGGGACTGCTTGTGATGTCAGCCCCAACACCACACATCATGATGGCTACCATAAAACAACTGACTTGGTGTATATTTCTTTCATTCAGTCGTTTGAGCTTTGGGAAGAGAATCTACATAACATAAAGTAGCACTTTTTCAGTCCTTTCTGTAGCATTCCCCCTACCCCTACCCCCAGAATATAAAGTGGCAATAATAATAATAATAATAACAATAATAATAATAAACTCAACTCTATTAAAACAAAAAGTGCCTAGATTATAAGTTGTGGCAACTGTAACCGAGCTTTAAGGTGCCATTCGGTGATTAGATTATACATCTGAGTTTCTAACACTGCTTGTTGATAACTGCTTGTACTATAGCAGTACTGACATCTGTTATACTCTTCACTACACTGCCTGACATTTTATCAGTACCAATGCCCACTTAACTGTTCAGCATGCTACCAGTACCTGCCATCTTTTTAAATCAGCCACCTGACCAATATAGTGTTTCCCATTTGGTTCTGACTTCAACTTCTGGAATGGCTTTAGACTCCACCCTGGCCTCAGTTAAAGTTACTAAGGGACTTTTGGGAACCCTTTGGTCCTCGGGAATTGGCCATCGAAAGTATTGCTGTCAGCACTCCCATCACTAGCAGATGGGCTTTTCCTGATGTTTCACATCTCCCAAGAAGTGCAGTTCCCTCTCCAGTCCACTTCCTGACATCCAGTTGCTGCAAGACACCTGAGGCATTTAAGCATCAGCTTTGACTTCACATATGCCCCTGTTCCACCAGCATTTCACATTTGGGTGCCAAACTCCACCGTTCCATTCACACTCGGTGCATGAGCCCAGTGGGTTGTTGGTTGCCACCAGGCTTCAAAATTAAGCCTGGCGCCAGGCGCATTTCAGACTTAAAGATTCTGCATTTGTGAGCACCTCAAAAAGTCAGCATGCCATTTTCTGTGCCTGGCTGATACTCGACGATTGCTTCATCTTGAAGCCTCAAAATACGGTATGTGTTAAGGATAGACAATATGCTGAGGAGTTTAACAATAAAGAGTAGAGTGTTTTGAAAATTGAAGTATGGTTCCAATATTTTTATTGTAAACACCAAATTAAACATGTATTAACAATTTCTGTTAAAAATGGGATATTAACAGTGTTTCACTTAAGTGAATTGTGTATTAGTTCATGCTTATCAAAATAATAAACAAAAAGTGTTGCCGACCCCTTCCCCCAAATGGCGACTAGACATTCTGTTTTGGCGCTCACAACCCAGGTTCCAGGAGCCATTTGGCTCCTAGTTTTTCTATCCCAGTTTCTAACAGTGGTTGCTGTACTAGGTATGCAGTAGAGTTTGTCTCACTTCCCATGGCACCATCAGTTAAACCCTCCGTCGCCGCCTTTTAAAAGAGGTGATCAAAGCCCTGCTCTGAAAGGGTGCAGTGGGATCTACTGGCTTAATGGGTTCCGTTCAAAGTATTTCACCATTGCCAGAAAGATGGAGACTTCTTGCCCATACTAGACAATAAGGATAGGTTTTTTAAAAAAAAATAATTATTTAACTTTATGAAGTAATCAAAATACTCTACAAAAAAAGCAAAGAGTTAGGTGGTGAGTTGCTGTTATAAATCCATAGTACATGGTTGGATATTACATTGGGACATGAAGAGGTTCAAACCAAAGTCAGGCTAGAAAATAAGATCATTGTTTTCACAGGAACAGAGAGAGCCAGTAATAGCGGATATCGGTATGCTGTCAGTACCAAATTAAAAATTTATGGGAACCTACCAGACATGAGATTGTTTCTTATTAAACATCAAAAACATGCACCATGGGGTGGTTTGGTCCATTGGCTTGGTGCCTTGAGAAGCATGCATCAAATGGGTCAACTTTTCTGAAATTACAATATATATAGGGCCTTCTGAAACCAAAGGCGAATAAGAGGTGACATGATAGAAGTTCATAAAATGGCTCGGCTCTGCCTCCACAGTTGGAGAAAGCAAGGCTCCTGAATACCAGTTGCTGGCTACCATAGGAGTGGAGATTGCTCTGGTGCTCAAATTCTGTGTGAACAGGTCAAGATGCTGGACTAGATGGGCTCCCTTTAGCCTGATCCAGCAGACTCCTGTAGTTTTATTATGAAAGAGGAGGTGGAGTGCTTGCTACATCTTGTTTTGCGATTTACCTTGGGAAAAACTCCAGCTAGTGCTTCTTCAGTGCTCTCCTGCTCGCTGTCTCATGCTTGTATCCTTATCTAGTGTGCACAGGGCTCCTTCACTGCATCGCTGCTATGCTCAATACTACTTTATCTAGGTTCAAAGGCCTGATATTGTCCAGCCATAGTAAGGAATAATCCCCACCCTTGGGTTGGCCAGACACATGCCTTCATTGGCTGGCAGCTGGGAAATGAGCATTTGGCAAGTCTGAACAGGATGGTGTACAGTCTTCTGTAGCTGGAGGGGTAGACACAAAATGGGGCACCAAGGGGGTTGAAATGTTCTGAACTCTTGTCATTTGGAAAGGAAAACAGCCATTCCTAAGAATCTCCAAAAGCCATCTTAGAGTGTGTTTGAATGAATCAGTCTTTTTAAGTGGCCACATACTGAGTTTCTCTGTGGCTCTCAACATTGCAGTTTGTTCTGTATGGTTTAATTGGGGTTTTTAATAGTGTGATCTGGCCATCTAGCGTTAAGTAGTTTATTTTAGAACTTTTTGTGTAGATGTACATAAGCCACGGGACGCGGGTGGCACTGTGGGTTAAACCACAGAGCCTAGGACTTGCCGATCAGAAGTTCGGCGGTTCGAATCCCTGCGATGGGGTGAGCTCCCGTTGCTCGGTCCCTGCTCCTGCCTATCTAGCAGTTTGAAAGCACGTCAAGTGCAAGTAGATAAATAGGTACCGCTCCGGCGGGAAGGTAAACGGCGTTTCCATGCGCTGCTCTGGTTCGCCAGAAGTGGCTTAGTCATGCTGGCCACATGACTCGGAAGCTGTACACCGGCTCCCTCGGCCAGTAAAGCGAGATGAGCGCTGCAACCCCAGAGTCGGCCAGGACTGGACCTAATGGTCAGGGGTCCCTCTACCTTTACATAAGCCACATTGTGATGGTTATACCTAAAAGGCAGTCTAAGAATTCCTCAATAATAATAATAAATAGAGTTTCATATCCACTCCTCTCATTCTTCAAATAATGAATGCAGAAAGATGGAGAGGGTTTTTGCAACCGAGAGATTTATTCAACTTGGGAAATACAGGAAGACTCCAAGAAGCTGGGCTGCGTTAGCACAACCTGCACTTTACCTACACTGCTTTCTAGCCTTCCAAGCTTGAGGTTGCACCTTCCAAAGAGGAAGGTGAAATAGCAAAGCGGTTATTTGTTGCTACTCACTCTGTTGTCCTAGACCAGGATGAGGTTTCATCACTCTGTCCTTTTTGCCTCCAGCTCAGTCCACGCTGGCTGTGGCCACCAAACTCAGACACCAGTTATTCCATCCCCTTATAAGAGCATACGAAGAGCTCAACCAAATAAGGCCCATCTAGTCCAGCGTCCTGTTCTCACAGTGGCCAACCAGATGCCCCAATGGGAAATCTGTAAACAGGACCTGACCACAAGAGCACCTTCTTGCTGTTGTGGTTTTCAGCAGCTGGTGTGCAGAAGTATAGTTGCCTCCAGCTGCTGTTCTGCATCACAGGCCCCAAGGAGTGGTTTGATGCAGGGACACCAAAGAAGAATGTCAAAAAGACCAGGTTGGCCAGTTATAGTTCTTTATTAAAGAAATTAGTCAACTTACAACACAGTGTTCAAAGCCTCACAGTGAGAGTTCTTTGCACCCAAGCAAACATGTATACATCTTTTATTCACAAAGCAGCTTACATCAGTTTACCCAGAACCTCCCATCACACCTGGTCCATGAGGCCATAGGTGGCAGCTATCCAAAGCTTCTCCCCTGTCTGGTCCTAGTGCCCAGCATCCCAAGTCCTATAGATAAGTACAGCATCAAAGTAAGCCAATTAGCATATACCAAAGCAAGCGAATATATGAGCTCATTCTTGCAACAACTACCAATTATTTTGGGGTTATCTTGCCTACCAAGATGGCACTTGCAGGCTTTCTGGAACATTTCACCTTTGGTTCAACACATCTGTGAAGGCAAAATATAGCCATTATAGACCAGTAGCTATGGAGAGCTCTCTTCTCCTACACCCCAGTTTGATCCTTCTCTTGCACTCCATTCTCTTCTTCTGACCTTTAGAAAAGAAGAGAGCCTGCTAGATCCGCCCAGTGGCTCATCTTGTCCAGGATCCTGTTCTCACAGTGGCTGGTGAGATCCCCGTGGGAAGCCACAAGCAGGATTCTCCCACAAGAGCACTTTCCTTCGCTGTGGTTGCCGGCAACTGGTATTTGGAAGCATTGCTGCCTCCAGCTGTTGAACAGTGGCATGCCATCTGAAGCCTAAGTTATTAATTGGCTCGTGGCAGCATCTGCATATTCCCTCTCCCGCTGTTTTCCGTGTCTTGCTTTGCTTCTAGACCTGGCTTCTAGCTGCCTATCTCAACTCTCAACTGGTGGAATCCCAGAATTCATTTTGCTGCCTGTGCGGAGATTCCACATTCCAACGCACATGCAGTCTTGAAGGCTTCTCCAGCCATCCTTCCCAGTATGAGGCATTGACCTTTTCCTGTGCTGTTAGTTCCTCAAAATCCTCCTGAGCACAGCTACTTGTCTCAAGATGTGACAGACCTGCTGAGTCTGCCATGTTTTGGGATGTCAATGCAAAATAAATAGTGGGCAGGGCACAGGGGAGTCTTCTAGCCCTGCTTGTTGATGCCTTGGAAGAAAAACTGGTTGACATCTGCATAAAACCCCAGACAATACAAGGCATTTGGTTTTTCATCCCCTAGCTTTCAGAACCAGCATTTCAGAAATAAATGTATGCTGTGCAGCTTTGAGAATTGAGCACTTTTTGAAAAAATGTCTAGACTTTTAGAGTGTCAGGCTCCTGGGAATTAACTTTGAGGATTGCTGTTACAAATGAAATGTAAGTGCATAATGAGGATGGGTGTTAGAGAGTGAAATAGACCCAAATGCTGGTGCATATATAGAAACAACATACGCCCTTTTTCTCTGTAGCAGACAGCCCTGTATAATGTACCAATCATTCTTGGCACTCTTGATGTTTAATGTACAGAACCAACGTGTGTTGAAAATTCTCATCTGTTGATATCAACTGATGTTAGAATTTCTCAGTCATAGTAAATCTTGGCATGTTTGAAGTACTTTTGCATTCCAGGCCGTTGATCTTCAGATATCTTAGATCAGCGGTGTCCAAACTTTTTTCAAAGAGGGCCAGATTTGATGAAGTGAAGGGCCGCGAGGGCTGACCAAAGGGCCAACCGAAGTCTCGTTAACCTTTGTTTAGGATTGAAGTTGTTGACTTTTTTTAGGATCTTACCCCAGGAAATAAACTGCCGCAGGGGCCAGATTAAACCGACCGGCATGCTGATTAGTCCCCCGAAATGGACTTTGGCCATGCCTGTCTTAGATGTTTTATTTCCTCATGAGCATAAAGTTTATAAATACAGTGGTACCTCGGGTTAAGTACTTAATTCGTTCCAGAGGTCCGTTCTTAACCTGAAACTGTTCTTAACCTGAAGCACCACTTTAGCTAATGGGGCCTCCTGCCGTCGCGCCGCCGGAGCACGATTTCTGTTCTCATCCTGAAGCGTATGTAACCCGAGGTACCACTGTAGTGGATAATGTGCAGTGGGGGAAACCATGTCTCGCTCCCCCATTTAAATCTGCCTCCGCAAATATCCAAGAAAAATCTTTTTTAAAATAGCCCATCAGTGGTTCTTTACATATAACTAGAGTCAGTTCTCCTGTGTGTTGGAGGAGATGTAACAAACGTAGACCCTGTTCACACATGTGGCAGTCTTACAAGTGTGTGCACAACTTTTGGGTTGTGGGTCATGAAGGACATTTCTGAAATAATAGGTGTACTGGTGCCTTTAGACCCCAAACTGTGTCTTCTATCAATTTCTGATAAATCAAATATGGACTTAATATATAAAACACTTTTTTTGTTTTGTTCATAACTGCTTGTTTGACCGTATTGCAGGGCTGGAAGGAATCTTGGTTTTTCTTTAATCATTTGATTCAACAAAGTAATGTTTATTCTCATTTCTGAGAAATGAAGTTATAAATTGAGGGTACCTTGGGGTTCAGCTAAGCCTATGGATTTTGCCTCCATTAGGTGGCCATTTGTTACTTAATATGACAGGCCAATCATCGTGGTGGCAAGTCCTGATGAAATGTTACTTTGCTTGGTATTCATAACATTTGTCTTGTACTCTCTCTGTATCAGGTTGGCTTTTGGTGTAACATCTAAATCAGTGTGTACTTGAGAATGTACCTTATTTTATGAGGTAATGGCTGTGAACCCTGGATGTGTGGGGAGGTTGGCACTTTCCTCCCCTTTATTTAATTTCATATTTTCTACTGGATTGTTACTTTATTTAATGTGGTGGTGGTATTTAGAAGAGTCTCTGGGCTACGTGAGTTTGGAAACAGGTTTCCTTCCAGGTTTCCTTTTGAATTGCTATTACAGTGGTACCTCAGGTTACAGACTCCACTAACCCAGAAATAGTACCTTGGGTTAAGAACTTTGCTTCAGGATGAGAACAGAAATTGTGCAGCAGCAGCGCGGCAGCAGCGGGAGGCCCCATTAGGTAAAGTGGTGCTTCAGGTTAAGAACAGTTTCAGATTAAGAACAGACCTCCAGAACGAATTAAGTTCTTAACCCGAGGTACCACTGTACAGTGGTACCTCTGGTTGCAGACGGAATCCGTTCCAGAGCTCCGGTCGCATCTTCACGTTTCTGCAAACGGAGGGACCGCTTCTGTGCATGCGCGCACGGTGGTAGAGCACTTCTGCGCATGCGCACGCAGCAAAACCCGGAAAAATGTTTCCGGGTTTGCCACGTACGTATCCCGAAGGATACATAACAGGAGGTGAACGTAAGTAGAGGTACCACTGTACTTTCAAAGGGCTGGAATAGGAGAATGAAAATCTGGTGTTTGCTTCCTATAAGGTGGCAACACAGTTCTTTTAGAGTGTGGTTTTCACCCCCAAGCAAAATTGTCAGGGTTTCAAGATTTGTGTTTCGCTTCCCCATGGCTGCATTTTTCCTAGCCGTTGCCCTTAAAGGAAGTCCCACGAGAAATATAAAATAAAATAATCAAGCTCTCCTCTTTGGTTTGTTACAGAGTCTAGCCCAGCTAGAGAACCTGTGCAAGCAACTGTATGAGACAACCGACACCACAACACGGCTCCAGGCAGAGAAAGCCTTGGTTGAGTTTACCAACAGTCCGGACTGCTTGAACAAGTGCCAGCTTCTCCTTGAAAGAGGGAGTGTACGTAGGCAGAGAAACCCACCACCCTGCTTTCAAACCACCTAAAGTGTTCTCTGGGTATTTGCCTGAGCTCATGGCTTGGTACAGAACAGCACTGCAGGGGTCCTGCTGGTGTATTCTCTCCTCTGCTCTGCTTACAGCCATGAACTTGAGAAGTGATCACTATTGGGTCTCCTTCTGCTTTCTTTTGGAGTAATTTACACAGAACATCTTGGCCCTTTCTCAGGGCTTTCTATTTAAAATACTTCTAAAGCACTATAAAGGAAGTTGAGTGGAACTATTTCTGAATTAATGTGGTCCACTCTTGAATGATAGTTCATAAGATTCTTTGCAGACCAGCATGAGAATTGAGACACCTCCAGCAGACTTCCACAGTTCCTAGCCTTGAACACCTCCTGTGATAAATCCTTGTGCTCTTCTTACACACTCTTTCCTCCAGTATACACGACAGTCTTTCCTGTGAATGCATCTGAGGATCAGACCCTCCTGTCTGTCATGGACTGGCTGAATGCAGAGGAATGGTAGAAGGCACCAGCTGGGGTACACCCAAGGAAAGAGAGGGCTCAGAGACATGGGATTGGTGGTGGGATGACATTGAATGGTCAGAGGGAGAAGAGGGAGCGGACTAGGAGGAGGAGGTGTCAGAAGCTGAAGTGGTAACGGTTTAGTGAACAGGAAGAAGCTGTGGCAGAGAGCAGTCCAGAATCAAGCAGAAGCAGAGGCTGGAGAGGAGGGGGACTAAGACACACAGATGAGGCAGGGAGTCTTCCGCCCTGGTCTCCTAGAACCCATAGAGGTATGAAGAGGGTGGAGCAAGGACAGACAAGGCGAATAAGTCTCAAGTTGCTTGGGAAGGACCGGGGGGGGGAGGAGATTTGGAGAGCTGTGGGAAGGTGGGGACCTGCAGTCCTCACTACTGCCTCATTGGGACAAGGCCTACTGGGAAGATTTGCTGTGTTCACTAGGCCAGAGCTGCTTTCATTTCTTTGAATACAGAGTTTACTTCACTGACATATTGTAAATTACTGCTGACCGGCTCCCAGTTCATGCCTTAACACTGCATCACCAGTGTGAACATACTTACATCCTTGACCTTTGACAATCACTTGGGAAGCTTTGTCCTGTCCTGTTTTTGCCTACAATTTAACCATTTGCTTTCTGTTTGTGTTTTACAGTCGTCTTACTCCCAGTTATTGGCAGCTACATGCCTTACGAAACTGGTGTCACGCACAAACAACCCTTTGCCCTTGGAACAGCGAATAGATATACGTAAGTAGAAGAAGAGAGCCAGCATGCCCAAGACCAAAATCAATTACATGAGGAGTTTATAAGATGCCCATGGTATTAAAAGAGGACACCAAAATCTGCAGTTGGGCAAACCAAAATATCAAAAACGTGCAGCAAGCTTTTGAGTTCTCCTGAGCTTTTCATCAAACAAGATGTTACACAGGGGAGAAAAGTGAGGAGAAAAGGGGTACAAGCACAAGGCTGATGTTGTAGCATTAAGATCAGCTTGTAGGCCCAGGTCCAAGACAGTGGTGACTAGCTGAATAACTCTCTCCCGGGTGTTGCAGATACTAGGTTGCACACCTAGGATTCTGGGATAAAGAAACAATGGCTGCCCCTCATCACTAAGAAACTGACGTTGGGCGTGTAATCCAAACCAGTGGTGATAAACCTTTGGCCCTCCATATGTTCTTGTACTGCAGTTCCCATCGGCTCCATTGATCCCAGTGGTCAGGGATGATGGGGTTTGTTGTAGTATAGCAGCATCTGGAAGGCTCCCCCTCCCAAATCTTAAACGAAGCACGCATGTTCTCAAACAGAACATCTAAACTTCTATTTATCTGAGAGAGGGGTCAGCCAATGTTACATCATCCCCAAATCTGAAGTGTGTAACCTTCTAAGTGTAGCACTTGGGAGGGACTTACTCAGCCTTCATTTCTGTCTTGGGGCTGAGAAAGCAACCTGACATTGGTGTCTCAACAAAAGCCTGATTTTTGCATTTTATCCCGTGATCTGTGTAGCATCTTATCTGATGAAGAGTTCTGGAGAGTCGTTCATGGAGTTCAGTCGATTATGCTTGGTACAGTCCTGTGACAACTGGCTGGTCCTAATAACAGTATTGCCAAACTGGATTTTGGAGTTTTTCTTATAGACCAATGGAGCTGCCTTTCGCTTTTTAAACTTTCGAAAGTGCTCTGTACCTTTCTTGAATACTGTCCTTCAGTAATTGTAACAACTCTTCAGTCATTTAGTAGCTTAATGCTTAAGCACCATGCTGCTAGTATGTGACCTTTTTTTGGCAAAGTTGTGTTTTTTTAATTCATTTTTTAATGTATATTAAACAGAACAATTATAACAACAGATAAAAATTAAAAGATGAAAAACAAAGCTATACAATAGGCACATAGAATGTGTACAGTAGCACATGAGTTAAAATAACAAAGTAAGTAAAGACTATCAGCCTTCTCAGTATTATCAAGTATAGTTCCAGATATGTTAGGCTTGTGACAAGCGTTGTCTTGAAAATGACAATTCCCCTGTATATGTCATTAAAAAATGCCAAATTATATAATAAGTGTCTGGAGGTTCTAGTCCTTATCAAAAACTCAAATTATGCATAATTTTCTCCTATTATAGCTATATTCCAGAGTGAGTGGTACCAAGTGTTCACTAAAAAAAAATGGGCTGTTTTCCATTGAGTTACAATTACCATTTGTGCTTCCAAGATCATATATAAGGCCAATTCTTTTAAATCTTCCATTCTTCAGGATGCATTTTGTCAAAACTACAGTTGCATGTGGCATGTTTTTCCAGGGGAGTTATGGGTTGGCTTTGTCATATGACATAATTATTTAAAACATGTTTACCTTTCCTTTCCTTAAGAAGTCCAATGCAACCTGCTAATGTAAACTGAAACAATTGCTTGTCAAACTTTTTAAAATGGTTAACTATTATTAAGTCCAATAAGCCACCCATAAAGTGTTAAAACAGCCTAGAAACACAAGCAGCCATTCAAAAATAATTTAACCACAACAATTACGTACAGTACAATTGCATCTTACGTGGAGGCTCAATTCCTAGGGTTCCACATATACTCAAAAATTGTATATACCCAAGCCCTTGAAACCCTTAGCCCCACAAGCACATAGTGACCCAAGTGGACCTGGCAGAAAAATAGCTTTTAAACTCTCTTCCTTGCTTGGACGGCAAGGGCTACATAGTGCACTAACTCCAGCAGGCTAAAGATGCTTGCACAAAATCTCGTAGGAACTCTGATGTCCCCATGAGATCTCGCAAGAGCATCATCCCAGAACCAGTGTGCCAAGAGGGCCTTACCCCACAAGCAAGGGGGACAGCTTAAAATCTCTGCTTGGAAACCCCAAGTGGACCCAGCACTAAAGCGCTTTAAAGCTCTCTGCCCTTGCTTGCATTTAACTTGCTAAGTTTCAACCAGGCAGCCTTCAACTTCGTTGAAATCACACAAGTTAAATATGCACAAGTACAGTCCTATCTTGGTTTTCGAACAGCTTAGTTCTCTAACGTTTTGGCTCCTGAACGCCGCAAACCCAGATGTGAGTGTTCCTGTTTGCGAACTATTTTTGGAAGCTGAACGTCCGACAGGACTTCTGAGCTTCCTGCAGCCAATCAGAAGCCACGCTTTGGTTTCTGAAGGTTTTGGAGGTCAAATGGACTTTTGGAATGGCTTCTGTTCGACTTCCAAGGTACAACTGTACAGTGGATGCTCGGGTTGCGAACGTGATCTGTGCAGGAGGCACGTTTGCAACCCTCAGCATTCGCAACCCGCGACCCACGCATCTGCACACGCAAGGGACCCCTGACCATTAGGTCCAGTCGTGGCCAACTCTGGGGTTGCGGCACTCATCTCGCTTTATTGGCTGAGGGAGCTGGAGTACAGCTTCTGGGTCATGACTAAGCCGCTTCTGGCAAACCAGAGCAGTGCACAGAAACGCGGTTTACCTTCCTGCCGGAGCAGTACCTATTTATCTATTTGCACTTTGACGTGCTTTCAAACTGGTAGGTTGGCAGGAGCAGGGACCGAGCAACGGGAGCTCACTCCGTTGTGGGGATTCAAACCGCCGACCTTCTGATCGGCAAGTCCTAGGCTCTTGTGGTTTAACCCACAGCACCACCCGCGTCCCGCGTGCTTGTGTAGAAATTACAATAAATGTCCCACTTACTCCTTGGTTTGATATTATGTAGTCGCCAGGGACACCCAACAGGCACAGCTATAGAAGCATAGAATTGCAGAAAGAGAATGGACATCAAGGGCCATCTAGTCCAAGCCCCTGTGGTGACTTTTCTGTGTTGCTGCGGGGGGGGGGGGGGCTTGTTTCAAAAGGTCAGCTTCAGGAGATGCTTTATTTATCAGTTTTTGGCTCCGGTCTTTGCCATTCTTCTTCATCTGGATGTTTTCGTGTCTTTCAGGGAACTACGTGCTCAACTACCTTGCCACCAGACCCAAGCTGGCAACTTTCGTTACGCAGGCACTAATTCAGCTCTACGCCAGGATCACAAAGCTGGGCTGGTTTGACTGTCAGAAAGATGAATATGTTTTCAGAAACGTCATCACTGACGTCACAAGGTTTTTACAGGTTGGCCGTTTCCTCCACCCCACCCGTCCCACTTGGCGTATGTAGTGGTTTAACCAAGAGGCTTCCCAGGATGCCATCAGACAGTCGCCACCAACCTAATGCTCTCTAGCTGTTTTGGACTGTAATTCCCAGCCAGCAAGGCCATTTGGCACTGGGGCTGATGGAAAACCCTTCAAGGTGGTTTGCGACAATAAATTAAAATAATGAAACACAGTAATAGAGTGTACCCAAAATATTAAAACCAAAAACCATCAATGCACAGTACAGAATCACTTCTGCCCAAGGGATCTTAATTGTCTCTCTTTGTGGGTGTGGGTGTGTGGGTGTGTGTGTGGGCAGTAACATTTGTCATCTTGCTGCTTTGACCTCCCTTGTCATTCAGTCTGACTCTGCCTGTTCCTTCTCCAGGACAGTGTAGAACACTGCATCATAGGAGTGACAATCCTGTCTCAGCTAACAAATGAAATTAATCAAGTAAGTGCCTCAGCCTTCGCCAGTAAACTCATTGTCAACGCTTCTCCTTTGGATTGCTGCTGTATGTTATGCACCGATTTCATGTCCTTTGGTGGTAAGAAATTGAGCACTCCCTCCAGAGATTAGTCTCTGCTGTCTCAGGCTTCGTTTACACCTCTTCCCTATCCAGAGACTCAGAAGGGCACTGCTTTCTATGAAAAGCATTAACTGATGGTGACCCAGAGTTCTTCCTCAGCCAAAAGTCCTCATTTCTTCAGTAAGAATAGCAAAGCCACTCTTTGCAAAATTGCAAATAATCACCCTCTTCCTCCAGCTTCTCCTTTCCAGGCATTTAGATGGCTCGGCCTGTACCCCATGCAAAGGAGACAGTCAACCTCAGTCGGGAAACTTGGGCATTCCCTGAATGCTGCCAGGCTGTCACAGTTTTGTTCTGCAGAACTGTAAATCATTGAACAGACTTCTAAATTCTTAGCTGGGATTCCTGCGTTGCAGGCTCTTAGACTAGATGGCATTTGGGTTCCCTTCAAACCCTAGAGTTCTATGAAATTAGTGCTCTAGGCGGTTAGCATGCTTTATTTACTGGCAGAGGACAGTATATGGGGTGTTCTGCTGTTTCGTGTTTTTCCTTTATTGAGATGGTTACTTTGACTCTGCACTCTTTAACAGACACTTGAGTTCTAATGATCTCTTTCTCTTTCTCTATCTCTCTTTCCCTGCTCCCCACCCCACCCAGGCAGACACTACACACCCACTGACCAAGCACAGGAAAATAGCCTCTTCATTCCGAGATTCATCTTTGTTTGATATTTTCACTCTCTCGTGCAATTTACTAAAACAGGTGATGTGAGAACAACATTTGGGGGGGGGTGGAACTTTGGACAGTGTTTTCTTCTAGCTGTGGGTTTAGGACCCTGAAATTGCTTCTGTGAAGAATGCTGTGTCAAGCAAACGCCTGTGTGGTTTTAAATTAGCTGAGCTGTATTGACGAGAAATTTAGCTGTCCTGAAAAGGGAACTACAGAATAATAATAATAATAATTAATAATACCTTTATTTCTAACGTGCAACCTGTGTACAATGAAATTAACTGAGCCTCCCTCCCCCCCCCAAACACTCAATCTCATTGCACTCTGTGTGCTTGTCGCACAACACACCAACCCTGAAAGTCAGTTGCACTATATTATTTTCCGTTCAGCAGCCTAACAGCCCACGGATAGAAACTGTTTTTTAGCCTGTTGGTACGACTGATTATACTTCTATATCTCCTGCCTGAGGGTAGAAGATTAAAGAGGTGCTGGCCGGGGTGTGAATCGTCCCTGAGAATTTTTCTCGCTCTCCTAAGACAATGATCCCTTGCGATGTCATCTAGCGGACTCAAGGGACAGCCCATGATATCATGTGCTGTGTTCACCACCCCCTGTAAAGACTGCCTGTCCGTGGCTGTTCAAGCCAGCATACCACACTGTGATACAATATGAGAGGAGGCGAAGCAGTGTTGAGTTCAAATCCCCACTCGGCCATGAAGCTCACTGGGTGACTTTGGGCCAATCATACACTCTGAGCCTCGCCTACCTCACTGGCTTGTTGTGGGGGTTAAATGAGGAAGGGGAGAATCGTGTACACCACCTTGGAGAAAAATGTGATGTGTGAATGCAGTACAGTGGTACCTCGGGTTAAGCACTTAATTTGTTCTGGAGGTCTGTTCTTAACCTGAAACTATTCTTAACCTGAGGTACCACTTTAGCTAACGGGGCCTTGCGCTGCTGCCGTGCGATTTCTGTTCTCATCCTGAAGCAAAGTTCTTAACCCGAGGTACTATTTCTGGGTTAGCGGAGTCTGTAACCTGAAGCGTCTGTAACCCAAGGTACCATTGTAAATAACAAAAGTAAAGCAGCAGAAAATTGAGGGTTGGCACTGAATAAAAGTCATGCCCTTTTACATGGTTTTGTATGTTTTGTAGTATTTTATGCACTGAGACTTGCCGTTATCTTTATTATAGATTAGTAATTCTTTACTGTAATTGATAAGTGTAATCTGTCTATTATTTGCTGATGTTTAATTTTACTGTTTACTATTAAATTCTAATAGATTATTGACTATTGCTTTATTTAAGTTGTTTATTTTAAAGTTATTGTGACTTTTTATATTGCATCAGATTGTTATTATTAGTGTTCAGTGTTTTATTATGTTTTTATATGTGTTGGATATAAAACCCAACCAGATGGGCAGGGTGTAAATAAATAAAAACATCATTATTATTTATTAAAACCGAGTTCCACAGGAAATAAAGCTCCACTTTTTCTTTTACTGTAAGATTGGGGCATTCCAGCGTTTCTGGTAGGGGAGCCCTGAGATGAAACCTTTTTGCTTTCCCATTCCAGGATTCCCTTTTCCTTTAGGCTTGGCAGGTGTCTTGAACTCTGCCCATTAACAGATGTGGTTTTCCATTCTATTTTTCTTCTTCTGGTAGGCTTCAGGGAAAAACCTGAACCTGAACGATGAAAGCCAGCACGGCCTCCTCATGCAGCTTCTCAAGCTCACACACAACTGCCTAAACTTCGACTTCATTGGTACATCCACAGATGAGTCCTCAGATGACCTTTGCACCGTGCAGATCCCCACCAGCTGGAGATCAGGTAAAGCGCCTTTCTTCCCTTCTCTGGCCCAGCCGTGAGAATCCTTGGGAAGTGAGCTGTGGGAGGGGAACTTGATCAGTATCAGGTGTGACTTTGCAAACTGTGTGCAGTCTTCCCATCCTCTCTGAGTGACCAGAGTGCTGACAGATCCCCAATTCAAGTATTCCTGTGCTAGGGCTGTTGAGAGTTGTACAGTGGTACCTCGGGTTAAGAACTTAATTCGTTCTGGAGGCCTGTTCTTAACCTGAAACTGTTCTTAACCTGAAGCACCACTTTAGCTAATGGGGCCTCCAGCTGTCGCCGCGCCACCGGAGCATGATTTCTTTTCTCATCCTGAAGCAAAGTTCTTAATCTGAGGTAATATTTCTGGGTTAGCGGAGTCTGTAACCTGAAGCGTATGTAACCCGAGGTACCACTGTAGTCCAAAACATCCAGAGGGCACCAAGTTGGCACAAGTGAAGTGCTGTAGCTTGTATGGATAAAGATGAGTTGTAAAATGTCTAGAAATTGGTGCCTGAGTTTTGATTTTTTTAAATACAGCCATACCTCGGTTTGAAGTTGCTTCAGGTTGAGTGCTTTTGGATTGCGCTCCACGGCGACCCAGAAGTAACAGAACGCGTTACTTCCGGGTTTCATCTCTCGCGCATGCGCAGACAGTCAAAATGACGTCACGCACATGCGCGGAAGCAGCGACGCGCAGACACGGGTTGCGTTTACTTCAGGATGCGAACGGGGCTCTGGAACAGATCCCGTTCGTATCCAGAGGTACCACTGTACTTACTTTCATCTTCCCTCCCTGTCCCCTTTCCCTTGCATGTGGTGAACGAATGGATGTTTAGTTTAGACTTTACCATCCGGGTGCCTCAGTTTTGGACTGAAACTCGCATTGGCCGCAACTAGCCAGCGGTGTAGTGGGGCAGTGTTGAGAGCACAGCCCCACATGCTGGGGTTGATGGGAGTTGTAGTCCAAAACTTATTGAATGCACCAGGTTGAAGAAGGCTGGTTTAGTAGAAGCTTTGAAAACAAGAAGCATAAGACGGCACTTTTACACAAGGCTGTACTTGATAGTTGCTGTTCGGTTCATGCCAATTAAAAAAATTATCTCCAGAATGACTGCCTCCCTCAATGGGGAACCAGCATGGGGTGGGGGGAATCTTTCAGCAGAAACATTCTGCAAATAACATTGGTTTTCTTTTTGTTGTTGTCTTAGAAAGAAAACAGTTTGCTTCTGCATGCTAGGTTCATTCAACAGCAGCGGCTGAATATTAGAGAATTTTCTTAATGTTTGTACAGTGGTACCTCTGGTTGTGAACGGAATCCGTTCTGGAGGCCCGTTTGCAACATGAAAAGCCCGTAACTTGAAGCGCCGTGTCTGCGCAGGTGTGCGGCGTGATTTAGTGCTACTGTGCATGCGCAAAGTGCAATTTAGTGCTACTGCGCATGCACGAGCAGTGAAACCTGGAAGTAACCCTTTCCGGTACTTCTGGGTCGCTGCGGGACGCAACCTGAAAAACGTAACATGAAGCAAACATAACATGAGGTATGACTGTATTGAAGTCTGAAAGCTCTGTGTTTCCAGTCTCAGCTCTGGGTGGGCGGTGATGTTTAAAATTTCTATACCATCTTCATCCGAGGATCACAGGGCGGTTTACAATAGAAAAACACAGAAATACACACCACAGTAACAAACAAAAAACACGCACAGTTTAAAAGGCCATGGTTTGTTTAATTAGGCAAAGGTCTGGGAGTAGAGGAATGTTTTTGCCTGAAGATATGTAACAAAGGTGGCAGGCGAGCTTCCCTAGGGAAAGCATTCCACATGCAGGGAAGTTATATGTGACATGAGAAGAACCACTCAAGGATCTCCTGAGGTCTTTCAGCATCTTTAAAAGCCGTTGAGAGTGGGGATTGGGGCCATGATGCTGTAGATTGGCCTCCAGTTTTAGAATCATAGAGTTGGAAGGGATCATGAAGGCCATCTAGTCCAACATCCTGTAATGCAGGAATCTTATAATGATCATAATGATGATGAAAAACCCGTCAGCGCCAAGGGTGTTGAAGGCCTGAGATAGTCACGAGTGCTGGTTGAACCACTTTGCCAGAGTTCGGGTATCGACAGTGATGTGTTGTTTGTTTCTTCCAGCCTTTCTAGATTCCTCAACTTTACAGCTGTTTTTTGACCTGTACCATTCCATCCCTCCTACGTTTTCACCTCTGGTGAGTGTGGCTTTCCTGACTCAGTGGGCAGGGGCATATGTTCCAGGGGCATACATCCCCTTGAGAAGATTCACAGGGTGGATTTGATCACCCTGTTGGGAGATCAGGAGGAAGTTTTTCTCCCTCCCTCCCTCTGCAAAATGGTTACCTGCTTGTTTGCATTGTCTTTCCACAACCTATATGCCAGTGCAAGTGTGTATTTGGTTTATATTTTATCCCAGACAACTTACGGTTCTCCCTTTTATTCACCCTCCTGCCTTTAGGTCTTATCGTGTCTAGTGCAAATCGCCTCTGTACGTAGGTCCCTATTTAACAATGCAGAAAGAGCGAAGTTCCTGTCTCATCTCGTTGATGGTGTCAAGCGAATACTGGAAAACCCTCAGGTGAGTCTGTCAGAACTGTGGATGGGAGTTAACTGTGTGTGTGTGTGTGTGTGTGTGTGTGTGGTCACAAACTGCCTCTTGAAGCTTGGAAACAGTGGAGATCCAAAGGCCCATGGAACTGAGCAACAGGTGGTAAACTAGCTGGCAACCAAGGCAAAGCTTAAGAGGGTAAATAAACACAAAGCTTCATCGTACTCGTGGTTAACTTTGGGCAGGCAAAATTGGAGGAAAGAAATAAGTGGTTGTGACTGAGAAAATGTCCCGGGATTGAGATCCGTCAGTAGGTGAGTGCTTCATACTGAACCCAGCAACATTATGTGCCAAAAGATTTTTTTGGCAAGTCTCTGTGCTGAGCTCTGCAACCTATAGTGCACACACGTGTGTGTGTTTATTGCCGTGTTCACTCTTCAGTTTTTTAGTCACTCCTTCCATATCCACTGACTGTGCTCTGTTCTCATTGGACTGTTATTCCAGTTGTTGAAAACCACTGGAGAGGGAAGTGCTCTTGCACAGGTTTCCAATTGGAACATCTGGTTGGCCATTGTGAAAAGAGGATGACTGACTAGATGGGCCTTTGGCCCCACCCAGCAGTCTCTTCTTCTGTTTCCTCTCTCTCTCTCCCCCCCCCCCCCACTTCTGCAAACCTTTCCCCCCCAGTTGCTGATTCCTTCTTGTGTGTGGACGGTGCCTTTTGTGGTAGGTAAAGGCAGGAACTTGGAACAAGGTCTCTCTTTGTATACTTGTTTGTTCTGCTAGATAATAAGAAGCTACAAAGAGATGCAGGTCACAAGAACCTCAGCCTACTCCAGGCTTCATAAAGTTCACCCGGCCAGTACCTACCATTCTTGGTGCACAACAGGTTTGAGCAACATTGCTGTGCCCCATCTGAAGACAAGGGCAGCTGTTGACTCCGCACAGTGTGCCAGGCTGGTTCACGGTGGTAGGATGCCCACCAACATTGCAGAGCGAGTCAGAGGTCTTAGGTGCTCAGTTATTTAGTGCCTGAACAAATTAGTGTTTCGGATACTGTACTTAATGGCAGCCCCTATCACCAGCAGTCTTGGGCTGCTGTTGCCTGGACTCTCAGGTAGACCCATTCATTGTATGCCACAGTGATGAGCCTTCACTAGTCCCCAGCCATGGGAGCAAACGTTTTTTGTGCTGTGCCACACTTTAATGTTGTGAGCTGCCCTGTGATCTTCAGATGGAGGGTGGGATGCAAATTAAATAATCAATCAATCCAGTTTACTGATTCCTGTGCCATGACCCATTTCGAAATTTGTTCCTTTCCCAGAGCTTGTCAGACCCAAACAACTACCATGAGTTCTGTCGACTTCTGGCCCGCCTGAAAAGCAATTACCAGCTCGGGGAGCTGGTGAAAGTGGAAAACTACCCTGAGGTCATCCGCCTCATTGCCAACTTCACAGTGACCAGCTTGCAGGTGAGAAGCTGCGTGGTTTGGCACTGTGTGCGTGTGTGTGTTGCGGAGGGAGGGTTTTCAGCAGGGGGAGAGCACCCAAAATCACACTGCAACCTTTGACCTCGTTAGGTTGAAACTGAGAGGGAAGTGGTGGGCTCCCCTCTCAGAGTCACCTGCTGCGGGTATATAAGGTGCATAAGGTAATATTGTGCCCCCTGTCATTACGCAGAATTGCCTTGGATTGTTCCTTGCTGCACAGCATTTTAGCTCATTAAGAGCAGAAAACACTTCCAGCCGTTCAGACCACAGCAAGGCAAAGCGTACCGTCTGTCAGGGCCACCAGTCTTTGAAACATCTCCTCTCCCCATGTTTGGGAAATGTACTGACGTTAGGTAGCCTGCATGTGAGGGAATTTAAAAATTGTGTGAAAGGATATTGTTAGGAGAATCTGCTTACTGTATGTTTCTGTAATGTTTGTGGGGGGGGGGGGGATCTCAGCCTTGGACCAGTTTGATAGAAAGTAGACACTGAATTCTTCTTGCTTAACCAGGCATCCAGCTCTGATAATGCAGGCATGCTTTTCCTCTGAGAATGTGACTTAATTTCTGCGCATGTGTAAAGCTAAGGTGAGGGAGTGCCTCTGTATAAGCTACTCTTGTTCTGACCAAATAAAAACTATCGTAAACGTTGCAACTGGAGTGGTGAATAGAAGAAAATCCGCTACCTTGGCCCGCATGGCAGAATCTTGTTTAATTTTATAAAAATGGAGGAGCTTCCTTTGTTGTATTCAGGTGCTGAGATGCATGACACACACACCCAAAATAAGGATGTTCAAGGTCCCAAGTACAGACTTTAGGTTCCCCTTTAGAAGCATACAGGTGTCCAAACAGATCTGCACTGTGCTGCTTACTCTACTTACAAATGTTGATGGCTGTTTGCTTGAATGGCTCCCATGTCCTTCAGCCCAAAGGCTGGGGGTCGGGGTGGGGGACGCTGGCCAGCCCGCAAGTGGCATTCCGTTTCCTCCCCTTTGTTCCTACAGCACTGGGAATTTGCTCCGAACAGCGTTCACTATCTCCTGAGCCTGTGGCAGCGCCTGGCAGCGTCGGTTCCTTACGTCAAAGCCACAGAGCCACACATGCTGGAGACTTACACGCCTGAAGTCACCAAAGCTTACATCACCTCCAGGCTGGAGTCTGTGCACATCATACTGAGGTAAAGAGGCCAAGGATAAAGTGGTACTCAAGGAGTGGAGGGAGAACAGCCTGCACAACCCCTTGTTGGTACCTAAGCAGTTCAGGACCCAGTTATCTGAAGGACCCATGTACCCATACGTACCTACCCAAGCTATAAGCTTGGCCCTGCAGCTGCTGTCCAGCGCACGGGTAAAAGCTGTTAGGTTGGTGAGTACCAGCAGCAGCAGCGCCTTTTCTGTGGTGGCCCCCTAAACCTACAACATCCTTCCCAGGGAAATACACATGATCCCCCTCTCATAGGCCTTTTTTCATTCTGGTCTGTGTTGGGGTGATTTTAGGGTTGCTGTGTTTTAAGAACTTGGTTTTATCTGCTGCATCTGCATGTTTGTTTTTTAAATGCTTTACAACTTGGGGATTTTAATATTGATCTGTTGTTGTGGGAGTTATTACCCACACAAAAATATGCTGTGGTTATTTATTTACTTATCAGTCTTACTTGTAGCTCCCTCTTATTTGAATGTTCTCAGTCCCAGAGTGGGAAGGAAAGTAAAAAAATTTTTAAAAACCATAGAAAAATGATATAGAAAAATTACAAAATCATATCAACAGGACCAATAAACAGCTAAACAATTCTATCATAGGGTAAACAGGTAAAATTGCATCAGCATAAGTGAGTGAGTGAGTGAGTGAGTGAATGAATGAATGAATATTTCCAGTTTAACAAAATGTGGGCCTTGGGCTCAACAGAGCTGCCAGGTAGTGATTTACAGGTGGATTTGCTGGCCTCCAGAGAGTTGCCACAAAACAACAGCATAGTGGGCCTTGCCTTACAGTCTAGAGGTGAGAACTGAGCTGCGTTCTTTGGGAAACAAGCTTGATCAACCTTCTGGGAGCCGCGTTTCACTCTCTCTCCCCGCCTTGCTGCTTGCTCCCCATGCAGAGACGGCTTGGAAGATCCGCTGGACGACACGGGCCTGGTGCAGCAGCAGCTAGACCAGCTGTCCACTATCGGGCGCTGTGAATATGAGAAGACGTGTGCTCTCCTTGTGCAGCTGTTTGACCAGTCAGCTCAGTCCTACCAGGAGCTGTTGCAGAGTGCGACGGCCATCCCTGTGGATGTGGCTGTGCAGGAAGGTGAGGGCCCAGAGATCAGCTGCATCACTCCTGTGCATCACAGCAAAGAAGATTTCGGGGAAAGGGGTTGTATAGGGTGCTGCTGCTTCTTCACCCTTTAGCCAACCCAGCGTCCTTTAAGATTGTGACCCTTTGTGCATATTTTAATTAGTTTGTCATGGGTATTACCTGTGAATTTTTCAGGTTGTACTTTGAACAGATCTTGGAAAAGGGGACATAAATTGCTTGCCTCCAGAGATTTTGTCAGCAAAGCAGATACGGCATGCGGCAGGAAGGGACTCTGTTTTGCTGCCCCATCTTGCATCATTTGCTGCAAATTATAGTATGTGTTGCAGTAATGGAGCAGTGGAAATGGCAAATGACTTTGGGGCAGTAAGAGAGTAGGTGGCAAGTTTCATCTAAATATCAGAGGAAAGGGGCATTAGAACCTATTAGATGCTGGTTGAAACTGCTGAGGTTAAAGAAAAAAGAATAGCATTTGTTCAAAGGTTGGCTGTGGTTAGGAGGAAGAAGAAATTAAGCGCTGGCATAATCTGCTATTTAAAACCACTGCTTCTAATAATAATAATAATAATAATAATAATAATAATTTATTATTTATACCCCACCCATCTGGCTGGGTTTCCGCAGCCACTCTGGGCGGCTTCCAACAAAACACTAAAATACAATAACCTATTAAACATTTAAAGCTTCCCTAAACAGGGCTGCCTTCAGATATCTTCTAAAAGTTTGGTAGTTATTTTTCTCTTTGACATCTGGTGGGAGGGCGTTCCACAGGGCGGGTGCCACTACCGAGAAGGCCCTCTCCTTGGTTCCCTGTAACTTGACTTCTCTCAGTAAGGGAACCACCGGAAGGCCCTCGGTGCTGGACCTCAGTGTCCGGGCAGAACGATGGGGGTGGAGACGCTTCTTCAGGTATACTGGACCGAGGCCGTTTAGGGCTTTAAAGGTCAGCACCAACACTTTGAATTGTGCTCAGAAACGTACTGGGAGCCAGTGTAGGTCTAACTATAAGAACAGATCAGCAGTGCAACAGATTGTCAGGAAAACAGTAGAAACTCACTCCCCCCTCCCTTTTTTTCAGAAGTACAGTGGTTGAGATATTTTTAGTATGGACTGTAGATGCAAGGGAATCCCATCTTCCCCAATTGTTGGACCTTGATCTTAGCTTTTCAGGGAAACACTTCTGTGGATCAGGACTCTTGCTCTTCTGGTTTCAGGACGCCTGACATGGCTCGTCTATATCATTGGGGCTGTGATTGGTGGCCGAGTGTCATTTGCCAGCACAGATGAGCAGGACGCAATGGACGGCGAGCTGGTTTGTCGGTAGGAGCCATTGGATTCCTTAGCAGCCCTGGTTTCTTCATGCTGAAAACACTAGAATATGGAAAGGGCCATAATGAAGAGCTGTTATCTGGGATTGGTGGCTGGCTGGGTGGGAGAATTAGTGGCACAGCTCTGTGGCTGCTCTTACCTTCAGGGTTATCACGAGGGCTGTGTACTGCAGAAGTTTGAACTCCGAGGAATCTCCATCCCAGAATTAGTGGAAGCAGAATAGATTATACAAATCTCCATCTTATTCCGCAGACTTCTTGCACATAGAAAGGTTCCTCTTGCCAAAAACAAGTTGTGCATTCCGGGGTAAAACGTAATTAGGAAAGTGTAGAAAACGCTTCTAAAACAGCAGAAAATGTTGGGTGAGAAGCATTTTGAACTTGACTGAATACAGTGGTGCCTCGCAAGACGAAAAGAATCCGTTCCGCGAGTCTCTTCGTCTTGCGGTTTTTTCGTCTTGCGAAGCAAGCCCATTAGCGGTTTAGTGGATTAGCGCTATTAGCGGGCTTAGCGGATCAGCTGATAAGCGGCTTAGTGGCTTAACGGATCAGCTGTTAAGCGGCTTAGTGGATCAGCTGATAAGCGGCTTAGTGGCTTAACGGATCAGCTGTTAAGCGACTTAGCGGATCAGCTGATAAGCGGCTTAGTGGCTTAACGGATCAGCTGTTAAGCGACTTAGCGGATCAGCTGATAAGCGACTTAGCGGATCAGCTGATAAGCGACTTAGCAGATCAGCTGATAAGCGGCTTAGCGGCTTGGGAAAAGGGGGGGGGAAACCCGCAGGAACTCGCAAGACATTTTCGTCTTGCGAAGCAAGCCCATAGGAAATTCGTTTTGCGAAGCACCTCCAAAATGGAAAACCCTTTCGTCTAGCGGGTTTCCCGTCTTGCGAGGCATTCGTCTTGCGGGGCACCACTGTACTTAAAATTTCACACAAGTCAAGGATCCCTGAGAGTCTTTTAAGCCCTTGTAGTGGATTTTCTTCAATTAATCCATGCCAGCGGCATCATCTCTGATCATGCATGCATGCTTTTCCTCTGAGATTGTGACTTAATTTTTCTGCTTGTGTAAAGTTAATGCACAGGAATGCCACTAGATATGCCTGTGTTTACTCACAAGCCTTTGAACGCTGCTTTTGTGAGTTCCCAATGGTTGCTGTTGTTCTGACCAAGTAAAAGCTGTTTTAAACGTCACCACTGGAATGGTTAATCAAAGAAAAACCACTACACCCTCTTTGGCTCAATCCTACATAAAATTTTGGGCAGTGCATTGAGTCATTTTCAGCCTGCAGAGAGCACAGAAGCCTAATTGAATATTCCCCCTGCCCATTGATACAATTCATTCTTGCATGTGGACACCAGTGAACTGGAGCAAGTCCTGCGTCTCAGAGGCACCTTCCAGTGGTGACTGTCATGGCCGCAGGCTGCCTACCTGCCTGTGGCTGCATCTTCAGTCTGGTGTCCAGTGACGCATGCGTCTGCCCTACAGTTAGCCCCCTCTCCTTGTGTCGAGAGTGTGCAGAGTTCTGCAGCTCATGCTCTTAATGCCTGCGTTCATCTAACATGGGGTAACAAAGAGGCACCCTTTCCTCATGGCAGGGGCAACTTCAAACTTGCTGGCTAAGTACTGAGCCTCTGTGATGTTTCATGACCTTCAATTCCCACCCCCTCACTTGTTGCCTCTCTAGGGTTCTTCAGCTCATGAACCTAACAGACTCGCGCCTGGCTCAGGCCGGCAATGAGAAGCTTGAGCTTGCCATGCTGAGCTTCTTTGAGCAGTTCCGGAAGATCTACATCGGAGACCAGGTGCAGAAGTCTTCCAAGGTAAATGCCTCCTCGGCCTCCTAGTGGCTTTTATGTTTTCGGGCCTACCTGCTCTCATGGCATAATGAAAGGCTCCACTTGCGACTGCTTTTTTGTGAATCGCTGGCTGTTGGAAGTCGGCCGCGGTTAAGGCTAGTGGCCAAAGCAGAAGTCAAATGTTTTCTCCGTACCCAAATCAAGAGGTGCAGGGTGCTTGGAGGAGTTCCACGTGAATGCAGCTGCCTCCAAATGGAGAATACCTGGGTGAGGTCTGGGCTAGACAGAGGGCAGCATGGCTGTGAAGCCTGAAAGAGCCTCCCCACAAGCAGCAGAAAAGAAAGCCTGAGCTCTATATAGCTATTGATGACTACTAGCCACAATAACTATGCTCTGCCTCCACGGTTAGGCCGAAACGCTTCTGAATACCAGTTGCTGGAAAGCACTGGAGGGGAGAGTAGCTCTTGTGCTCAAATCCTGCATAACCAAAGTGAAAACAGGATGCTGGACTAGATGAGCCATTGGCCTGTTGCGGCAGGCTCTTCTTGTATCCTTAAATGATTCTAGGAGGCAGGTGCCATACTAAACAGCCATTGAGTCTTGTGTTTTCTTTTTCCTGACCTGCTAGGCTTCTGTTTCCTCCAGGCACCTGTGGTCTTAAAGGAAAAATAACAATTTCTACGGAAGCCTCTAAGCTTGACTTTGTTTTCCGCTTCTAGCTATATCGGCGGCTCTCGGAGGTCCTCGGGCTGAACGATGAGACCATGGTCCTGAGTGTCTTTATAGGGAAAATGTAAGTGTTCAGACTCCTTGCCAGTTGCGCTTGTCCATCATACATCTCAAGCCCTTGAGCCTCTGCTGGGATGCTCAGAGACTAGAGCAGGAACACCTCCAGACTACAGGCTGAACTTTGGGCCTGAGTTTGGCTGATGGGCTGCTCCAGAGATGCACCTGTCCTCCTCCTCTACACCTTCCCCCACATGAGATTTCTCCTCCCAGCAGCGGTTTCACCTGCCTAGGCAGGAGTGAAAAGGCATGCTCTGTTTTGCACGCCAGCCACCTTCCAAAGCAGGACTGTTCTGCCCCTGCCCACCCCCTGGTAGCATTACTTAATTTTAAATGGTTGAAGGCTCCCTTCTTGGAAGTGTGGCCTGGGATGAGCCAGTCAAGCTCCTGAGGGGCCAAGGGGGTCAAGCGCTTCCCTCCCTAGCCCCCAGGCCGAATCAGCCCTTGGCTGCCCACCTTGAGGCCTGTGGCTGCTGGGTGAGACTCTTCACAAGGGCTTCTGGAATTCTGCAGCCGGTGGTGGAAGGGGCAGGTTGCCTCACGGCAGAGGGGCATGTTGTCACTGCCGCAGGATTCTCTTGCCCTTGCTGCAGAAATCGGCCCAACAGTGCCACAGCATTCCACGGGCCCTGAGTTTGGGCCAGTGTAGCTTTGGGATCCAAGTAGTGAAGATTATCTGAAGGATAATTTTCTAGTCAACCAAATGTAAGTACTGTGACTTTACGCTGGTCTTTTCTGGCTTGTGTCGTTGTCTGTGGCTTTAGGGGAGGATGGAGATGGGTGAGAGAAAGGAGGGGCAGTCTTGAATCTGAGTGCATTTTTTTTCTCCCCTTCTAGCATCACCAACCTGAAGTACTGGGGGCGGTGTGAGCCGATCACCTCCAAGACACTACAGCTTCTCAATGACCTCTCCATTGGATATCCTTTTCAGCAGACCTCTTCCTTGGGTTTGGGCACCCAACGGACACGTCGTCACAGTTGCAGGCAGCTGTCAGGCAAAGCCAGGCTTCCTTGCTTTGATGTCCTTCAGAAGAAGAAGAAGAAGAGTTTGGATTTGATATCCCGCCTTTCACTCGCCTTTCAGGGCTCACCGTCCCATTTCCAGCCTGGCAATTGATAACTTTGGTCTGCCTCAAAATCATCATCCCATTTCTCATTTTGCCCAGAAAAAAATGGCCCCTACCCCCTAGGTGATTGATTCCAGCGAAGTACTAGGGTTTTGTAGAGCGCCAGTGTGGTGTAGTGGTTAAGAGCGATAGACTCATAATCTGGTGAACCGGGTTCAGGTCTCCACTCCTCCACATGCAGCTGCTGGGTGACCTTGGGCTAGTCACACTTCTCTGAAGTCTCTCAGCCTCACTCACCTCACAGAGTGTTTGTTGTGGGGGAGGAAGGGAAAAGGAGATTGTTAGCCGCTTTGAGACTCCTTCGGGTAGTGATAAAGCGGGATATCAAATCCAAACTCTTCTTTTGCACTAGAACAGGTTAACTTCATTTTCTTAACTCGCTTTGTATTTATAAAGTGCAGATAAATTGGGGAAGAAGCTTAGTCTAGTTGGGTAGGTGCAACTAGGATTTTAAAAAGCAAACTATTAATCAATAATTATGGGCTGGAAGAGGACCCAGACGTTGCCTTTTCAACTCCCAGCCCAATGCAGATTAATCTCTGCAGTCCGGGAGATCTACCACATTAATGTACTTGCAGAGCAGGTAACTTGCACACAGCAGAAGGAAGGTGAAAATCCCTTTGTGGCTATGTTCTGCTCCCACAGTTGGAGGCAGCAGTGTTTCTGAAAATCCATCACTAGAAACCACAGGAGGGGAGAGGCTCTTGTGCTCAGATCGCACTTGCCAGTGTCCCACAGGCATCTGGTTGGCCGCTGTGAGAGCAGGATGCTGGACTGGATGGACCATTTGCCTGATCCAGCAGGCATTTCTCAAGTTCTTAAGGTCACTAGCCAGCCTGACCTATGGGTCAGGGAAGGAGTGTGTGAATGCAACCGCAGATATTGCAATAGGCAACTTTGACATTAAGGGCCTAACTCAATCAGTCACGCTGGCTGGGGCAGATGGAAGTTGTAGTCAGAACAATCTGGAGAGTACCAGGTTGAGGAACCCATCTTCCCGGGTTTCCATGAGGCTACCTTGTTGGCAGTCCCAGGAATCGTCCCTTCATCCTCCCAGGGCTTTCTAACCAGTTTTTGACTGGTGCTGTTTCCTTAACATGGCTTCTACCTACAGCAGCGTTAGGAAACTGGTGAAACTCAGCGCTGTGCAGTTCATGCTGAACAATCACACGGTAAGCTTTCAGCCATCTCTGGTGCTTCACTGAGGTTGAGTGAATTTGCACGGTGAAAGGTGTCCCTGTTTGTTCCTTAGGATGAAGTCTTCCTGGCCCAGGTAGCTTCTGTTCCCAAGGTCTCTGCTGAATACATGGCAGCTCCTCTCATGTCTCCTCTCAAGGGTTGTTGCTTGTGCTGCGCTGCCCCCTGTGGTGGCTTTTCATGCCGTGCTTCTAGATGGCAAAATTCTCCTACATCCATGCCTGAATCATCATGGGAGGCCTCTGTGCTGACAATGTGAGAGACAGGCAGAGATGGAGAATCTGTGCAGCCCTTTCCAATTCCCATGCAACATCCCCAGCATTCTCGGCTCAGTTCCTCACTAGTCTTTGTAGATATGCCACAAATGAGTTATTCTAGATCAGTGGTTCCCAAACATTTTTTAGGTCCCAGCCCCTGCAGTGCCCCCACCCTATAAATAACATACAGAATAGTGGTTTGCACAGCCCAGTAAGGCAGATAATAGCACAGTAAAATTCAAAACAGTAACCATTAATTGTACATTTATCCAAAAGACAATTAGTTCAATTAATTAAACAAAATTGGTGAACTCGATCCAATGATGCCAGGTTTCCAAAGCCTATCACTCATTTACACCTCCGGTGCCCCTCTGCTGCCCTTCTGCCTCTTAGCACCCCCCAGGTCACCCCCCACACACACACTCCGGAAGGAGCCGTACCACCCACCTTGGGAACCACAGATCTAGAGGCTGGGCTACGTGTTTGAAACACGGCTGCCTTTCAAGATTGCCAGAAGCCTGCTGTTTTGTTCTTGGGCAGAACCCATTGTCCTTCCTACAAAGATTTGTCCCCAAATCCGCATGGCAACGGAGCTCTGGGATGTCTTCTGTGACTGTTATGGACCCTCAAATCCGGCCTGCAGACCTGCCCTTCTGTTAGTCCCTTGTAAGATAATGATAACCTGAAAAAGAGAGAGAACCCTTTCAGTTTATAAAAGCTTTGTCTTTCTGCTTGCCTGGAAATGACTATTGCATCCCCAGGTAGCTAGACAGGCCCCTTAGCCCCCACTGCATGAGTTTCTAGTCTGTCTGTCATCTCCTTTGCACACACCTCCACAACCCTGGATCTGAGATATCAAAGCATCCGAAATGCAAGCAGAAGCAAGAGAGAGACCAGTTCCTCTTGCTGTGTAGAGCAGGCACCAGCAACCTTTTTCAGCCGTGGGCCGGTCCACCGTCCCTCAGACCATGTGGGGGGACAGAATATTTGGGGGGGGCAATGAACAAATTCCTATGCCCCACAAATAACCCAGAGATGCATTTTTAATAAAAGCACACATTCTACTCAAGTAAAAACACGCTGATTCCCAGGCCGTCTGTGAGCCGGATTGAGCAGGCGATTGGGCCGCATTCATCCCACGGTCCTTAGGTTCCCTACTCTTGGTGTAGAAAGTATGCAAAATGTTTTTTTTCTGGAGTGTATGAGAGTTGCTTTGAGCCTGGGATTAAAACACTTTAAATAAACACATGCCCCCAGCCCTTGTGAAGAGAAGCGTGTCAGGATCCTTGCCTTTTCCTTTCCCATTAGAGTGTATGGCTAATGACCTCTGGAAGGTGCTAAAGGTCTGTTTTCTAGGCTGTTCTAGTCCTTTTGGTAAGGGTTTGCATAGCTTTTTGCGGTTGTTAATTTTCAGGATACAGACCAGTTCAAAGTTGCTTCGCCTGTTACCTTTACAATGCTTGGGCATTTGACGTGAGTCATCCACATTTGACCGCTGTGCCCCACAAGCTCATGGCAGCTCTGGCTTGTATGCACAGGTCCAGGCCTTTCTATGGCTGGCTAGTATTGGTGATAGCATTTCAAATGCTAGGTTAAGTGCTACAAATTGCGCAAGTAAATACTAAAAAGAGGATGTTTTGCTATAATTTCCTGTTATTCGCACTTCCGTTGACAATTCAAATTGAATTTCAAAACCACGCCTAAATCATGACACTTGAGTAAGTGAAAAATCCTGTGCATTGTAAGTAATCTAGTGGAGTTACACACACTTGACAGCTGGGATTGATGACCAAATTCTAGTCAAGCTGCCCCAACTGCCGAAAGCAGGACAAGGAAGACAGTGTGCTCTTGACTGGCCAGTGTGGGCACAAGCCAGGCACAAAACCTGCCCCTTCACCCCCTGACCAGCTGCTCCTCAATAACCTAATTTTTGTTCTTCAACAGAGTGAGCACTTTTCGTTCTTGGGTATTAACAATCAGTCCAACCTGAGCGATATGAGATGTCGGACAACTTTCTACACTGCACTTGGGCGCCTCCTCATGGTGGACCTAGGTATTGCACTCTGTTCTTACGGGCCCAGAAACAGGCCGCTGGACTCTTCTAGTCTTAACTAATTTAATTATTGGTGGGGGCAGTTAATAAGCTAACTTACTGTAAAGCAAACAAATCTGCTAGGCAGGGTTGGGGAGGAATCTGAATGTTGGTCTTTTTTTTTTTTTATAAGATATTTATTAAGGTTTTTTGAAATATTACAGTGAAAATGAAAAAGAAAAAAGAAAAATACAAAATAAAAACAGTTAAAAACACACATATTTTCTATTACTTATTTTCCTTTAGCTTGTTTCCCGGACCTCCTCGTACCTCCCTTTTTTGTATTCCACTTCAATTTATTGGTTCAGCAAATCCTTACCATTAGATTTTAACCCATTTATAACCTTTTTTTCATATTCTCTTAGAACCGCTTAGTTACTATCCGCTTAGTTACTATCCAACATCATTCTATCATTCATTAATTTTACAATATTTCTGTAAATAGTCTTTAAATTTCTTCCAATCTTCTTCCACCGACTCTTCTCCCTGGTCTCGGATTCTGCCAGTCATTTCTGCCAATTCCATATAGTCCATCACCTTCATCTGCCATTCTTCCAAAGTGGGTAGATCTTGTGTCTTCCAATACTTTGCAATGAGTATTCTTGCTGCTGTTGTAGCATACATAAAAAAAGTTCTGTCCTTCTTTGGCACCAATTGGCCGACAATGCCCAGAAGAAAGGCCTCTGGTTTCTTCAAGAAGGTATATTTAAATACCTTTTTCAGTTCATTATATATCATTTCCCAGAAAGCCTTAATCCTTGGGCACGTCCACCAAAGGTGAAAGAATGTACCTTCAGTTTCTTTACATTTCCAGCATTTAATGTCGGGCAAATGATAGATTTTTGCAAGCTTGACTGGGGTCATGTACCACCTGTATATCATTTTCATAATATTCTCTCTTAGGGCATTACATGCCGTAAACTTCATACCTGTGGTCCATAACTGTTCCCAGTCAGCAAACATAATATTATGTCCAACATCTTGTGCCCATTTAATCATAGCAGATTTCCCCGTTTCATCCTGAGTATTCCATTTCAACAGCAAGTTATACATTCTTGACAAATTCTTAGTTTTGGGTTCTAACAGTTCTGTTTCTAGTTTTGATTTTTCCACCTGGAAGCCAATTTTCTTATCCAAATTATATGCCTCCATTATCTGATAATAATGAAGCCAATCTCTCACTTTGTTTTTTAGTTTCTCAAAACTCTGCAATTTCAATTTGTCTCCTTCTTGTTCCAAAATTTCCCAGTATTTCGGCCATTTGGCCTCCATATTGAGCCTTTTCAGAGCTTTCGCTTCCATCGGTGACAACCACCTTGGGGTTTTATTTTCCAATAAATCCTTGTACCTTATCCAAACATTAAACAGTGCTTTCCTGACAATATGATTTTTAAATGCTTTATGTGCTTTGACCTTATCATACCATAAATATGCATGCCATCCAAATACGTTGTTAAAACCTTCTAAATCCAAAATGTCTGTATTTTCAAGAAGTAGCCATTCTTTCAACCAGCAAAAAGCTGCTGATTCATAATAAAGTTTAAAGTCTGGCAGGGCAAATCCACCTCTTTCCTTTGCATCAGTTAATATCTTAAATTTTATTCTGGGCTTCTTGCCCTGCCAGACAAATCTAGATCTTTATCTTGTACACGTTAGCACCCCAAAGTTCACTAGATGGGCCAATTGAGGAGAATTAGTTCTGCTGACGGTGACCCCAGATTTGTGGCGTGTGTTGCAGTGCACAGGGCTGTAGAAGATAACAGTCCTTCATGCCTCTCTTCCAGGGGAGGACGAGGATCAGTATGAGCAGTTTATGCTGCCCCTCACAGCTGCCTTCGAGACGGTGGCGCAGATGTTCAGCACCAACACCTTCAATGAGCAGGAGGCAAAGGTAAGGAAGGTCCAGCTCTCGCTCCCCCAATCTTCAGCCACCTCCTCGCACAAGCCTTCAAGCCACGGAGAGCTTCTGTCGCCTGCTTGGCAAAACATTCTGGACTTCAGCTTAACCTATCAGCCAATGGCCCTGCTCACTGGGACTGATGCAAACTGTAGTCCAAAACTTGTAGTGGGCGCCTGGTTGGCAAAACCTGGCTTGGAGGCTCTCTCTCAACTTGTGCGTGCAACCAAGAGGGCTCTTCCACATACAGTCTCTAGTGATGGCTAGCCTCCTTCAGAATCTGAAGCAGGGATTACCTGTCAATGGAGGACGGTATCCTTTGACTTGGGCTCAAGGCAGGTCTTTTACAAATCACGCATAGTGCATCAGGCCATTAGGAGGAGGGTCTCCCTCAACACACACACACCTCAAATTCCTGCTCCTGCCTGCTGTTGAGGCTAGACCAGAGGTCAGTCACCTTTTTCAGCCGTGGGCCGGTCCACTGTCCCTTAGACCAGCGTTCCCCAACCTTGGGCCTCCAGCTGTTTTTGGACTACAACTCCCATCATCCCTCGCTAGCAAGACCAGTGGTCAAGGATGATGGGAATTGTAGTCCAAAAACAGCTGGAGGCCCAAGGTTGGGGAACACTGCCTTAGACCATGTGTGGGGCTGGACTATATTGGGGGGGTGGGGAATGAACGAATTCCTATACCCCACAAATAAGATGCATTTTAAATAAAAGGACACATTCTACTCATGTAAAAACACTTTGATCCCTGGACCGTCCGCAGGCCGGATTGAGAATGCAATTGGGCCGGATCTGGCCCCTGGGCCTTAGGTTGCCTACTCCTGGGCTAGGCATTTGTCAGAGCCCTTCTGCCTCTCTGAACTTACTCGTTCTCTTTTGGCTACCAGTAATTTCTTTTCCTCCCCTTCCTCCTTCTGCAGTGCTTAGTTAGGTGGCTGCCCCTGTTTGGCCACTTGATTTTTTTCTCGCTGCATGCAGACCTCATTGGGCTTTCAGGATGCTACCTTCCACCTGGACTGTAAAGCCATCAGGCTCCTCGTGCAATCCTGGCCTGGAAAGATCAATGACCAGTCCTTAATTTCATCCAGCGGGAAGTGGGCAGACAACCACTCAGCAAACGGACTCTCATTATGGATATTTATTTATTTATTTCCCACCCATTTATACCCCAGTTGGCAACAGAGGGGGGCTTTTTCTCTTATCTGGCCCCTGATCATTTCACAGGACTCTTAAAACTGTCACAGGCAGCAGATGCTAGCCTGTATGCATCTTTTTTTTTCTTTTCTTCTCATCCTGCGACAAGATGGTGGTGTGCTTAGAATGAAGTTATGGCCTAAACACTGAATCATGGAAACAACCTCTAAAACAAACCTTTCTGTGGTTCCTGATCAGAGTCTCAAACTATTCGGGGAAGAAGCCCTCAATGACATGCTAATTGAGACATTATTCTTACTCTTATTTTATTTGTACCCCACCCATCTGGGGGCTAGAGGATTGCAGAATCGGGGCACAGCGTTGATGTCAGATGACACCATCGCTCCTAGAACAAACCAGAGTCGCAACCCCAGCCAACTGTGCCCTTGACAATTCACACCTTCCCTCCTGCGAGAAGAGGAAACACGGGAGAAGGGTGTCATCCTAGCAACAGTTTTGGCCGTACATTGACTCCAGCAAAAGAAAGGCACCAGTTAATGTCACCAGTGTCCGGGTCTTCAGAAAAATACACCCCAGCCTCCCTGGCAATGCAATATCTGCTTGATATCCACAGTACAAAACAATTCCAGATTCTCAGAAATGTTTGGGGTGTACAGTAAGGGGTGTATGTTTGCTTTTTAAAATGAATTTAAAAAAAACCAAAGTGAACGAACCTCATTTGCTTTAAGTATAAAAACAAATGGTAATTCAAAAGAATGAGTTTTAAATGGGGAAAAAGCCATTTGTTTCTTTGGGGATAAAAAATGGAAACTGTCTGGAACAGCTTGTACCGGTTGCAGGGAGCTGGAAAAGAGAGCAGTCAGACACTGTCTGCACCTTTTAAAGTTGCCTATAAAACGGGCCGTTTGTCCTCTCCATTTGAAATTTGGCAAGTCTGATACCATTAAAGAGTTGTAGGACGCTTCTCAGTTTTATGTCATTTGGATAGAAAGCCCTGCAATTAGACAGCAAAAGACTAGCTAGGTCTGCTACCAAAAGAAACGGAAACAAAAATGTGAGATTAACAAAGTCAAATGCACTTGCTCCGGTTCAGTAATGGAAAACAAATAACAAAACAAATGGCATTTTAAATACTAAAAACAAATAGAGTAACTAACTGAGATATGTGTCTTGTTCACCTCTTGATGTATACGCCCGGTATTTTTCCCTCTCTGATAGTAAAGCATACCTGCATGTTCCAATGCATCGGAGGCACTCTAGACTTCTTGGGAATCTATATCGCCAGCTCTGAGCCCACTTTCAGACTGTTGCCTGTATTGTCTTCACAAAGCTTATCCTTCTCCTGGGACGAACACAGAGACCAGGGTTCACTTGCTGTGATACAACATCATCACAGCTGCCTGGCTAAGTCACCAAGACTTGGACACCAGAGTCTGAATCCTTCTGTGTGCAAAGTGATTCAGAAGCATTTTGGCATTGCCAAAGTCGCCTGGTGAATGGCAAAGTACACCGTTCATTTGAGGTTCCCAACAAAGCGTGTCAAAGAAATAGGTGCCTCATCTTTCCCGTCTCCTCACCAGAGACCTTGGGAAGTCTTGGTAAGAAGGAAGAGGTTGCATCGTGGAGGAGATGAGCTGGCTGCCTAGCCCTACTCCACAGCGGCCTGTACTCTTCGCTCCAGGAGAGTTGGGGCTATATTAGTTCCTGGCTGTCTTACTGCCCCTGGCATAAGCCAGTTGTGGCTCTTAGGGCTTCTGTAATTTGGATAATCTCTGCTATTGTATCCCTGACCCGTTCTTCTTAGAGGCTGTTGCATCTCTCTCCTTCCTTCCCTAATCTTGAGGGGTTTAGTTTAATGCCAATTATTCAGACTTTTTGGTTGGTCTCAGTGGCGTTGTGCCAAGCCTCCTCCTGATGGATGCTTTAGTTTGCTTGCCTTTTGGGCACAAGCCCTGCCTTGAGAGTGAGTGAGAGGGCAGGAATAATTCCCTCTGGATACCCTCTGTCCACCACAAGGAACATTCATAGTACCGTATTTTTCGCTCTATAGGACGCACCTTGTTTTAGAGGGGGAGAACAAGAAAAAAAAAATTCTCCCCCTCTTTGCTCAGCGCCCCTTCAGTGAAGCGGCAGGAGAAACGGAGCCCCTTCCATTTCTCCTCCCGCTTGGCTGAAGGGGCGCTGCGCAGCTCTTGAGCGAAAGAAACCTGAAGCCTGCGGAGCGCAGCAGGAACTCACGCTGCACTCCGAAGGCTTCAGTGCGCACCGACCCCTCTCGCTCTCCAGGCTTCAGCGAAAGCAACGCGAAGCCAAGGAGCGTGGAGGGAGCGCTCCCTCTGCGCTTCGGAGGCTTCGCGTTGCTATCGCTGAAGCCAAGGAGCCCGCATTCGCTCCATAGGATGCACACACATTTCCCCTTAATTTTTGGAGGTGAAAAAGTGCCTCCTGTAGAGCGAAAAATACGGTACGTCCCACTGTTCTTCTTTGAGTGGTATCAAATGAGACAATGGGCCTGTAGATGTTGGTGTCTGGCGACTCTCAAGGGAACTTACCACCAGTGAGATGCACGCAATGTGCTCCGTGTCTTCCCACTAAGGGGGGGTAGATGAGCACTGAGCTGAACTGTGTTCCGATGCTGTTGATCAGGGATTATAGCACGATCTCATCTTACGTGCAATTGACTCACAGTTTCAACCTTGCGTGGTTGAAAATGGGCTGGTTTAAATTGCACAGTTTAAATGCACACAAGACAGAGAGTTTAAAAGCTCTTTTTGCAGTGAGTTTTCCTGCCACGGAAGGAACTTGCTTAATGGGCAAGTCCTGCTCAGCGCGTGGGCTCTGGGATGCTCTCAGGGGAACTCGGATGACCTGCAAGAGCATCCCAGAGCCCTTGCCTGGTAAGCAAGGTGGATGTTTAAAAGCTTTCTACCTTCCTTTGAGAGCAAGGCCTGTTTGGCCTTGGTCTGGAAGGAAGAAGAAGAAGAAGAAGAAGAAGAAGAAGAAGAAGAAGAAGAAGAAGAAGAAGAGGAGGAGGAGGAGTTTGGATTTGATATCCCGCCTTTCACTCCCTTTAAGGAGTCTCAAAGCAGCTAACATTCTCCTTTCCCTTCCTCCCCCACAACAAACACTCTGTGAGGTGAGTGGGGCTGAGAGACTTCAAAGAAGTGTGACAGGCCCAAGGTCACCCAGCAGCTGCATGTGGAGGAGCGGAGACGCGAACCCGATTCCCCTGATTATGAGTCCACCGCTCTTAACCACTACACCACACTGGCTGTGTGGCAATGATCCTTGTGCAGGGGTGGTTCCAAGGAGTGGGTTTAGTGCACATGGTTTTGCATGTACAAACCATCCTCAGAGCGTAATCCCCGCACAAGGTGTGATCATACTGTATCCATTTCTACAGTTGCTTTTGGGTGGATTCTTGCTTCCTCCCCCACCTCTTAACCCCCACCTCTCCCTTCACACAGAGGACGTTGGTTGGCCTGGTGAGAGATTTAAGGGGGATTGCCTTTGCCTTCAACGCCAAGACCAGCTTTATGATGCTCTTCGAGTGGATGTATCCTTAATCTTTATGTATGTCCCTTTACTTCTTCGTGCCACTGTTGAAAACTGCCTTGTGTTGCCTTCAACCCTTCTGATGACACTGCAGCTCAGGTGATAGGCTCTCAGCTGTTTCCCTGATCAAGAAGCAGGGCTTGCGGGCCACAGAATGCCACCTGTAGAATTCCTCTTGTCTTGACATCTGGAGAGGCTGCATGACTGTGGCCAGGGAAGAGAACCCACAAATAAGGTGCAGACATAGTGGTGGCAGTGGGATCCCACCAGGATCTCAGCCAAAGGGATCCAGTAAGATAAAGGTAAAGGGACCCCTGACCATTAGGTCCAGTCGTGGCCGACTCTGGGGTTGCGGCGCTCATCTCGCTTTACTGGCCGAGGGAGCCAGTATACAGCTTCCAGGTCATGTGGCCAGCATGACTAAGCTGCTTCTGGCGAACCAGAGCAGCGCACGGAAAATGCCATTTACCTTCCTGCCAGAGTGGTACCTATTTATCTACTTGCACTGCGTGCTTTCGAACTGCTAGGTTGGCAGGAGCAGGGACTGAGCAACAGGAGCTCACCCCATTGCGGGGATTCAAACTGCCGACCTTCTGATCGACAAGCCCTAGGCTCTGTGGTTTAACCCACAGCGCCACCCGCCACCCTCCCGTAAAGTACTCATCCACTTTTCAGGCTTATTATGTGCACCCTAATCTGGCAACATCAGATGTCTTTTGTGAGTGCCCATGCCCTCCTACCTTTAGCTAAATAACACTCTGAGTTTTAAGAACCTGAATATTTAAAGTCATCCTGGAAGCAGTCTTGCCTCCTTAACTTCTGCCTCGCAGCTACCCATCCTACATGCCAATCCTGCAACGGGCAGTTGAGCTCTGGTACCACGACCCAGCCTGCACCACACCTGTGCTCAAGTTGATGGCCGAGCTGGTGCACAACAGGTAGGTGAGGGGAAGAGGGTTGGAACTGCCAGGGCTGACTTGCCTAGGAATGCCAGGGGGCCATTCTTATATCTGCAGGGGCCTTGCTGGGATAAGGGGAAGAGAGGGGTCGGGGAGTGGTTTTAACAATCTAATATTGGCAAGAGAGTTAAACGGGTTGTTATTTTTGTGTCAAAGTGCTGTTAAACAAGTAATAAACACTGCCCTTCAGTTAATAATTTCCAGGGTACCACCATCAACTTATCTACGAGATCACCTTGCTCCATATACGCCCACTGGGCTGCTTCAATCGGTGGAACTGGCACCACTTCAGGCGCCATGTGATACCTATTCCGCATTTGTAAGGACTCAATATTTTAGTGTGTTGGCACCTACACTTTGGAAACCCCTGCCTTTTGACACCAGGCAGACGCCTTCATTATACTCTTTTTTGGTGCTGGCTTTAAAAAAAAAACATTTTTGTATAGACAAGTCTTCACAAATGTTTAGAAAGCTGGTGTGAGTTGTAATCTGTTTTTGGTTTATTGTTGTTTGAACTTTTTGAAAATATTAAATTACTGTTGTCATTTCTTCTTACTACTACTACTACTAATAATAATAATAATATTGTTTTACCTTTTATGTAAACTGCTTGCTTTTTTTTTTACACAAACCGTGTATAAATTTTATGAAATAAATCTGAATAAGCAGACTTGACAGTAACAAAGAGCAGTGCAAGAAACAGTCACAGGAGAACATTTAAACATTTGTTTATTTTATTTATTTATTCGGATACCACCCTTCACCCAAAGATCACAGGGCAGTTCACAACATAAAACTCACCAGAAGCTTAAGTGTAACCACGGGAACCAGGTCAGTTCTCCCTGGAAACAGCATAGGAGACCCCCTGCCCTCTGGTTGCCTCTGTTAGCAGGGGCCTCTAAAGATCTGGACAAATCAGAAGTAGTCCTTTGAGCAGCGCATACTTGTCTGTGGAATTCCACAAGAGACCGTAACAGCTTTTTATTTTCGGTGGCTTTTTAAAACGATAGCTAAAGTCATGGAGGATGGGCCTATCATTGGCCGTTATATGAGCTCCAGTGCTTTTTCTCCCCATACTTCAGCCAACTCACAACTTTGTTGCTTCCTTCCAGATCCCAGAGGCTGCAGTTTGATGTCTCCTCACCCAATGGCATCCTGCTCTTCCGGGAGACGAGTAAAATGATAACTACCTATGGTGGGTCTCTTTCGAGGGAACGGGCGTCACTTGATGGGCTGCACTAGGTTGCAGTGGATGGCCAAGGGATGCCCCACTCTGTGACTGGCCTTAAACGGGTGGGGGGAAGTGGCAGCCTGCAACATCTCCAGTCACAGACCTCCTCTAAAGGAGCAGATCTTCTGTCTGAAGTCCTGGAGCAGGAGGGAGAATAGACCCTGCCAAAAGACAAACAACCAGGCCATGGCTTTCCCCCCAGAACTTCCTTGCCCTCTGGCACTTTTCCCAGGTCGCGGTTGACAGTCTCACCTTTTCTTCTCTAATTACATTCTGTGCTAGGTTATTCACATGAATTTTTGGATTATTTTAGAGTAGAACCGAAGGTCATAGCGAGCAGCAACAGAGGGCAAACTATTCTGTGTTATAAAATAACGTTTAAAAACAGGAGTACATTAAAAAAACACCTTTCTGTATCAATATAAAGATTGGTATTGGCCTCACCCCCTTGTGAAGGCGACATGTTGAGAGTGAAGTAATAGTCTCCTGCACATTCAGTGTGGCTTTTCAACTTCCACTTCTCTGTTGACCTCCTGAGAATAATATACTTTGGGCTGAGGTTAAAGGGGAAATGTACTGAGCAGAGTTGAGATAACTAGCCTTTTATAAAATGCTTTTGCAGGAAATCGCATCCTAACCTTGGGGGAGGTTCCGAAGGATCAAGTGTATTCGTTGAAGCTCAAAGGGATTTCCATCTGCTTCTCCATGTTAAAAGCTGCCCTGAGCGGCAGCTACGTCAATTTCGGTGTCTTCCGTCTGTATGGGGACGACGCACTTGATAACGCCTTGCAAACCTTCATCAAACTCCTGCTCTCCATCCCCCACAGCGACCTTCTGGTGAGCTTGTCCGCCTTGCATGAGGCCCTCAAACCTTTCCCCACTTCGGGGCACCTTGGGCAGCGTCCCACGAACTCATCCCATAAGCGCAAGGATTATCACCAGCACAGCAATACTTCTCCCCGCACAATCCTCAAACCCACTTGAGAGTTGGAGGAGCCCCTGGAACAGATTTGCAGGCATACAGGGGAAGAGGTTCTGTCACACTAGTGATAATCCTTGCACTGATGGGATCCTGGCTCAGCGCTGCTTCGCATACAGCCCCTTGTTTTACTGCGCTGCCTGTACACAAATGTCACAGTTGGTTTGCAGTTACTCTGCGCCACAGATGGGCAACCCGCTATCAATGTTTTCCTTCTCGGAGCTTAAGTTAAGATTCCACCTTTTTCATGCCTTTATGTATTTCTCCCCCATGTCGTTTTTGACAACCTGTGCTACAAGGTCTGCACTGAATCCTGCATGTTGCTACTAACAGGTGATTTGGGCAGGAAGGCTAATGCCCCTTGCTAGACAAAACCATGGGGTTAACATGGCGTCATGGGATCCAAATGGGAAGTTGGTCAGTAGATGCTGAAGAACGAGAAAGTGTTCTGTGGAGAATAAAACCACAAATTCCTCCTCTTACTTACCACCTCTCTTTGCAAACACCTTGAAATTCTGGTGTTGAGGGTTCACAGCACATGGGCTAGTGCCTTGCACAAGCTCAACAATCAAGAAGCTGTATTTCCCCTGTTATGGGAGAGATGCTTTGAAACACACTGCTTCTGACAGCAGGGTTGCAGTGGGGTTGTATAAGCACTGGGCTGTTGCTCCCTGTATCAGTTTTGGGACGCGCCAGGATATGACTCTTCACATCTCTCATACCCACATTCTCCCTTCCTTCCTTTGTTTGCAGGACTACCCTAAACTCAGCCAGTCCTATTATTCATTACTGGAAGTACTCACCCAGGACCACATGAATTTTATAGCTAGCCTGGAGCCGCACGTAATCATGTATATTCTTTCTTCCATTTCGGAAGGTCTCACAGCACTAGGTGAGTGTATCCATGTTCTCTGTGTGTCTCCTTGGATGTGTCAGGGATGGGCAGGAGCCTGAGGAGTCGGGGGATGTTTGGGCAGAGGAAGCAGGTGGGCAGGAAGATCCAAGGGGCCAGTGACCTGTGGGGTGGGGTGGGGTGCCTCCCTGTGAGGCAGCTGCCGGTGGTGGTGAAACAGGGGTCAGGAGGAGGAGACTGGGCAGTTGAGACGCATCACAAGCCTGCAGCCATCGGCACCTAGACAGATAATTAAAGGTACAGAATGGTGGCGCCAGGCGAGCCTCCTTGAAGAGAGTGTTCCAGTAACGGGGAGCCACTGTTGAAAAGACCCGTTCTCGTGTTGCCACCCTTTGGACTTCCTGTGGAGGAGGCACACGAAGAAGGGCCTCAGGTGACGATCACAGTCAGGGTCGTTTCATATGGGGAGAGGTGGTCCTTGAGGTATTGGGAGTCACCCCATTCTGCCCCTTCTTTCCTGTCTTTGTAGACACCATGGTTTGCACTGGCTGCTGCTCCTGCCTGGACCACATTGTCACCTATCTCTTCAAGCAGCTCTCCCGCAGCACCAAGAAGAGGGCTGCCCCCCTGACGCAGGAGAGCGACCGGTTCCTGCACATCATGCAGCAGCACCCAGAAATGATCCAGCAGGTAAGGGGGGTGCAGGTAGTGGTGGCAGCCAGTGGCCTCCTTGGCTAATCCTGTGACACTCATGGAGCTGAATCGCTGAGGCCCAACATTGATTTATTTAGTGCATTTCCATTCTTTCGCCGAAGAATGGATGCTTTTGAATTCTGGTGCTGGAGGAGACTCTTGAGAGTCCCATGGACTGCTGCAAGAAGATCAAACCTATCCATTCTGAAGGAAATCAGCCTTGAGTGCTCACTGGAAGGACAGATCCTGAAGCTGAGGCTCCAAAACTTTGGCCACCTCATGAGAAGAGAAGACTCCCTGGAAAAGGGAGAAAGATGTTGGGAAAGATGGAGGGCACAAGGAGAAGGGGATGACAGAGGACGAGATGGTAGGATAGTGTTCTCGAAGCTACCAGCATGAGTTTGACCAAACTGCGGGAGGCAGTGGAAGTCAGGAGTGCCTGGCGTGCTCTGGCCCATGGGGTCACGAAGAGTCGGACACGACTAAACAACAACAACAAATCCCATTCTTTAGGCAAAATGACTCCCCGAGGGGCTTGCATACAATCCAAACAAGACAGTCCCTACCTACAGATTTACAATCTTATTTTAAAAAAAGTTCAGGAGCAGGAGGTGCCTGGTGGAGCTGGGCATCTAGCAAAGCAGATGGAACAAGCCTGGTTTCCTGTGTCTCCCACTGAGGCCATCTGATGGAGAATGGCTGTCCCAGCAGTTGACAGGAGAGGAGACCTGATGGAGCTGCCAGCCTGTCACATCAGAGCTGATGATGCGTCTCAGCTCTCCTGAGCGAGAGGCCAGTCGGGAAGCACCTGCAACAAGATGCTAATTTGCGGCCTCCCTACTCCTTCCTTTCAGTGCAAGCTTGAGAATTATTGTGTGGCTATTCTTGTGTGCACCTGCCAAGGCTCAGTTAAGGCTACTGGACAGGGCAAGAGAGAGCCTGCGCCCCAGCCCAGCAAGGGTAGTGACTTAGCTGATGCCCATCATTACCTGTCATCCTCATCCAGGTCACACTGAACAGACTGGATGAGTCTTCTGGTGTGCTTAGGGATGCACATTACCATCACCCAGAGTTAAGTTTCCTTGACTGACTGCCTACAAGCAGAAATGCACCCTTTAAATGGTTCCATTCAGTCATACGTCTATTTCAAAAAAGTCCCTGCGATCTCTGAAGAGTGTAACAGCTTGCCTGATTTTGCTCATTCCTTCTAGATGCTATCAACAGTGTTGAATATCATCATCTTTGAGGACTGCAGGAATCAGTGGTCCATGTCTCGGCCTCTTCTTGGTTTGATACTGCTCAATGAAAAGGTAAGGCACTTCTTAAAGAGTTGTTCAACGGCTGGGACTCCTTAAAAGGAGTGCTCAGGAGATGCTGACTCCTGTCAGCACAGCCCCTTGGATAACTTAACCAGCATCCCCTCTTTTCTCCCCCTTCCAGTATTTCTCAGACCTACGGAACAGTATAGTGAACAGCCAGCCTCCAGAGAAGCAGCAAGCTATGCACCTCTGCTTTGAAAATCTCATGGAAGGCATAGAGCGTAATTTGCTCACCAAGAATCGTGATAGGTCAGTATCTCTCCTCTGCTGCAGAGAGCAGACTGCATAACAGCTGGGGATGGAAATCTCCAAGGCCCTCCAGGAGCCATCGCAGGCATCAGGGGAGACTCTTTGCCTCCGGAGCTTCTCTCTGTAACGTTGCTCCACTGGAAAACATATGAGGTCATGAGCTCCTTAAGAGCTGCTTGGAATTTTCTGGGCAACACTAGTGGCTCAGACACGGGGCGGATATTAGGAATAGGGAATGTTCACAGTAACTCTTACTTGAGGGCAGAAGCGAGTACCCTGTACTTGCAGTATTAAAGCAGTATTTAAAGCAGTATTCCCCTCTGCCCCACATGCCCTTCTCGTTAAGTGCTGGCATTCCCTAATTAGCAAGGCCCTGAGCAGAAGAACATAATACTTTGCAAAGCGTGTTCTGCAGGCTGAAAGTGAGGGTGCTTAACTGTCCTAAATAGATTATTTTAGGGAGGTGGGAGTGGAAAGTAGGAAATGTCAACAGCTTTCGGATGTCAGAAAGGTGGGGGAACGGTTCTTGACCAAAAGTAAGGGAGCGGACTTGGCTTCGGCCATTCCACCCCAACCATTAGGAATGTCTTCCCAACTTGAAGAGCAGTTCAGGGATAGGACAGGCTGCCTAGGGTGGCTGTGGAAACCCATTCCAAGAATATTTTGTGGGTACCAATTAGCCCAGCTTCAGGGAATGTGCGCACACAGCTGCTATCAGCCTAACTTTCCAGCTGATTATTACAGAATTATTGTTCAAAACAGAGATTTTCAGAGAATGGGGATGTTAAAGCAAATTTAAGGGAAAGATCAGAGAGGGGTAGAACTTAATGGGAAGAGAGTCAGGGTCTAAAGAACCTCGCAAGAAACCAGGACACAAATGATGACCCCTGCAAGCCTTTACCAAACGCCGACTTGCCATGCCTCAAGAAAGGGCTATACACTTTATTTTAATTTGCTTTTCTTAAAGTGCCTTAAATGAAGTTACCAATTCCCATCCCTGCAGCAAAATTGAGAACTATCCTTATACTTCACTGAGCAGCCTTCCAAGTGATTCTGAGAGTTCAGTTGTCAGTAGAGATGGTGACCATCTCGTGCAGGGGTTCCTTTCCCGGTCCCCATGCGCGTCAGCAGAGCGCGTTTAAGTACGCCTCACCCCATTCTGCCTTCTTCCAAGCCCAAAAAGGCCCACACGTTCGCGATCGCATGCCCATTGGACATGCCTAAAATGAGTGCTGCCTGTATTTAATAGGTTGACTAACATCTTGTGATGGTGGGTTTTGCCCGCTTTCTAACCCAGCTTTGGCTTGCCTCTTTGGCAGGTTTACACAGAACCTGTCTGCATTCCGGCGGGAGGTAAATGACTCTATGAAGAACTCCGCCTATGGGGTAAACAGCAACGACATGATGAGCTGACATCTCGCGAGGAACCTCTCTCTGGCCCGGGCCGGGGAGGTTAACTTTTCCGATGGAAAGACAAAAGGGCATTTCTGATCCCTGCTGGTCCCTGGGGCTAGGCTGCAGGAGGAAGGGGTGTTAAAAAAAAAAAGTTCACCAGGGCAGAGGGGGCTCGTTTCCTTGGGGGCGGAGCAAGGGGGAGACCAGCGTATTTCCCTGGGTGAATGTTGGAGAAGAACCCCAGCGTCCTGCCGCAGCCTGCCTTGTATAAACATGTACATTTTTTCATAACATTTTGAACAAGGTTTATATTGACTCAAGTTTAAAAAAAAAAAAAAAAGTGTGACTGAAATTTTTACAGAGTTTAGTGCACCAATGCTGAAGTGAGGGTTGTATGTGAGTAAGGAAGCTGTGTCTCCTGGCCGCCTGCCGTGTTCCTGGGCAAGGGGGTGTGAAAGTGCAGAGTTATATTTAGTAACCAGTGTAGAGAGAGAGGCACAAGAAGTGTAAAATTCCAAATGTATATTTTTCTTATACATCCTTTAACTTGCACCATCCTACCCCAATCTTCCTTCTCCCCTCCCCACCCCTTCTTGTTAGGAACTCAAAGCCATGCTCCATGCTGTTCCGTGAGTGTCCATCCCTTCTGCCCCATCAAACTGACACAGCTCTCTTCCCGCCTGGTCCCAGCTGGCCAGCCCAAGGAAGCCTGAGCTGCTCTGTCCATGCCTCGCCTCCCCTCCCCAGAACATTGCACCAGGCTTTTCCCCTCCGTGTGTGAACCTCCTTGTTTCTCAGCTGCTGGAAAATGCATAGAGAATCTGCTTCAGGGCCTGAGCTAGTTTCTCTCCTCCCCAAAAGGCAGCCTCGGTAAACTGCCTTGCCTTGTAGAGCCTGGCCAGGGGCTTCCTGAGGTCATCTCTGCTGCCTGTCTACAGTAGGGACTGTGGGGAGTGGGCACAGGCTTGCTACCAAGGCAGGCCCAGCATGACATCCCCTTGAGAAAAGTCCATTCCCCCCCCCAAAAAAAATGCTGCACCAACATCAATGTTTTTCGATATTTAAATTTACTTAGAGGAAATAATGGGGGGAAATGACCTGTTTGCCTTGTACTTCCCCACTCTTCTTGCTGCTAGTTCTGTGCCCACCCAAGCCCAGCCCTAACCTGCCCTGGTTTCTCTTCCCAGATAGCACCTCCTCGGTTTTTATTCTTTTTTGTTCTTTCTCCTCTGGCGACTGTGTGTTGGGTCCTTTTTGCGTGAGCAGATTGCTGGATGACTTGTAAGGGTGTTTGCTGCATACAGTGTAAGCATTGTGGCTGCAAATAAACTTCAGTGGTTTCTACTGAGCTGTGTGGAACCAGGCCAGAGTGTTACTCTTGTGTGACGTTAAATGACGGTAGTGTGCGATGACCACGAGCCAACAGGCGGGTGCCTGGGAACAAGAGCGTAACTTCTTGCCAGCAGTAGGCAACCCTCTTAGCACCTGCTTGCTTCCTCATCCCTGCTGGAAAAATATAGCGGAGGGGCAAGAGGGGGAACGGGAGGAGAGGTGACGGTACCATAACCATCTCCAAAAGTAGCCAGGTTAAGAGGATCTCACGCGCAGCATTTGCCAACACAGTACGGTCGCATCTTGCATGCATTCAATCTGTGCAATTTCAATGATATGCAGTTGAAGGCCGCTGATTGAAATCCTGTAACTTCAGGTGCAAGAGAGGCATAGCGCTTAACAGTGCAAAAAAGCTTTTGAGCTCTCTGGATTTCTTGGGAAGCAAAGCTCTCTAATGTGTGCATCAGTTCTGGAAGCCCTGGGATGCTTGTGCAGGGGTGGCTTCAAAGGGCTTGGGTGCACACATTTCTACATGCCGTATTTTTTGCACCATAACACTCACTTTTCCCCCCCTAAAAAGTAAGGGGAAATGTCTGTGCGTGTTATGGAGGGAATGCCTACGGGTGGCATGCCTATAGATTTTCCGCCTCTAAAAACTATGTGCGTGTTATGGTCGGGTGCGTGTTATAGAGCGAAAAATACGGTATACACAGAACCCTTGGAACCAAACCCCCACATAAGATGCAATTGTGCGGGACAGGCTTGTCGCAGGGGACGACAACACTGGACTGCTTCTCCAAACTCCTTTTTTATGCTGCATATTTCGATACTCTGATAAGTTAGAGGAGCTCCTAGGGGAATATGGTAGTAAACCTGATTTGTAGCTCTCCCCTGAACCCATCTTTTATCTCCACAGCCAACCCTTCACATTCAGGGCTAGAGCAGATACACAGTACAAAAGCTGCTATTCAAGTTTATTTACATGCTGCTTTTAAGCCTCAACTGTCTTTTTCTTTTCTTTTGGCTCAGGCACATGCAAGGGTGGGTGCCCTAGGTACATGACAGGCAGACTCATTCTAGACCAGGGGTCGGCAAGGTTTACCTCGCCTGGGCTGGTTCACTCCGTGGGCCAGATCGCGTCTGCGCAGACACGATTTCCGTTGCTGTGGAAGTGAGTCCCTGCTCCCCCAGTTTAGTGCAGCGTGCAGGGACTCACTGAGCGGGCAGCTCAGTTCGGGGGCAGCTCGAGGACCGTTTAAACGACCTCTGTGGGCCGCTTGTGGCCTATGGGCCACAGGTTGCCAACCCCTGTTCTGGACAGAGACATATAACAGCATACCAACACCCTACAAGATTTTTCTGAGATCATTGGTGCCAATTAGCTTTTTGGGAAACATGACAGTATCCTACATAGTGTGGGTGAATATCCCTCTCAGGATACAGAGCAGCTTTGAGTGTGTGACTTGTAGCTTGGTAACCATATTTAACATGGTCGTTTGTGTTGATTACCTGTGATCATCCCACAGCTTTTAAGTTTGTTGTATTCTGCGAATCAGTGAGAGAGGGTACAAAAACTAGGGACCAATTAGGACTCACCTGCTGCTGTTTTTCATTTTAGCTTTTAATGTTGAGTTCGTTTCCATAGTATTTGGACTCTTGACATTATCAGAGTCTGTTGCTTTGGCTGAGCCCACAAATGCGTCACAGTTAATCCATTATTTAGATCATTTTGGCACCTTAAACAACATTACAACATTCCAGCAGCAGCAGCTGTGGCTCTTACACCTCTGCCTTGAAACAGGAACAGTCTGCAGCTCGGCTAGAATTGATGCTGGTGCAAAGCCATGATCCCTGTCCATTTTGAACGTGTTGCCCTTTCTGAGAGCAGAACGTCTCACCCGGAGCTAACCTCTTCTGTGGCTAAGCTGGCTTTCTTGGCACTGTTGTAGACCACACTGTTGCAGCCTTCTCGGTTACGGGCTATTTCAATGGCGAAGAATTGGATCCTGGTTGCTGCGAAGAGAACTTTCTTTAGGATGGGCATGGCACTTGGGGATCTCACTCCAGTTTCCAACTAAGACACCACACTTCCCTGCAAACACATGCAGAACAAAGGACTGGGAGGGGGGGTGCGTGTGCAGTGGGAGGGCTTGTTGGAAGGGGCCCTTTTTTCCTTCATCAAGGATGCTCTTGGACTGACCAGCAAAGCCATTCTAGACATCAGCCTCATGCAGGGGGCTGGACCAAATGGCTCATGGGATCCCTTCCAATTCCACAGCTATATGGCTCTATGACCTGGCCAGAGGAAGCACAACTGAAAGCAGAAAAAAGTTACCTTACCAAATACTGTGTTCTCTTCTGTGTAACCTTTACTGCAATCCAGACGTAGAAGTGTGCCATAATTAAAGTCCTCAACTACTCCGTCAAACTGCAAGCAGAATGGACGCCATTTCTGTGGAGGAAGAGCATTGGGTTAGCTCCTGCCCCGCAAGAGTCTCAAGAGCAACAAGCCTCACGCCCAGCACAAACCTCTTTAGCAGGTTCGGATTTAAGATCCTCCGGGTCGAGCACATCAATCTTAAGATGGTTAAAGTCCTTCCTGAATTCAGTGTAGATCTGGTCGTCAGCTTTGGTAAGTTTCAGGAATTTGGGATCAACTGAAGAAATGAGCTACGCATGGGGAAAGTAGGCAAGGTTAAGTGGGAAGAACAGAAAACAGGATTGCTACCACCACTCTTTCATCCAGGCCATTAAGTGACTGAAGCAAGCCTTCTGCACATCAGTTTTGTGATGTAGGGATCACACTCAAAGCACCTACAAAGCATGGGAGGTGACAAGACCTCCGACTCCAAGGGGCTTTGACAATTATGTGGCCAATCCTGCCAACTGTAATTGACACCAAAGTCATCAAATGTTGAAGCTGTGGGGCTAGGAAATGGTTGTCCTGTCTTGTTCCCAATGCCCTCTAAGGTTGGGGGCGGCTGGCAGCTGTATGCCCAAGGTGTCCAGAGCACAAAGGCTAAATCAGAAAAAAATAATAATACTCCCATTCCTGTGGAAACGGGAGCTCTTGGCCACAATGCGGTGGATGCCCCACCTACATGCTCCACATCTTTCTATGACCAAAAGAAGCTTATATAACAGTTCCTCAGCCATGGGACTCTGAGCTCCTTTGCTGAGCATCAATTAAGCCCTCAGGAAAGAAAGGAGATATTTTGCAATTGGATTCTTTCTAACCCAGTGGGAGAGAAACTGGTGATCAGAATTAGTGGCTGGGCTCCCAAAGCCAGCCAAAAACTAGCCCTCAATTTATACAATGAACCAGTCACTGCTGAGGATATTACCCAATGCTAGTTGAAAAGCCAGCAGAAACACCTGCTACTGAACTACCTGGAGAGCACCGCTGTCATACAAACATCAATTACCTGGATGTGGGGATGCCCTCAAGTGTGTACACTGAATTAAGGGAGCCAAGCAAAGTGTGCTTTGCCGCAGGACTGGGACCTGGGAGACCAGGGTTCAAATCCCTGCTTGTCGTGAAGCTCACTGGGAAAGCTTGGGGGTGGGCCATCACTGCCTCTCAATCTAACCTACGTGGGGCTTAAACAAAGAGGGGGGAAAGAACCATGAGCACCACTTTGAGTTTCTTGGAGAAAAAAGGGTGGTTATAAATGCAATAAATAAGTGTGCTTGAGCACAAACAGGCACTGTGTAGGCAGAAGCACAGCTTCACCCCGCCCACAAATGCCTAAAACCTGCTCTAGGAAAGCAAATGGGACATTTTTGCCACTCTCCTGTTCCTTCCATTCCTCCACCTGGGAGCCTCCATGTCATCCTCCAGGGCTTGGAGGATGCACCTTTTTGCCTTGTCTTTTGACACTGGAAGCTTATGTTTCTTTGAAGTCACCTTGTTTTTATACTTGGAAGTTGCTTTTAAACAGTGGTACCTTGGGTTAAGTACTTAATTCGTTCCGGAGGTCCGTTCTTAACCTGAAACTGTTCTTAACTTGAGGTACCACTTTAGCGAATGGGGCCTCCGGCTGCCGCTGTGCGATTTCTGTTCTCATCCTGAAGCAAATTTCTTAACCCGAGGTAATATTTCTGGGTTAGCGGAGTCTGTAACCTGAAGCGTCTGTAACCCGAGGTACCACTGTATTGTGTTTGAATCCACCCTGGGACCTTAGGGCAAAGGGTTGTAAACAAATACAGTGGTACCTTGGGTTACATACGCTTCAGGTTACAGACTCTTTGTTGTTGTTGTTTAGTCGTTTAGTTGTGTCCGACTCTTCGTGACCCCCTGGACCAGACCACGCCAGGCACTCCTGTCTTCCACTGCCTCCCGCAGTTTGGTCAAACTCGTGCCGGTAGCTTCAAGAATACTGTCCAACCACCTCGTCCTCTGCCGTCTCCTTCTCCTTGTGCCCTCCATCATACAGACTCCGCTAACCCAGAAATAGTACCTCGGGTTCAGAACTTTGCTTCAGGATGAGAACAGAAATCGTGCTCCGGCGGCGCGGCAGCAGCAGGAGGCCCCATTAGCTAAAGTGGTGCTTCAGGTTAAGAACAGTTTCAGGTTAAGAACGGACCCCCAGAATGAATGAATGAAGTAGGTAACCAGAGGTACCACTGTAAGACGAATTAATACGACCGGATTTAGGGGCGATGCAGTGTCGGGTTCGTTGTCACCTCCAAAGGCAGGGCCGGCTCCCCTCCTCCTCCTCCTCCTGTGGCCTAGCAAGGCAGAGGGTCCCCCCGGCGGGGAGCCCCCCCCCCATTGACCCCCCTCCGCCCATAGGACTCACGTTGAAGTAGACCTCGGCGTGCTGGTGGGCCTTCATGGCCCAGATCATCTCCACGGTGGGCTGCAAAGAGAGAAAGAGAGAGGAGGAGGAGGTCCCAGGCTGCTCCCTGTGTCCCCGCCAGGGTCCGGCCCGCCCCCCGCTCCCCACCCGGCCCCTGGCTCACGTCGTTCCCGTAGGCCTCGGCCGGCAGCGAGAGGGCGGCGGCTGCGGCGGCGGCTTCATGGGCGCCCTGCAAGGGGGGAGATAAAGAGAGCCGGTGAGGAAGCGGCGGGGGGGGAGGCGACGTCGCCGCCGCCATGGCAACCCGGCCGCCCCTTCCCCTCTTCCGCCCGCTCACCAGCGCGGCCAGGCCGCCTCCTGCGGGCGCCGCCATCTTGGTCGCGGGGCGGGGCTGTGCGCAGGCGCAGGCGGAAGGGGCGGGGCCCTGGGGGCGGGGCGGGGCTTGGCCCCTGGCGGCTGAGCGGGGCAGGGAACGGAGAGCGCAGTGGCAGCGGCGCCCTCCGCCTTCGGGATGCTTGGTCCCTTGGAATCCATCGCCTGCCACCCCTCCGTCTCTCGTTTCCTTTATTATTATTATTATTATTTTTTTTTAAATGATATTTATTAAAATTTCAAAGAATACAAGAATTACACAAATGCAAAAAGTAAAAATACAAGAAAATACAAAATACAGAAAAAAGAGAAAAAAAAAACCCTTAAAAAGAAAAAGAAAAATAGATCCATCTTTCCATAACTTACTTTCATATCCTTGTTTCCCATGAAAAATAAAAAGAAACATACAAAATAAAAACACATTAATTTTCCATAGCATATCCTCCTTACACTTATTTCCCCGGACCTCCTCGTACCTCCCTTTTTTGTATTCCAGTTCAGTTTGTTAGTTCAGCAAATCCTTACCATTAAACTTTTACCCATTTGTGAACCTTTTTTTCGTATCTCTTAAAGCATTACAGCTGGAAACCACTTAGTTTCTATCCAACATCCTTCTAAGATTCATTAATTTTACAATATTTCTGTAAATAGTCTTTAAATTTCTTCCAATCTTCTTCCACCAACTCTTCTCCCTGATCTCGGATTCTGCCAGTCATTTCCGCCAGTTCCATGTAGTCCATCACCTTCATCTGCCATTCTTCCAGAGTGGGTAGATCTTGTGTCTTCCAATACTTTGCAATGAGTATTCTTGCTGCTGTTGTAGCATACATAAAAAAAGTTCTGTCCTTTATGGCACCAATTGGCCGACTATGCCCAGAAGAAAGGCCTCTGGTTTCTTCAGGAAGGTATATTTAAATACCTTTTTCAATTCATTATATATCATTTCCCAGAAAGCCTTAATCTTTGGGCACGTCCACCAAAGGTGAAAGAATGTACCTTCAGTTTCTTTACATTTCCAGCATTTATTATCGGGCAAATGATAGATTTTTGCAAGCTTGACTGGGGTCATGTACCACCTCGTTTCCTTTATTATTATTATTATTATTATTATTATTATATATTTTTTTAAAAAATTAATATTTTTAAATTAGATTTTACACAGTGATAACACAAACCACAAAGCAAAATGATACACGAAAACAGAAAAAGAGGGAAAAAAGGGAACAATAAACAGATAAACAATAACAAACTTAACTCTTCACAAATCCAACCTTTAAAACATCCCGGCTGACTTCCTCAAATCCCTCCCTTCTGAGTTTCCTTGTACAGTGGTACCTCGGGTTACATACGCTTCAGGTTACAGACTCCGCTAACCCAGAAATAGTGCTTCAGGTTAAGAACTTTGCTTCAGGATGAGAAGAGAAATCGTGCTCCGGCAGCGCGGCAGCAGCAGGAGGCCCCATTAGCTAAAGTGGTGCTTCAGGTTAAGAACAGTTTCAGGTTAAGTACGGACCTCCGGAACGAATTACGGTAAGTACTTAACCTGAGGTAACACTGTAATTGAAAGTGACAGCTTTCCAATATCATTATTAAACTATTATAGTCCATCTTATTCACTTTTCTTAACATTCTAACATTCACTTTTCTTAACATTCTAAATCCCATTTATTTAATTATGACTTAGTTTAATCCTAGGCCTATTTGTTTCTTTCAAGTGATTTCTAACTTTTTATATTATATACATAAGGACCAGGCAGGATTTCTGCCTTTATTATTATTATTATTAACATATAAAACACATATACATTTACACAATACATGTACACAACACACTACCTAATTTTCATAACATAAAACATACCTACATTATATAATACCTACCTATACTGTACCTACACACCTACCCCACACGGACACCCACCAAGTGACTTGACTTCCAGCCGTTTTTGTTACGCAACTTTATTTTTCCAACTAGCTTAAACACATTTCATTATTTCTTTAATCTCTTCTTCTATCTTAACTTTACTCTCCTTTCAATCTAATCATTTTCTAGATTCACTCAGTATCTGTCAGAAATTCTACTTTTTCCACATGATTTAAAAAAAAAAAAATATTACCGTAATTTTCACAAATTTATAAACAAACAAGACAAACAAACACAAATCATAATCTTTTTAGAAATTATACTCATTAACATTGTTAAGTGACTTCCTCGCTTCCCCTTGGTTGAATTTCCATGCATATCCATTTAACGGTTTTCCAAATCACAGTTCTTATAAAATTTACCTTTAGCTTTAACATCTTTCAATCTTTACTTTTTGAAATTACACAAATTGATTCATCACTTAACATATAAAATCCTAAGCCTATTATCTGCAAGTTATTTCCAACTAATTTAACTTAACATACTTAATTAAATAATCATTACATTTTTTCCATTCTTCCTGGTTTTCCACATAATTTTTTATGTATTCCTTAAAGATAGCCCACTCCTTATTCACTTTTTGTACCATATCTCCTCTTATCCGTCTCTCGTTTCGAATGGCATTTCAATGGCTGCTTTTTTCCTGTTTTATTCAACATCTGCGCTCTGTTCTCTGGGAAGGGTTCCTACATCTCACGGGGTGGACTAGATGGGCCTTGGGATTCCTCCTAGCTTGCAATTCTATGATTCTTCGCTCTGTGCAACAGGCAGCGCAACTCACGGGCCGTCAGATCTTTCTCTGAACATATCTTGCAAGCGGCGTGCTCCTTATATTGTATTTTTCCTGTATTACAACCGGTATTATAAAGTATTCAAACAATAAGAAATAAAATTAAAAGCAACAATTAAAAAGCACACCGCATCTTGCACAGTGGTGCTAAGACCCTGAGCAGTTTTCAAGCGGTCCATGAGGGTAGTTTGGGAACCACTGATTTATGGCAAGTGCAGGGTGTGAGCTTTGTGGCTACAGAGCTCTTCTGCTGGGACAGAACTACGGTGGCCTCCTGGCCTTGCGAGTCACTTGAGAAAGACCCGCCCTTGTTGGCTGGGCCTGAAGGGAATTGTGCCCCTTGGAGGGACAAACCTAGATAGCATCTTAAAAAGCAGAGACATCACCTTGCTGACAAAGGTCCGTCCAGTTCAAGCTATGGTTTTCCCAGTAGTGATGTATGGAAGTGAGAGCTGGACCATAAAGAAGGCTGATTGCCAAAAAAATTGATGCTTTTGAATTATGGAGCTGGAGGAGACTCTTGAGAGTCCCATGGGCTGCAAGTAGATCAAACCTATCCATCAGCCCTGAGTGCTCACTGGAAGGACAGATCCTGAAGCTGAGGCTCCAAGACTTTGGCCACCTCATGAGAAGACTCCCTGGAAAAGACCCTGATGCTGGGAAAGATGGAGGGCACAAGGAGAAGGGGACGACAGAGGATGAGATGGTTGGACAGTGTTCTCAAAGCTACCAGCATGAGTTTGACCAAACTGTGGGAGGCAGTGGAAGACAGGAGTGCCTGGCGTGCTCTGGTCCAGGGGGTCACGAAGAGTCGGACACGACTGAACGACTGAACAACACCACTTGGAGGGTGAGGTACAGAGATGCTGCTGCCGCAGCCCCTCCAGCCCCAGAGCAAAGGGCCACAAGCCTTCTGCTATGCAGGGAAGAGCTTCAAGTTGTGGGCCACCTCCCTTTTCTTGTTACATGTGTTGAGAACAGGGGGCAGTTGGATGCCTCCAGGAAGCCCACCAGCAGGACAGAAGTCTTCTGCAGCTTCTGTTCTCTAGCAGGTGGTATTCAGTGGTATACTGCCTCTGATGCCGGAGGTTCCATATAGACATCCTGACTGGTTGCCTTTGGTAGCCTCCTCCTCATCGCATTCGTCCAATCCACTTTGAAAGCCATCTAAGCCGCTAGCCACCACCCCGTCTTGTGGCAGTGAGTTCCAAAAGTTCAGCTACATTGGCAAAGAAAAAGCGCTTTACATGTGTTGTTAATAATAATAAAAATAAATTTTATTTATACTCCGCCCTCCCCAGCCAAGGCTGGGCTCAGGGCGGCTAACAACCAATAATAAAAACAAGTTGAATGAATACAACTTAAAAACAAGATTAAAATGCAGTGGTACCTCGGGTTACATACACTTCAGGTTACAGACTCTGCTAACCCAGAAATATTACTTCGGGTTAAGGACTTTGCTTCAGGATGAGAACAGAAATTGTGCTCTGGCGGCGCGGCGGCAGCAGGAGGCCCCATAGGCTAAAGTGGTGCTTCAGGTTAAGAACAGTTTCAGGTTAAGAACAGACCTCCGGAATGAATTAAGTACTTAACCCGAGGTACCACTGTACAACATTAAAACATTAAAATTCATTCTAACACTGTGACACAAGATGGCGCTGTGGAGTTTCGTTTTTGCTAACCTGATTTCTCATACAAAGTTTAAAACACCTTTAATTAAAACATTTCTTTGATGTGTCTAGATCCTGAATCCCTGCAGTTTCTATCTAACATGACAGCGAAAGGGGGAAACTTGCTACCTCTGTACTGCACATGCCTTTATCGTATCTTCTGTCATGAGATCTATGGAGAAAACGGTGGCAGTATTTGTGATTATGATGATACACCTGAAATAAAAGTCATCGGCTGCCCTACCATCTGTAGGCCCCAGAGGGCACCAGAGCACTGCAGTTCTGCCCGCTGCCTGCTGATGACGGCTGCAGCTGCCGCGTTGTGCCCGTTTACGCAGCAGGCTCTTTGCAAGGAGGGGATGCGTGGAGGGGGGGAGGCATCTTGGCCAGGGATGAAAGCGGCCCACCGCTTCTGCCAGAACCTCCCGTCGCCTTATAACGGTACGCTAATGAGCCCCATGAGGCAACGTGGGGGTCAAACCACCCCAAAACATCGAGGCGCTTGAGGCTGAAACTCCGAGCTGCACGGAGACAGTCAGGCTAATTCAAAGGACGCAAAATTCCCCGGAGAGGCGCCGGCCAGCCTCTTTCGGAGGAGCAGGCGCTGGCGGCCCCCCTGCGCTGCCCCCGACTCTTCCAGGGGAGGGCTTGCGCCCAGTGGGGGGTGCGATCAGCCTGCCCCCCACGGGCCAGGCCCGTCCATCTTGCCACGCAGGGCGGCTCCAGCAGCAGGCAACGTCCTCGGGGCGGGTGGCTGCGGGTGCGCCGGAGCTGCCCCGGTGGCGCGCCCTGCCGGGGGTGCCAAGAAGCCCCTGAGCAAAAGGAGGGAGACGCTTCCACCGCCCCCTTTCCCTCGTCCTCGCTGGGGGGCAGGACAGTCGAGCTCAATGGCGAGTTAATCCTCCCGCTCACGGAACGTGCGCCCTCCCCGGTCTAAATACCATCCGAAGGGGGCATGGAGAAGGACGAGACGGGGCTGGGCTTGGCGGGGCCGGGGGTGCAGGTGTGACTCCAGGCAGACCCTCCTCTCCCCTCTGCGTTATGGCAGAGCGCCAGCTTCAATCCTGCCCGGGGTCTGCGCGCCCCGAGCTGCCATCACCCCGCTCCAAGGTGCCGGGAGCGCACGCAGGCGCCGGGTTCCAGGGATGGTCTCGCTGGGGAGGCGCCTTTGGTGGAGGCTAGGCGCTGTCCGGCCGGCCCCGCGGCCCCCCAGGACGTCTGCCCGGCGAGAGGAGGAGGGGGGGCTGCCGCTCGCCCGCTCGCCTCTTCCCCCGCCTTGCGCAGCGGCAGCAGCGGCTGCTCCTCCTCCCCACGCGGGTTGCTGCGGGAGGCGGCCGGGCGGTCGCGCTGGCAACGCGCAGCGCCAGGCGAGAGATGCGGGAGGCAGCAGCAGCAGCAACGAGGATGGCGCCGCCGCTGGGAAGGACCAGCGCCCCGCCCGCCGCCGGGCCCGCGTCGCGCCTCTGAAGGTAGGCGAACGGCTCCAAGGGCGGGCAGAGGCCGGCGGGCCAGGCGCGGCGCAGGTGGGCGGCCGGCTGGGCCCGAGCTCTGCCCGGCTCCAGAGGACGCCTATTGCTGCCTGGCAGGGCGAGGCTGCGCCACCGCCCCGGCCAAGGGCATCCAACCGGGGCGAGGCGCTAGGGCGCGCGAGGAGGCATCGCCCTGGCCCTTGGCTCCCGGTACCCGGAGCTCCCGGCAGGAGCAGCTCCACGTCCAGGGGAAGCCGAGGCTACCCGCCGGCCCTGCTCCTGCTTTGCAGGGGGGGGGTTGCATGGGACCCCCCCAGAACTGGAGACGCGTGGAATCAATCTATGGAAATGGAATCAATCCGAGCTGGGTCGCCGGCTGCTTCCTCGTAGCGGCGCTCGGAGAAGCCCTTTCCGGGAGGGTCTGTGCAGCTTGGACTGAAGTCCCCTCCTCCGCCTTGGGCCTTTTAAATGGGGCTCTCCGATGGTCCGTCCCGTCCCCCAGCTGCCCGCCCTCCACCTGGCCTGGTGGTCTTTGTAGGATGGAGAAGCCCCTCCGGGATGAAGGAGAGACCCTGTAGAGGCAACAGCCCGGGACCGAGCCTGAGCGCGGAAGCGATGGCTGCGTCGGATCCCTCGGCCTTCCCAGCGGGGAGGGTTCCGGCGCAGGGCCCGTAGGGGGCGCCACTGAGCCATTTGGGGAAGGGGCAGAGCGCGAGCAGGGTGTAGCTGCGAAAGCAGTTGAATGGAGTAGGGGGAGGGCAGGGGGAGCTTTCTTCAAACTACCTGGGCGAGGGAGCGCAGGAGTGCGCGGGCAGGGCTGGCCTCGAAGGCGGGGGCTCCAAGCCCCCCTCGTGGGGGAGATTGAAGCACCTTTGGGCGCCGGGTGGGGAAGGTGTCACAATGACTGCCAGCTCATGGGGATGCGGTGGGGGCAGATAAGTCATGGCCTGGAGGGCGTCAACCTCCGAAACAGGTGCAGCGCTGCACCTGTTGGGCGCCCGTCAAAGACAGGGGCAGTATGTGCGGGGCTGAGGCGGGGGTCCAAACCCAGCGCGGGCTGGCAGCTCTCGAGCCTCCCCAGCTAGGCGAGGCAAGTGCAGGGCCAGATCCTCCGGCCCAGAGGCGGCCCGGCCCCTGGCGGCCCCCGTCTCTCCCCGCAGGCCTCCTCCTCCAGCCGGGCGCGGCCCGCTGGTGCTTCGTCACGACGCTCCGCTCGCTGGCTGGCTGCTTCCCCGGCGGCGGCGGGCGGAGGCTCCCAGGCACACAACGCGCGCGCCCTCGGAGCGGCAGCCTTCGGCGTCGGGTGCTCGGCGCTGCCCGCGCAGTCCTTGCAAGCAGCAGCCTCGCTCGCCCGGCCTGGTAAGTGGCGACTTTCTACGGAGGCAGTTGGGGGTACACCTGTTGGGTTTTTGTCTGTCGTAAACCTCTCGAAGACAGGGCGGGGAATAAGCCAGTCCGGCCTGAGCCCCCTTTCCTCCCCAAGCTAGCTAGGAATCGCTCCTTCCTTTCGTTGCATCTACTGCGTAATTAGACTAATTTTGGCGGCCGTCGAGCGGGAGGCGGCTTGGGAAGCGTCGCCCAGGCTAGACCGAGCTGAGCTGCTCCTTTCCGGGGGGTGCTACATAAGGCACCCCCGGCGGACTCTGCCTTGTTGTTCCTCACAGCCAGGAAAGGGCGAGGCCAAGAGCGCCAGTCTCGGCGTCTAACCAACCAGATTAAGCAGGGTTGCCAACTTTTTTCCGGCGCGGCTCCTGTGCCACATGTCGAGCTGGAACTGCGCGCACGAACACAGATGCCGGGATGGCGGTCGCGACTCCGGGGGATAGGAAGCGCTGCTTGACGGCGTGAATCGGGCCCCGTCGGGCTGTTGTTAAAGGCACGGGAGTCCGGCCAAAAAAAGTTGGCAGCTGAGTATCCGAGGGAGGGTCGTCCGCTGGGGTTCGCCAGGGTACAAATTTGGCTCCGACGACCTTTTCCAAGTTCCAGCCCGAGTCTCCTCGAGAGGACTGGCCTCGCTCCCGTCCAGGCCCCTCCGCGAGGTGTTTTGGGGTTGGGCCTCCTCCCTGCTCCCTGGTAAAAGCTAAGAAGGGATCGAGAGCAGCCGAGCTAACGGGTGACAGGCTGGCAGGTCAGCCTCTCCCGGACTGGACGTCCCCGGGGGTCCCCCGAGAGTTGACTAGAGCTCCGACGGGCGTGGCAGCCTCCGGCGTCTAAAGTTTGAAAAGGAGCTTTTATTGGCGCGGGAGCCGCCGAGCGCGTAATTCGCCTTGCAAAGCCTCCCTCGACGGCTGCGGCGCCTTCGGCCGCCCCTGCCAGTGTTGCCCTTCGCGGTTTGCAAGAGGCGATTCCCGGGCGGAGATTCCGGAGCGGGACCACCACCCCCTCTGCACCCCCCCCCCCCGCGCGCAAACCGCGTGACGGCTGCTTCGGACGCGGGGTCGTTAATGCCCGAGTTGCCCTTGGTGGAAATTAAAGTCTTCCACGTATCTGCCCCACTCGTCGTTCTTCCTTTACTTTCAGGGGAGAAGCGGTGCAAAAGGCCCCCGCTTTGTCCGCAACATGAGATCCCGACCTTCAACCCTGCCAGTCAGTGTGGGCAATATATGGGTAGGTGGGCCATTGATCTGACTGCCCAAGGCAACTTCCCGTGCGCCCCTGTGGCTATAAGCCCCCGCCCCCCCAATCTCAGGAGCAAATTTGTCAGACCCACAAACAGTGCAAGGAAGAAAAAGAGGGGCGCTAAGGGGGCGGGAAGGAAGCCCCGGATGTTTTGAGGCTGGGAGGGCGGGGCAGAGGAAGCAAACTCCACTTAGCCCACCTGGGCCAGCTTGAGACTTTCCTGCTGAATCGGGGCCCCAGATCCTGGAAATGGGCTGTAGAGCAGCAACAGAGGCCTCTAGGTCCTTTTCCCTGCTCCAGACTGAATATCCCACCTGCTCTTTGGTGCGGGAAATTGTCAAGGGGGACAAAGCTGAGGGGGTTGGACTAGATGACCCATTGGATCCCTTCCAAGTCCACAGTTCTGTGAATCTATGATTCTGTGCCGTTGGCTGTGATTAAAAGAGAGAAAGAGTGGCACGCAAGGCCCCACTCACAGTCCGCTAAGGGGCATCCTGACCACACTCCTGATTCCCACACTAGGGAAGCAATTTTATGATGGAGATGGGATACTTCCTCCTCCATCAGGAAGGCGTAGGTGTCCATAGCCCCCTCCCCCACCTACTGTAGATAGAGCATAGCCATCACACCTAGTGGTCATCCACCGCCTTGTCCTCCACCAATCTGCCTAAATTCCCTTTAAGGTCAGCCAAGCTGGAAGCCATCATGGCGTCATTGGTTGTGGGAGCAAATTCCTTAGTTTGTGCTGAGTGGGGAAAGTCCTGAGCCTTGCAACATTCTGCTTCCTTGGGTCTCCCCATTTCTAAGCACTTCTTGTGCCGCTGCCAAGTGACTCTCTCACAGCCACAGAAGACCCCTCCTCTTCTTCCCAACTTTTTCCTTCAGCAGTATCTACTATTGGGGGGTGGGGAGGAGAGGTAATCACTCTCCTCACCGCATGGCAAGGGGGCCGCAAGTGGGGGAAGACTCACAGTCTTTATGGGGTGCAAGTGGAAAACCTCAGGGGTGCCATTTCACGCCTGTGCAGCACCAGATCTGTTTGGTGGCCACCATTATCCACATGTTTACTGACAAGGGTGGCGCTGTGGGTTAAACTACAGAGCCTAGGACTTGCCGATCAGAAGGTCGGCGGTTTGAATTCCTGCGACAAGATGAGCTCCCGTTGCTCGGTCCCTGCTCCTGCCAACCTAGCAGTTTGAAAGCACGTCAAAGTGCAAGTAGATAAATAGGTACCGCTCCGGTGGGAAGGTAAACAGTGTTTCCGTGCGCTTCTCTGGTTCGCCAGAAGCGGCTTAGTCATGCTGGCCACATGAACCAGAAGCTGTACGCTGGCTCCCTCGGCCAATAAAGTGAGATGAGCACCGCAACCCCGGAGTCGGTCACTACTGGACCTAATGGTCAGGGGTCCCTTTACCTTTACCTTTAAGGAGTCTCAAAGTGGCTAACAATCTCCTTTCCCTTCCTCCCCCACAACGAACACTGTGAGGTGAGTGAGGCTGAGAGACTTCAAAGAAGTGTGACTAGCCCAGCAGCTGCATGTGGAGGAGCGGGGAATCGAACCCGGTTCACCAGATTACGAGTTCACTTCTCTTAACCACTATACCACACTGGGTCCTTTGGAAACTCCTTTGAAAGGAAAAGATTGTTGGAGGCAGCAGGAGTGCCCACTTGATCCTGTGACCATGGGTGCCCAAGGCAGTGGGTGCCATGCAGTGTACATGGCCCTGGCACCAAAAATTGTGGGTGCCCAGCCCCTTCATGGGAAATTGTGTGGGTGCTTGGGCACCCAGGGCTCCAGGGAGTTGGCACCTAAGGGTGGTTCTGTCTACCAGTTGCTGAAAACCACAGGATGGAAGAGGGATCTTGTGCTTGGGTCCTGCCGCTTGTGGGCTTCCCAGAAGGGGCATCTCTTTGCCAACTGTGAAAACTGGATGCTGGCCTAGGTGGGCCATTGACGTGATACATCAGGCTGTTCTTACATTCTTGTGTTACATTTGGGGCTTTAGGGGGGAAGGTGACTAACATAGGATGCAGATAATTCATCCAGCCTCTCTGCAACTTCCTTTTCATCCTTTAGCACACCTCCCCCGCCCCATGCCATCTACTGGCCCAACTCCCTCCCTAGTTGTTCCGCCTGGCCTTTGGCTTGGAATCAACTTGATTCCCTCTCCCTCTTTCCTTTTTCCTTTCTCCTTCTGTGTTGGAACTCCTTTTGGGGACTTCCCTGGCTTTTTTCTGGCCCATGTAGGACCAAGCCTTGGTGAAGACTTGACGTTTTTATCCCCAGAAAAGTTTTTGATTGAGTTTTTCCACTGAAATGAGGCTTCGTTTTAATGTTGTATTTTAATCTTTTTTTTTAAGCTGTATTTCAATCAATTGTTTTTATATTTGGTGTTAGCCGCCCAGAGCCCGGTCTTGGCTGGGGAGGGCAGGGTATAAATAAAAATTAGTATTAGTTGGTCCCCTGGTACTAATGTGCCTGGCAGTTTGTTTTCATGTTGGTCTTGGTGTTTGTTTACTTTGGTGGGAGATGCTCTCCTTTCCAAACGCCTTGAGCTTTCCAGCTACTTGTTCCTGGAGCCCATGCTCAGTGCAAGCTGGGAGGTTTCCTGTCTTTTTCCTGGCAAAGGAAAGGGATGTTTTACAAGCCATCTGCACTTCGGAGATCAGCTCCCTCCTGGGGCTCAGGGTAAGGCCCAAATGCCCGAGGAGATCAGCTGTCTGGTACCAGTCGCAGGGGTGGGCGGTTCGAATCCCCGTAACGGGGTGAGCTCCCGTTGCTCGGTCCCTGCTCCTGCCAACCTAGCAGTTCGAAAGCACATCAAGTGCTCGTAGATAAATAGGTACCACTCCAGCGGGAAGGTAAACGGCATTTCCGTGCACTGCTCTGGTTCGCCAGAAGCGGCTTAGTCATGCTGGCCACATGACCCGGAAGCTGTATGCCGGCTCCCTCGGCCAGTAAAGCGAGATGAGCGCCACAACCCCAGAGTCGGTCACGACTGGACCTAACGGTCAGGGGTCCCTTTACCTTTACCTTTACCAGTGAGATGGGAAAGAATAGAAGGAGATGCTTCATGCTGAATTGGACAAAGAGGGTGAGAGCCAGAAGGGAGCAGTGGAATGTCCCCAAAGATGCCTGTCCCAGCTGCTGAAGAATCATAGAAACGTAGAGTTGGAAGGGACCCAAATAATACCTGATGAAAGGGGGGACTTTCAGAGGGGGGATTAAGATGCAAATGAGAGTTGCTTGGGGACTCCAGGAAAAATGGGCTGGGGTGGGGAGAGAGGAGGAAGAGGGAATCAGGTAGGAGGCAGAGAGAGCTGAAGGGAATCGTGTCCCCCTTTGGGATATCAACCACGTGGTCATTTTGGTATGCAGTCCATGAGTTGTAAGAATGTTTGCCACACATTTTGAATGAAGCGAAAGCAAATTCCTCTTGACATAGGCAATCCTGTTAAATTAAAATCAGCTTAGCTGTGAGACGAACTGCGAGATCTAGACCTCCAGATTGTTGCGATGGACAGGGGCGCGCTTTTTTGTGTGAGTTGCCCCTCCGGTGATGAGGCAGCTGTGACTCTTTTCCATGTCCGAACAAGTGGCAGCTGTCCATCTCCGGGGTGCAGGTTAGGCTACTGTGGTGCAAGGAGCTGCCCTTGAAGGCTGATCAGAAGCTTCCGCTAGTGTGTGTTGTTCAGTCTGTCTCCTGATAGCATTGGGTTGTGGGGTTCTGCTACTCTTGTGCTCCAGTGTCCCAGCTTCAAAGGTTCAGTGTTAACTGATAAAGAACAACCACTTGGGGACGAAGACTATAAAAATTGGCTCCTGTCCTCCTATCCTATTTCTCCAATCTGCTGAGAGCCCCCTTCTATTCACTTTGCCCCATCCACATAGTGGACCCATCAGACGTTCTGGCAATTTTGGAAATCCTCTGTCAAAGCATTTGTAGGAAGCAACATAACACCTGGCATTTGGTGCCCAGTGCTGGAATGGGTGTGATCCTAACTGGAGATGGTATGGATTTGGCATGTGTGTTTTATTCTGTTCTTTTTAATGAATTTTGTGGCCTAGCCCCAATTTTCAGGATGTAATTTATTTATTTATTTATCTCATGAAATGTGTAGACTGTTTGGTCGTAAAACACACACACACACACTTCAAAGTGTTTACAGAAAGATAAAATAATAAAACTTTCCATAAGAAGAATTAACAACAATAATTTAAAACTTTCAGAAAGTTAAATTAAATATAGACTAAAAACGGATTAAAACTCTCATCAACTTGCTAAACATCTGGACAGACTTGTCCAAAGAAAAATGTTTTCAGCAGGTGCCCAAAAGAGTGCAGGGAACGTTCCAGCTTTATGTCAATGGGAAGGGAATTCTGAAGTGTAGATGCTGCCGCACTGAAAGACCAGGTTCTTCCAAATGGAGAAAAGGTTTGATGTGGCACGTGTAACAGTGCCAGTTCTGCTTATCAAAGCAGTACGTTCAGGATGTCACTGAATGTAGCTCCTCTGAGGAGACCTGTGGAGCCTCCACACCATCATAGTCTACCTTCAAGTTCTACTTAGCTGGGACAGGTGGCCATTGGCCTCAAGCCCTGACTGAGTTTCTCAGGTGTATCTAGCTGGCCACTCTTGGCAACACAGAACTGGACTGAAGATGCTCTTGTGGACCTTTAGGAGGTGGGCCTAGTCCAGATTGGTTGATTATGTTCTTATATTTATATCTCGCCTTCCTTCCATCATGGAACCCAAGGAGGCATGGATGAGGCATTCCCACGTGGTCTCAACCAGGCACTGGCCAGACCTGCCTACCTTCAGCAAAGTAGTGCCCACACATACCCGCAGACCAAACCCCTGGGAATTAGGGAGGGCTAGTGAGGTCGGATCCAGCAGGACAACGCTTAGGTTTTGTTCTGAGGATTGGGAAAACCAGTCCATGCTCATCGTGATGGGAGAGTCTCAGAGAAGTGCCAAGAGGCATGTTGGCTTCCCAAATGCTGATTTCATAAATGGATAAACCAACCAACACAGTCCTGCTTCCCCTCTGGAAAATGTTGGAATGTTGTGGGTAGCAGGAGAGGATATATTGATTAAATATTGTCCTTCCTAACTCATGCTTGTGAGTTTATTCACACAGAAGAGTCCATTCCCCTCTTTACACAGCAGGAAGCTAGTTGCAGATTTGTTGTTGTTGTTTAGTTGTGACTCCATGGACCAGAGCACACCAGGCACTCCTGTCTTCCACTGCCTCCCGCAGTTTGGTCAAACTCATGCTGGTAGCTTTGAGAACACTGTCCAACCATCTCGTCCTCTGTCGTCCCCTTCTCCTTGTACCCTCAATCTTTCCCAACATCAGGGTTTTTTCCAGGGAGTCTTCTCTTCTCATAAGGTGGCCAAAGTATTGGAGCCTCAGCTTCAGGATCTGATTAAGCAATCCAATTTGGCATGCCCAGATTGGAGTATATTTCAGGTAAGACCCCTTTGATTCTCTCCTAAAAGAATAAGGAATAAAAACAGTCTTCTTTTAAAAGTAATAAGAACTTTACTCACATTCAGTTCACAGTTGTATCCCTGAAGGCAGGCTTTAGAGTTACGGAAGAGGGTTTGAGTTCATCCCATGTGGGAACTCATCCCACATGCTGCTAGCTGAGAGCCAGCAGTGCAGTCCAAGAGAAGAAAAGGCATTAAAAGAGGAACGTGGCTGCGTGACTGGACCTTTTGTGGGGTCTGGAAGGGTCACGCACACCTACCTGGTCACATGAAAAGGAAGGATGCTCCAGACCAGGTGTAACAGGAAGTTCAACTGGCTGGACCAACACTCCCCTGCATGTCCACCCTAGGCAAACAGGAAATGTTGTATTTGACTGCTTATGTTACATCCCACAGAAAAGCCTCCCCATCAGCCGAGATGCTTCTAGGGGGATGTAGGAGTTTGTCTTGTGCCAAGCCTAGCCGCTGGTCCATCTAGCTCAGGGACCAGGGTTGTCCACATTAGCAGTGGGAAGCCTCTGAACCTTCCATCCCACCTTCAAGATGTTGCTGGAGCACAGTTCCTTTCACCCCCTGCCCATGGTCCAGGTTGCTGGCTGAAGGTGAGGGTTGCGGGGAGTCCAGCAGACCTGAAGATGCCACTGGTTGAACAAGGCTGTTTTCCAGCCATGGGATGGAACTGGGCACCTTTCTGGGCGCAAAACATTTACCCTTCCAGAGAGCAAAGACCCCTGTTGGGCAAGACTGCAGCAGAGCCTGCCTGCAACAGATCCTGCCCTGGTTGGCTCTCAGCTTAGGAGCACTTCTTTATCCTTAGAGCATTGGAGAGGAGGAAATGAGGAGCCCTTAGTTAAGCTGACAGTCAGGATGGCACAAAGATTGGGGGGGGGGGGAGTCTCCAGCTGATGGGGAAGGGGGCCCCCTTCCAGCTGCCAGATTTATGCAAGTGCCCTGACCTCTTCTCCCCTCCCCCCATTGCCTCACCGCAAAGGAACTTAGGAAATGTCACCCGGCTGCTCTCTGCTCTTCCGTGTTCTGGACATTCAGATCCAGAGTTTTGGGAGCGCGGCAGTGCCAGGGCTGGGCTGCCAGGAAGCTGCCAGGGAAGGCTGAAAGGTCTGTCTTTTCCCACCAAGCAGCCCTCCCTAATGCACTTGTGCATATCCAGGCACACAGTGGATGCCTGGACAGGACAGGGAAGGCCCTTAGCTGGCTGATAAGGTTTGTGCCAGAAAGACTCTGAGAGAAGGCACTGCGGGGCTGGGGCTGGGGAGGAGACTGTCAGCCAGAAAGTTTGAGTTTCTTTTTTAAGTTTGCAGGGTCCTTGTTGCTGCTTCCACTGCCTATGTTGCGCCTCTCATTTCTGAGAAGGCAAGGATGGTGCCCTTTCTGTGCCTTAAAAACTCACTACTTTGTACAGTTCTGGTCGCCTCACCGCCAAAAGGTGTTGGAAAAGGATAAGAAAAGGGCAGCCAAAATGATCAAAGGGGTTTTGTGACACCCCCCAAAAAAGGTTGCAGAGTTTGGGACTTTTCAGTTTAGAACAGAGGTTATCAACCTTTCTGAGTCCATGCTCCCTTGACCAAATACCTGCTTTCAGCGGCACCCCTGTGGGGCTCAGGATCCCAGTTATGTCACCCCTTGCCTGCTGAGCCCTCACCCCTTTTCAAACACCCTCCCTTGTGGGGTGTTCCCTCAGCCTCCTCCCCTCTCCTTGGAAGTCCTCTGGGCAGCCACTGCTGACATCCTGGTCTCTAAGCTATATCCCCTGCCCCAGAGAGAGGTGCCCCACAGGGGCCTGGGCCAGCCCCAGAGGCACCATTTGCCTGGGGAGCTTATAGCCAGGGCTGCTGCAAAAAACAGCTGTGCAAGCCTTTGGGAGCCAGAGATCTGAGAGGACATCTGAGGAAGGAGGGAAGGAAAGAGGGCCAGAGGCCAGTGTTGCCTGTAGCACCCCTGACCACCATTCAAGTCATCCCAGGGTACCACAGCACACTGGCTGAAAACCATTGGTTTAGAGGAAAGGCAAGTAAGAGGCAACATGGTGGAAGTTTGTAAAATGATGCATGGCTTGGAGGAAGGGGAAAGAGGAAAGTTTCCTTCCCTCTCTCACAACACTAGAAACCAGGCTTCCTCAACCTCGGCCCTCCAGATGTTTTGGGCCTGCAACTCCCATGATCCCTAGCTAGCAGGACCAGTGGTCAAGGATGATGGGAATAGTAGTCTCAAAACATCTGGCGGCTGGACTAGATGGGCCATTGGCCTGACCCAGCAGGCTCTTATGTTCTTACAAGGTAAAAAAAAATTCTGCTGTTTGTTCCTTTGTGATGAGTCCTGACTCTTCCATCTTCCTGCATTGGTCCGCCTCCCCAACCCTGCAGGACATTGAGCTTCTGGGTCTCAGGCAGACCCAGACTCTTTCCTGCTTCCTGATCCTGTTAACTTGAGATGCTGCTGGGGGATTGAACCTGCAGAGTGTCTGTTCTGCCACGGAGCTTTGCAGGGAATTCCAGAGCAGGCAAATCCCTCCTCAGCCAGTGGAAGGTTCCTTGGGCGGGGCAAGAGCACTGTCCTTTTGCTCACAGTGTGGCCTGCCAGCTCTAAAGACTCTGGAGAAGTTCCAACATGGGGGAAGAGGGGATCTCGCCACCCCGATTTGAGGGGAGGCACTGAATAGGGACGTGGGTGGTGCTGTGGGTTAAATCACAGAGCCTAGGGCTTGCCAATCAGAAGGTCGGCGGTTTGAATCCCCGTGACGGGGTGAGCTCCCGTTGCTCGGTCCCTGCTCCTGCCAACCTAGCAGTTCGAAAGCACATCAAAGTGCAAGTAGATAAATAGGTACCGCTCCGGCGGGAAGGTAAACGGCGTTTCCGTGCGCTGCTCTGGTTCGCCAGAAGCAGCTTAGTCATGCTGGCCACATGACCCGGAAGCTGTACGCCGGCTCCCTCGGCCAATAAGGAGAGATGAGCGCCGCAACCCCAGAGTCGGCCACGACTGGACATAATGGTCAGGGGTCCCTTTACTTTTACATTTACTGAATAGGGAAAGTCAGTTTGGCGACATCAATTGAATGATGGCTCTTTCAGGGCAAATATAAAAATCAAGAAGCAGTGGCAAATGTTTTATGTATGTGGGCAAGGACTGCCAATCTCCTGGGTGTCCTGTGGGTAGCATAATAGGCTGTGATGATGTTATTAGTCCATAAGAACATATGAAGAGTCTGGATCCTGTTCTCACAGTGGCCAACCAGATGCCCACAAGCAGGATTTGAGCACAAGAGCACTCGCCCCTCCTGCGGTTTCCAGCAATTGGTAATAATAATAATAATAATAATAATAATAATAATAATAATAATTTATTACTTATACCCCGTCCATCTGGCTGAGTTTCCCCAGCCACTCTGGGCAGCTCCCAATCGAGTGTTAAAAACAGTACAGCATTAAATATTAAAAACTTCCCTAAACAGGGCTGCCTTCAGATGTCTTTTAAAGATAAGATAGCTGCTTATTTCCTTCCCATCCGTTCTACAGAGCGGGCGCCACTACTGAGAAGGCCCTCTGTCTGGTTCCCTGTAACCTCACTTCTCGCAATGAGGGAACTGCCAGAAAGAAGGCCCTTGGCGCTGGATCTCAGGCTGAACAATGGGGGTTATTATTGTACCTTGTGAGATAGGTGAGGCTAAGAGGCAGCAACAGGCCCAAAATCACCCAGCGACCTTCATGACTGAATAAGGACTTGAACCCTGGCCTCACAGGTCCAACGCTCTCTTGTAGCTGGTGAGGAATAAATAACCTCTGAGCCCCAAAGCACCATCTGCACTGGGACCTGGCCTCTTACCCATTGCAGAAGCAGCCACCTTGCTCCAGCCTCCCTCTGCTGAGAACACATCATTCTGCTCCTGGGCCTGGCTCTGAGGTTCCTGTTTGGTTCCCAGCCCCCTGCTCCTCTGCAGCTCTCCCACATGCACACCAGAGCACGATGAGTAGGCTAATCCTGCTTTTAATCGCAGATTATGCATCCCATGACCCCCTCCCTGTCTATCAGAACCAGGCAGTGCGGCTTCCCCTTCACAGAGGACCCGGGTTCCAGGGCTAGCCCAATATATTTGGGTGCCTAGTGCAAAATTCCCCCCTTCGCTCCCTCCCCATTACACACAGAGAAATTGACATGGGTCCTAGTCCATAGTGGATTTCTCTCCATTGCAGTGAGCAAGCATGCTCTTGTTTCATGGCCCCTTGGTTTCAGGGGACCTCACACAAGAAAACATACAGGTGGCTTGTTATATTATGTTGCTGTTTATTTATATGCCGCCTTTCAGCCAGAAAGCCGGCTCCCAAGAATAAACAAGTACAGTGATGCGAATGACAAAATATTGCAGTACAGCAAACATACCAGCATGCCAATACAATCCTATACAAGTCTAAACTAAACGCCTGACATTGCCAAAAAGACAGCTGATTATTCCCCACAAAAACGCTGAGAGAGCAAGAATGAGAACGGCTAACAGATTGAGGGTGAATCCTGACAAGACGGAAATACTGTTTTTGGGGGACAGGAGGCGGGCAGGTGTGGAGGATTCCCTGGTCCTGAATGGGGTAACTGTGCCCCTAAAGGACCAGGTGCGTAGCCTGGGAGTCATTTTGGACTCGCAGCTGTCCGTGGAGGCACAGGTCAAATCTGTGTCCTGGGCGGCTGTTTACCAGCTCCATCTGGTATGCACGCTGAGACCCTGCCTGCCCGCGGACTGCCTTGCCAGAGTGGTGCATGCTCTGGTTATCTCCTGCTTGGACTACTGCAATGCGCTCTACGTGGGGCTACCTTTGAAGGTGACCCGGAAACTACAACTAATCCAGAATGCGGCAGCTAGACTGGTGACTGGGAGCGCCAAGACCACATAACACTGGTCTTGAAAGACCTACATTGGCTTCCAATACGTTTCAGAGCACAATTCAAAGTGTTGGTGCTGACCTTTAAAGCCCTAAACGGCCTTGGTCCAGTATACCTGAAGGAGCGTCTCCACCTCCATCGTTCAGCCTGGACACTGAGGTCCAGCGCCGAGGGCCTTCTGGTGGTTCCCTCACTGCGAGAAGCCAAGTTACAGGGAACTAGGCAGAGGGCCTTCTCGGTAGTGGCACCCGCCCTGTGGAACGCCCTCCCACCAGATGTCAAGGCAATAAACAACTATCTGACTTTTAGAAGACACCTGAAGGCAGCTCTGTTCAGGGAAGCTTTTAATGTTTAATAGGTTATTGTATTTTAGTTTTCTGTTGGAAGCCGCCCAGAGTGGCTGGGGAAACCCAGCCAGATGGGTGGGGTATAAATAATAAATTCTTCTTCTTATTATTAACTTCAGCAGCAGTTCGTCCTTGTAAGGGTCCCAGGCAGCCTTCAGTTGAGAGGCAGCTCAGCTCAGTAGCGATTGGCACAGGCACCGGAGAGGTCAAGAAGCCGGTTTGCAGCGCCTCCTCTCTCCCACTGAACAGCAGGAGCTGCCTGGAATGCTGAACCCTGTTTGGGGGTGGCTGAGATCCAAGGCAAGGCTGGGATGCAACACGCCCAGCTGTGTAGCTTGCAACAGCAGAGGAAATGTGTGTATCTGGACTTCGTTTTTCCACCTCGTTCTGTTCAGCAGGAAACATCAGTCCAGCTGCTGACGCTTTGTCCCACCAGCTTGAAACACTCCCGCCTGCATCCGAAGCTTCTAACAAACTAGACAGTCAGTGACTTGTCTCTGGTTGCTTGTTTGCAGGAAGCAGGACTGGCCCGTTATATTGTGCTGCCTGAGGTGGAGGGCGACACGGGGTGCATCCAGAAGCTGGCTGACTTCAGGAACATTTGTGGGAATGTTCAGAGATGCAGGAGAGCATATATTGTTTGATTATAGCCTTTCCAACTTGTGTTAACAAGTTCACAATTTAGCAGAGTAACATTCCCCTTTGTAAACTCACAGCGGATGCATTTGCTCAGGCTTGCTAAAGCGTCTATAATAACTGTTCTGGTATTTTCCCCTTATTCCCTCATAAAAGATAAGACACGACAGTCTTCTATAAAAGTATAAAAAGAGTTTTCTCACATTCTATTCAAAATTGGACCCCAGAAGGCAGACTTAGCTTAGAAAAGTAACATACACCTGGAAACTATCTCATAAGGAGACAGTCCCTTTGTCCTCTCTTGGCTAGAAGCCAAGAGAGCATCTTTGGCTAAGCAGATGTTGCTCCTTCAATGCATGTAGTCAAAGATGGCTGCCCTGTCCTGTGCTTTTGTCGTTACCCGCACAGGTGAGGCCACGCCCACCTCTAGTCACATGCAGAGGAAGTCTGTCCCAGCCCAGAAGGAAACGGGAAGTTTACCTGCTGGCTGGACAAACATTCCTCCCCATGTGTAAACATGTTCACTCTAGGAATGTTGTACTTGACTGCTCTTGTGTTTCACATCCCACAACATAGAATTTGGGCTTCTCTTCTAGGGCATCTTTGCAAATCTCCAGGTGGAACCTGCTCTGCCTCCTTCACCTGTGGCTCAGATGCCAGCTTTGGAAATGGAAAATTCTGAGTGGGGCTGTGGTGAGGACATACCCTTTCTGGCGACTGGCCTAGAAGCAAAAATAGCAGCAGCCAGGCCAGTTTTGGGGTGATGGTGATGGTTTTGTGCTCGCTTGCTCTCTTCCTTGCAGATCGCCAATGCCAGGAAGGAGCTTCTGTCGTCTGCCTTGCGAAAAGGGCATATCTAGGCCAGACGGACATTCTATATAGAAAAAGGGTGTGGGGCTGTGTGTGTTTTTGTGTGCGTGTGTGTGTTGCTTTTTCCCTGAGCCTGACTGCACTCAGCTCTCTCCTTATGGCAGTTTCCGTGCCATTAACTTGGTGGCTCCTACATTAAGATTTCATTGTCTCTAATGGACTCTGCTGAAAAGGGAGAGGGGGGAGGGGCACTTCCTTGAGCCCCTCCGCCGCCGCCGCCACTGCCGCCCTCAGAAATCCATGGGAAACTTGTGGCTTTGAGCTGCCAGTCGCTTGTGATTCAATAGAAGCTCTTCAGATGGAAGGAGAGAAGTGGACACACCTCCGTTTACTCCAATGCGCTCCAACTGCTGCTTTGAGGAGTGTGGTGTCTGCACATTAGCCACACTCCATTTCTCTCTCCTGTGAGATGCTCTGCTTGATGCAGTTTCCCCCCAAACCAGCTTCAATCTGATTTGATGGAGGGGTAAAGAAAAACCACCGAGCCTAAGGTTTGCCAATCAGAAGGTCAGCGGTTCGAATCCCCACGACGGAGTGAGCTCCCGTTGCTCGGTCCCTGCTCCTGCCAACCTAGCAGTTCAAAAGCACGTCAAAGTGTAAGTAGATAAATAGGTACCACTCCGGTGGGAAGGTAAACGGCGTTTCCGTGTGCTGCTCTGGTTCGCCAGAAGCGGCTTAGTCATGCTGGCCACATGACCCGGACGCTGTACGCCGGCTCCCTTGGCCAATAAAGCGAGATGAGCGCCACAACCCCAGAGTCGGCCACGACTGGACCTAATGGTCAGGGGTACCTTTACCTTTAAAGAACAACCTAACTGGGTTTAAGGGGGTAGTGTGGTTACAGCCTTGGCTACTAGCCAGGATGGGGCTGCTCTGCCTCCCCAGGTAGAGGCAGCAATTTTTCTGAGTATTGGTTGTTGGAAACCAGCAGAGGAGAGAGTTGCTTTAGTGCTGGTCCCGCTTGCAGGTTTCCCAATACAGTAGAGGCATCTGGTCAGTCACTGTGAGAACAGGATTCTGGACTAGATGGGCCACTGGCCTGATCCAGCAGGTCTTTCTGACTTTCTTGTGTTTCTGTGCTGTTTCTCTTTTCAGGGAATTGTTTTAAACAGTCTTTAAATGTATTGGATTTAAGTCCAGTCACTGGCGCAACTTTTGCTCCTGTGTCAAGGTTGTGGCACAACTTCGCATTTCTTCCTCTGCCCTGTTGTGTGAAGTGTTTGGTCCTCTGCGAAACTGCATTTTGGCTCAGAAGAGTGTGGTTAGAACACCTCCTGCATCTCTGGGTTTCATAAAAAGGTAAAGGGACACCTGACCATTTGGTCCAGTTGTGGCCGACTCTGGGGTTGCGGCGCTCATCTCGCTTTATTGGCCGAGGGAACTGGCGTACAGCTTCCGGGCCATGCGGCCAGCATGACTAAGCCGCTTCTGGCAAACTAGAGCAGTGCACGGAAATGCCATTTACCTTCCCGCCGGAGTGGTACCTATTTATCTACTTGCACTTTGACATGCTTTAGAACTGCTAGGTTGGCAGGAGCAGGGACCGAGCAACGGGAGCTCACCCCGTCATGGGGATTCGAACCGCCGACCTTCTGATCGGCAAGTCCTAGGCTCCGTGGTTTAACCCACAGTGCCACCCGCGTCCCTCTGGGTTTCATAGAATAACAGAATTGCAGAGTTGGAAGGGTCATCGAGTTCAACCCCCTGCTATGCAGGAATCACAGCTAAATGTATGGGAGGAAAGCTACTTTATGTCCCAGCCAGACCCACAAGGCTTTTTGCTCATGCCCATGAGTGCCCCAGAGGCTCCCTGCCAGTGCCACTGGTGGTGCCCTCCCTGGTCATTGGTGTCACATGCACCCTGTAAAAGTGCTAGGTGTCCAGCAGGCATCCTGGAGCCCCAGGCACCCATTTCCAGGGGCTCCTGGGACTCTAGAAGGAGCTGAAGGGCAGCGCAACATGGTGGGTGATGCCAACAGAGGACATGCAGGTGAACTGAGGAGTCACAAGGTGGCAGGTGGCACCCGGCCCAGGTCTACTGGGGACTTGAGGATATGCACTTCCAAGTTGGCAGCATGACTGGCATACCTGTACCATATGTGTTGTATTGGTCAGTGTCAGACTAGGACTGGGAGACGGAGGATTGAATCTCCACTTGGCGAGGAAGCTCGCTGGATGACGTTGGGGGGGGCAGTCCTTGCCTCTCAGTCTGACCCACCTCACAAGTTTGTTATGGGGATTACATGAGGTGCGGGGAAAATGAAAATGCCACTTTGATCTCTTTGGAGAAACAGGTAGGATAAAAATGCGAAACACTGACCACGAACAATGAAAGATATTTTTTTCCACATTTATTATGCTATTTATTGTGATGCACATGAGAAAACTCGGTATACTTATTTGGAAAACGTCCTTGTTTGTAAAACCCAATAAAAAGCAAACAAACAAGCCTTGGGCAGGTCGGGGGGGTTCCTGGTGCAAGGCCCGACGGGCGCCTCCGCGCCCTCCCTGCCTGCGGGCCCCTCGCTGGGCGAGTCCGGCCGGCCCCTCCGGCTGCTTCTGGAACTTGTGACCCGGCCGAGCGCGCTTCTGGCACCGTCAGCGGCTTTTCCATCGCCGCGGCCTCCTGACCCCGCGAGCTCGGGCAGCCGGGAGAGGAAGGGAGCGAGGCGGGGAAGGCCCGGGCCGACTGCCTCTCTCTCTCCTCGGCTGTCGGAAGCGCCCTCCCCGCGGCTGCCGGTCCCCGCTGGTGGGAACTCTGGACGCGCTCAGAGGCACCCTTGGGGCTGGCCGGGCGCCCGCGGCTTCTCCCTATCTGCTCGCAGCCGGCGGGCCGGGCGGGGCGCCGCGAGGTCGGAGGGGCGCGAGCCGGGCGGGCCCCTGCCTGGGCGCGCCAGATAAGCACCGCCGGCCTCTTCCGAGGGCGCTCAGCACCAGTCGAAAGGCAGCCCAAGCGCCATTGCGCGCCTCCGCCCCGTCGGGCGCTCTCGGCTCGCTTTGAGTATTTCCTATGTAGCTTCTCCGGGGCAGAGGTCTCGACTGCTGCCCTAGGAGACCTCTGCGCCACGAGGACGTTAACAGAAACGCGGCTTGAGTGGAGCAAAACCAGTTCACACGGCGGAGCTCCGGCAACCTTCCTCCGCGGGTTTTGGACTCCGATTCACATCTGCGCCCCTGGCGCTGCTGGCTCGGACCGATGCATCCCAAAATATCTGGAAGGGGTCTTTGGGTGTGGCAAAGACCAGCGGACCCATGCCTTTGTGCCAAGGGGCGCTTCGTCCAAGTCGCTGCAGAGCCACTGGAAATGCAGCGGGGGAGGGTCTGCATAGCAGTTGGAGGGGGAAACGTGTTGAATGAGGCGTTGCTGCCGCTGTGCTGACCCTTTTAGACCACCTGGGCAAAGATGCAGAGTGATGGGTGCATCTCTTTCGCCAACCTGGTGTCCTCCATGTGTTTTGGACTACAACTCCCATCAGCCCCAGTGACATGTGGCTGTGCCTCATACAGGGCTGATGGGAGTAGTAGTCCAGAACATCTGGAAGGCACCAGGCTGGTGCAGAATCACCCTTTCAAGTTTATTGACAGCTTGGGTCGTATACCAGCCCCTTGTGAAAACCACTAGGTGGGCTGACACCTTGTTAAACTATGGAACTCTCTGCCACAGGAGGCAGTGATGGCCACCAGCTTGGTCGGCTTTAAAAGAGGGCTAGCCTTATACTCCTCCATGAATTTTTCCATGGCCACAATGGCTTTGCTCTGCCTCTATTTTTTCCCCATGGTCAGAGGCGGCGATGCTGGAAACCGCAAGAGGCTGTTCTTGTGCTCAGGTCCTGCTTGTGAGTTTCCTGTTATGGGTGTCTGGTTGGCCACTGTGAGAACAGGATGCTGGACTAGATGGGCCATTGGCCTGATCCAATTGTTACGTTTTGTGAGGAAGGGAATCTCCCTTTTGCCAGTGCCTTCCCAGAAGCCTAGGGATGCGGGTGGCGCTGTGGGTTAAACCACAGAGCCTAGGACTTGCCGATCAGAAGGTCGCCAGTTCGAATCCCCGTGACGGGGTGAGCTCCCATTGTTCGGTCCCAGCTCCTGCCAACCTAGCAGTTCGAAAGCACGTCAAAGTGCAAGTAGATAAATAGTTACCGCTCTGGCAGGAAGGTAAATGGTGTTTCCGTGCACTGCTCTGGTTTGCCAGAAGCGGCTTAGTCATGCTGGCCACATGACCCAGAAGCTGTACGCCAGCTCCCTCGGCCAGTAAAGTGAGATGAGCCCTGCAACCCCCGAGTCGGCCACGACTGGACCTAAGGGTCAGGGGTCCCTTTACCCTTTACCTTTACCTCCCAGAAGCCTTACCTGAGGAGCCAACTTGGTGATGCGGTTCAGAGCACCTCAGCAGCTGGCTCATGCAAAAGTCCTCCCCCCCCCCCAAGAGCCGCCTCATAAGCCCTCTTGAGAACAAAGGGACGTGTCTTCCTCACCCAGTCCTCCTTGCCCTCCCCTTGACTTTCTGAGCCTATGGAAAATGCCTATGGAAAATCTGAGTGTCTGGATGCTGCCAGGCCTGAGTGGCTGGCCTCTCCGGCACACACAATGTGCCCTTCATGCTCCCTGCCTGCTAACGCTGCCGCCGCACACAGATGGGCTTTCAGGCCAGATGAATGGGACACGCCTGGTCCCAGCATCTTCCACAGGGGATTCCAGATGCCTCCGCAATCCCCTGCCGTCCAGGAAAGAGCTTTTCTGTTTAGCTGCAAGGACGTGAGGCAACTAAGTCACAGAGAGAAGGGCGGCAGAAAGAGACACGCTGCCCTTCCTGATTTCACCCAACTTTTTCTAGAGGCTCGTTCCTTCTGCAATCATTGCAGGACAAATTCTGGAGGCAACAGCACCTTAAAAACTTAACAGGTTTATTGTGGTTGGGACTTTTGTGGACCAGAGGCAAAGCAGGCACAATAACTCTGGTAGCCCTTTAGGTATCTATTTGCTGCAGAAGCAGCCGCTCAGAACAACCTCTCTTTCCTGGTCAGTACCAGCCAGTTCAGACCCCATGAGGGTACACATGACATTATTATTATTTTGCCCCAACATACATCACTTTACCCTTGTTGACACTGAATTGCATTTGCCATTTTACCGTCCATTCACTCTGTTTGGAGAGGTCCTTTCGCAGTTCTTTGCAACATCTCTTTCTTTTAACAGCCCTGAACAATTCAGTGTCAGCAGCCATATTTGGCATCATCTTCGCTGCTCACTCCTAACTCTGGATCCTTTAGGAACAAGCTGTGCATGTTTGAGGGAGGGGCAAGGTGAGCGTTAGGGCAGCCCTCTGCAACCAGATGTGCTGGTGGGCTGATGGGGAGTTACAGTCCAAAACATCTGGCGGGCACCACCAGACACGAAAAGGTTGTGCTAGGATGTAGTTGCACCTTTGAAACTTTGCACTTTTTGATGCAGCCTTTCCTTTTGTTTCTAAAATGGTTACATAGCTTTTCTATTCAAAAAGACACAAATTATACATATACATTTGCCAGCAGAATGATTAAAAAACAAAGCTATGGAGGCAGGAGTGCCATCTTACCTCCGTGACCATGGGTGCCTGGGGCCACGGGTGCCATGCAGCAGGCATGACCTTGGCACGGAATTTTGTGGGTGCCCCAGGGAATTGGCACCTATGCATGGAGGAGAGGGCTATTAATGGCTGCTAGCCACAATGGCTCGGCTCTGCCTCCACAGTTGGAAGCAGCAATGCTTCTGAATCCCAGTTGCTGGAAACCAAAGGAGGGGAGAGTTGCTCTTAGAATAGAATAGAATAGAATTTATTATTTATATCCCGCCCATATAGGGACGCGGGTGGCGCTGTGGGTTAAACCACAGAGCCTAGGACTTGCCAATCAGAAGGTTGGCGGTTCGAATCCCCGTGACGGGCTGAGTTCCCATTGCTTGGTCTCTGCTCCTGCCCACCTAGCAGTTCAAAAGCACATCAAAGTGCAAGTAGATAAATAGGTACCACTCCGGCGGGAAGGTAAACAGCATTTCCGTGTGCTGCTCTGGTTCACCAGAAGTGGCTTAGTCATGCTGGCCACATGACCCGGAAGCTGTACGCTGGCTCTCTCAGCCAGTAAAGCGAGATGAGCGCCGCAACCCTAGAGCCGGCCACGACTGGACCTAACGATCAGCGGTCCCTTTACCTTTACCCCACCCATCTGGCTGGGTTTCCCCAGCCACTCTGGGCAGCTTCCAACAAAGTATTAAAATACAGTGGTCTGTTAAACATTAAAAGCTTCCCTAAAGAGGACTGCCTTGAGATGTCTTCTAAAAGTCTGGTAGTTGTTCTTCTCTTTGACATCTGGTGGGAGAGCGTTCCACAGGACAGGTGCCACTACCGAGAAGGCCCTCTGCCTGGTTCTCTGTAACTTTGCTTCTCTCAGTGAGGGAACCGCCAGAAGGCCCTCGGCGCTGGACCTCAGTGTCTGGGCAGAATGATGCAGGTGGAGATGCTCCTTCATGTCCACTGGACCGAGGCCGTTTAGAGCTTTAAAGATCACCACCAACACTTTGAATTGTGCTTGGAAACGTAATGGGAGCCAATGTAGGTCTTTCAAGACCTGTGTTATGTGGTCCTGGCGGCCGCTCCCAGTCACCAGTCTAGCTGCCGCATTCTGGATTAGTTGTAGTTTCCGGGTCACCTTCAAAGGTAGCCCCACATAGAGCGCATTGCAGTAGTCCAAGGTCCTGCTCATGAGTTTCCCACAGGCATCTGACTGGCCACTGTGAGAACAGGATCCTGGGCTCAATGGGCCACTGGCCTCAGGGGTGGTTTTAGGGTGGTGCGGCCGATGTGGTTGCACTGAGTGCTACAATGCGCTGCAGGGGGCACCACAACAATGGTGTAGAACAGAGCGCAAAAGGGGGGGGCACTGAATTTTAGCCTTGCCCAGGGTGCCTCTGAAATTTTAGAGCCCAAAGTCCACTACTGCAGGCCTGATCCAGGGGGCTTTTCTTACGTTCTTGAGTTCTTAAGGCAGCCATACAGAAATCCCTTTGTTTCATCTGTGGCTAATGGCTGCATTCTGTTCCTTTATGTAGCTGTTTGCTATTGTGGATATGTCACTATTGCCTGTTATGAGAGAAGGGACAAAACCAAATTCCACTTCCTCTGGGCCTGGGACTCTCTGTGGGCTTCGACGTGTGGACCTGAACTATCATGGAGTTACCTTTGCGCAGATGCACCTTGAGAAAAGCTCTGTATCATTGTTACCTAAATATTCCTTCTGTTTTTCCTGCGAAATGATCTTCCTCATGGGTCTTTCCAAGTGTCTGCTCTTTGCTCTTCTTCCTCCCTTTCTCTTTGAAGCAAAAAGTTAGGGGCCTAGGAGGCTGCCTTAAAAGGTAAAGGACCCCTGACAGTTAAGTTGAGTCGTGAAGGACTCTGGGGTTGCGGCGCTCATCTCGCTTTACTGGCTGAGGGAGCCAACGTTTTGTCTGCAGACAGTTTTTCCGGGTCATGTGGCCAGCATGACTAAGCCGCTTCTGGCGAAACCAGAGCAGTGCACGAAAACACTGTTTACCTTCCCGCTGGAGTGGTACCTATTTATCTACTTGCGCTTTGTGCTTTCGAACTGCTAGGTTGGCAGGAGCAGGGACCGAACAACGGGAGCTCACCCCGTCGCGGGGATTCGAACCGCCGACCTTCCGATTGGCAAGCCCAAGGCTCAGTGGTTTAGACCACAGCGCCAACCAAACCCTTGGCCTAGCTGGCTTAATATTTGCTCTCTGGAATTCCAGACAGGGAATCTTTCCCAGCCCAACATGGAAGTTCCAGCCGGAATGGAACCAGGGATCTTCTGCATGCAAGGCAGATGCTTTTCCCTTGAGCTTTGGCCCTGCTAGTGACAAGCAAGCACCAGGGTGAGCAAGAACCACCCACCCACCTCAGCACTGCTGCCTTCTCCTCCTTCCAGAAAGCAGGCTGCTCATTAGGGCTTGCTCTGCTTCTCAGCCGAGCGCCTCCGCCCGCCTGGCTGTTGCCAGGGCCTTCCTCTGGAGCCTTCCCTGGGGGCTGCCGCTTGCAACAAAAGGGCTCATTACCTCTTCCTTGGCTGGCAAGTGCCAGGCGGGCGCGAGAGGCGGGCATGGATCAGTTGCTGGTCACCAGCCCAGAGACAGGCCTCTCTGGCAGACCCAGACCCAGCGGAGCCAGTTCCCCTCCACTGAGCTAAGAGAGAGACCCCCACATGTTCTCACAGGCACAGGGCCCCTGCTCAGCAGCTCTTTCTGAAATTTTGGGTTGCTGTGATTTTACTGAGTTGGATTCATTGCTCCATAAATTAATGGTTCTGGTTTGCTTTATTTATGTGCTTGATTTTCCAGTGTTTACAGCATTTGTTTCCCCTCCCCTATTGTGACTGTGGTGAGCCGCTTTGAGCCCAGTGTTTGTTGTTGGGGAAGTGGAATGAAAACGTTAAAATAGTAGGAATCTGTGCAAAGAATACAGATAACACAAGCAGCGTAATGAGAACTATTGGAAGGTACACTTCAGGTTACAGACTCCGCTAACCCAGAAATAGTGCTTCAGGTTAAGAACTTTGCTTCAGGATAAGAACAGAAATTGTGCTCCGACGGCGCGGCGGCAGCAGCAGGAGGCCCCATTAGCTAAAGTCGTGCTTCAGGATAAGAACAGTTTCAGGTTAAGAACGGACCTCCGGAACGAATTAAGTACTTAACCCGAGGTATCACTGTATTTTAATTTGTCATGTATTGTGCTCTTTTATGTTTGTTCCTTTATCTTTTCTTCATTTGTTGTTTCTGCTCATTGGTATCATTTTCTGTTTTATAGGTTATGTATATTTGTCTATGTGAAAAAGAATAAAGATTTTCTTAAAAAAACCCAAAACGTTAAAATTGAATAAGAGTCAAATAACACGCATGAAAATGGGTGGGGGGAAGAGCCTGTTAGTTGAACACAGCTGGGAAAAAGGGACTCAGTTTGTAAATAATTGTTTGTGGTGCTGCTGCTGCTCGGTTGATCTCAGATGCTGTCCCTCCATTGGTTTCTGTTATGTACTGAAGTTCTCACCCTGGGCCAGCAGGGTACTCAGGTCCACATATGCAAATAAGGAATTGAAAGTGACGTTCAGTGATTGGATAGTTACAGAAAGTTGTTACAGCTGCGTTGTACTGGAGCTCTATATAAGCAGGTTGGCTGAACCCTTCAGTTCAGTTCTGTTCTGGCCTGTGAGTAAACAAGAGCTGTTTGAAGAATCGCTGTGTCGTCTGATATGTTCACCCACAACTTAACAGTTTCCTGCTGGGACAGCTCTGGGTCTTCTGATTTGTGTTCAGTTAGGAGGAACTTTCTGACGGTGAGAGCTATTCAGCAGAGGAACGGACTCTCTTGGGAAGTGGTGGACTCTCCTTCCTCGGAGGTTTTTAAACAGAGCTTGGCTGGCCATCTGCCAGGGGTTCTTTTGCTGTGATTCTTGCATTTCAGGGGGGTTGGATTAGATGACCCTCGGGGGTCCCTTCCACCTTTACAGTTCTATGATTCTGTCTCCACGGATGGATTTGTGAAGATGGTGTCCCATCAGGCATTCCATCATTCTCAGCAGGTGAATGAATCAAGCACCTGGGCCTGCCCCAAATTTCCGCTTCTCCGTGTGCTTCAGGCTCTGAGGCTGAAGGCACTTCTGAGACCTACCTACCCCCAGCTTACAAGCTGGGCAGCTTTGGAGCTGCTCACCCATTTGTGTGTTTTTGGTGTGTGTTTTTTAAAAAAATAAATAATTTATTTAACATACAGTGGTACCTCTGGTTAAGTACTTAATTCGTTCCGGAGGTCCGTACTTCACCTGAAACTGTTCTTAACCTGAAGCACCACTTTAGCTAATGGGGCCTCCCGCTGCCGCCGCGCCCCCGGAGCATGATTTCTGTTCTCATCCTGAAGCAAAGTTCTTAACCTGAAGCACTATTTCTGGGTTAGCGGAGTCTGTAGCTTGAAGCGTACAGGTACCACTGTAATTGTTAAAAAAATATAAGCAAAATATTGCAAATACATACATACATACATACATATTTCAAATAAGCACATATATATGAAAAAAGGAACCAAAGAGAAAAGAAGAAGAAAAAATTAAGAGAAAAGAAGAAGAAAAGTTGGAATAATTTCTTCCAAATTTATTCTACAAATATCTCAATATGAAAATAATAATAAAATTTCATTGGTTGACTTCCATCGCTTACACTGCACTTCCTATATACATTTTAAGCAAGATTGTATCTGTCATTCCGTATTTTCCCCATATCATCTCACACAAATATTCTAATCAATAAGTTTTCTAAATCTTTCATAAATCTATCCTAAACACAACCGATACCTTACATTTAATCCTTGTCTACATAAATAATCATTTATTTATTTTTCCATTTTTTTTAATTAATTTTCAACATTTATCACAAACATAATGTATATAACACACAAAAAGAAACATACATTGCAATACTAAAGAAAAATAAAACAAAAATAATAGACTTATTACTTCTGAAACTCAATTTAACTTTCATTGTTAACTGACTTCCTCAAATCCCCCCCCAACTGAATTTCATTGAATTGCTTTGTAACAGCTCTCCAAAATCATATTTCTCATAAAATTAACTCCTTCAGTTTACTATCCTCTTCTCTTTTCTTAATAATCTAGTCCATAATCTTTTAGAATTCATTCTTATTCTAGTCCTAGGCCTGTTTGGTACTTTCAAGTAACTTCTAACATCTTATCTTACAATATTTACAGAAATAATCATTTAGACATTTCCATTGTTTCTGGATTATATTTTTTGGTTTTTGTCTTATATTTTGTTGTTGTCTCTCCTTGCAGAAGGAGCCGCTCATCCAAGTCCCAGCCAAGCCAGTAGGGATGGGAACAGCCAGGTGAGCAGGTAAGTGATCCCCACACCTATTTCCCCATCTCTAACAGAGGCTGGCTCTTTGCGGCCTCCCTCCATGTGAATCTTCCCCCCCCCCAAAAAAAAATTTCTTTTATTGATTTTCCATATTTATAAACAAACACAAATACACAAACAAACAAACATCTTAAATATAGTAATTCCACTTTTGTTTACATTGTTGGATGACTTCCTTGACTCCCCCAAACTGAGTTTCAGTGTATATCATTGTAACAGTTTTCCAAAACTATTTTCACATAAAATATACTTAGGCAATTAACTTCTTTCTTTTCATTTTCACATTAGACATAGTATTCTATAATATCACATATTTAAATCCTAGGCCAATGGTGCTTGCAAATATTTCTATTTAGATTATCTTAGCATATTTGGTTAAAATAGTCTTTGAATTTCTTCAATTCCTCCTGGTACTCCTCCTCCTTCTGGTCACAGACTCTTCCGATCAGGTGGGCTAGCTCCGAAAAGTCCATCATCTTCATCTGCCATTCTTCCACGGTTGGTACTCCTTGTAGTTTCCAATTTTTGGCCAACAAAATTCTAGCTGCATACAAAAACAGTCTGACACCTTTTCTTGGGCAACCTCCATGTGAATCTCTTAACTTCACCTCTGCCATCCTGAGATCATGCTGGCCTCAACCCTCCCCACCCCCCACCCCACCATCCAGGCGGTTTCCCAGCCCCCTGCCACTCAGCCATGAATCTTTCATGTGCCTGTCATCTGCCCCTCATGTTCCATTAGCTTCACGTCCCCTCATTCTGCTATCCCGCCCCCCTCCTCACCTGCCGCCCACAGTCCACGCTTGGCAACCTCAGCCCCCTAATAGGGTAGGAAGGCAAAGCCCATGGAGACCTGGACATGGTAGGACTGTGGAGGCGAAAAAGTCCTGTTGGGAGTTGCCCGTCTGGTTCCTTCCTTGGCCTTCCTGACTGACCCCTCATCCGTACGCCTCTTTTCGGTAGCCGAATCATCTTCAAAGTGACTCACAACAGCAACGCTGCCTTTAACTGTGGAGGCAGAGCATAGCCATCCTGGCTAGTAGTAGTAATTATTGTTATTATTATTATTATTATTATTATTATTAATAATAATAATACCCCGCCCTCCCCAGCCAAGGCCGGGCTCAGGGCGGCTAACAAGCAATAATAAAAACAAGTTGAATGATTGCAACTTAAAAACAAAATTAAAATACAACATTAAAATATTGAAACATTAAAATATTAAAATGTAGCCTCATCGCAGGAGGAGAAAGGAAAAGAAAAAAGAAAGAGGGGGAGGGAATCAAATGGGCTCCAAGCCAAAGGCCAGGCGGAACAACTCTGTCTTAAAGGCCCTGCAGAAAGAAATCAGATCCTGCAGGGCCCTGGTCTCATGAGGCAGAGCGTTTCACCAGGCCGGAGCCAGTGTTAAGAAGGCCCTGGCTCTGGTTGAGGCTAATCTAACTTCCTTAGGGCCCGGGACCACTAGGGTGTTGCTATTTATGGACCTTGAGGCTCTCCGTGGGGCATACCAGGAGAAGCGGTCCCGTAGGTACGAGGGTCCTAGGCCGTGAAGGGCTTTAAAGGTCAAAAGCAGCACCTTAAACCTGACCCTGTACTCCACCGGGAGCCAGTGCAGCTGGAAAAGCACTGGGTGAATATGCTCCCATGGCAGAGACCCCGTGAGGAGCCTCGCTGCAGCATTCTGCACCCACTGGAGTTTCTGGGACAGCTTCAAGGGCAGCCCTGCGTAGAGCAAATTACAGTAGTCAAGCCTGGAGGTGACCGTCGCGTGGATCTCTGTGGCCATCGATAGTCTTCTCCCCACTGCCTCCAGTGGGGGGGAGTTCCATAGTTTAATTTGGTGCTGTCACTGCTGTGTGAAGAAATGCTTTGTTTTTATCCCACCAGTTCTAACATTACGAGAGAGTGAAGAAACCTCTTCTTTACCCACTTTCTTTGTGCCGTGAATCGTTGCCTTTCCTCCAATTTGTCAAGGAGTCAAAGGGCCTGGAAAGATGAAGCTCATTTAGGGAGGGAGGGAGGGAGGGAACACGGCCACGAGAAATCTGGATGCGGCCAGAGTATCCAGCCAGCTTCGCTTTTTGCCCCATTGTCAAATGATCTGGAGGGATGCGGGTGGTGCTGTGGGTTAAACCACAGAGCCTAGGACTTGCCAATCAGAAGGTCGGCGCTTTGAATCCCTGCGATGGGGTGAGCTCCCATCGCTTGGTCCCTGCTCCTGCCCACCTAGCAGTTCGAAAACATATCAAAGTGCAAGTAGATAAATAGGTACTGCTCCGGCGGGAAGGTAAACGGCGTTTCCGTGTGCTGCTCTGGTTCGCCAGAAGTGGCTTAGTCATGCTGGCCACATGACCCGGAAGCTGTACGCCGGCTCCCTTGGCCAGTAAAGCGAGATGAGCGCTGCAACCCCAGAGTCGGTCACGACTGGACCTAATGGTCAGGGGTCCCTTTACCTTTGCCTTTACAAATGATCTGGAGCCTTCAGCTAGACAGCATCCCTTTAAATCCTCATGATGGTCAGTAATGCAAAATGTGCTATATGGCGACCCCTTTTTAGGATGCTTTAACAGAGAAAGAGAGAGAGGAGGTGCTGTATGCCATTCCTAGCTTTTGCATTGCCTTTAATCCACATGGAGCCTTTTATTCATTTGTTACTTATTTATTCCATTTCCATCCCGCCTTTTTCTCCACAAGCTCAAAGTGGTGGACTTGGTTCTTTTTTTATCCCGTTCATTTTCCCAGTATAATTCTGAATAACTCGGGAAAGTCACTGCCGTTCCATTTTACCGATGGGAAAATGAGGCCGAGAGATTTCAGCTGCTGCCTGCTTGGCTGTGATTTCCCAGGAGGTGTCCTGTCAGTCGGAGGGGGGTGGGATGGAGGCAGACTGCTCCCCTTGGCTGTTCCAAAGTGATGACAAGAAGAACCTTATAGGACAGGCTGTTTTGGACTTCAACTCCCAACAGCCCCGTACGATGCTGTGGGGCTGATAGCATCAAGGCCCTGCTGTCTGGGGAAGATAAGAGTTGGTTCAAAACATCTAGAAGGCACCCAGTTGGGCAAGGCACTTCTGGAGAAACTGGCCCTGTGAGAATCTGCTCCTTCTAATTTAACCTGCCTCCTTCTCCTTGGACAGGACTTGGTGAATGAGTTGGATCCTCAAGCAGGAAACTGAATGGAGAAACTACAGAAGGTAACTGAGCTGGTCTGGTCTGGGCCTGCCCTGGGAAACGGGTTCCATGGGTTCTCTGGGGCTCTCATTATGGGGTGAGGAGGGGATTTGTCTCGCCAGAGTGGTGCATGCTCTGGTTATCTCCCGCTTGGACTACTGCAATGCGCTCTACGTGGAGCTACCTTTGAAGGTGACCCGGAAACTACAACTAATCCAGAATGCGGCAGCTAGACTGGTGACTGGGAGTGGCCGCTGGGACCACATAACACCGGTCCTGAGAGATCTTCATTGGCTCTCAGTACGTTTCCGAGCACAATTCAAAGTGTTGCTGCTGACCTTGAAAGCCCTAAACGGCCTCGGTCCAGTATACCTGAAGGAGCGTCTCCACCCCCATCGTTCTGCCCAGACACTGAAGTCCAGCGTCGAGGGCCTTCTGATGGTACCCTCTTTGCGAGAAGTGAGGTTACAGGGAACCAGACAGAGGGCCTTCTCGGTAGTGGCGCCCGCCCTGTGGAATGTGAAGGAAATAAGCAGCTATCCTGTCTTTAAAAGACATCTGAAGGCAGCCCTGTTTAGGGAAGTTTTTAATATTTAATGCTGTATTGCTTTTAACACTTGATTGGGAGCCGCCCAGAGTGGCTGGGGAAACTCAGCCAGATGGGCGGGGTATAAATAAATTTATTATTATTATTATTATTATTATTATTATTATTATTATTATCTCCAGGAAACCAGGTTGTGGGCAGCAGCAGGCAAAACAACTTTGGTGCAGAAATTGTGATGGCTCCCAAGTCCATCGCATGGCAAGTCCTGGCAAACTGGGTCCCACCGCAGAGATTGTGGGCAGGCACCCTTTCCTTTCCCAGGGGCTCAGGCCAAAAGTTAGATCCAGCAGAATTAAAATGCTTCTTCTTGAAGTTGAGTGATTTTCACGCACGTTTCCCTACTTCCCGCCCCTCCTTCATATTAATTTACTGTATTTATTCATTTCAAAATAAATAAATGGATTGTCATTTAAATTTTCCTCGGGGCAAACAAAAAATACCTAAGAACAAAAATACCCACATAACGAAACTTCACTGTGAGCTTAGTCCCGGTGCTGCTTTCTTGACAAATAGGAGGGTGTTGGCGGAACTGAAGTAACCAGAAGACACAAAAATAGATAAGATGTAGAAACAGCACAGAATGTAGAATTGCCAAAAGAGGTAATTCATACATTTTTAACCTAAAGGCCAAAAGTGTTTAGGAATAATACCAGTCCACAATAGATGATAAAGATCTGTGGGGGAGGCCTGCCCCCTGTGGTCTCCAAAACAAATTTGACAAATGGAAACCAAATAACAGAGTGATGTTTTGGATTTTATGCCTCTGAGTTGTATGTTCTACTGCATCACTTTTTCTGCAGCTGCTAACTGCCATCCCTTTGAAGTGAAACAGGAATGTGTCTCCAGTGCTGGGCCCAATATATTTATTAAAGTATTTCAGGATAAAGCCGCAGTTGTCATATCAGCTTGGCATTCAGTAGCACAGATGTTGTAAAAGTGTGGTGTTCTGTTTTGGGACAGCCCCACTGAAGAAGACAGAAGGGGTTATCCAGACCTCGATGATGGTTGCGAAGGGGCCCCCCCATGACAGTGCAAACATCAGGGCCCCCAAAATGTAGATCCACCACTGTCTGGGTGTGAATGTTTTGAGTTTGGCAGGGCCAAACTGCCTCAGAAGTCTCCTAAAAGTGACCTGTTTCATCCCAGACACGATGCAACAACATCATTGTGCCATTGTTAATAAATAGAAGAAGATAAGTGAGGGGGAACAGCTAAAAAGTGATGCAACATTAACAAGAATAGAATAGAATTTATTATTTATACCCCGCCCATCTGGCTAAGTTCCCCCAGCTTCCAACAAAGTATTAAAATACAGCGGTCTGTTAAACATTAAAAGCTTCCCTAAAGAGGACTGCCTTCAGATGTCTTCTAAAAGTCTGGTACTTCTTCTCTTTGACATCTGGTGGGAGGGCGTTCCACAGGGAAGGCACCATTACCAAGAAGGCCCTCTGCCTGGTTCCCTGTAACTTGGCTTCTCGCAGCGAGGGAACCGCCAGAAGGCCCTCGGCGTTGGACCTCAGTGTCCGGGCAGAACGATGGGGGTGGAGATGCTCCTTCAGGTATACTGGGCCGAGGCCATTTAGGGCTTTAAAGGTCAGCACCAACACTTTGAATTGTGCTCGGAAACATACTGGGAGCCAATGTAGGTCTTTCAAGACCGGTGTTATGTGGTCTCGGTGGCCGCTCCCAGTCACCAGTCTATCTGCCGCATTCTGGATTAGTTGTAACAAGTTTGTGTTCGGATTCTCAAGCAAGCCTAAGACAAGATTCTGCAAGCTATTTTTTATTTAATTTAAAATCTATGGCTAATCTAAGGAGAGGTTGAGCTCAGGCCCCTTCACTCTTAGCATTAGGGTGGCCATTCATTTTGAGGCCTTCCAGACTGAGGAAGGACTGTCTTAGCAGATCTGCAACGGCAGCAACAACTTTTGCCTTTGTGAGGGAAACATGTGGTTGCAAGGCTGACTGAGGGGAAAGGGGTTACTTGCTCTGTATTAATCTTCTCTTTAACTTCACTGAATGTAATAATCAGTCCACCCATCAGGTTCTTTCAGTACCTGCAAATGAGAAGCTGAGTTACAGCACTGCAGGGAGGGCTGTGATGTGACCAGGGATCTAATTAAATGGCGCTAAATCTCCTTCTCTGTTTCCTGCGTTGAGCAGGGTGATTGAATGGGGTGGCCTGCAAGGTCTCTTCGGACTCTGTGAAATTTGAAAACCCTGTTGGCAGGATTCATGTCCTTCAAAAGGATGCTGTAGAATATTTGCAGAATGATCAGTGGGTTTCTGTTCTGCTCAGCAGAAATATGCAAAATGGGGGAGCAGTTCTAGTAAAACAGATTCCAACACCCATTTGGAAATATTTTTGGAAGAAACAGCCAACACCCTCTGTTGATATTTTATTAAGTCGATGAAGGGGATTTTTTAAGAAAAGTGGCATGTTAGTGACATCCCAGAAGTCTGTGATTCCACATGATGAACTGAATTTGATCAGAGGCTCCAGTGTCTCTGCTGAGATTAAATTCACTCCAGAATTCACACGCAGGAGGGTGCATTAAAGGCGGGAGATGGCTGATGCATGGAGCGCCCCAGTCTCCAGCCACCCAACACCCCTTGAGGTTAAGCTCGCTCCATCCTTCCCCAACCTGGTACCCTCCAGATGTTGTGAATGGCAGCTCCCATCAGCCCCAACCAACACAGCTGGCAAAGACTGCCATGTGCTCTCTCGGTAAAGGTAAAGGTTAAGGTACCCCTGATCGTTAGGTCCAGTCATGGACGACGATGGCCCTTGTGGTCTACTCCAACTCTATGATTCTATGATGACTCTGGGGTTGCGCGCACATCTCGCTCTGTAGGCCGAGGGAGCCGGCGTTTGTCCGCAGACAGTTTTTCTGGGTCATGTGGCCAGCATGACTAAGCCACTTCTGGCGAAACAGAGCAGCACACGAAAACGCAGTTTTCCTTCCCACCAGAGTGGTACCTCTTTATCTACTTGCACTTTGACGTGCTTTCGAACTGCTAGGTGGGCAGGAGCAGGGACCGAGCAACGGGAGCTCACCCCATCGCAGGGATTCGAACCGCCGACCTTCTGATCGGCAAGTCCTAGGCTCTGTGGTTAGCTTGGCTAAAAAGATGAAAACGTGAAGAAAAGGTCAGCTAAAATACCCCCAGATCAGGTTTCTGTGATCAAGAAGATAGGCTTATTGACAAACACAAAAGGCTGTAGAATTGCAGTGGAGTAAGGGAAAAGAGAAAAATAAACTTCTACCTTGAAATGTTTGCCATGGCTGAGATAATCAGCAAGTGAGTGGCAGAAAACAAAGCATGGAGTCAGGCTGGCTACTAACTCCAGTTTTGGCTGTATATTCATAGGAAGCTTAGCCAGGACATTTGGGTGGGGGCACCGGTTCACGATTTAAGGCGGTAAGACATACAGAGCCAGCACCAAAACACATTCCATGTCTGGTGTGAAGCAAAGGCAACTCTGTCCCTTTAGAAATGGGGTCAGGTTGGCTCATTCAGGCACGGGCTGACAGGATTACAATAGATGGCAACTTCATTCCTGCATCGCAGGGGTTTGGACTTGATCACTTTTGGGATCCCTTCCAGTTCCACCTTTCCATGATTCTGTGGACACTGAAAAGCTCAGTCCAGCAGGGACACTTGCCAAGCCCTCTTCCCACTTCTCTGTGACAGACTAGGGGGGAAAGGAAAAATTCTGCAGAATCTTGGAGGTGTTGAAGAGGTTGGTATCACTGCAGATATATTTTTATAAATCGGCCAGGCATTGCAAAAAAACCCCTCTATACTCCATGATTTTGTAGTGGTCCAGCAGGGGTTCTGTTAGGTTACATTGAGGATGCTGTAAGGAGAATGTGCACAGATCTTGGAGGAAGTTTGATAACTGCCGCAAGAATAATACTTGCAATGATGATAATAATCACAAGCCCCTGGGGTAATAAAAGAACACCTGCTTAAGGGTTGGGAGGTGTGAGGTGTGGCTTATATTGTTAGGGAACAGGCTCCAGCATCTGTGGGGACTTGCAATTGTGACACAAGCTCTCTTCGGGGAAGAAAAGGCAATTATCTGTTTGTCATATTGGAATAAAATCTGACTGCAGAATGATGTGAGGTAGCAGTACAGGGGCTGTGTGTCCTTTGGGACAGAGGACAGTCCTCTGTTTGAAGGACTGTCAGGTAAAAGCTCAGTTTGAAGATGACCCAAAGAAGGGAGAGAAGCTGTATGTGTTTGTGGAGGGGGTGGCAGCAGTGTGAAGTTCCTCATTCGTAGTAAGCAGCACTTGGACGGCAGATGGAATTATAAAATGACCAAGGTTCATTTATTCCAACTCTCTGCAATGCAGGAATCGCCACCAGGGCTGGATTTAGGTTTGATGAGGCCCTAAGCTACTGAAGGTAACAGGGCCCTTTAAATTTCCAGCTGTCCTTCGTCAACAACAAATTGTCACTGTTTTTTGAGTTGAATATATGCTATATGGTAATTTATGGACCTAATAGGTATCTAAAGCCATTTGCACATGTTGCCATGCAACACTTCCATGCAGTATGTAGGTACCCTATATATAGAAAGGAGCAAACCAATGATATTTTAGGGAGCAGGCTAGCAGGTGGGGCCCATGACTTACATCATAGGAACCTACAGAACACAAAACACTGTTGCTGTATGTAGGTTTTATTTTATTTCTTTTTAATCTTACATTTTGGAAATGTACATCCAGTTGTTGTTTTTCCTTTAATTTTTTGGGGGGGCCCAAGAGAGAGGGGCCCTAAGCTATAGCTTGTTTAGCTTATATGTAAATTCGGCACTGATCACCACTAAATAATCTGTGACAGATGCCCTCCCCTCCCAACCTCTGTTTAGAAACCTCCAAGGGAGTCCGTTCCACTGTCAAACGGCTCTTACAGTCAAAAAGTTATTCCTGATGTTTAGTTAAAAGAGGTCACAGTCTTTTCCACTACGGTGAGGCGATGCCCCTTCAGTTTTCTCTTAGCCATAGTAATTATTTATAGTTTTGCACTTACACTTACAAATTAGCCTACATAATTGGGTGTCCTCTTTTTGGGGGTGATGCATAGAATAGTTGGAAGGGACCCTGGGGGACATCTAGTCCAGCCCCCTGCTACCGTGGGCAGCAAGTCTTGGCCTTGCTGCCGAAGGAGGGAAATAAATGACCGAGGCCGCATTGAAATGGAAGTCACTGATCAAATGTCAGATGTGGAGGGTTTTACAGTGGTACCTCGGGTTCAGTACTTAATTCATTCCGGAGGTCCATCCCTAACGTGAAACTGTTCTTAACCTGAAGCACCACTTTAGCTAATGGGGCCCCCCACTGCCACCACACGATTTCTGTTCTCATCCTGAGGTAAAGTTCTTAACCCGAGGTACTATTTCTGGGTTAGGGAAGTCTGTAACCTGAAGCATATGTAACCCGAAGTACCACTGTATTCTGTTTTGCAATTTGACTGCTACGAAGCATCGCCAGATATCTTGGATCCAAAGAGAGCAATCTATTCCGCAATTCTTTTTGTAGGATTATATTGTAATATAGGTAGGCCAGACGAGGTATTCACTTGAAACATTTTAAAAAGACTGCCCCATCTCGCAGACTGGCTTTCCAGTGTGCCCCTCCCCACCCTGCTTTTTAACATCCAGGCAGTGAAACTTGGCAGCCGGCTTGCTCTCGGCTTTGTGATGTGTAGCCGGTTCTAAGAAAGGTTTTCTGTTTCTGTCCCCGACTGGATAGCCAAGAATCTTATCAGTCAGTCTCCAGTCCCCTTTGGTGGCACATTTGCAAGGGGCCGGAATTCAGCGGCTCTGCCCAGAAAACAGCGCTTTGGGGACACACAGCAACCCATCTGATTGGCAGGAGGGAATACAAATGTATATTTGTGACAAAGCCAGAGTTTACTGTGCCTGCTGGAAGGAAATCCTTGCTGGAAACAGCTCTTCAATACGCTGCCTGCATGGCCGATGCAAATTTCCGTTTGGCCTTGTTGAATGGCATTGACTTTCTTTCCTGCAGCTGCTGCTGTGCATGTACGGAAGACAAAAGCAGATTTTTTTTAATTAAAAAAAATAATGCACTCATAGGGACGCGGGTGGCGCTGTGGGTTAAACCACAGAGCCTAGGACTTGCCGATCAGAAGGTCGGCGGTTCGAATCCCCGCGACGGGGTGAGCCCCCGTTGCTCGGTCCCTGCTCCTGCCAACCTAGCAGTTCGAAAGCACGTCAAAGTGCAAGTAGAGAAATAGGTACTGCTCCGGCGGGAAGGTAAACGGCGTTTCCGTGTGCTGCTCTGGTTCGCCAGATGCAGCTTAGTCATGCTGGCCACATGACCCGGAAGCTGTACACCGGCTCCCTTGGCCAATAAAGCGAGATGAGCGCCGCAACCCCAGAGTCGGCCACGACTGGACCTAATGGTCAGGGGTCCCTTTACCTTTACCTACTGAACTCATATGCAAGCCTTTAATCTATTGGCAGCCATGCAGGAAGGTGGAGCTGCGATTGCATTCAGTCTTCTGCCATGTAATGTGCTGGGTCAAGCCAAGTTTAGTCCAGCATCCTGTTCTCATACTGGCTTACCAGACGCCCGTGAGAAACCTTGCAAGCAGGATGCAAGAAAAGAGTGTTGGCTTCTCTTGTAGTTTCAATCCTCTGGTCTTCAGAAGCATTACTGCCTCCAGCTGTGGATGCAGAGCAGTCATCCTGGCTAGTAGCCATCGATAGCGCTCTCCTCCATGAATTGGTCTAATCCTCTTTTAAAGCGCTCTAGACTGGTGGCCATCACTGCCTCCAGTGGCAGGGAGTTCCATAGTTTAACCATGCACTGCATGAAGGACTTCCTTTCGTGTCACTGAAAAGAAACATTTTACTATATATTTTTTATTATTATTAAAGATTTTCTTGATTTACAAAAGTGTTTGCAATGTCTCTCTCTCGTATTTCCCCCCCCCCCATGTAACATTTTTACAAATCAGTTTCATTTGTTGAGACATTAGGAAGAAAAGGGGGAAAGAGGTGGAGAGATGGGGGGGTCGGGTGGCGATGTTTCTATTTTACTTACTATATGTGTGGGGTCTTGTGTCAGCATTGCTTGTGCACGTCCTTTGCTGTTCACTTGTGTTCCTTTGGTGGTGAGAGAGGTTGGGGTTGGCCTAGGGTGTGGTTGTTCATTTGTGGTTGGCTGTGGTGGTCTTTGTTTTCATGTGTGAGTGGGGTGGGTGGGTGTTTTGGATCAGGTTAACCATATTGATTTGTATGCTGTTGGTGGATTTTTGTCGTTGTCTTGTTGGGCTGTGTATGTGACAAAGAAGGCGTCTTCTTCTATTTGTCCCCCTGTCAGTTTCAGTTTATTGGTTAATTTTTCTAGTAGGGCTGTTTCTCATACTATTTGGTACCATTGGTCCATGCTTACTCCTGACAGGTCTCTCCAGTGTCTGGAACAGAAACGTTTCATCAGAAGTTCCCTTTTAGTCTGACACGCGGCATTTTTTCCATAGAGTTCTGCACATTTGGCATGAATTTACACACACACACAGACACACAAAATTTTTTAACCTTTCCTCCCCTTGCAAAATTCTCCTTTTGGCCTCTGATAACAGACAGACACCCCTTCCCTTCTTCTTCCTCTTTCCCCTTCATTTTACATCACAGGAATTTCCTTTGCTGCCCCCACCCTGGTCTCTGTTGTTGGAAGTTGGAGGGAAGCTGAGCAGATTGCGCTTGGCCTGTTTCTTTGTGTGTTGTGATGATGTCCCCCTGTGCTGGTGCTTCTGCAGCCGAACTGACCTATTTTTAACACCCCATCAGTGAAATTAGCCCCCCCCCCCCGACCTTGGAAGTTTAATGGGAGTCCAAAGTCTGAAACGGCGAAAAAAAAAGATCTTCGTTGAATATTTCAACCCCACAGCCTAGAGAAATGAAATGAAATAACAATAAAAATATGCAGGAAAACAATATACAGTGGTACCTCAGGTTAAGTACTTAATTCGTTCTGGAGATCCGTTCTTAACCTGAAACTGTTCTTAACCTGAGGTACCACTTTAGCTAATGGGGCCTCCTGCTGCCGCCGCACGATTTCTGTTCTCATCCTGAAGCAAAGTTCTTAACCCGAGGTACTATTTCTGGGTTAGCGGAGTCTGTAACCTGAAGCGTATGTAACCCGAGGTACCACTGTACAAGCACAGATTGATCAGTAGATTAACAGTTCCATCAAAAACGGAACAAAACTCAACAGCAGTGAGGACAAAAATTAGAATTTCTGAGCAATTTATGGGGAAGTCAATACCTTCTGCCGTTACCCGGGGAGGGAACATGAATCGTTGCCCACAAGCCTCCACAATAGAAACCTCCCACCCTGCTTTTCCATAAACACAGGTGGAAAAGAGGAAGAAGGCAACCCCTTCATAGAGTCCCCAAAGCAAAGAGTCCCTTCCCTTTTGGCACTGGGGCAACCGCCGCCTTTAATCAGCAATATCTGGGGGGCTAAAAGGCACCCCATGAGCCACAACTGGGGTTCCCCTTCTCCTCTTCCTCCTCCCAGGCCTCAGGGCTGGTGATGGGGCCGCTAGGAAAGAGGCAGGCAGATGGATTTGCTGGTAGCCACAATTGCAATGGATTGCAGTGGGATTTCAGTGGAGACAAATACATGGCCAGAGGTGTTGTTCTCATGCCCCAGCGCTCTGTCTGTCTGTCTGTCTCTCTCTCTCTCTCTTTGTGTGTGTGTGTAGTGACATTTAAATGGGAGGAAGAAGCTTCTCGAATGGCCATAAAGCCCTTGCAAATGCAGCTGTTCTAATTTTTGGCCACACATCCTGGCCTTTAGGGAAACGGCGCCACCTGGTGGCTGTTGATGGGCTACTGCCCTGGAGAAGGTGACTGCCGTCACTCTCCACCTGCCCGTCCACACCCAGTACCCCTTCCTTAAAATGGCATCGTTTTTAGAGTGTTTTGGAGCACTAATTTAGACTGTGCACCAAGGGCTCCACAAAGCAAAGAGGCAAGACGCCTGATTCTTTTTTTCCCATCCCTCAACATAAAACACTTCCGCCCCCCGCCCCCCAATTTCCTACATGGTATCAGGTTGATAACGCCTGCTCTAGTATTGCCCCTTAGTGGAAGAGACTCCTCCCCATCTGAGTCGGGTCCCCGATTTTTTTAAAAAAATATTGATTTGCTAGCCAAGAAAACGACAGCCCTACAAACATAGCAAAGAGAAAGGAAAAACAAAGAATCGCATATTTAAACTGTAAAGCACCACAGTCTGGAAGGACAGCTCCAAAAGGATAATAAAGTATTAACTCATACAAAGGTTCCCTTTAGAAATAGCAAAGATTTGTTAAAAATATAAGCCTTCTCCACCTGTGAGTTCCACCATTCCGTAGAACAAAGGTCCTTTTTAGTCTTAAGGGAGCCAGACACTTGTATGTATTGATGGCGCTGTGTAAGAAATAACATCATGTCATATATAGACTGTATATTTAAAAAGGTTATTTGAGCTCGGCCCTTTAGGTACGTTTAGTTTAGGGCAGGCATTTCCAAAGTCCATTTCGGGGGCCTAATCCGAGCCACTGGTAGGTTTAATCCGGCCCCTGGGGTAAAATCCAAAAAAAAAAAAACCTCAACAGCCTCAATCCTAAAAAAAAAACAACTTTGGTGGGCTAAAATCGAAAAATCTCAACAACTTCAATTCTAAAAAAAGGGTCAACAACTTTGGTCGGCCTTCACTTCATTAAATCTGGCCCTCTTTGGAAAAAGTTTGGACACCACTGGTTGAGGGGATATCTTTTCAAGAAGGGCGGTTTGCCGAATAAACATACACAAACTTATTGTTGCTAATATAATAAATGGATAACTTGAGGATCTTTACATTTTTATAACATGCAGAGAATAATATGTGTTAAAAAATCAGAGAGAGGAGCTAAGGGAAGTCGTAGGGGGGAGGGGGGAGGGTATGGGGGGAAATATAATGAAGATTATTTGCTGGAATCATTTATTATGTGAAAACAGTCCATATTTTTTTTAAATTTTTTTTTTTAAAGAAGGGTGGTTTGCCAAATCCTTGAACACCAGCAATCCAAATTATTAAGATCAAAGGCCTTCCAGGATTTGGCAATACAACCCTTATGAGAAAGGAGATGAGAAAGGAGTTCTTTGCTTTTCACATCCCCTCTGACTCGTGTCTTTTCCTCTCTCCAGCACCAGCTGACATCCCCAGGGAGCCTCTGCTCTTCCCGGGGCTCCAGCGTCCCTGGGTCACCCTCCAGCGTTGTGGTGAGTAGTACCATGCAGATGGACTCTTTGCTTTTAAATGATACCTCACCTCCATGCATGGATCTCTCAGCTGATTAGAGCGTGGTGCTGACAATGCCAAAGTTGCAGGTTCCATCCTCGTATGGGGCAGCTGCGTATTCCTGCATTGCAGGGGGTTGTATTAGATGATTCTCAGGGTCCCTTCCAACTCTTCTATGATTCTCCAGCAAGCATCCTTCTGGGGCTTCATTCGAAACACTAAAAAGCTTAGCACCATAGCAGGAATGCAAGACTACAGCAGGAGCAGAACCAGAAAAAGTCAAAACCATGCCATTGGCAGCAGGTAAGGCAGGTACACCCTACCTGGCCGAAGCTGAGACCCACACTGGGGCTGGAAACTATTGTTTATTAATATCCTTCCTAACTTGCGCTAGCAAGTTCCTTTACTTAGCAGAGTTTACATTCCCTTTTTACATGCACAGCAGATAGCTGGTTGCAGGCTTGTGTAAGCTTCTCACTATTATCTGTGTTAGATTGAATTGTATATTCCTGGTAAGTTCCCTTGAATCCCTCTTAAAAGAATAAAGACACCACAATCTTATTCAAAGTCAATAAAAGAAGTTTACTTACATCAGTTCACAGTTGGATCCCTGAAGGTAGACTTAGTTACAGATATGTACATGTGGATCTACCCCATATGGGGGAATAATCCCAGTGCTTTTGCTAGCCGAGAAGCTGAGTCTTTGCTAAAAGCTGGTCAAACGACAAAGGAAGTGAAAAAGAGAGAGGTGTGCTGTGTGACTCATCCTTTTGTTACCTGGACAGGTTAGGTCACGCCTACCTTCTATCACATGCAAAAGGAAGGATGCTCCAGCCAGGAGGAACAGGAAGTTTCAACTGGCTGGACCAAACATTCCCTCGCATGTCTTCTCTAGCAATCCAAGGAATGTTGCACTTGACTGCTCTCAGCGGATTACATCCCACAGAAACTTGTGGGGTGGCTGGAGCAGGGAAACCAGTGTGGCTGGTTACAGATGAGCTGCGATTTAAGAAGGGCATGAATAAGAAAGGGGAGAAAGGGGAAATTATGAAGGAAGGAAGAGTATACACGAGTAGCCAACAGCTGCAGGGAGAAAGGTCAGGTGGGCCAAAGCTCAGGATGAACCAGCAAGTATTAGGTCCTCTGTGTGGAGAAGATCAAGAGATCACCCAATAGCATTTCTCCATCACCCAACAGTGTGATGCAGCAGCAAGCAAAGCTAATTCTATTCAGCAGAGGTCCAGTCTCCAGATCAAGGGAGTAATAATCCTGCTTTATTTTGCTTGGGTCAGACCACACCTGGACAACTGTGTCCAGTTCTGGGTACCACAGTTTAAGAAGGATATTGAGTGACTGGCAGAATCCGAGACCAGGGAGAAGAGTCGGTGGAAGAAGATTGGAAAAAGTTTAAAGATTATTTACAGAAATATTGTAAAATTAATGAATGTTAGAATGATGTTGGATAGAAACTAAGTGGTTTCTAGCTGTAATGTTATAAGGGAATATGAAAAAAATGGACTATTAATAGGTAAAAATCTAATGTTACAATACTTTAAGATTGAAGATTAGAATAAACAAAGAGGGGAGGGATTTGCTGAACTAACAAACTGAATTGGAATACAGAAAAGGGAGGTGTGAGGAGGTCCTGGAAATAAGCAAATGAAAGATAAGTGATTGAAAGACTGAATTGTTTTTAACTATTTTTATTTTGTATTTTTCTTTTTTCTTTTTTTATTTTGTAATATTTTGAAAATCTTAATAAATATCTTTTAAAAAATAAATAAATAAGAAGGATATTGAGAAGCTGGAAGGTGTGCAGAGGAGGGAATCCATTCCATTGTCAAACAGCTCTTAACTGTCAGAAAGTCCTTCCTGGTGTTTAGTCAGAATCTCCTTTCTTGTAACTTGAAGCCATTGGTTCGAGTCCTACCCTCCAGAGCAGGAGAAAACAAGCTTGCTCCATCTTCCACGTGACAGCCCTTGAGATATTTGAAGATGGCTATCATATCATATTTTCAACCCATTTGTAATCAAAAAGAGGTTGTTTGCTTTGGTCTAGCTGTACCCCATGTTATTTAACGTAGGCAACCAGGCTCAAAAGTTTGTAGCTTTTAAGTCGGCTCGAATATCCAGATCCATTAACAAATTAATATGTTGTCCAATGTAATATAGCTTTAGGTTTGGTTTTGTAAGTGAGTGTGTTTATTTGAATGCTTCCTGAATCAAGACCTGGAACGCTGATGCTTCTGTCTTCCTTCCCAGGCAAAAATGGACAATGAAGTCTACAAGGACTTAGCAGCAATCCCCAAAGACAAGGCGATCCTGGACATAGAGCGCCCCGACTTGATGATCTACGAGCCCCACTTTACCTACTCCCTCCTGGACCACGTGGAGAGGCCAAGGAGCCGAGAGGTCAGCCAGCCCAACCCCCCTTTTCGGGCCTGGGGGGGGGGTCCTTTGCTTTGCCCAGAGAACTGTAGCAAAAGCTATTTTGAGGTTATGGTTCTGTAGGAGTTGTTAGGAAACAGTAAGTCCCGACAAAAGAAGAATGGAGGATGAAACTGATGGACTAGGCAGAGTTAGATAAATTAATAGGAAGGATTTGAAACCTTTAGGACCAGAGATTCTTAGAAGACTGGAGTAAATATACGAACTATTTGAAAAGTAATTGTAATGAACAGATTACGCTAGTAGGATTGCAAGAAGTTTTGTAAGGAGGATTATTTGAAATATTGCAAGAAAGACTATGAGGAGAATTAATAAAGGTAAAGGTAAAGGGACCCCTGATCATTAGGTCCAGTTGTGATCGACTCTGGGGTTGCGGCGCTCATCTCGCTTTACTGGTGGAGGGAGCCGGCGTACAGGTTCCAGAGCAGCGCCGTTTACCTTCCCGCCGGAGTGGTACCTATTTATCTACTTGCACTTTGACGTGCTTTCGAACTGCTAGATTGGCAGCAGCAGGGACCGAGCCCGGGGATTCAAACCACCAACCTTCTGATCGGCAAGTCCTAGGCTCTGGGGTTTAACCCACAGCGCCACCTGCATCCCTGGAGAATTATTAGTTAATGATAATTAAAAGTACCGGTAATAGAGAAATTAAGAAATGCAGAGTAAGTGATAAAAACGGAAAATCATCAGAGGAGTTGACGGAAGTCAAAAATATTGTATAAAATAAGAAATTATGTTACATGAATGTTGGAAATGATATGTTAAAAAAAACTAATAAAAATATTTTTTTTTTTAAAAAAGGAAACAGTAAGGCCAGTTCTGTAATGGCTGGCTAATTAATACTGTGAGGTTTTTGTGTTCCACGAGCCCCACTGTGGCTTGCAGTATAGACACAGAATCATAGAAAACTAGGGTGGAAGGGACACTAAGGCTCATCTAGTCTAACCCCCTGAAATGCTGGAATCTCAACTAGATCATACATGACTCAAGCTCTGTTATAAACCTCCAATGAAGGAGATTTTGCCACGTTCCAAGGGAGTCCCTTCCATTGTCAAATAGCTCTTACCCTCAGAAAGTTCTTCCGATGGTTTAGCCAGAATCTCCTTTCCTGGAATTTGAATCTATCGTTTCGGGTCTTCCTCTCCGGAGAGGCAGAAAACAAGCTTGCTCCATCTTCTGTAAGGAAGCCTTTTAAACATAATAGATGACTCAGATGTGAGCGGCATCAAGTGAAGTTCTCTTTCTCTCTCTCTCTCTTGACTCCCTTCTGCAGCGCTCCCTCTCGCCCAAATCCCTCTCTCCTCCTCCTTCTCCAGAAGTAAGTGTTACTCAAGGTTGCCTTGGAGATGGGTTTCCAAGATGGGTTACCAAGAGCAGAGAAGAGGCCAGTGGGAGGGAGGGAGTGGGGAAGAGATGAGCAAGGCTGTCAGTGCGACAGGGTGGCGGGGAGACGGATGTGTTCTTGCATCTGCACGGGCAACAATTGAGCTCAGCGCACCGGGGCCTGTCAGCTCCAGAAGCCCTCTGGCCAAGAGGCAAGCCGGTTTGCAGGACTCCTTGCCACACGACAGGCCGGCACAGCTCCTCGGCTGCTGACAGTCTCTTGGTGGAGGGCAGGGTGCAGGCTGGTCTTCTGCAAGGGGAGGGAAAGGGCTGTGTGGCAATTCAGGCCGGGGCCGGCCCACCCGTTACTGCCGATGAGGCAGCTGCCTCACGCTGCAGGCTGGAGACAGCTGGGGGGAGCTGCAGATCTGGGGACCCCAGGAGCCTTCCACCCGCTGCCCCCTGTGCTTTAGCTCGCAGCTGCCACCAGGGAAGAACAGAGCCACTGTTGCCACCTGCCTCCTATTTTCTCCCGTTTTGCCTCAGGCGGCAAAATGTCTTGGGCCGGCCCTGAAACCAGACTGCTGGCCTCCTCTGACCTCCTTTGCTCTGCCCACAGGTCACTCGCGACTGGATGGAGGAGAGCAAGTCTCCAGGCAATGCCTCCCAGCCGGGCAGCCGCCGAACCAGCAGCAGCAGCCGCAGCGGAGTCCACCATTTCCACCGCCCTGGTAGGGCCCCCCCCCCTTGCCAAAGGCGCCTTCAGACTTTCCCTGACACCCCCACCCATGCCTTAGACTGCTCCCCCAGACCCTTCCCTGCCCTCCAACAGCTGCAGCCTCTCCGGGGGGTCTCAGTCATAGAACTGTAGAGAGTTGGAGGGGACTCCCCAAAGGTCATCTAGTCCAGCCCCCTGCAATGCAGCCGTCATACGCTACATGGGGCTGCCTTTGAAAAGGGCTCAGAAACGTCAGCTGGCTCAAAGAGCTTCAGCCAGACAGAATCATAGCTGTAAACCTTTCCCTTTTTTAAAGGGAAATTCCCTTATTCCAAATAGGATTCCTCGCAAGAAAAGGGAAAAGTTGACAGCTGTGGACAGAATATTGATCCCCTTGTTAGAAAAGCTCCGCTAGCTGCCCATCTGTTCCTGAGCACAATTGAAAGTGCTGGTCGTGACGTATAAAGCCCTATATAACTTAGGCCCAGGCTCTCTGAAGGACCATATTCCCTTATAAGAACCTGCCCAGGTTTTGAGATCTTGAGGGGAGGTCCTTCTCCTAGTTCCACTACCCTCACAGGCCTACTTGGTGGGGGGACGCAGGAGAGGGCCTTCTCGGTGGCTGCTCCCAGACTTTACAACTCCCTCCCTGGAGAAGCCAGGCTGGCCCCCTCCTTTGGTCCTTCTGCCAGCAGGCGGAGACCTTCTTATTCCAGCAGGCCTTTGGGAACAGACTGTTGTTTTTTAAGGAAAGGGCTTTTAATAAGTGCTGTGGTGTTTTATTATTTGTATTTTAATAGACGAGTTTTTAAAATTGCTTTAATTCTATTAGAGTTTAATTACTTTTTATATGTTTCTTAACTTATTTAATTGGTGGTGTTGTAATTTGTGTAAACCGCCTTGAGTCCCAGTCTGGGAAAAAGGCGAGATATAAAAGATGATGAAGAAAATAAAAATACACGGTAGCTTGGTTTAAGAAAAACTTAGTTTTTGAACAACGTGGATTAAGAACACGGCAAACCCAGAAGTAGGCATTTTGGTTTGTGAACTATTCCTTGGAATAAGAACATGTTTTGCTTCCTGTTGAGTGTGTTCCATTTGTAAATTGAGTCTCCCGCTGCTATGGGAAAGCATGCCTTGGTTTAAGAATGCTTTGGTTTAAGAACGGACTTCCGGAACGGATTAAGTTCGTAAACCAAGGTAAAGGTAAGGTAAAGGGACCCCTGACCATTAGGTCCAGTCGTGGCCGACTCTGGGGTTGCGGCGCTCATCTCGCTTTACTGGCCGAGGGAGCCGGCGTACAGCTTCCGGGTCATGTGGTCAGCATGACTAAGCCGCTTCTGGAGAACCAGAGCAGCGCACGGAAACGCCGTTTACTTTCCCGCCAGAGCAGTACCTATTTATCTACTTGCACTTTGACGTGCTTTTGAACTGCTAGGTTGGCAGGAGCTGGGACCAAACAACGGGAGCTCACCCCGTTGCGGGGATTCGAACCACAGAGCCTAGGTCCTGCTGATCAGAAGGTCGGCGGTTCGAATCCCTGCGATGGGGTGAGCTCCCATTGCTTGGTCCCTGCTCCTGCCAACCTAGCAGTTCGAAAGCACACCGGTGCAAGTAGATAAATAGGTACCGCTCCGGCGGGAAGGTAAACGGCGTTTCCATGCGCTGCTTTGGTTCGCCAGAAGCGGCTTAGTCCTGCTGGCCACATGACCCGGAAGCTGTGCGCTGGCTCCCTCGGCCAATAAAGCAAGATGAGCGCCGCAACCCCAGAGTCGGCCACGACTGGACCTAATGGTCAGGGGTCCCTTTACCTTTAAAAGGAGAAATATGGGCAGCAGCAAGCTGGAAAACCACCTCGGGGGTCCCCCTGAGAAGTGGCCCCAAAGCAGTTGCTGTGTCCCCTGAGCACTTCCCTGTTCCTTCCCCAGATACCAACACGGCAGAGATGAACATCTACAAGAAGCCCCCCATCTACAAGCAGAGAGGTAGGTGGTGCTCCCTGGTGCCCTCTGGGGCGGGCGAAGGTGGGGCTACACACAGCAGAGGCTCAGAGTCACCTGCCCCCCCCTTTGCACCTTGCAGAGCAGTCGGTGACGCCAACCCCACAGAGCAAGCACCTGATTGAGGACCTGATCATCGAATCCTCCAAGTTCCCGGCTGCCCAGCCGCCCGACCCCAACCAGCCGGCCAAGATTGAGACGGACTACTGGCCCTGCCCGCCCTCCTTGGCAGTTGTGGGTAGGTGGTCCTTGCTGTGTTTTTCTGTCAGCCAGTGGGGTAGTGGATGGGGGAATGCAGGGGAGCATAGCTGTGGGGCTTTTTTCCCAGAACTGGAGCAATGATGCCATCTGGCAAGGTGCCAGGGCGATTGGTCTCCTTTGTCTGGCAAACGAATGAGGCGATAACAAGGCTTTCAAGTTTGCTTGTGAGAGATTAGCGTAGAGGAAGTTGGATAATGAGGGAAAGAATCAAGCAGAGGCTGGATACTGCTTTCCTTTTCTTTGACGAGGTTGCTGCTTCGTACTAGCAGTTTTTTTTAAAAAAAAAATTATTAATCACTTTTAGCAAATCAATTTATAAACCAATATAACCAATTACATTTCCCCCCTCCCTTTCCCACCCTCCAGAGACTTCCCTCAGCTCCCCTCTCTGATTTGTTTTTACATATTATTCTCTGCATGTTTAAAATTGTACATATTTTCTTCCTCGTCTATCATATGTTCTACTACTATCATATGTTCTACTAATGAATACTAATGAATTTATGGGTGTTTATTCAAAACCTGCCAAGGAGACCAAATCCTTTTGTTGTCTTTTCAAATAGTTTGTAAATAGTTCCCATTCTTCCTTAAAATCACTATTGTCCTTCTCCCGCAGTTTATATGTCAACTTTGCCAGCTCCGCATAGCTCATCAGTTTTTCTTGCCATTGTTCTTTCATTGGGATTTTCTCATTCTTCCATCCTTGTGCTAACAAGACGCTTGCCGCTGTTGTAGCATACATAAATAACTTCTTTGTTTTCTTTGGCAGGTCTTGTCCTAAAATCCCTAGCAAAAATGCTTCTGGTTTTTTTACAAATGTCATTTAAAACATTTTTTTCAATTCATTATATATCATCTCCCAAAAAAATTTAACTTCTCTACATTCCCACCACATATGATACAAAGTACCTTCTTTTTTTTTACATTTCCAACATGTATTTGACCAGGTTTTATACATTTTTGCCATTTTTACTGGTGTAATATACCATCTATACATCATTTTCATGTAATTTTCTTTCAAAAGAGAACAGTCTGTAAATTTCAGATCTACCTTCCACAACTTTTCCCAGTCTTCGAATTGTATATTGTGTCCTATATCTTGTGCCCATTTTAGGTACTAGCAGTTTTAAACGGTAGCGATTCCTTGCGAGATCCTTTGCATTTCCAAAACAGCTATTTACAACCTTCAAAATAAATAAATAAAAGCAGATTAAAACATATATCACCATTCTACAGGGCAGGCTTGTCTAAACAAGAATGTTTTCAGCAGGCACCCAAAAGAATACAGTGAAGGCGCCCGCCTGATCTCAATAGGCAGTGAGTTCCAAAGTGCAGGCGCCGCCACACTGAATGACCAGTTTCTTACAAGTGAAGAACAGGTATTAAATAGCCCTGTAATAATGCCAGCTGCACAGATTGTGGCGGCTGAGCAGACGTATATGGCTGAGCAGACGTATATGGGGTGAGGTGATCTCGCAGGCAAACTGGTCCCATGTTCTAGTTCCAGGTAGGTAGCCATGTTGGTCTGCCGTAGTCGAAACAAAATAATAATAATAAAATCCTTCCAGTAGCACCTTGTTGTTGTTGTTTAGTTGTGTCCGACTCTTCGTGACCCCCTGGACCAGAGCACGCCAGGCACTCCTGTCTTCCACTGCCTCCCGCAGTTTGGTCAAACTCATGCTGGTAGCTTCGAGAACACTGTCCAACCATCTCGTCCTCTGTCGTCCCCTTCTCCTTGTGCCCTCCATCTTTCCCAACATCAGGGTCTTTTCCAGGGAGTCTTCTCTTCTCATGAGGTGGCCAAAGTATTAGAGCCTCAGCTTTAGGATCTGTCCTTCCAGTGAGCACTCAGGGCTGATTTCCTTAAGAATGGATAGGTTTGATCTTCTTGCAGTCCATAGTAGCACCTTAGAGACCAACTAAGTTTGTTCTTGATATGAGCTTTCGTTTGCATGCACACTTGCACACGAAAGCTCATACCAAGAACAAACTTAGTTGGTCTCTAAGGTGCTACTGGAAGGATTTTATTTTTTTTTAAATTTGGGTCCCATGTTGTTAAGGGTGGTTGATATAAGAATAGCAACCCCTTGAACCTGGCCACCAGGGCAGATTTATCAGCGCAGGTGTTCTGTGCTGCCAAAGCCTGTCAGCAATTGTGCTGCAGCATTCTACACTCATTGCAACCTCCAGATCAGGTGCAAGGCAAGCCCCACACAGAGCGCATAGCAGTAATCTAGCAGCGAAGTAATCCGTGTGAATGCTCAGGTAAACTGGCCCCACGTTACTAAGGGCTTTATAGAGTCCTAGCTTCACCCTCTTTGGTCCCTTTCATCTTCCCCTCCCCAAATGGATACTATAAGGTTTCGGCCCTAAGCACACTCACCTGGGGACGATCTCTTCTGAAATCGGGGAGGGGGGGTATCATTTTTGAAGGTGAGGAAATCCTCCGCCCAAGAAGCTGTCTGCCGCATGTGAGACCCCCTCCTGCCTTGTCTTTCTGCAGAGACTGAGTGGCGGCGGCGGATGGCCTCCAAAAGAGGCGAGGACGAGGATGAGGACAGCACAGAAGAATTGGGGAGCCTGCGAGAGTTGCAGAAGCAAGAGCTGAGCAAGGTGGGCAGGGGGCTTGGGGGCAGGTGAAGCCGGGTGGGGGGCTCTCCTGGGTGCCGGTGGCTCCTTGTGTGGCTGAGCTCCCTGTCCCCACTCTCTCTCTCCGCCAGGTGGCCTCCAACCTCGGCAAGCTCATCCTCAAGGAGGAGATGGAGAAGTCGCTCCCCATCCGGAGGAAAACCCGTTCCCTTCCAGACCGGACGCCCTTCCACTCCTGTGAGTAAGCAACCTCTACCCCACCCCCTGCTAAAACCAGGGGCTGATTTCCCATGCTTCCCATTCTTTTTGTCTTGAAACAGGAAGGGCACATCTTTCGTGCACCCCTGTTTGTTTGTTTGCATTTACAGTGGTGCCCCGCAAGACGAATGCCTCGCAAAACGGAAAACCCGCCAGACGAAAGGGTTTTCCGTTTTGGAGGTGCTTCGCAAAACGAATTTCCTATGGGCTTGTTTCGCAAGACGAAAATGTCTTGCGAGTTCCTGCGGGGTTTTTTTTCCTCCCCCCCCCCTTTTTCCCAAGCCGCTAAGCCCTTATCAGCTGATCCGCTAAGCCGCTAAGCCGCTAAACAGCTGATCACTAAACCGCTTATCAGCTGATCTGCTAAGCCGCTTAACAGCTGATCCGTTAAGCCACTAAGCCGCTTATCAGCTGATCCGCTAAGCTGCTTAACAGCTGATCCGTTAAGCCACTAAGCCGCTTATCAGCTGATCCGCTAAGCCGCTTAACAGCTGACCTGTTAAGTCACTAAGCCGCTTATCAGCTGATCCGCTAAGCCCGCTAAGCCGCTAATAGCGCTAATCCGCTAAACCGCTAATGGGCTTAATTCGCAAGATGAAAAAACCGCAAGACGAAGAGACTCGCGGAACGGATTCTTTTCGTCTTGCGAGGCACCACTGTATAATCCACCCTTTACTCCGAGGTGCTCAAGATAGCACTCTGTTAGAATTCCTGCTCTATGATTGCAGTCATGGGATTGTTGTCTATCACATGATGGTGTATGTTTTCATTCCACAGAGTGGGAAGTGACAGAGACAGGATGTTTGTGTTACTGTGTTCCGTGAAGTGGGACTATTGTCCTTTGTTCTTTCTCTTTGCTGTCTGATGCTAGAGAGAGAGGGAGCCATGTTGCAGTGCTCTGTGTGTGTTTATATGTAAATAAAGTAGATTAGCCAAAATGCTGAGTTGCTGAGGTCTGTCACGCAAGGTGCACAAACTCTGCAGAACCCTAAGTGTTGCGGTGTCGGTTGGCATCGGTCACTGTGATGTTTGGGCAGAAGAAAGCTTATGAAGCTTCCGAACGATTGACCAGGAGGGAGAGAACATGTCATTCGGGCATGTGTCTCTGCCAGGGTCCTACTCGAGTGTAGGCTGAACTCCTGACACATTCATGGTTCTCTTCTTCCCTTTTTTATCCTCTCAACGACCCTGTCAGGCAGGTTAGGTCACCCAGTTCACCCTGTGAGATTCATGATGGCTGAGTGGGGATTTGACCCCTGGTCTCCCAGGTCTGCAGCCGACACTCTTAACTGCTATGCCACTAATAATAATAATAATAATAATAATAATTTATTTGTACAAATAATATTTTATTTGTTTCCCCAGCCACTCTGGGGGGCTCCCAACAGAATATTGAAAACACACCAAAAAATCAAACATTGAAAACTTCCCTAAACAGGGCTGCCTTCAGATGTCTCCTAACAGTCAGATAGTTGCTTATTTCCTTGACATCTGATGGGAGGCATTGCACAGGGCGGGCGCCACTACCGAGAAGGGCCTCTGCCTGGTTCCCTGTAACCTCGCTTCTCACAGGGAGGGAACCACCAGAAGGCCCTCAGAGCTGGACTTCAGTGTCCGGGCTGAACAACAGGGGTGGAGACTCTCCTTCAGGCCACTTAGAGCTTTAAAGGTCAGCACAAGATGCAAGAACGCAAGACCTGGTCCATCTAGCTTCACAGACTGGAAGCAATCGCTTTCCAGGGTTTCAGGCAGAGATTGAACCTGGGGCCTTCTGCATGCAGATATATGTATTATATCAAGTTTACGCCAACGGTACTCCTGCCGTGATCTACAGAAGGAAACCATAGGAAAAGTTGAGATTGGCACACAACAGGACACCACTTTGTCCTCTCCTGGGGAGAGTGGCTGAGTGAACAAGCCATACCCAGAATTGCCCACCCATATTCCCAATGCAGGCTGAATGAATGACTGGGAATAAGAAGAGCTTGATGGATCAGGTTAATGGCACATCCAGACCCAGCGCCCTCTTCTCACAGTTGCCTCTGTTTGTGAAGGCATAGCAGAACCTTCAAAGATAGTCCCTCTCCCCCATGACTTTGTCCTTCTCGAGAGACAATGGAGTGTGCCTCCAGGGGTCATGTGTCCACAGTGCCTGCTGTGGCTGAAGAGACTGGTAACTCGTAACTGCTGCCTCCCCTATATTGTTTTTGCTGTGTTAGCTGCACCAAAGTGACGCAAGCCTGGGCAGTGTGTCTGGAGGTCCTGGGCTGCCCAGACGACAAGACCCCCCTCTCAGCCACACTGGAGTGGTCTACAGGAGAGTAGACCAATGCATTTGACACCAGATTGGCTGCAGGAGTTGCTGGAAGGGGGCATTCAATACGCCATCCAACAGTCTTAGGGACTTGGGATTTGTGTAGGATTTACACCTTAGCCTTTTCTTCTCTGAAAGATGTCCCACAAGGCAGTGGGTACATGAATTTGTCTAATCCTCTTTTAAAGGTTGGTGGCTGTCACTGCATCCTGTGGCAGAGAGTTCCACAGTTCAGCTGTGTGCTGTGTGAAGAAGCAGGTTTGGCCAAAAGAGCCCAGGAGACACAGAGGCGGCTGCAAGTGTGCCTGAGCATTTGGCCCCATGAGAGCTGTCCCTGGTGCCCTTCAAGTGTTGTGGCCTACAACTCCCATCAGTCCTTGCCAGCCTGGCCACGCTCCCATCAGCCCCTGTACCAAAGAGCTGTGCTGCCTGGGGCTGATGGGAGCTGTAGTCTAAAACCAGCTGTAGGGCACCCGGTTGGGGAAGGCTGGTCTAGAGCAGCAGATGTGCCCCTTGGCCAGAGCTCCTCGTCATGTGGCCGCCCTGAGCAGCCGCCCCACAGCCTGCCCGTTTTCCAAGCTACCTTCCAGTGCTACCATCTGCGCATGTTCCTGAACTGTTGCTCAACCCAGATTCAAAGGAGCCTTTTCCCCAGCCATATTAATCGCTGGTCTTCCTCTTTTTCCAGCTCTTCATGGCGGAAGCTCGAAATCTTCCTCCCTTCCTGCCTATGGGAGAAGCACCCTCGCCAGGGTAAGGTGCCCGTTAGGGGCCTCTGCCCTACCTTCCAACCTTCAGCTTCTATGAGTCCTTTTATATATATATATATAAAATATTTTTATTAAGTTTTACATAACAAATTTAAATTCAAACACATCATTCACCTCCTCATTTATATTCTCTGAATCTCTTGACTTCCCTCTGCCCTTCCACGGTTACCATTATCAATCTTTTATTTTATTTTAATCTGCTTATCTTATTTTCTCTGATTTGTTAAAAGAATAGCAACCCATTTTTCCAGGGTTTTTCATACGTTACAAGCATTACTCAAATCCTGCCAAAGTTTTTAAAATTGTTTACGGTGTTCTCTTGAGCACATTATAAATTTTCCCCATTCCTTCTTAAAATTCCTGGCTTCCGATTTTCCCAGTCAGTTTCGCCATTTCGGCGTAGTCCATCATAGTCCTTCAGCTTCCACGAGTTCTAATGTTGTGACAGAGAAAGACTTTTCTCTTTCCCTTTTCTTCTCTTGGGACTTTCCCCAACCCACGGTTGCACTCATTGCAAGCGCTTTCACGAGTTGGATTGGGCCCATGAAATGCTATAATGCCCCTTGCCTGCCTGCCTGGAGATGGTGTTTGTGTGTGACTTTTGTGCTGCTGGAATGTACCGTATTTTTTGCACCATAACACTCACTTTTTTCCTCCTAGAAGGTAAGGGGAAATGTATGTGCGTGATATGGAGCGAATGCCTACAGATGGCGGGGGGATCTGCTGCAGTCGTGAGCAGAGGATCCATGGTTCCCCTTCCTTCCCTCCTCCGTGGCTCGCTTTGAAACAGCAAAGCGGGAGAAGAGCCGCTGAGTGGGGAGGAGAGAGGGACAGAGAGCCTGCTTGGTTTAAAGGAGCAAAGCGGGAGAGGAGAGGAGCCACTTACACGGGTGTAAGCAGCTCCTATCTGGATGGCTCCTTTAAAGCAAGCAGGCTCTCTGTCCCTCTCTCCTCCCCACTCAGCTCGCTAAATAGCAGCAAAGTTTTTCAGCTCGCTAAGCCGGGGAGGTGAGAGAGAAGCAGAGCCTGCTTGCTTCAAAGGAGCAAAGCGGGAGAGGAGAGGAGCCTTCTCCTCTTATACCCCTCGCCTGCATTATTAGCAGCATCCTTCTCTACCCACCCCACGCGTGTTCCTTCGCCCCTTAAACCCCTCGCCTGCATTATTAGCAGCATCCTTTTTTGGCATTGGGCTACTCCAAACTCACCGTCAGATCACATGTCTGTGGCCACAGCATGAACCACAAAAATCATACATCCACTGTTTCGTTTAGAATATTTTTTTTCTTGTTTTCCTCCTCTAAAAACTATGTGCGTGTTATGGTCGGGTGCGTGTTATAGAGGGAAAAATACGGTATGTAGCCTGCTATGAAATGAGAGCAATGCATTTGCCGCTTTGACCTGTTTTGCCGCTCGCCCTGAGCTCCGTTGAATGCAGACCCGAGAAGATTATCCACAACGTGGTGCAAGTCTTGAGTTGAGACACACTGCCCATCTCTGCTCTATCCCTTGGATGGAAGTAGAAAAAGTGAAGGTGTTTGGAGGGAATGTGCATATTCCACACATCTAGAAGTCCTCCGGTTTCCTTTTTATGAAAGCAGTCTTGTCTTGCTGGTGCAGAGAGGGCTCAAGAACAGTCTATTCTGAGGCGGTGGAAATCATCTCAATGATCACAAGAAGGGCCGCCCTTCCAAATTGTGCCTGTACCTCCTGTGCCTGCTTCCATTCTGAAACCATAGAATCATAAAATTGTAGAGCTGGGAAGCAACAACAGGGAGTTGGAGAATCTAGTCCATGGGTAGGCAAACTAAGGCCCGGGGCCCAGATCCGGCCCAATCGCCTTCTCAATCCGGCCCGTGGACGGTCTGGGAATCAGCCTGTTTTTACATGTGTCCTTTTATTTAAAATGCATCTCTGGGTTATTCGTGGGGCATAGGAATTTGTTCATTTCCCCCCAAAAATATAGTCCGGCCCCCCTCAAGGCCTGAGGGACAGTGGACCGGCCCCCTGCTGAAAAAGTTTGCTGACCCCTGACTAGTCCAACTCCCTGCAATGCAGGGAACCACAGTTGAAGAATTCCTGACAGGTGGCCATCTAAGGACCTCCAAGGAATGAGGGTCTAACACTGTCTTCCGAGGGAGTCTGTTCCACTGTCAAACTGTTCTTACGATACAGAACAACAAACCCCTGTGTTGCAAACTAAACACAACAAACAATACAAGCAACACACAGGCCAGTATACTAGATAGCACTGTAATTCTTAATGCATAATATACATGATTTAGTAACAAAAACATGATTTGTTACTAAATCATGTATATTGTGCTGTAGGAATTACAGTGCTTTCTAGTAAACTGTTCTTACAGTCAGAAAGTTCTTCCTAATATCTTGGATCCCGAACGCCCTGGAACTCAGACGTTTTGGCTCCCAGACGTGATTGTTCCAGTTTGCAAACATTCTTTTGGAAGCCGAACATCCGAAGGGGCTTCTGCGGCTTTTGATTGGCCGCAGGAGCTTCCTGCAGCCAATCAGAAGCAGCGATTTGGCTTCCGAACATTTTGGAAGTCAAATGGACTTCCGGAACGACTTCCAAGGTGCGACTGTATTTAATTGGAATCTCCTTTCTTGCCCTTTGAATCCCTGTGATTTGGGTCGTCCCCTCAGTCTTGCATGGGGCAACTCTTCAGGTATTTGAAGATGGCTGTCAAATTCTGATCCACGCCATCTTTGACCAAGAATCGCACAACTGGCATTGGCCCTGCAGAGAGACCTGCTGGCCTGGGGCTGAGGTCCCACAAGTAGCCCACATCTCCTGCCATTATTCGGAGGTGGGGGGTGTGTGGAATCCTTCTGCCACAAGCAGAAAACCTGAGTAATAAAGGCACAATCACATCATGGACACGTGGAATCGGTTGCCTTTCTCCCACAAAGCTGTAGTTCCCAGGAGTCTTTGGGGAAAGTGATGTGTGCTTTAGATGTGTGGTCTGGATGTGACCTAGGAAAGATCGAAGCGCCCGCTCTCTTCATGCCACAAAGGGACCAAGGTTGGCATGTCTCTGTGGGTGACCCTGACTCTTCTCCTGCTTTTCCCCACGTTCTACAGCTGCAGTCCACAGAGTTCAGTCCTGCCGGCAGCGAGAAAGGGAGCCCAGGTAAGCAAAGCTACGGGCTTGGGGTGGGGCAAAGGCAGACCTCTCATCTGCTGACATCAGTCACCTGCCCTAGCTTGGACCCTCTTCTGCTACTTCTGAGCTGTTTCTGACCTCCCTCCCGCTCACAGAATTGTAGAGTGGGAAGGGACCCCCAAGGGCAGTGTTAGAAACTGGGACAGAAAAGCTAGGAGCCAAATGGCTCCTGGGACCTGGGTTGCAGGAGCCAAAACAGAATGTCTAGTCGCCATTTGGGGGGGGGGGAGTGTTTGGCAACACTTTTTATTATTTTGATAAGCATGAAATAATAATAAGCAATTCACATAAGTGGCACATTGTCAATATCACATTTTAAGCAGAAACTGCTAACACATGTTTGATTTGGTGTTTGCAATAAAAAATATGGGTACCATACTTCAGTTTTCAAAACACTCTTTTTATTAACATATTGCCTATCCTTAACATATACAGTGGTACCTCGGGTTAAGTACTTAATTCGTTCTGGAGGTCCGTACTTAACCTGAAACTGTTCTTAACCTGAAGCACCACTTTAGCTAACGGGGCCTCCTGCTGCCCCCGTGCCGCCGGAGCATGATTTCTGTTCTCATCCTGAAGCAAAGTTCTTAACCCGAGGTACTATTTCTGGCTTAGCGGAGTCTGTAACCTGAAGTGTATATAACCTGAAGCGTATGTAACCCAAGGTACCACTGTACTTCGATGCACATACATTTCAGTAATCCTTGAGTGTCAGCCAGGCGTGAAAATAAAGCACCCAGACTTTTTGAGGTGCTCACAAACGGAGAATCTTCAGGTGCGAAATGCACCTGGCGCCCTGCTAATTTCGAACCCTGCCAGAGGGTCATCTACTCCAACCCCCCACAATGCAGGAATCACACTAAGTGGTCTTGGCCACTTAGCAATGAACCAACTGAAGAAGATGGCAGGGGACTGTTGTCTTGTCACCTTCATCCCCTTTCCTTCTGTCTTGCAGGTCTACAGGTGAGCACACATGCCCAGCCACAGGTGGTCCCCCTGAGAGGTGATGTATCAGGCCAGTTTCCTCAAGGATACCCGGGAGAGTGACAGCGTCTCACCCAAATCCCAGAGGAAGGCTGAGGAGGGTTTGAGAGGGGGGCCAGGACGGAATAAGGTGGTGCAACTGGCTGCCTCCTGTGGGTCCACAGCCATGCCAAGCACTCTTTGTGTGGGAGAAGGCCCTGCAACTGTGTTGGGTTTATTTTCCCTCCGCAGAACGGCCAGAGAGGGCGGATGGACAGGGGAAACTCCCTCCCTAGTATGCTGGAGCAAAAGGTGAGAATCGCCCCTGGGGCCATGGGGGAATATCCACCGTCCTTTCGCATGGGGGTAATGTGTCCTGATGCACCCACAAAGAAATGCAACCAAGTGGCCCCTTCGTCAACTTTGCTTTTCTTCCTCCCTGAAGATTTACCCTTACGAGATGCTGATGGTGACGAATCGGGGAAGAGTGAAACTGCCTCCAGGCGTGGACAGGACAAGGCTAGAGGTACAAAGAAATAGCACTGGTGCAGATCTACCTTTCTCAACCCTGGCACCCTCCAAATCACTTCCTTGCTATTATCATTATCAACATCATCATTATTACAGTCATACCCTGGATTCTGAATGCCTTGCGACTTGAACATTTTGGCGCCTGAACGCCGCAAACCCGGAAGCGAGTGTTCCGGTTCCGGTTTGCGAACGTTCTTTGGAACCCAAACATCCACCGCGGATTATATGACTGCCGATTGCATGCAGGAAGCCCCTGCAGCCAATCGGAAGCCGCACTTTGATTGTTGAATTTTTACGGAAGTCGAACAGAATTCTGGAACGGATTCTGTTCGACAACCATGGTATGACTGTATTATTGTTGTAGTTGTTGTTGTTTTAGAAAATGTATAAGCCACTCGATTGTCAGAAAAACTCAAAAGGGCTTACAGAAAAGAAAAAGCAATTAAATTGGCAAGAAATAACCAGACATTGGAAAAGTTAAGATAACCAGAGACTAAAAACATATTAAGACTCGCATCAACTTTCTAAACATCTGGACAGGCTTGTTTAAAGAAAAATGTTTTTAGCAAGTGCTGAAACGAGTAAAGGCCTGATGTCAATAGGCATCAAGTTCCAAAGTTTGGGTGCTACTGCACTAAAATATCAAGTTCTTACAAATGTGGAACAGGTATTATGGGGCACTTGTAACTGCGCCTGTCCTGCTGATTGAAGCAGCAGAGGGGCCACGTGTGGGGTAAGAAGGTCCAGATGTTGTTGGGCTTCAACTCCCAGCATCCTCAACAGCCCGCATGGCCAGTGGGCAGGGACGATGGGAGCTGTGGTCCAATTTCTGCAAGGCACCAGTTGGTGTGCTTAATATTGAGCTAGGCAAACCACTTGTCTTGACTCAAGATAAGGCAGCTTCCCATGTTCTTTGAATCTGACATGAGATACAACAGCTTTCCAGACAAGCACCTTGCCGTACCCCCCTACGTGCCTACTCGACCACTTCGGCATTGTTATAGGCTCCACATTTGTAAGAACTCTCTTATCTTTCAGCCTGGCAGCACCTACCCTTTGGAACTCCCTGCCGATTGATTTCAAGCAGGCACATTCACTGTAGCCTTTTGCAGCGCCTACCCAAATGTTTATGGGACGCGGGTGGCACTGTGGGTTAAACCACGGAGCCTAGGACTTGCCGATCAGAAGGTCGGCGGTTCGAATCCCCGTGCCGGGGTGAGCTCCCGTTGCTCGGTCCCTGCTCCTGCCCACCTAGCAGTTCGAAAGCACGTCAAAGTGCAAGTAGATAAATAGGTACCGCTCCGGCGGGAAGGGAAACGGCGTTTCCGTGCGCTGCTCTGGTTTGCCAGAAGCAGCTTAGTCATGCTGGCCACATGACCCAGAAGCTGTACGCCGGCTCCCTCGGCCAATAAAGCGAGATGAGCGCCGCAACCTAATGGTCAGGGGTCCCTTTACCTTTACCCAAATGCTTTAGAAAGTTGGTTCAGGTTTTCATTTGCTTCTAAAAAGTTATTTTAACTTTTCACATGCCTTGACTTCAACCACTCGAGTGGTTTCATGAATCAGATGAAATGAGCAAATGAATGAATGAGCAAGCCTTCTTCCTTCTCTCCCCATCCCAGCGCCACCTGTCAGCCGAGGATTTCCTGCGCGCGTTCGAGATGTCGCCGGACGAATTTGGCAAGCTGGCCCTGTGGAAGCGGAACGAGCTGAAGAAGAAAGCCTTCCTCTTCTGATCCCGGCCCCCGCGCAGAGCCGACATGCCCGGCGTGACGCTCCTTGCGTGTGTGCCGACCCGTCTTTCATCACAGACGCTTTAGGGCTACTCTCGAGCTCGTTCGAAGGGACGTTGCTCCTTTCTCCCCACCACCACCCAACCACCCTCACTGCAGAGGTGGCTGCCATGCCTTGACTCTTGGGGCAGAGGAAAAGTGGGTCAGGAAAAGAGTGGTGAGCACCCTGTGCTGGATGTGGCAGCGGCTGTGGGGGGTGCCAAGTCCCTTCCCCACTCCCACCCTGGTGAAAATCACAGCAGCCATGTGTGGGGTGGGAAGAGGCCAGGGTGGAGATAAGGTGTTCTGTGCTGCCACCCTTAAGCTCATTCCGTTGCTGGCTTTACTCCCAGACCATGCATCCTCTCCCCCCTTTGGCACACAGACCCATCAGGTTTTCTAAACTTGGGCAAGAATGAGCCCCTGACTTGGCCCAGCGGGCAGATCTGAGCATCATGGCACCAGGCAGACTCCCACCCTGCAGCAGGACCAGATTGAAGAGGCTCTCTCTGCCCCAGCATCCTCTTCTCACAGGGGGCAGCCTTGCCACACTCTCCCACTGATTTCCGCCCCCTTGCACTGGACGTGCCTAGCCTCCGCTGGAGTGAACGTGACCTGGGGCTGCTTCTCATCTAAATGGCTACCAAGCAGCAGGGTGATGTCTCCCTCCCCAGCAAAAAGAAAAAAAGCTTCCTTTGCTAGCTCCTGCCCCTACTGGACAAACGGAAGTATTTCGTGGCCACTCTGTCTACAGGAGGAATGCAGCCACTACCACGGTGTCCGCAGGCATGGAGAAGGGCATAGAGGTGGGCTTCATTTGGAATCAAGGAATGTGTCCTGGCCCCCGTTCTGCAGGGGGTTGGACTAGGTCACTTGGAGTCACTTCCAACTCTATGGTTCTAGTTTCTTCCCCGCTGCCAGGCCAGCTTCCTCTACCCATTTCTGCCCCAGCATTCCCAACTCTTCCTGCAAGCTGGTCCTGGGCCAGCTGTATGTGGCACCCGTTTCCTGCTCTCCCTCTACCCTGCCATCCCAACCATCTAGGCTGTAACATTCTTCTGTGCTGCACCTGCTGCCTGCCCCCCCACCCCAAAATCTGGGGGGCCCTGCCACCTACCCTGCAAGCTCTACTCAGTGAGACTTTGAGGATGTGTCTGAAGAGAGGAATGCATTTACCTGCTGCTGTCATGCCCGTGGTTCAGGCCTGCCTATGTGCCTCCCCCTCCACATACCCTGCACTCGTACGTACACAGATCTACCTGCCCTGTCTCCACAGCTTCATGCTAGTCCTGTGGAAAGGACTGCAGAGAAGGTGGCTTGATGCAAAGCCTGGGTATGCCCCTGCTCCTGCACAACCAGTGTGGTGTAGTGGTTAAGAGCGGTGGACTCGTAATCTAGTGAACTGGGTTCGATTCCCTGCTCCTCCACATGCAGCTGCTGTGTGACCTTGGGCTAGTCACACTGCTCTGAAGTCTCTCAGCCCCACTCACCTCACAGTGTTTGTTGTGGGGGAGGAATGGAAAGGAGATTGTTAGCCACTTTGAGACTCTTTAAAGGTAAAGGGACCCCTGACCATTAGGTCCAGTCGTGGCCGACTCTGGGGTTGCAGCGCTCATCTCGCTTTATTGGCCGAGGGAGCCAGCATGCAGCTTCCGGGTTATGTGGCCAGCATGACTAAGCCGCTTCTGGCGAACCAGAGCAGCGCACGGAAATGCCGTTTACCTTCCCGCCGGAGCAGTACCTATTTATCTACTTGCACTTTGACGTGCTTTCGAACTGCTAGGTTGGCAGGGGCAGGGACCGAGCAACGGGAGCTCACCCCGTTGCCGGGATTCGAACCGCCGACCTTCTGATCGGCAAGTCCTAGGCTCTGTGGTTTAACCCACATTGCCACCTGAGACTCCTTGGGGTAGTGATAAAGCAGGATATCAAATCCAAACTCCTCTTCTTCTTCAACCCTAAAAGCTGGAGGAGTGAGAGCTCTCTTCTGCTTCAGCCACCGCAAGGCCCACAACTCTGTGCCACAGCCCTGGGTCTCTCAGAAGCTACTACAGGTAGTTTAAGTCATGCAAGGCAGCTGCATTTATGCCAAGGGACAGGAGCCTCCTAGCCGGCCCCTTCTGTCTTGGGCATAGAGGCCAGGCTCTGCAAAGGATCACCTTGGGAGTGCAGCCACTTCATGGGCAAGATCCAGGCTGCTCTGTCGCTTTCCATACCCAGACAGGCTTTCTTTCTTTATGAGCCAAACAACCGTCTCAACCCAGACTGAGCAGCGAGAGCAAGGAGAGCCAGGACAGGAGGAGACTAGGCTGTCTCTACACTGCCACACATTTCTGCTCACCAAGAGATGAGAAGCACCTGCCCACCCCCATCTCCTCCTCCTGGAGGTTTTTTGCCCATCACCATCACACTCCCCCTGCCCCAGGGAGCACACAAGTGGTTGTGTGCAATACACAAGCACCCGTGCCTGTTGAACTACCAGGGCCCACAAGTCAGCACAGTTGGACTACGTGATCCTTTGGGCTCCTTCCAGATTGTATGATTCTAGGAACACAAACCAATGTTGCACAGGCTGCTAGACATCAGCAGGGAGTTGCAGGGTTGGTTTCTGCTGGGGTGGAAAAGATCTCTCTCTCTCTCTCTCTCACACACACACACACACACACACACACACCCCTAAAGCAAGAGGGGGGCACTGTCCCAGTGAGCACCTTCCTCCACAAAATCTACCAGCCCTTAAGTGGTGGCTTCTCACTGACTGGTAAAATTACTGAAATCTAGAGGTACTTTTCATCAGGCTATTTAAAGAGGGGGAAGAGTTTGCCAAGGAGGAGAGGGGTGCTTCAAGCCACACTTCCAAGGAACATTCCCCAATCCAGACCAGCGCCAGTCCTACCTGTCTCACTTAAGGGGTCCTGCACTGCACCAGCAAAAACCTCCCATCCACAATGCTGTCCTGGCACTTTTCAGTCTAGTAAGGGTGCTGCCATTGCATTGTGGGACGGAGAGCAGAAGAGCCTGGAAGGGTTCACTGCCCTTGGTGGGGTGGATCAAAGCAGCAGCAGCAGCCTAGGCCCAAGCAAGTTTATCTTTTGAGTCAGGAAGATGAAGAGAGAGGTGCTTTCCCTCCATCTGGCGCCTTCCAACTGCTTTTGATGGCAGCTCCCACCAACCCCAGCACAATTCCAGTGTGCTGGCCGGAGCTCAAGGGAGCTGGAGCCCCAAACATCTGGGAAGCAGCAGGACAGCACCCTGGCCCTGAAATCCAGCCACCAAGACTGCCCAATGAGCCATTCCCCAGGGCTGTGGGAGAAACTGCCTTTCCTGGCTCAGGAGCCCAGTGTTCAGCTCACGCCTTTTCCCTCCACACAGCCCCTGCCATGCTGCCCCCCCCTTACATTTCCTCCCTCCTGGCCGCTCCACTTTGTGCAAATGTAAAGAATGTAATTTATTAGAAGTCACCGGCCTCTACTTGCTTTTCACTGCTATTCTGTGAGCATATCTATAAATAAGGACCTCCTAGTGCGAAGAGCGGCCTACCCTATTCCACCACCCACTTCGGCTGATGTCAGAATCTGTGTGAAAATGATTTCCTCTCTAACCCCCACCCCCTTTTAATTAAATGTGAAGTGGCTTTATTCAAAAAGGTCTTGTCCTTGCTTTGTTATTTGTTTGTCAGGACTGATGTAAGAGCTGCACACACTGTTAAATCCTTTCTAGCCTCTCCTCTGTTTATTATTTCATAAAAACTATGCACCGTTTGATCATTAAAAACAAAACAAAGCCTCCAAGCAATTTACAAACAGAATGAAATAAAATAATTACTAGCAAAAACCCTAAAGCAAAACAATAAATTGAAAACAGATTAAAACATATAGCAATATTCTACATGTCTGGGTAGCCTTGTCTAAATAAAAATCTTCTGGGCACAGAACCAGAAAGAGTACAGTGGAAGCACCTGCCTGATATCAAATGGCAGGGAATCCCAGAGTGTAGCCGCTGCCACACTAAAAAATTAATTTCTTACAAATACGAAATGAGTATTATATGGAACCTGTAACTGTTCCAGTTCTGTCAATTGAGTGGGTATCTATGCGCTAATGTGATCTTGCAAGTAGTGCAAATCTCTGAGCAAAGGTGTTCTATGCTGACAAGGCCTCACTCTGTCAGCAATCTTGCTGCAGCATTCTGCACTAACTACAGCTTCCAGATCAAGCGCAAGGGAAGCCCCACACAGAGGGCTTTGCAGCGTTCCAGTCTGGAAGTAACCAATGCAGGAAAAAGTGAGAAATGCTCACTAAGAAAACGTTTGGATGAGGATAGAGGGAACTGGTCATTTTTCAAGCCCTCCCTGGCACATTCCTCCTAAAAAAAAAATTAAAAAAAAGACACTGCCCAGCCACTTCTAAGACAACAGACCACAGGCACTAGAAGAGAAATCTAGCAATCTACTCTGAGACTGCACACTATTCTTCCTGAGCCAGACTGGGCCTTCAGGTAACTGCACATACAACCTGCTGAAAGAACACAGAAGAAGCTGCTGGATCAGGCCACGGACCCATCTAGTCCAGCACCCTGTTCTCACAGTGGCCAACCAGATGCCTCTTCTGGGAAACTTGCAAGCAGGATTCAAACACAATCACATTTTCCCCTCCTGTGGTTTCCACCAGCTGGAATTCAGAAGCATTGCTGCCTCCGACTATGCAGGCATTGTGGCTGGCTGCCATCGATAGCCCTCTGCTCCATGAATGTGTCTAATTCTCTTTTTAAGCCTTCCAAGTTGACAGCCAACACCACTTCCTGCGGGAGCGAGTTCCATAGTTTAACTATGTGCTGTGCAAAGAAAAATGCTCACCAAGAAAATAGCACGAGTAAAGGGTTTTATTTCATCGAAATCCAGCCAAGCTCCTGGACCAGCCACCATTTTGATGATAAGACCACATTCCCAGGGCCATGCCTACCTGCCATGCCAATCACTTATCAGTCTTCCTAATGGGATTCAGTTGAGAATTACTTTGCATGGGAGGCGATTTAGATTTCGTTCTTTTCAAGGTCATTCGACAATGACCTGGTCGTGTCGGTCCAGCTTCAGGCATCACCCACAAAAGGCAGGCTGATAACAGGAGCTCCACCAACCCATTATTTCAGCCAGATCCATTTGTCGCCAGCCTCAGCGTTGTAGCCTTGTTCGTATTTACGTCCAGGAAGCTGCAGTAGAAAGCACAGAAGATCCATGAGGATAAGGGCACAGCTTCACTCTTGTCATCACTCCCCTGAAAACATAAGAGCAGGCCTGCTGGATCAGGCCAAAGCATCCTGTTCCCACTGTGGCTAGCCAGGTGGCTATGGGAAGGGAGACCCGAGCGCCACAGCAGTTTTCTCCTGAACTTTAGATTCCCGGCAAGTGACATTCAGAGGCATACCGACTCCAGGAAAACAGGCAGAAGAATATTGTCGCTGTGGCTCGTAGCCATAAACAATTCCCTTTTCAAAGGTGGTGGCTGCCACGACATCTTGTGAGAGCCAATTCCACGGTGGCGGCACAGCATTAAAAAGTTCTTCCTTCGGCTTCTCCAATGTTTAGCTTCACTGCATGACCCCATTAAGGTAAAGGGACCCGACCATTAGGTCCAGTCGGGGCCGACTCTGGGGTTGCGGAACTCATCTCGCTTTACTGGCCGAGGGAGCTGGCATACAGCTTCCGGGTCATGTGACCAGCATGACTAAGCCGCTTCTGGCGAACCAGAACAGCGCACGGAAACGCCGTTTACCTTCCCGCCAGAGCGGTACCTATTTATCTACTTGCACTTTGACGTGCTTTCAAACTGCTAGGTTGGCAGGAGCAGGGACCGAGCAACGGGAGCTCACCCCGTTGCCGGGATTCGAACCGCCGACCTTCTGATCGGCAAGTCCTAGGCTCTGTGGTTTAACCCACAGCGCCACCCGCATCTCTTATGACCCCATTAGGTTCTAGCATTATATGAGAGGCAGAGAAAGCTGCTCTCATTCCACTTTCTCTATACTATGCATGGTTTTATGCACCTCTTGTCATGTTCTCATCACACACACACACTCTTCTTAAGTGTGTTGTCATAATAAAATGTTCCTTTCTCCTTGGAAAAAGCCTGACCACGTGGGCACGAGGTGGTAGCCATCCTTCATAGGGAGCTGTTCCAGCTTCATGATATTTTGGTTGCCCTTTCAGAGCCCTTTGGAGGATGGCAAACAGAACTGAACAGAGTTTTTCAACATAGGGTTTTTTTTTAGCAGGCTGTGGAAAACACTGACCCCGCAAACTTATAATGGACTGATAGCCATTCCCTCTCCTCTCTGGTTGTCTCATAAGAATATTAGAAGAGCCTGGCTACTGGATCAGGCCAATGGCCCATCTAGTCCAGCTTCCTGTTTTCACAGTGGCCAGCCAGATGCCTCTATGGGAAGCCTGCAAGCAGGATCTGAGAATGAAAGCCCTTTCTCCTCCTGTGGTTCCCAGCAACTGGCATTCAGAAGCATTGTTGTCTCTGACTGTGGAGGCAGAGCATAGCTAGTAAGCCATCAACAGTCCTTTCCTTCAGAAAATTCTCTAATCCTCTTTTAAAGCCATCTAAGTTGGTGGCCATCACTGCCTCCTGCGGGAGAGCCAAAGTTTAAGTGCTGTATGAAGAACCGCAGCTGCAGATCTCCAGAGAATCCTTTTTAAGAAAACTGCAAGTTTCAGAATTCTTGGGGGGGATTGGGCGCAAGTTATTGTTTCATAACAGTGTACATTTAAAAAAAACATTTTTTACATTCATTCTATTAAAATAATTCAACATTAAAACATATTACAAATATACAAACATACATTTTATACAATCCTTAAAAATATTCATACATACCCACACTCAATCCCACACATACTTTTCCCACCACCATCCCTCACCCCACCCTTGTGTTAGACTTCCAATCTACTCAATTGCAATTTCTTTCCACTTCTATTACTTTCTTTCACACACTTTTAAACCAACTTTCTACTTCTTTTTCCGTTGCACATTGTTACCCATCTTATTTAGTATTTCAGTATTTATAACGGAACTTATTTATTCTAATAGGAGTTCTGATTTTTCAATATGATTTTGCAAATATCCTTTAAACACCTTCCAGTCCTTGTCTATCTTCTCTTTTGAGATCCTTCCGATATGGATATATTGTAATACTCCAATAATTTGGCAAGCCACTCTGTATTATACCACTTTTCCAATTTTTCCAGTTGTACATTTTTGTGTGTGCAAAATACCACCTCTCTCAGGCTACAGATCTAAAAGCTGAGCTGAGGATCAAACAACCTCATTTTAAAAATTGCTGAATTGAAAAAGACGGGTGGTATGTACAAGGCACCTGAAGTATCCGAGCATAAAACCAAAAGAACATTGACAAGATGAAGGTTCACAGCCCATCACCATGAAAAAGTACCAGCATGCTGGACCTTAAACCTAAAATATGCAGGATGTCTCTTGGGAGTTCCTCTTCTGCCACCTTCCAAAATTACATTTTGCTGTACCACCACTGAATGTTCTCCTCTTACCTCCTTGTATTCAGTAAACGCTTTGTCAGCATCGAGGCCTCCCACTGTGATTTCAGGTATGTAGAAAGGGAGAGTAGTGGGAAGGATCACACTGTACTTGTCCTGTGCCCTAACATGCAAAAAATAACAACAGCAACTTGGTTATGCTTACTGAAAAGGCAGCAGCTTTGGGAATTCACACTGGGGGGGGGGGGAGAGAGAGAAAAATGACAGGTTTTTTGGGGGGGGGGTAAGGAGATAAGATGCTCCTTTCAATCTATCAACATCAGAGTTTACCACCCACCCACTCACCCAAAAGCAGGCCAGAGTTCCACAGAGCAGGATAGACAAGCAGCTTTTCTCCTTTCTCGGCTTGGGCTTGAATTAAGTACCAGCTTCAAAGGGTGCTTGCTGCCTCTCTGCATGAGTCACTACTCTGCTTTGCCTCTGCACAGGGTGGGCATCTCTACCTAGCAACTGAGTGGCCCATTAACTAGGGCACAGAAATGCAGCTGTATTGTCCATAGGAGAGGCCCACTGCACCTCTGCAAGTCATTGCTCTTGGCTGCTAATCAGAGGGCATAAAAAACCAAGGTTAGCATCCCCTGAGGGGAAGGCAATCCCCACTGTGAAGCACCTCCAACTTCAATCCTAGATAAAAAAATAAAAATATATCAAGAGTATGCCTTGATAATCCAATTGGCAAAAATTTATAAATCAAATACCTGTTGGAGATGCAAGAAAGAAATAGGAACAATGTTTCACATGTGGTGGGAATGCCGACCTATTAAACAATTTTGGAATGAAATATATGAAGAAATCAAAAAGATGTTTAAAATATCTTTTAGTAAAAAACAGGAGGTATTCCTTTTAGGAATAATTACAAACGATATTCCTGGCAATCAAAGGAAAGTTTTCCTCTATGCGACAACAGCTGCCAGGATGCTCATAGCAAAAAACTGGGAGGGGGGGAAATCCCATCAATAAAAGAAAGGCAAATTAAACTTTGTGAATATATAAATTTGGCAAGATTCACAGCATTCTTAAGGGGACAATCAGACCAAAAATTAGCAAAAGAATGGGATTGTGTTAAATAATATAAGAAAAAACATTGCATATCAGTATGTAACGAATGAAGCTTTGCAGGGTTAAAGAAATTGAAAAACGGTGCGAAAGGTATAAAGATAGAGGTAATTTACATTAGACACAACAATTCAGAAAGATTAAAAATTTTGAGGTCTCAAAACAGAGGAAGGAAGTCAATATGTACATAAAGATTATTATGATGGCATGGTTTTCTTTGTAGGTATGGTTTTGTTTTGGGTTTCTTCTTCTTTTGGATTTTATGTTTGTAATTTTTGTTGTAATTTTGCATTGGGGGGGGGGGGAAATAATCCAATATATAGGAAACACTGCTGTATGTATTCAATTCTGAAACATTAAAGCTGTGCCACACTCCGCAGCAGGAGGCGGCTCTGAGATGCTTCTGTAGAAAGAGATGCAACATGAAAGGAGACTAGTTAGAAAGTCCATCCTTACAGAACCCTCAAGTGATGAAAAGAGACATCGTCCTGTTCGGGCCAAGGTCCCTTGTTGAACTTCAGGTACTCAATATCTTCTATCACCTGCCAAGAGAAAAGGATTAGCATCAATGCAACCAGCCAGCTCTCCACAAGGACATCTGAGCTTCTTTGCTACCACAAGGCTGCAAGGCCAAGATGACCAAGGGGTAAATGCGGCACCACAGACATTAAAGTACGGAGTTTCGATGGGTTTTTAAAAATCAGCTTAACCTGGAGAACGAACTGGAATGAAATGCGGTGGGAAGTCTAAAACAGGCACCCCCAACCTGCGGCCCTCCAGATGTTTTGGCCTACAACTCCCATGATCCCTAGCTAGCAGGACCAGTGGTCAGGGATGATGGGAATTGTAGTCCAAAACATCTGGAGGGCCGAAGGTTGGGGATGCCTCGTCTAAAATCTGCAACAAGGAACTCCATTAAGTGCAGAGTTCAGGCAAGGTGATTAGAAAGGAAACGAGAGGCTGAGCAATTCCTGTTCCCAGCAAGTCAATATCCTGTAACTCACCCCCCCCCCCATATTTTGGTTTACAGTACAATCAAATCTCTGCCTTGCTTAGAAGGTAAGGATGGTCTGTGTAGGGGGCAGCTCCAAGGGACTGGTTCAGATATACACATTTTTGCATCTATGTGCCATCCCTGGAATGGAATGCCCCCACCACAAGACACAATCATACTGCGATTTGCCTACCTTCCCAGTGGGAACACAAAGTGGCTAACAGTTCAGCATCACACGCACAGAAAAATAATAAAGCACAATATGAATAACTTCATAGCATAGACACCACTGCAGTATCACCAAGGAAGCCATCTGAGAACTTCTGCATGCAAAAGCGGTGTTCTTCCATTCAGCCATGAGCAGTCCCTTCGATCACTTGCAGGGGAAAGGACACTCTCCTCTGACCCTCACTGGAAGTCAAAGGGACAGATTCTTGCCACCTACTTCCTACAGCTCCCCCAATACTCCAGGGGAAGAGGTGAAGGTGCATGTGCGATAAAACACACTAGGAATTCAAGGCCTTTTGTAAGCTTAATGCAACACTTGCTCCAGGGACGGCCACATTGCTTTTCTTAAAATCATAGAACTGCAGAGCTGGAAGGAACCCCAAGGGTCATCTAATCCAACCCCCTATAATGCAGGAATCACAGCTAAAGAATCCCTGACAGATTGATAAAACAATAAAAACATCCAAAAACCAATTCTGATATAGATGCAGACTGGGAAATTCCCTACTTGAAAGGCTTGTTGCACAAAGACCTGTCAGCTTCCAGCTGATGCAGTTAGTTCACTCCCACTTCCACAGAAACCAAGAGGGAGGAAATACAATGGAATAAAGGAGAAATCTCTCTCTCTCTCTCTCTCTCTCTCTCTCTCTCTCACACACACACACACACACACACACACACCCGCCCTGGCTAGATCGAGCAGGCAGGGGGTGTTGGAAACGGCTTGCTCTGCTAGTCTAGCTGCACTTCTCTGAACATGCCCACTTTATTTCATCCTTCCTGAACCTGACAAAGCAAAGCTGGAAAGATGGACAATAAACACACAAGCAGCCTCCACCACCATCAGAGCAATGGAAGGGATCCTGCAAAAGAGGTCACACAAAGAGAGAGACAGCTCAAGGCAACTTACTTTTTCCACATGTTCAGCCTCGCTTGTGGTATACTGCAAGACCTCAGAAGTCTCACTAGAAGGAAACAAGGTAACATTAAATCACTTTATTTGATATGGAGGAAAATAATAATAGTAACAGTAACAGTAATAGTAATATAGTAATAGTAATAGTAATAGTAATAGTAATAATAACTTATTATTTATACCCCGGCCCATGTGGATGGGTTTTCCCAGCCACTCTGGGCGGCTCCCAACTGCATATTAAAACAATACAGCGTCAGACATTAAAAACTTCCCTAAACAGGACTGCCTTCAGATGTCTTCTAAAAGTCAGATAGTTGTTTATTGCCTTGACATCTGGTGGGAGGGCGTTCCACAGGGCAGGCGCCACTGCCGAGAAGGCCCTCTGCCTGGTTCCCTGTAACCTCACTTCTCGCAGCAAGGGAACCACCAGAAGGCCCTCGGCGCTGGACCTCAGCTGGAAGATGGGGGTGGAGACACTCCTTCAGGTATATAGGACCGATGCTGTTTAGGGCTTTAGAGGTCAGCACCAACACTTTGAATTGTGCTCGGAAACGTACTGGGAGCCAATGAAGATCTTTCAGGACCAGTGTTATATGGTCTCGGGAAACAAGAGGCAACCCCCAAATCACATACTGCATGTATGTCATGGAGTCGCTACAGAATGTGCCATATCCCAGAACTGCAGGAGATGAGAATGGATTCTGGAGGGGCAGCAGGACATCTCTGGGGTAACACAACAACCTTTCAACAACAACATGCTTGGGAGAGGGTGGGGTGGAGGGCGACAGCGGCTGAGAGACACAGCTGTAATCGCAGATTTTGGTGAGGCTCGTTTGACAACAAGCTGAGCCTTTAGTGTCATTGGCCCAGTCTTGTGGAATGCCCTGCCACTAGAGATTCAGCAAGCACCTTCTGTGCCAACTTTTAAATGCCTGTTGAAAACTTTTCTATGCCACCAGGCCTGTGCAGGCAATTAAGAACACATCCCTCCACAATGGTTAACTGATGCCTGCTTTTAACTTCTTTATGACTTTTATTGTATGGCTTTATGTTTAACTTCTGTGATAACTTTTTTTATGACGTAGTGGTACATAAACATTTTTATAAGAAATAAAGAAATAAATACGGAAGGGGAAAGCTACAAAATCAGAGAATTGTAGAGTTGGAAGGGACCCAGGAGTCATCTAGTCCAACCCCCAGCAATGCAGGAATCAAGAACAACTAAATATGCCTTGAATGTTTTCAATAACACAGAAAGGCGAGATATAAATTGTTTTATTAAATAAATTCCAACTTGCAGAATGATAGCCTAAAAACATACAAGAAACAAAATATTAGTTAAAAGTAAGAAATCCCTTGTTGAAATGGGTTAAGCAAGTACAGGAGTTAAGAATCTGGGAAGGTGGAGGATCCACAGCAGAAACAGAAAGGTGCAGCAAAACAGAATTTTTAAAAAAGAAGTAATTAAGTTAATCTCTTCAAAGGTAAGTGGAAGTGTCTGAAATAACGTGGCGGAAAAGAATGTGTAAATTGAGTTGTTTGGAAAGCAAAATTAAGAAGATGTAGATTTGGACAGGACAGGAAGGGGGCAAAAACAAATGCAGTGTGAAGATGAAGAACCAACTAAGACAGGCCACACCTGAAGATGTGGGAGTAGAAGTCCAGAAGCGACTTGAAATGGGGCAAAAAGAGCGCAGCCAGATGTGAACCTGGCAAGGGTGGCACAAGGCAGAGAAAGTAGAGCAAAGAGGGTTAAGACAGATCAGAATGGAAACACCCAAGAGGGAAGCACAATCCAGTTCTTTTCTTTCAGTTCTTTGACAGAGAGCAAAGCTGAGATTTGCACTGTAATTTAAAAGGCCAATCGTACATTAAAAACCAGAATACAAACAGTATGACACAAAGCTGCTGATGTACAGCGGTTTTACTAAACGGTGCTTGTTTCGTGTTAACACGTACTAACCTTATCTGAGGCAGGAAAGATTTCTTGTAGCCATCTTCAATGCTCTGAAGATACGCAGGTGATACTTTCTTTTCATACGGCTTTAAAATAAAATCAAATCACACATTCAAACTCAATGTGACCGAAGCTACTGCTGCTGTATTCATTTGACCAGCTGAAGTCATTTAACTATCACCTTTATTATAACATCTAGAATTTCCAGAGAGGCTTCAGAATTATAAAGTTGAGTATTTGTACCAATGCAGTGCTGATCAAAGTCAGAAGATGCACTTGTCCAGGCAGGTCTTTCCCTCTTGCCCTTTAGTAATACCAGTAGGGGAGGGACGAAAAGTCACACCACAAGATGCTTCTGTAACATTATTATTTATTTACTGCTTTCCTAACTCACCGTTTCCTCCAAGGCACTCAAGTGGCATACATGGTTCTCCCCACTCTGCTAGAGCAGAAGGAGATGGAAGTGGAACCACTCATTCCTTCCACTCAGCTGAGATCAGCTCCTCTCCCCCACCCTGAAATGTTCCCATTCCACCTGGCCATTGTAAGAAGAAACTGTGCAACTTTAACAAACAGTGTCTGGGTTTGCTTGTTTTCCTCTTCCCTCCTCATCCCCTTTTCCTTTTGCCTTGTATGTTTTAATTATAAACCCCTAGGGCATGGACTGCCTTGTTTTATTGCCTTCTGTAAACCACTCTGCAAACCTTTTCAGCCCAAGAGGTTGGCAAAAATGCTTCATATAAATAAGGAAGCAAGCCGACTTGCAGAGTTAAAACGTAATATATTCCTACGAGGGCAGTCTTCCACACCCTAAAGTGATTTGTAGGCACCACAAGTTCTACACTTCTGGAGAAGCAGCACTCTTTGTCAGACTAATACACTAAGCCCGCAACTCACGTGGGGGTTACAACCCTGGGATCACACCTAAAGCCAAAATCGCATGTAGTCAAAACACACTGGGTTCAATGGTCGGTGGGATGGCCAAAGTCTCTCCCCCCCCCCCCCCGTACACTCTCTTGCTTTCCACCTCTTTTATTTGTTATTTTGCCAAGGTGATAAAGCTGAATGTGCACAAGTTAAATGTGTGTAAGTTGCGGGCTTATAGAACACAATATTATTCGCCCGCCCAAACCAAGCATACCTTGCCTCTCTCTTCAATCCTTTTAATTACTTCTGAGACAGGTACGTCAATATAAATGGTCAGGTGAGGGGGCAAGAAATCAGAAAGACTAAGATCCTTCATTGTATCGTAGTGCTCCACGCCTAGAAAGAAAGCCAGCAAGAGAATGTTTTCGTCAGCTAAAGGCACATCTTGTTTCAGGCAGAGAAAATGGAAAGTTTTACACCAGCTATTCAAACCACTCTGTAGCAGATGCGTACTGAAATGTCCCACTGTATCACATTGTGCCTGTGAGACCACCTTTGGAGAGTCAAAAAATTAAAAATCGCTTGCAGATGACCCAGCAAGTCCCCTTCCTCCTGCTGCAACTCTCTCTGCTCCCTCATTCTCCTACCCAAGAGCCAGGAAGCTATGCGGTTAGATCAGCACACGCCAAGAACACAGCAACTCTTTGTACAAGGACAAGCCAAGGAGCTCCCTCATTGCCTAGCTCAGAGGTCATAGTGTGTCTGCCTTGCAAGTAAAAAGTCCCAGATTGCGCTATATAATGTATGGATTAGGTACAAAGATCTCCTAGAAAGGAAAACACCCAGGTGGATATTCCCAATGGAAACAAAGGCCCAGAAAAAGTTAAATATGGAAAACAAATGGTTGAGATATTCGGATTTACTGTTGGAAGATAATGAAGGATTTAAATTAAAACCATTTGATCAAATTAAAGATAAACTGGATTGGTTACAATATTATCAAATTAATGAATTGTATAAGCTTGATAAGAAAAATGGTTTTGCAACGGAAAAAACCAAATTGGAAACGGAGTTGTTAGATACTAAAGTTTAGAATTTGTCTAAAATGTATAATTTGTTGCTGGAGTGGCATACAAAGGATGAACAAGTTAAATGGGTAATGACTGACTGGGCAAGAGATGTTGGACATAATATAATGTTGGAAGATTGGGAAAGGTTATGGAAGAAAGGGGTTAAGTTTACTGCATGTACTGTATTAAAAGAAAACATCATGAAAATGATGTATAGGTGGTACTTAACCCCAGTAAAATTGGCAAAGATCTACCACATGAATGATAATACATGTTGGAAATCTAGAGAGAAAGAAGGTACTTTTTTCACATGTGGTGGACGTGTCCCAAGGTGAAAGACTTCTGGGAAAAGATTTATAATGAATTGGAAAAAAATGGGGGGGGGGGAATCCCAGATCAATTCCCTGAATCTCCAGGGAGGGTTGGGAGAGACTCCTACCCAACAGTAAATTCCTTCTGCTTACATGATGATGCTATATCACAACCCCCCCCCCAAACACACACACAAATACCACAGTGGTCATGGGCAGAGCAGAGGGAGGTAAGTTTCAGGTGTGGGAGAAAAGTGGAGAGAGAGACCTTAGAGTTGGGCTCCCCTGTTCCAGTCCTACCTTCTTCCAACAGGATTCGGGCCTTGTTTGCTCGCCCCACATAATCCAAAGCAGTACCGATGATGGCTGGGTTATAAATCTTTTAAATAAATAAAAAATTCAAACGACGACTTACACCTCTTGTGGATGTAGCCTTGCTTATACATCGCCTCCAAGAACACGAAGTCACTGTAGGGGGAGCGCTCCAGAACCACTCCTTGCCCTGAAGTTAAACAGGGATCACAACTTCAAAATGAGAAACACCATCACATATTATTCATACAAGTTATGGGGTGTGGGCTTAGAGCGAGGCTAAGTTTTTATTTAGGCAACCTTTATTTAAAGCTTGTGCTCCTCAAGGCTGCTTCTTATTATGATTTTCTCCCAGTTTGCAAAGCAGCATTATGCATGCAATAATTAATTTCTTGACACTACATCCTAAAGCCCACATGTTCAAGGTCTGCTAATCACAGGAAGAACCTGCAATTGTATCTTAAAGTTGGCAGGAAGTGCAGTGCTCTGCTTTGGCAAACCACTCAACCCTCCAGATCATATTTGTTCAAAATACAATTGGATCTTATACAGGAATTATGTTCTAGGGGTGGCACATATACACCAAAATATGCGTACTCAAACCACCCTATTTACTCTTCTGGAAACGTGTACCAAACAGGCCTTGCCCACCAAGCAAGGCAGAGAACTTTTAAGCAGGCAAGGCCAGCTCAGTGTGTTAGCTCTGGGGTGCTTCTGCAGGACCATCCGAGCTCTCATGAGATCTCACAGGGCTGTCCCCAGGCTTCCAAAGCCAGCACGCCAAGAAAGCCTAGCCCAGCAAGGAAGGTAGAAAGTTTAAAAGCTCTTTTAACTCTAAGGAGTTCATTTCACTTTCTTGCAATATCTCCATTGCTATACCAGTCTTGGCTTTTGAGTCAATATAGGCAAATATAGGCAGCTATTGGGGGGCATTAAGTTCAGGTTCTAAAATAACTTAGCTGCAATCTTTGTGTTAAGAACATTCACTCATCATGGCATAAAGTAAGTCGTCAAGGTGCTTTTAGTGTCACTTGTGAACAGGACCAGACCAAGCCATTTTTATCCCTAAAGAGGAGTTTACTCAAAATGGCACTCCACTGGCCTAGTAATGAGCCAAACCTATTTATCTCCAACTCAACTGCTCTTAATAACAGTTGTTGTTGTTGTTGTTGTTGTTGTTGTTGTTGTTGTTGTTGTCATCTCCCCGGTCTTGGCTGGGGAGGGCGGGGTATAAATAAAAATTTATTATTATTATTATTATTATTATTATTATTATTCACTCCTGAAAAAACATGTGTGCATTTAATTTGCTAAATTTCAACCAGCCTGTCTTCAATCATGCAAGTTGCAATTGCACAAGTACCACTTCTTAAAACGTTCTAGTCTCCATCAACCTGGTATCTGCAATGTCCAGGAAGCCCGCAGCCAATGAGACTTGTAATCCAAAACATCTGGAGGGCACCAGGTTGAAGAAGACTGAAGAACCAACTACGGCTGGCTGCTGCTCTGTGAATTCCCAGTTATGTTTTCATTTTGCCACATTTTCTCTAAACAGAATCCAAATTTCAATTAGTAAGTTTATTTAGGAACAAAAGGAACTACATTACCTGTGGTCAGCAGGTGTTCCAGGGCATCAGAATACTGTAGGAGGCGGTTACTGAATAACCAGGCTTGAAGCCGATACGAGTTTCCATCTGGGTGTTTAGGACTGCTGTAAAATTTCTCCAGGCTACAATTTCCGCTGAATTTTGAATCCAATATTGTTCCATCTCCTGTGACCCTGTCCACATAATGAATATCTGCTTCTGGAAAGTATCGCAAACCTGGAAAGAGCAATCAAAGATTTGAAAGGGAAAGCTAGATATTGATGTTCATCTTAAGCCACTCCAGAATACAAGCTCAATTGCGTCTCTATACACATGCAAGGACTTTCTTTACGTTATCTACACAGCACTCTTCAACAAAGTTCCATTCCAAACCTACTTTTCAGAAGCGAACCAATGCAAGACAATTGGAGGTCTCTGTTTTTAAAATAGTCTTCTCAAATCCCATCTTCTCCAGATGGCCACTGTTGTATATTTATTTATTTTATACACCTTATGTCCTGAGGGATCAGGATGGATCAAAGTGTAATATAACACTAAGACCCCATTATCTAGGCTATTAAAGGTAAAGGTAAAGGGACCCCTGACCATTAGGTCCAGTCGTGACCAACTCTGGGGTTGTGGCCAGCATGACTAAGCCGCTTCTGGCGAACCAGAGCAGCACACGGAAAGGCCATTTACCTTCCCGCCGGAGCGGTACCTATTTTTCTACTTGCACTTTGACGTGCTTTCGAACTGCTAGGTTGGCAGGAGCAGGGACCGAGCAACGGGAGCTCACCCCGTCGCAGGGATTCGAACACCGACCTTCTGATCGGCAAGTCCTAGGCTCTGTGGTTTAACCCACAGTGCCACCCATGCCCCTATCTAGGCTATTAGAAGTTGATTAAAATTTTTTTTTGTTAATTTAGAAAGTGTTTCTTTTTTAAAAAATTTATTTATTTATTTATTTATTTATTTATTTGACAAGTAAAAAACACACACAAAAAAACGAATACCAAATTACACACAAACTACAAAAATAACCATAGACACATAATTTTCTTGGCAAACAATAAAACATCTATTGGTCTTAACACTAAAGACCCAACTTCCCATCTATTCCATATTTCAAATTCATATTACGTATTGGCAATACACATTTTTGTCCATAATTAAACTTATTCTCAATAAATCTAATTTCTTCTATCTACCTAGCAACTATCACTGAAGTTCCTCGAATGCTGCAACAGAATTTAAACTACTATATTTATTTTTCAGATATTCTTTGAAAACCTCCCATTTAGAAACAAATTCCTGTTTTGATTTATTCTTTATTTTTTCTGATAAACCATCTAATTCGGCATATTCTGTCTTGTATAGAGGGGATTTCATTACTCTTCCATTTTGCTGCGATCAAAACAGAAAAGTGTTTCTGATTAACAACAGATTCTTCAAGTTATTAATTATGCTTAAAATAAGCAACCAAAATTCCACAGGGCTGACAGATACTTTCTCATACAAGGCATTTCTCCTCCTCCATCACATATTAGGGAACATCTCTTGTGAGGCAGCACTTGCCAAAACATAGACACACATTTATAAACAAAGATGGTTTGCTGTTTACAAAGACAGGCAGTGTCGTACAATGGTTAGAGTATCAGACTAGGGCCTGGGAGAACAGGAGTCAAATACCCACTTGGCCATGAAGCTCACTAGGTGACCCAGGTCAGGTTCTGCCTCACAGGGTTGTTGTGGGAGTTAAATGAAGAGAGGAAGAACTATGCACCTTAAGCTCCTTGGAGAAAAAGATGGAATATAAATGCAATGATGCAATAGTTCCACTTCGTCTCCAAACGTATGTAGATTTGACGCAGAAAATATAACTTGTAACTAGTTTGCTATGGTTTTGTTAATTGTGCAATAGGCCTAGATGAAATGAACCCTCCAACCCAGAGCCAGCCATCAAAAGTCAACCAGAATGAAGAGGGCTGTCATTGATACATAGCTGCTTCCCAAAGAAGCAGCAACAGAAACTCACACCCAAAGCTCCGATACAAAAATTAAATAGAAACAGGGTGGGTGTGCAAAAAAAATATCCCCCACCTCCGCTTGAATAGCCAAAGACCTAGTTTAAGAGGAATGCTTTTGTCTGCAACCTAAAGATATGTAACAGTGGTACTAGGTGAGCCTCCCCCAAGGAGGGCATTCCACTACCCAAAAGGTTACAAATTATATGTGAGTTCCAACAGCAATACAGAAGTACATGCCTAGCTTCTCTGCTACTTGCTGTGCAAGCTTGCCCTTGCCACTTCGTAGATTGCCATCCACCGTGAAGACTTTGCTGTATTCATTCAACCTTGGAGTAGTTCTCTCTCCCAAAAAATATGCCAGCCAGTTATACCGTAGGCTGCACCGGGAACTCACATGAAGCCTTGCCTAGAAGGGGAAAATCAGATTGAATTAACCATATTTAGGATTTAATGTTCTGCCATATTAACATTATATGCAACAAAACCATACAGTGGGGGGGGGGGGGTTGGAGGGGGGACCACAGTATTGACCTAACTCTGACAGAACTTTTTCAAAAAGAAACATTAGACGTCATTAGATAGCTTTATACTGGTTTCACCAGAAATGCAATAGAACACTATTATTTATTTCTTGTTTATTAATTGCAATTGCATCCCAACTTTTCCCCTCAAGGAGCTCAAGGTGGCATACATGGCTCTGCTGCTTCTCATTTAATTCGTAAAACAATCCTATGGGGTAGGTTAGGCCCGGGGTCACACCCACTGAACTACGAGGCTGAGTGGGGATTTAATCCCTGGCCTCCCAGGTCTTAGTCCAGCACTCTAACTACTATATCACACTGGCTCCTTACAATGAACAGAGCCCTCCCCAGTTTTAACTGAGCTTCCTTTCATTGGACTCAGCTATACAGCTGCAAACAAAACGTTTTAATTGTGTTTTAAGTGCGATATACAATGTGACACAAGATGGCAATGGTGAGCCTTATGGAAAATTCAATGTACAGTGGTGCCCCGCAAGACGAATGCCTCGCAAGACGGAAAACCCGCTAGACGAAAGGGTTTTCCGTTTTTCAATGCACTTCGCAGGACGAATTTCCCTATGGGCTTGCTTCGCAAGACGAAAATGTCTTGCGAGTCTTGAGATTTTTTTTCGCGCCCCCCCCTTTTTCTAAGCTGCTAAGCCTTTAATAGCCTTTTAGCAGCTAAGCCGCTAAGCCTTTAATAGCCGCTAATAGCGCTAATCCGCTAAGCCGCTAATAGGGTTGCTTCGCAAGACGAAAAAACCGCTAGACGAAGATACTCGCGGAACGGATTAATTTCGTCTTGCGAGGCACCACTGTATTTCTAAAAACGCTTTTAAAAAAGCATTTTCAAAACGGTTTTTATATATGTGTAGATTCCACCATTAATACCAGCATGTCACCAATTGTCACATTCACAAATTAAGATGGATTCAAACAATCATACAATGACTGAAATACTGCCAGCAACAACTTAATAGGCAAAATTTTCTATAGGTTCTGCACACCTTAAGGGCCACCTTCTCCCCTATCTACTGTCTTATCTGTCTTCTTCAATAACTGAAGTTCTGATACATGTGCTCCCAAATAGCTGAAGTTCAACAGGAACTAAATAGGATCAGGGCCTTCTCAGTAGGAGCACCAACGTCTGACAAGGAAGCCTGCAGAGGCCCCAAACTGTCTTCAGACAACAGCAAACTTTATTTTGTCTCAAGATAAAGCAGGACATAAATATTTCAAACCAATACCATTGGTACCAACTAGAAATCTCAAGTTTCTGTCACACAAGAGATCAGTATCACATTTCACATCAGTTACAAAGATGACAGCTACTTTGCCCCCTCTCCATATCATATTAAAAAAGGACAATTATTAAAGAGCAAGGGTTGCTTGCAATATTACCAACCTTATCTGAGGCATCTTAATGACTTTTCTATGTAAACCTACAACTCCATGGTATGTGTGTGTGTGTTTTTTAAGCATGAGTCTTAAGCTCATTAAGTGATTCCCTAAATCTGCACTTAGCTAAAAGCACTACTTCCCTGAAACGAAAAACATAATCCCCTCAACACCGAAACCCCCTCAGAAAATGCCTCTTGGGTGACAATGTTTGCCATCTACTGTAAACTCTCCAGGTGGATGCTTACGTTTGGCAATGACCTTTACCCAAACCGCTTTGCGGCGGTATATAAATACAGTAAGCAAAACAAGCAATCTGCAAAGCGCTGTTTTAAAAAGGTAAGTAAATTGACTATGTATTGGGGGCGGGGCTGGGGCAGCTTCCAGTCCATTAATTCCTACAGTGGTTTCTGTCGACCAAAGCGATGCGGCCCCAATTCCAACCCGAGGTGGGCCTGCTCGCCATCCTTCCTCCCCGTCCACCTCGCAGGGTGGGAGCCTGGGGGGGGGGGGCCTAGCCTACCTCACAGGGTTGTTGTGGGAGAGGGAGAACCGAGGGCGGGCGACACCTTGAGCTCCTCTGAGGGAAAAAGGCGGGTCCACAAGGAAGCCTTTCCCCCCCCCTTCCTACTCACCACCCTGAGCGAGCTGAGTCCCGCGCGGGCCCCGCCAGCCCGCAGCACCGGCGCCAAGGACATGGCGGCCCTCAAGGGTAGCGGCGGCCGCGAGAGACAGACAAGCGCAGCTCCCAGAGAGGCCGCCGCCTCCCGCGCCGCCAAATCCGTCGCGCCTCGATGACGTCCTGCGGAGGCCGCGCCCCTTTCCGCCCACGGGCATTCTCGGATGGACCAATCAGGGCCTCCTGCCCTGCCTCTCCACGGTTGGGAAGGAACGGCCGCGGGCGGGCGGAGGGGAGAAAGGGCGCAGACGGCGCCCTGGGCGGGGAGGCTCCTCCTCTCTCCTCCCGCGGGGAAGCCATGGCTCTCCTGGGCCGCCTGGGAGCCCTCCTGCAACGGGCCGTGGAGACGGTGAGCGGCGGGGCGAGGGAGCGGAGCTGGGCTAGCGGAGCTGGGCTGGCTGCTTGGCTCCCTGACTGGCTGGCCGGCTGGTCAATCAGCTGATCAGGGAGCTGACTGGCTACCTGATTGGTTATCTGGCTGGCTGGCCACCTGGCAAACGAATTGATTGGTTGGCTGGCCGGCTGGCTAAGAAGCTGACTGTCAGGCTACCTGGCTGGCTACCTGACTACCTAATTGGTTGGCATGGGCATAGCCCCCCCCCCATCAATACAAATCTGAGGTTCTGCCCCCCTAACAAAAGCCTGCCCCCCCAAACAAAAATCCTGGCTATGCCCATGTTGGTTGGCTCTCTGGCTGGCAGGTGACCCACTCAGGTGGGGTCAGGGATGGAGCTCATTCCTTAGAAAACCACTTCCCTCTTTGTTCCCATCTGCCTGTCCTTTCAGGGTGGGCTGAGGAGCAGGACCAGATTTAGGTTTGATGAGGCCCTAAGCTACCGAAGGTGACAGGGCCCTTTCTATGTCCAACTGTCCTTTGTCAACAACAAACTGTCACTGTTTTTTTGTGTTGAATACAGTGGTTCCTCTGGTTGTGGACGGGATCCGTTCCAGAGCTCCGGTCAGATCCCGAGGTTTCAGCAACCGGAGGTGCCGCTTCTGCGCATGCGCGCAACGTGATAGAGCATTTCTGCGCGAGCGGCAAAACCTGGAAATATACTTCCGAGTTTGCCACTTTCGCAACCCAAAGTTTACGTTACCCAAGGGCAACGTAAGCCAAGGTTCTACTGTATATGCTATATGCTAATTTATGGACCTAATAGGTATCTAAAGACATTTGCACATAACAAAATGTATTTTATCAAAGTAATTGTTGAACTGAAATACAATTAAGAAGTAGTATTGGGGGGGGGGGGCAAGAGAGTGGGGCCCTAAGCTATAGCTTGTTTGGCTTATATGTAAATCCAGCACTGCTGAGGAGGCATATAAGCAAGGGAACAGCGTGGGCCTTTCCCCTCACAGCAGCTTTCATCTCTCCCCCCGCCCACAGGAGGAGCCACGTCTGGACCTCCCGGCCGCCTTCACGGACCACTGGAAGGGCATCACCCAGTATTACCTGGAGACCACCGGTAGGAACCCCTGTGGCCATGAATGCCAGCACTCACTCCCTTTTGTGTGCAGCCACACCTCGCTTTTCTTCTTGTTGAGCCGTTGCTACTTCCTTTACCGTTGCTCTTACTGTTGATTGAAGGAAACGCAAAGCTTATGGTACACAGTTATTTTATGGAGGTGGAGGAAGTTTCTTAGATTAAGTTAGTTGTGATTCCTGCATTGCAGGGGTTTGGGCCAGATGACACTTTGGGTCCCTTCCAACTCCACAATTCTATGATTCTGTGAATGTTCTTTTCCGAAGGAAGGCAGGTGACATGTAGGCTGAAAGGGAAAATAATATATTTGTGGCCCGTTGTCCTGACCTGTCAGACCGGTGTGGCACACATTCAAATGAGGCTATATATGGAGTTGAGATGCTTATCTCCCACCTTCCTGCCCAAAAAGTACCCTGGAGACACTCTTATCAAAATGATAAGAAATCTTTCCCTTAAAAAACAAACAAACCATGAAATCAAGGTGAGGAAAGGGGAATCTATAGGGACAGAACGGGCTAGTTTTGTTTTCTGCCATTTCCCCCTTTTAAGGATACATGACATCTTTTGGATCCAACTGACATTTCCGAAGAACTTTGAAAGGCAGGAGTATATGATGATAGTATGAGAAAATGCCGTAGAGTGGGCCAGTCCTTGTTTTCCAAGAGGGAACCACCCTGTTGTTTTGCAAAAGGGCAAGTAGAAATACTTGTATAAATAAAATTATGGATAAAAGCCAGTTAACACTGGCAAAAAACAAATCCTGGCCCATAAATCAGCCTCCACCTGTGTGGTGTCCTCGAGATGTTAATGAACTGCTTCAACTTCATCATCCTTGACCTCCAGTCTTGCTGACTTGGAATCTGGAGGTTGGGGAAAGCTGCTACAGAGCTTCTGGGATCAGAGTCTGGTTGAGATCCTTTAGCCATATTCAGAATTTGCCATGCAGTTGCAGAGAGGTCTGCAGCTGCATTCTGCAGGTATTAGTTCTGAGTATTTATTTTTATTAAATTAATATCGGACTCTTCCTCCCAAAGGAGCCCAGGGGAGCAAACAACAAGGAATAAAGCAAAAACATATTAAAATGTTTTTAAATGATGCTGTTCAACCATCTTTTCAGTGCTTGGGTAAAGAATGAATGAGATCCCTGTGTCTGATGAAAAACGGGTGAGTGGGTATGCTTGTGACAAGCTGATTGTCTTTTCTCAAGATGAAAACAAGCCAGCAAAAGAAACGGACATCCCCTGGCGCTTGAAACAGATGCTAGATATCCTAGCGTACGAGGAAAAGAAGCAGCCATCGGGGGAGACAGGACCCTGTTTGGAGTACTTGCTTCAACACAAAATCCTGGAGACCCTCAGCACTCTGGCAAAAGCAGAGGTACCACAGCTTCCTTTCTGAGGCAGTCCTGTACTTTCTGCTGTCCCTCCTGCCCAAGCAGTGTCTGCTTTGCTGAAATGCAATAGGAGCAGGGCCTTTTTGGCAGTGGTGCCACTGGCTACAGGCATGATTCTCACTTTGCATGGAGGAGTCAGGCAGTGGAAGAGAATTGCATGCCCAGTTTAAGGGGTTCCACAGAGGATGCCTGGTCTGAGAGCCCCCCAAAATCCTGTTGCTGGGTTTATCTTTTAAACCAAGGATGGGGAACCTGTGGCACTCCAGGTACTGTTGGATTGTCCGCCCCAGCCAACATGGCCAGTGTACCTCCCATGTACTGTTCATGAGGCAGAAACAGAAGCAAGCTTTAAACACCTCCTAAAGATCCATCTCTTTAAGCAGGCACTCCCGGCCTCTTAAGAGTCATCACGTGATCCTACCAGATTATTTATTGATGTTTAACTGAATGTTTTATTGATGGCTTCTCTGTTTTTACTGATGTATTTCTTTTTATTTTTGGTTTTAAATGTTGTAGAGACATTTTTCTGCTTTAAATCATCTTACCGTGTTTTACGTTAGCCGCTTAAGGATTTTACATATTTTTTTTAAAAAAAAATTATTAGATTTTCCATAATTATAACAAATATCACATAACAGAATAACACACAAAAAGAAAAAGAAAAATACATCAAAAAATAAACAAAAATAAACAACGAAAACAAACTTAATTCTTTAAAAGTCCAACCTTATAAACATCTTAATTGACTTCCTCCAGTCCTCCCTTCTCAGTTTCCTTATAATTGAATGTAACAGCTTTCCAATATCATTATTAAACTAAAATAAACTCCAATTATAATCCAAGTTTTTCACTTTTCTTAGTGTTCTAAATCCCATTTATTTGATTATATCCTAATTTAATCCTAGGCCTGTTTGTTACTTTCAAGTAGTTTCTAATTTTTTATTATACAATATTTGTTCAAGTAGTCCTTAAATTTCCACCAATCTTCTTGAAATTCCTCTTCTTTCTGGTCGCGGATTCTTCCAGTCAGGTCAGCCAGCTCCAAAAAGTCCATCATTTTCATCTGCCATAAAGATTTTACATACTAAGTGGTATATAAACATTATTGATGAGGATGATCATAGAACTCTCCTGCAGAATAAATTCAACCCACAGGCACCTTTTCTTTTTCCTTCTCTATTCAAGTAGGTGTTTGGAGGCAGCAGCTAGGCATAACTCGAAGGGCTGTTGCTGGGCTATTTTATGCTTTCTGGGTTGTTGCTGTTGTTGTTTGCAATTTTAGGGTGCTTAACTGAACTCCTAATTTTTGGCGTTGTGTTTTATTTTGCTGTTCTCACTGACTTGTCTGAGTCAGTCTCAAGGCTCCTTGAGGCCTGGTGGCAGGAGGGACAGGGCAGGATCTTCCGAAGGGACCCTCTGTAGCAGTACTCTTGTCTCTCTTCTGATCCCCAGTATCCCACGGGGATGAGGTCTCACGTGCTCCTCTTCTTCAGCCGCTTGCTGGGACAAATGCAGTGCCCTCTGCTGCATTACCTGAACGTGTACAGGCCTGTTCAGGTGAGTGCCTTTCTGCTGAGCCAGCCAGGGTTCGTCTGAGTTGCCCATGCCAAAGAAGGCAATTTCTGGCACTCCCCTCTCCGTCAAATCTGGTGAAAGTTCCAATTAGCATTGTACTCCGTGCTGACAAAGAAAAATCAAATTCTGTGCCAAGGCAACTCAAGTTCTGCTACAAGAGCAGGATTCCATTTTCGAAAACAAAGCAGACTTGCATGTTTTCTCTTGGTTCGCGTGATTCTGAGCCCTGGGCTCAAAACTCTTTTGGTTACAGTAAGATTGCATCTTATGTGTGGGTTTGATGTATAAAAACTCTTTTCGCAGCAGGTTTTCCCTATGCAAAAAAAGTTATTAATCTCTCCAACTTGCTTGCATTTAACTTGCAGGATTTCAGCCAGCGGACTTCAACCCCGTATGGTTGAAATTGACTATCTTAAATGTGTGTAAGATGCGATTGTAAAAGGTAAAGGTAAAGGGACCCCTGACCATTAGGTCCAGTCGTGGCCAACTCTGGGGTTGCGGCGCTCATCTCGATTTATTGGCCGAGGGAGCCGGCGTACAGCTTCCGGGTCATGTGGCCAGCATGACTAAGCCGCTTTCTGGCGAACCAGAGCAGCGCATGGAAACGCCGTTTACCTTCCCGCCGGAGTGGTACCTATTTATCTACTTGCACTTTGACGTGCTTTCGAACTGCTAGGTTGGCAGGAGCAGGGACCGAGCAACGGGAGCTCACCCCGTGATGGGGATTAGAACTGCCGACCTTCTAGGCTCTGTGGTTTAACCCACAGCGCCCCCCACGTCCCACAAGATGCGATTGTACTGTATTCTTAAAGCATCTTTCTACCCATTTGCTCCTTGGAGCCACTGCTACCCTCACCCATCCACCCGCTGTCCTTCTACAGAAACTCCTCCACCTTGGGAATGACGCGCTAGGCTCTGAGCCTGAGAAGGAAATGATGCAGCTTATTGCTGCCCTGTGTACCAAGATCAAACAGGATCCGGCCCTGCTGCCCTACGTCCTAGAGGTGAGGGACTCTTGGATCTGCTTGCATCCAGGTGCCAGTACATCTTTTAACAGTCTGGGACAGACTGCAGAGTGCTCTGTTTTTGCAAGGTCTGTATGTGCGTGGATGACCTTTAAAGCCCTAAACGGCCTCGGTCCAGTATATCTGAAGGAACGTCTCCACCCCCATTGTTCTACCCGGACACTGAGGTCCAGCACCGAGGGCCTTCTGGCGGTTCCCTCCCTGCAAGAAGTCAGGTTACAGGGAACCAGGCAGAGGGCCTTCTCAGTAGTGGCACCTGCCTTGTGGAACGCCCTCCCACCAGATGTCAAAGAGAACAACAACTACCAGACTTTTAGAAGACATCTGAAGGCAGCCCTGTTTAGGGAAGCTTTTAATGTTTGATGTATTACGGTATTTTAATATATTTTGGGAAGCCACCCAGAGTGGCTGGGGAAGCCCAGCCAGATGGGCGGGGTATAAATAAATTATTATTAATTATTATTATTATTATTACAGAAATACACATGCCTGATCTTTTATTGCTTTATTTTCAAAAGTTATACAGCATTTACTCAACAGAAATTATCTTAAGTCAGTGGTTCCCAAACTGTTCTCTCCTGGCCAGACCACTTAAAAATTGCTGAGAGTCTTGACAGACCACTTACCGTATTTTTCGCTCTATAGGACGCACCTTTTCCCCTCCAAAAATTAAGGGGAAATGTGTGTGCGTCCTATGGAGCGAATGCACGCTCCTTGGCTTCAGCGATAGCAACGCGAAGCCTCTGAAGCACAGAGGGAGCGATCCCACCGCGCTCCGGAGGCTTTGCGTTGCTTTCGCTATAGCCGCCTGAAGCCCCCGGAGCGCAGCGGGACTTCCTGCTGCACTCCAAAGGCTTGCGGATAGCCGCCTGAAGCCTGGAGAGCGAGAGGGGTCGGTGCACACCGATCCCTCTTGCTCTCCAGGCTTCGCTTCGCTGGAGAGGCGCTGAACAGTTTTCCCTCTCTGCGCAGCACCCCTTCAGTGAAGCGGGACGAGAAATGGAAGGGGCTCCGTTTCTCCTGCTGCTTCGCTGAAGGGGCGCTGAGCAGAGAGGGGGAGAATTTTTTCCCCCCTGTTCTCCCCCTCCTATGGTCCGGTGCGTCCTGTAGAACGAAAAATACGGTAATTCTTTTCCTGCCTGTTGCCACAGTTGTTCTGTGTGTGTGTGTGTGTGTGTGTGAGAGAGAGAGAGAGAGAGAGAGAGAGAGAGAAAGAGAGAGAGAGAGAGAATGACTCCCCAGTGCTCCCAAATCATGTACACCGAGCAGACCTTTCATGCTGGGTCCTCAAATCAAGCAGTGCATGAATTGTATGAAATAGCTAACTCATTTTGTTTTTGGAATCAAGCGGTTTACTCATTATTTGAAGGAGCTCAGTGGGTGTTGCTCTCTGCAGTGGGTGCTCAGCTGCAAAGCTCAGGTTCATTCCAAGAGTGTTGATCAGGCATAGGCAAACTCGGCCCTCCAGATGTTTTGAGACTACAATTCCCATCATCCCTGACCACTGGTCCTGTTAGCTAGGGATGATGGGAGTTGTAGTCTCAAAACATCTGAAGGGCTGAGTTTTCCTGTGCCTGGTGTTGATTGTGGAGGAGCCACCTATGGGTTGGACCCAGCTGGGGGATTGTGTCTTTGCTTGATTTCCCACCTTAAGCCCAGCATGCCAAACAGGGATAATGTAGCCAGATTCTCCCACCGTTTTCAAGGGCAAGAATGTGGCGAGTGGGCAGAAAGTGGATCAGGCCTTCCAACCTCAGGGAGCAACAGCAGAGCCTGCCTTGGACCCTTCCCGGACCCTGCCCACCCCTGTAGAGCAGGACAGAAGACTGTGCCCAGAGGAAGCTTCCTGCGAGGTGCGGCTTGTGGAACCAGCCTCCTCTTCCCCAAACCTGGTGACCTCCCTCATCAGCTTGTGCAAGAGCAAGGTACAGGGCCGTGGGGTGGGGCGTACGCTGCCTCTTGCTAGGGCAGGTGGAGAAGGTGAGACTTCATATCAAGGAGGGGCTTCAGGAGCGTTGTTTTCCCTCCCTTGCAGAAGAGGAAGGTTGCCCTCAAAGCTCAGGAGAACCTTCTGCTGCTAACCAGCATCGACCATCGAGCAGCTGCCCTGGCTCTGGCGCGAGACAGCAGGCTTTGCCCCTTGGTGGCTGACCACCTCTGCATGCTGTGCAAGGCCATCCCAGCCACTGTCAACCCTGCCGATGTCACCACGCTTCAGCCGGTCAGCTGGAGGTAAAGATACCCCCAGAGTTTTGTGGCCACAAGGAGGACTAGACCTTGGTCCTCCACCAGCAAGTGAAGTGACCTAGCTGGTTTTGCATGGCTTGTTCCCTGGGAACCAAGGAGCCCTCATTGGGGCTGTTTAGGAGGAAGTATTGCTTCTGAAGACCAGATGCTAGACACCCCAGGAGGGGAGGGTGCGCTTGTGCTTGGATCCTGCTTGCACATTTCCCCTTTGGGAATCTGGTTGGCCGCTGTGAGAAGAGGATGCTGGACTAGATGGGCCATTGGCCTGATCCCACTGGGTTCTTCTTAACATTCTTATGGATGCAGGTTTCTCCCTCCCAGCCCACAAGTCTCCATAAATCCATACACCCTTTTGTAAAAAAAACCAACCAACCAGCTTCCAAATGCAATGCTGCCAATTAATAATTACCGTATTTTTCGCTCCATAAGACACACCCGACCATAAGATGCACCTAGTTTTTAGAGGAGGAAAACAAGGAAAAAAAATATTCTGAACGAAACAGTGGATCTATGATTTTTGTGGTTCATGCTGTGGCCACAGACATGATATGTGATTTGACGGTGAATTTGGGGTAGCCCAATGCAAAAATCTTGAGAATCCATGTGGATCCATGCTTTGTAACCACATTTTTGCGCCATTGCGGCCCCACGAAACAGTGACTTTCAGCGAATGTCAGGCAAAGTACCCTCCCTATTCTGTGTCTGTATAACTCAAACCAGTCTGTGTTGAGGCTGTCAGACTTAGTTTTGCCTCTCACTCTCAATCTGCCTGACGAGATGTTCGGACAGATCAGTGCTCCATACATTGCTGAACTGTACCTCTCGCCCTTCCAGGCTTCAGGGCAGCTGCATTGAGGAGAACGCCTTCCCAGGCCAGGCCAGCCTGGAGGCTTTCTTTGCCTGGCTCGATCTCTGTGATTGCCTAGTGAAAGAGGCGCACCCGGTAAGAGACCTCCTGCTGAGAACTCACTCTGAAACTCACTTACAGGTGGTAAGGAAACTAAAGGAAACTAAAGCCAATATGCCCAGGAACCTCACCAAAATGCTGGAGAGGGTGCACCTCCACAGGCACATACCTCCACATGTGGTGGGAGTGCCCCAAAATCCAACTATTCTGGACAATAGCCATACAAGAAATATGTAAAATAACTAAGCAGGTATTAGAAATCACCCCAGAACTGGCCCTACTATATTCCAAGACAATAATGCCCACTCATATAACAAAGAACTCATAGCCCACCTACTCTCAGCAACCAGAAATGTCATAGCCAGACACTGGAGAGACCTGTCAAGAGTAAGCATGGACCAATGGTACGAAATAGTATGGGAAACAGCCCTACTAGAAAAATTAACCGATAAACTGAAACTGACACGGGGACTAATAGAAGACGATGCCTTCACCCCAATATGGCTCCCCTTCATCACATACCCAGCCCAACAAGACGACAACAAGAATCCACCAACAGCATATGAATCAATATGGCTAACCTGATTCAAAAACACCCACCCACCCCACTCACACACAAAACCAAAGACCACCCCAGCCAACCACAAATGAACAACCACACCCTAGGCCAACCCCAACTTCTCTCACCACCAAAGGAACACAAGTGAATAGCAAAGAGAACCTGCACAAACAACACTGACACAAAAACCCACACATACATTAAGCAAAACAGAAATATCACCTCCCGACCTCACCCACCATGGCCCCTCCACCTCTTCTCCCCTTTTTTCTTCCTAATGGAACCTTAATGTCTCAGCAAATGAAACTGGCCTATGGAAAATGTAACTTGAAAAAAGAGGCATTGTGCATACCTTTGTAAAGCAAGAAAACTTTAATAAAATATTTAAAAAGGAAGAGACCTCCTTCTGAAATCTCCACCCACATCCACGTAGTTAAGTCTTTGGAAGCTGCCTCAGGCTCTTTGCCCCTTTCCCTCCAAGTTGCAGGGAGCTTTCTGCATTGTCACTTCTCCCTTGGCCTGCTAGCTGACTCGGGTTTCTGAATGAGGAGGAGCTGCGGAGGTCATGATGCGTCATTGTGGTGTTTCACCCCACCAGGTTGTGGCAGGTGCCGTAAGTGAGACGGTGGCTCAGAGGTTCTTCCAGGGAGTCCTGCAGTCCCAGCTCCTGCAAATGTGAGTCCAAGCTTAACATGGAAAGAGGGGTGAGCACCAAGCCTTGTCCTGCTTGGGGGAACTCGGAGACCTGCCTAATAAGCCCACGGCCAGAGTCACCCCCCCTCATTCATCCCTGTCTTCCTTGGCAGGTCAGAACGCGGCATCCTTCTCTCGACAGCTGTCCTGACTGCCTTGGTAAGACACATCCGCTCTCCTGCGCTCCTCCAGGAATTGGTTGGGTTTGTGCTGGGAACCAAGGAAGAACCCGCAGTGCCCAAGGATTCAGGCCACCAGCCGCAACACCACCTCTGCTCCCAACTGATTGAGCGCTGCAACCACCTGTCTGACGAGGTGAGCTGAAATCCTGCTGGAAAGGTTCCACCTGAGCAGGATTCCTGCAAGCGTCAGTGGGGAGAAAGATGCAGCACGCAGCGGTGGCTCAGTGCTTGGGTCAGGTTGCCCTTAGGGGGCAACAGCTTGCTGGACCTCAGGCTGTTCAGGACTTCATCTTGATAAGACGGAGGTCTTGAGGCCTTTGAAGGCCAAGCATCAGCGCTTCCTTGTGGGAAGCAATCAAAAGCCTCAGAGCATGTGCAGAGGACTTTTTCTGAGTCACAAAAACTGCCATGCTCCCAGGAGTTTCAGAGCGGGGTTGGGGATTATGGGTTTTGTTGGGCTTGAGGTCTTCTCCCCACTTGTTGGGAACTTATCCCTGGGGCGATAGTGATGACCAAAGACCACAGCAGGCCAAGGAGATCCCAGCATGGGGGACGGTTTTCCAGCCCTCCCCCTGCCCCCCGAACCTTCCCTTGCAAAATGGAAACTCTCATGGTGCCTTTGAGGCTTAGTGAACCCCAGGGAAGGAATCAGGCTCAGCTCTTTAGGAGGAAATGAAGCCTTCAGCAGCAGCTGAGGCTTCCCCAGGATAGCAGTGAGCTCTGTGGTTGAATCTCTACTCTACGTGGGGCTGTCCTTGAGACTGACCCAGAAACTCCAGCAGGTGCAGAATGCGGCAGCGAGACTCCTTACGGGGTCCTCACCGTGGGATCACATTCACCCGGGGCTATACCAGCTGCACTGGCTCCCGGTGGAGTACAGGATCAGGTTTAAGGTGCTGGTTTTTACCTTTAAAGCCCTATACGGCCTAGGACCCTCGTACCTACGGGACCGCCTCTCCTGGTATGTCCCACGGAGGCCACAGGGAGGTTAGGCTGGCCTCAACCAGAGCCAGGGCTTTTTCGGCCGTGGCCCCGATCTGGTGGAACGCTCTGTCACAAGAGACTAGGGCCCTGCGGGACTTGACATCTTTCTGCAGGGCCGGCAAGACAGAGCTGTTCCACCAGGCCTTGGCCAAGGCACAGTCTGACCCCCTCCTTTGGTAATCCTCACAGAACTCTAGCCCAATGGTTGCCATCAATTTGATTTTGAATTGATTTTAAATTGAATTGATTTTAGAATGCTGTGTTACTTTTATTGTTGTTAGCCGCTCTGAGCCCGGCTTTGGCTGGGGAAGGCAGGATATAAATAAAAACAACTTCTTCTTATTATTATTATTAATATTATTAATATTATCTGCCAGGCCCCTTAGTAAGGTCAGAAAAGGAACACCAAAATGATCAAGGGGAAAGAGCGACTCCCTTCTGTAGAGAGTTGCTCTTCTGCTTGGATCCTGCTTGCAGGTTTCCCTTTGGGGCATCTGGTTGGCCACTGTGAGAACAGGATGCTGGACTAGATGGGCCATTGGCCTGATCCGGCAGCCTCGTCCTATGTTCATGGCTTGATCAAGATGGGAAATGACAGTCTGCAACCCCAAAACCCAGCAACTTGGTTCCCTTGTTCCTCAATAGCTGCTCTTGCTTGTCTTGCTACCAACTGACCTTCCCTGCCGGCTGCCTGGAGTTTCTGCGGGTCTCCAAGGGGTGGCTCCAGGCTGCCTGAAGTGAGAGCTTCTCTCCCAGAAGGGAGGCTTCCCATGGCCAACCCCTGACTTCCATCTCCCTATACCTTTTTCCAGGTGGCAGGAGGTGGTGGAACTCAGCAGCTTCCAGTGCTGGGAGCAGGGCCTCCTAGCGGGCTTTCCTGACTCCTTGCCCTTCTTCCCTCTTCCCCTCCAGATCAGTATGGCCACCCTGAGGCTGTTTGAGGAGCTTCTGTGGCTTCCGGATCAACGTGTCATGCAGTGCCTGGTCCTGGACCACCTGGAGGAGCGCAGCTACCTCCTGAGAAGCCCACCTGGGCAGGAGGAGTCCCTTGCTCGTGAGCAGGAGCCCTGCGAGGATGGGTTGTAAGTGAGAGCGGGAGAGGAAAGTTGGGGGACGGGGCCCTCGTCCACGCCAGCCACTCAATGCTTCTGTTCTCTGTCCCTGTAGAGAACTGGAGGAGGATCCCTACTTCATAGACGGGTTCCCAGGCACCAGCTTCCAGGTCTCTACCAAGCCGGGCGTCCCTGCCCCAAAGCAGCAAGCGCAGCCGGAGGACGTGAAGGAGGTGGTCAGCAGGTACGAAGTCAGGGCAGGGAGACCGGCTCACAATACGTGAACAGCTTAACCGAACTCACAAGGCAGGCCTTCGCCAGACTCCTCCACCCCAGCCCAGCCAGGCTCAAGCATTTCAGACATGCTAGATAACTCTGTGGGTCCCTCCCCCCAACTCTACAGTTCTATGGTTCTTTACTTCCATGAGGGCCAGCCAGGTGTGGCTGTCCTGACCACTGCTGATGGGAGTTGTAGTAGGCACAAGGTAGACAGGGGCTGCCATCAAGGGAGCTATGTGGCTTGGCCATTTTACAGGATTTTTTAAAATGGCTGAGCATTTTGGTTGGAGCTTGTATGATATATTAGGCAAACAACTTGGGTTTCTGCATCCAGCTCGTTTTTTAACCCTGCCTGGATTATATCTCTGCAATGTATATACAGTGGTACCTCAGGTTACGTACTTAATTCGTTCCGGAGGTCCGTTCTTAACCTGAAACTGTTCTTAACCTGAAGCACCACTTTAGCTAATGGGGCCTCCTGCTGCTGCCGCCACGCCGCCGGAGCCCGATTTCTGTTCTCATCCTGAAGCAAAGTTCTTAACCCGAGATACTATTTATGAGTGAGTGGAGTCTGTAACCTGAAGCGTATGTAACCCGAGGTACCACTGTATATATATGGGTTATCTGGTCCAAACCCCTGCAGGAATCACAGCTAAATAATCCCTGACACCTGGTCATCCAACCTCTGCTTAAAATCCCCAAGAGAAGGAAAGGGAACTGCCTAAACACCTGCTGCCGTGTTAAGGTTCTTCGTAATGCTGCTCTCTTCCTAATGCTGACCCTCGCACCTGTGTCCTGGGTCTCAGAGGCTTCTTTCCCCCCCCCCCATCATTGCCATCCTCCTTCCTTCTTTCTCAGCTTCCTCTGCCTGGTTCCCAGTGAAGCAAAGACCTCTGCCTACCTGGAAGAGGCCGGGTATGACACCTATGTCCACGATGCCAGTGTGTTGGTGAGTCCCTTGTCTCCCTGCCTACCTGATCTCTGCTGATATGTGATACCTGGCGTTGTTCCCTGCTCCTGCGATTCACAGCATTTGAGTTCATTCTCCTTTATTGTCTCAGCTGGGCCCTGCAAGAGCCTCTCCTTAGCCCCTTCCCCTGCCCACCCTCTTCCATCCATCCCCTCCTCTTCTGTCAGTTCCAGGAATGTTGTACCAAGGCGTCTCGCTGGCACTGGCCGAAGGCCCCTCGGCCCCTGGAGACCTGCTCTGCCAGCACCGGCTTCTACGAGGGCCGTTTCTTGGAAGTGCTCTTTGAACGGCTGATGCGCATCCTGGACCAGGTGAGGATGGGAAAGGGATCCTTGCTGGGAGTGGCCAGCATCGCGAAGACCCTGGAGCCTGGTGTTTCTGTGGCCTAGAAGCAGCAGGGAGCGACAAGTTTCAGGGCCTGCTTCCTTCTCTAGGATGGAGCCCTAAGATTCTCTACCAGACTGCCTCAGCGGGGGAGCTGGAAAGCTGGGCTCTGCTGTGAGAGGCCAGCTCCATTTGGCCTCCTCTCCCCTCACCTGTCACCTGGATGCAGCCATTCCATCAGGCAGTCTCAGGGGAAGAGAAAGTGGGAGCAGCAGGGCTCATTGCATCAGCTATGCTGGAGGACCAGCTCCATCAGCCGCCTCCTGCCCCTGAACTGGGCCACCTGGTCAACTATTTAGAAATCTCTGCCTGAGTTTTTGTTTTCCTCATCCCTCCCTTTCCTTTTCCCCTTGTGTGTTGTGTCTTGTCTCGTAAGCCACTCCGGGAGCCTCTGGCTGATGAGGAGGGTACCCAAATGCTCTAAATAAATACAGTGGTACCTCAGGTTACATACGCTTCAGGTTACATACGCTTCAGGTTACAGACTCTGCTTACCCAGAAATAGTACCTCGGGTTAAGAACTTTGCTTCAGGATGAGAACAGAAATCGTGCTCCAGTGGCGTGGTAGCAGCAGGAGGCCCCATTAGCTAAAGTGGTGCTTCAGTTTAAGAACAGTTTCAGGTTAAGAACGGACCTCTGGAACGAATTAAGTACTTAACCCCAGGTACCACTGTACATAAGAGGGATGGGGAAGTGAATAATGATCATCAAGTGAGCTGTTCATAAGCAAGCTGCTGGCTAGCTCTGTGGAGGCTCCTTTTATTGGCACAATATGCAAAACCCGTCAGATTTTGGACTGTGACCTTTACACATCTTCCAATCCTGAGATCATGGGGTGGTACAAAGTTATTCTGGCACCTGTTTCCACCGCGTCATTTTCCCCTGGCACAGTGTATGACGAAGGAGACAAAGATCACAGACAGGGCATAGCAGACCACTAAGAAAGCAAAAGGTTAGATAGGTGGCATGATGTTCAGACAGCTGAGGCTGCCTGTGGGCAGAAGTGTGCTTCACACCCAGCGATCATCCCTACAGGGAAGGCCTTGAAATGCCACCTTGCAGCTGGGGCTCATTCCGTAACACAACAAAAAGGTCTTGGTTGCAGAGAGCAAGTGCAGAATGTCGTGGGTGGGGGGAATCGCTTCTCTCCTGCTCTCTTCCCTCCCCCTCCGGTGACCCTCTATGCCTGGCTGTTTGTGCAGGCTGTGAATGACGCCCCACAGTTGAGCGCTCTGCCCCTCTTCTTATTCCTCCCTTGCAGCCCTACGCAGTGAACCTGCAGGTGACGTCGGTGCTGTCCCGCCTGGCTCTCTTTCCCCACCCTCACCTCCACGAGTACCTCCTGGATCCCTACTTGCCTCTGGCCCCCGGCTGCAGGACCCTCTTTTCCGTCCTGATCAGGGTAATGTCTAGTCTTGGCAAGGCAGGCGGGGAGAAATGGGGAATGCTGCCTGGGGAAGAAGGTGCCTTTTGGGGTGTCCTGTGCCTCTAAGCTAAGGGGAGCCCTGTCGTCCCTCCCCCCAGCGCCTCCTCTCCACCTGACTTGGAGGCCTGACTCACAAGCCGCCCCGCTGGTTTCTCCTCCTCCCAGGTGATTGGAGACCTAATGCAAAGGATCCACCGGATACCAAACTTCCCCACCAACTTGCTGCTGGTCCGGAGGGGGCTGATGGGGCTGGTCCCTGCTGAAGAACAACAGTGAGTGTTGGGGGGACACGACACACAGGTTGAAAGGGCTGGTGCCGACCTCCAGTTTGGAGAAAAGGAAAGGTAAAGAAGAGGCTGCATGAGATGAGGGAACCCTAAAATGATAGACCGCATGCAGCAAGTGAATAGAGAAAAATGAAGCTGAATGATAAAAGAAAGGACTTCTTTGCACAGCACAAACTATGGAACTCCCTTCCACAGGAGGCAGTAGTAGCCACCAACTTGGGTGGACTTAGAAGAGGATTAGACAAAGTCAAGAAGGAGGAGAGGGCTGTTGATGGCTGCTAGCCATGTGAGTGGCAAGCCCTGGAGGGCCAATTGCTCAGCAATTTCACCCTCTTTGTTGTGTTGCTGTTCCCAGAAGGTTCTGCCCTGTCATTAGGCCTGGATTATTGCGTTGAGCGCAGGGACTTTTCAGTTTAAAGGAACGGCCAGTAAGGGCTCATCCACACGTAACTTTTGCCCTGTGCTTTCTAGGCACAGGCCTGAGCTTTCCTGCTTCATGTCTGAGCACTTTTTCCATTTTCTTTGCCCTGCCTACAGCATGGCCCAAGAAAACCTGCTTTTGATGCTGAATCAGGGTAGCGCTGTGGGTTAAACCACAGAGTCTAGGACTTGCCGATCAGAAGGTCGGCGGTTCGAATCCCCACCACGGGGTGAGCTCCCGTTGCTCGGTCCCTGCTCCTGCCAACCTAGCAGTTCGAAAGCACGTCAAAGTGCAAGTAGATAAATAGGTACCACTCTGGCGGGAAGGTAAACGGCACTGCTCTGGTTCGCCAGGAGCGGCTTAGTCATGCTGGCCACATGACGCCGGCTCCCTCGGCCAATAAAGCGAGATGAGTGCCGCAACCCCACAGTCGGTCATGACTGGACCTAATGGTCAGGGGTCCCTTTACCTTCACCTTTACAGAACAAATGGCAATCTGGGTTTTCCATGAAAGAGGAGGCTTTTGCAGGGAAAGGGGCGAGGCAACATGATAGACGTTTACGAAATCATGCATGGCTTGGAGAAAGCATTTAGAGAAAAGTTTTCCTCCCTCTCTCATAAAACAGCCTTGTGGGCATCCAGTGAAGCGGAGGGCTGGACAGTTAAAAGGAAGGGTTTCTCACGCAGTGCAGAGTTGAACTATGGAGCTTACTCCCAAAGGAGGCAGGGGTGGATGGCTTTAAAAGAGGATTGGGCAAATCCATGGAGGATTATTAAGCAATCATTGGCTCCTAGCCAGGATGGCTCTTTTGTGCCTCTACAGTCGGAGGCAGGAATGCCCCTGAACACCAGTTGCTGGAAGCCACAGGAGGGGAGAGAGGGCTCTCGTGCTTGAATCTTGGCTTGCGGGTTTCCCACAATGGGCATCTGGTTGGCCACTGTAAGAACAGGATGCTGAACTAGATGAGCACCCTTTGGCCTGATCCAGCAGAGCCATCTTATATTCAGGCACATCCCAAACTCTAAGGCATGGTGTGGGGGGACGACCAGACCTGTCATTTTTATATTCATCTATTCCTTTCACAGTCTGATTAATAATAATAATTATTATTATTATTATTATTATTATTTATTATTTATACCCTGCCCATCTGGCTGGGTTTCCCCAGCCACTCTGGGCAGCTTCCAACAAAATATTAAAACACAATAGTCCATCAGCCATTAAAAGCTTCCCTAAAAAGGGCTGCCTTCAGATGTCTTCTAAAAGTCTGGTAGTTGTTTTTCTCTTTGACATCTGGTAGGAGGGCGTTCCACAGGGCAGGTGCCACTACAAAGAAGGCCCTCTGCCTGGTTCCCTGTAACTTGGCTTCTCGCAGCGAGGGAACCGCCAGAAGGCCCTCAGCGCTGGATCAGACGGAGCTGCACAGACCATAGAATCATAGACTTGTAGAGTTGGAAGGGACCCCAAGAGTCATCTAGTCCTTCCCCATGTGATGCAGGAATCACAGCTAAAGACTCCCTGACAAATGACAATCTGCATGGAGGAAATGAGACTGACCTGTAAAGGAGGCAGTCTTTGGTTTAAGTCTCCCCTTCAGCAAGCTCCTGTCCTCCTGGGCGTGACACTGGCCTCCTCTGCTAGGGTTGCAAAGGACTCAGATAGTGCATATATGATGAAGGTGTTTAGCAAATGTAAAGTGCTGTCGTTCTTGAGAAGCAGAAGTGGGGAGGTGAGCAATAGGAAATGAGGGCAAGGCCGCTTCCTCAGCCTCACATGCCTGCTTCCTTACAGGATCGGCCACCGTACCCTCCTGGAGGGGGTGGTTGTCCTCGAAGAATTCTGCAAGGAGCTGGCGGCCATCGTCTTCGTCAAGTCCATGCGCGAGGTCCCTGCCTGACGTTCCAAGGAGCGCGCTGCCCCTTTTGGACCCCACACTTCTCAAGGGACAGATGCACAGCTGGGGTCTGGCAAGGGCATTTGTGGCAATCCTAGAGGGCCCTTTGCAGCCTCATGAGAACCGGGCTGCAGCCGTCGCTGGTTGCCTTCATGCGGGGAGAGCAGAGGCAGGCCCCCTGTGCTTGAAGGGCTGCCCAGGAGCCCCATGCCCAGTCCCTAGCGCCAAAGTCTCAGAAGTCAGGCTGTGACAAGGCGAGACCTAGCTCTTCCTGAGGTCGAGCGTGTGGTTCCTCACAAAGCCAGAAGTGCTCTGCCTTCTCCCTCAGAAGTCTCTCGCCTTGGCTCCAGTTGTGATTTCAGAGCATGATGGCTCCCTTCCTCCCTGCAGGAGCCTGGAGCCTGCATGTGGCACCTCAGGGCAGTCTGGTACAGAAGATACTAAAGGCTCCTCCTGGACTTTCTGGGTTTTTAATCTCTGGCTTGTTTTATTTAATGTTTGCCCAATGGGAAAGTGGGGCAGGCAGGGTGACCGAAAGCTGCTTTGTGAAAGGAAGAATCTTCCTACTATCCATGGCTGGGCGTTAGGGGTGATGGGGCCTCCTGCCTTGGTTCTGACCTTCTCTGCAGGCTGCAAAGGCCAGGCCAAAGAGGGGGAGACACTATTTGCTCCTAACCACAGCAGACGTTGTTTTCTTCTGCTCCTTTCCGGATTGATCTGTCCAGTCTCAACTCCTCAGGAAAAGAGCCCTTTCCCTTTCGTTTTTACTTTCTATTCTAACAGTGTTTCTGCTAGCCTTCCTCTCTTCAGCTGCAACTTAACCCCTTCCCAAAGAGCCTCTCTCAACGTTGGTTCCCCAGATGGCGTTGGACTACAGATCTCCTCATCCTTGGCTTGCAGGACCAGTTGTCAGGGATTATGGGAGTTGTAGTCCAATAGCACCTGGAGACCCAAGGTTGAGAGAGGCTGGGTCACAGGGTGGAATAGGACCTGGGAGGCCAGGGTTCGAATCGCCACTCAGCCATCATGAAACTAACTGGGTGTGATCTTAGGGCAGTCACTGCCTCTCGGTCTCGCAGGGTTGTTGTGGTTGGGATTATATGAGAGAAGAACCACATGTGCCGCCTTGAGCTCCTTGGAGGAAAAGGTGAGCTATTCGTTTCAATACGCAATATGTAAATAAATAAATGCCACCACCAGCAGCCCTGGCTGGGACAGGCTCCACCCACCATGGCCAGGCACAGCGTCCAGTCCATTGTGGGTCTAAAGACTCTTTTCAAGTGCAATACATGTGAGGAGGGAATCTGCCCCCCCCCCTCCGTAAGCTGGGACGCACTTTGGTGTCTCCACACTGCAGCTACAGATTCTCTGCTTCTACCCTGATGGGTTTCTTACTCGTGCCTTGAAATAAATAATCTGTGGTAAACGTCCTGGCTTTGCTCACGCTCATGTTTAGGACCTGTGGGAAGTCGCTGAGCCCCCTTTTCTCATTTACAAACAAGAACATGCAGAAACAGTAGAACACGAGGGGAAACTGGCCTTTTTAATTTTATTTTTACCAAGCCTGGCTGGATTCAACAAGGCTGCAAATCATCCATAAGGGTGGCAAGAGGTCTAAGCTCCTCCGGTCAAGGTCCTTTTTCTTGCAGCTGTGGGGAGAACCCAGAAGCTGGGCACTGGGGGGGGGGGGGCGGCATGCACATGCATTGCCATGCTCCTGGTGCGGAAAGGTGGAAGAATCACAGCTGTGAGCTGGCACTCTGGAGCAAGAAAAGGTTAATACTCCTGGCTGGTTCCAGAGTTCAGGCGCCATCAAGCCCTCAGCTGTTGTGTCGTTTCCTGCAAAGGCACAATGCAAGGTGCCCTCTGTGGCACCACAGACTCCCAGCGTCCCTCATTCCAGCAAACAGCGAGCATTTTTGGCCCATCTGAGGCTCCTCCAGGGTTCCTTGCCTGGCCCAAGTCGCCAAAGTACACACCTGGGGCCATCCCGTATCTCGACAGGGGGGTGGTTCAGCTGTGAATGGGGACAAAGGACACCTCATCAAGCCTCTGCAGGATCCGGCTCCGCAGGGCCTCATCCTCCACCTTCCGCCAGAGGAAGGCTCCACTCTGCAACGCCGGGGGCGCTTCATCCAGCCACCGTCCCTTGTCGCCTACAGCCGCCATGATGTTGAAGCAGATCCCATCGCTCTGCCCGGGCTCCTTCCCGAGATGCTGGACCCCAAGCAGGCCTTGGATGCGGACGGGCACCTGGGGGTGTGGCAGGGAGTCCTGGAGTAGGCGCTGGATGGCCCCCAGGAGCCTGTGGCCCAGCTGTGAGGGAGCCAGGCCGCTTGTGGCCAGAGGAAGGCCCGGAGCCCCTGCTGTCCCCTGAAGCACCCACAAGTCACCACTGCTGCCAACGCAGACAAGCAGCAGCCGCTGGCAGATGAAGGCGCAAGGCAGCTCCACGGGCAGCGTTCGCGGGTGGGCCGGGCTGGCTTGGTACCGCAGAGCCAGCTCTATTAAGGGCAAGATGTCCCGGGAACGCAGAGGGAGGGAGGGCGTCTCCCTGTTCCACCACTGGGCCTGCAGGGATTCTGCGTCAGCTTCCTGAAGAGTCTTCAAGGCACCACCTGGAAGGAAGAGGGAAGATGCCTGGGGTTAGGTGGGAGTCGAGACAATTGTGCCATGTGTGTGCACCCACAAGGATGGATTTTCTCGGCTATATGCCAGCCCGATCCAAGGTTCACTTTCCTTGGAATGCTCAGTGGAGACTGGTCTTTTTAGGATACACGTGAAGGCCATTACCTTGCAGAGAAACTTGCTCAGCAAACCTCTAATTAGATTGTAGCCCTCACTGGGTCCAAGACCCCAAGAATCAGGAGGGACTCATCCAGTCTGACACCCCAAACACACTCCAGATGTTCAGAAGTGGCCTTGGAACACGGCCACACCGGGACACCCTACTTCTTGCCCAGTTTAATGCTTTGTCCTTCACTGGGGAAAGGAAAAACACGGAGCCCCAGCTTTGAGAAGAGATTTGTGTTTGCAAAGGCACTGTTGGGGCCCAGCACTTTTGCCCTGGGTCCCAGATCTCCTGCCCATCTCCTGGGTCCCTTCTTAATAAGACTTACAGGGCTGGTGATAATGCTGAAAGGCCCAAGGCCAGTGAGAACTCAGGCCAGTGGTTTCCACAGTGGGTGGTAATACCCCTTGGGGGGGAGGCGACAGGATTACCTGGGAGGATCCTAAGAGGCAATGAGGGGGGCGAGGGGGGCCCCCCTGAGGGCACTGATGGCTTATTTAGGATTGACCAGGCTGGCACCTCAAGTGAAACATCTTCCTTACCTCGTATTTACTGCTCTTACTGCTTTCAAAGCTATTTTGTTTGGTCACATTTGTTCGTCTTTATGTTTCTAAATTATCACAAGTCGCCAGATAGCCAATTATTGCTAACAGCTATTAATTTTCTTATAGTTACTGTACATCTGTGAAGCTTTGTGTATGTTTGGGAAGTACATAAATGCAGACATTTCATACTATAAATTTCCTTCATCTGTATGTTTTTGTTAGTAAGAATGTATAAAAATACTTTTCATGCAAAATTCTTCGTTGTATATATATTTTAAGCTGCAATGTTGGATCAGAGCATGTGTTTATTTTTTTGAATAAATGTTTAAGTCTTACTGTTCTGAATTTTTTTGTATTATCTTGCTTAGTGGGTGGTGCAAACTGCTGTTCTGGATAATGCTTTCTATGGGATAGTACTGAAGTAGTTTTGGAAGCACTGCGACACAGATGGGCATCTCTGCATGCAAATCAACTTTTGCAAGTGCATGCCCTGGGTCTAGGAAGGCCCAGCAAGCTTCCTGCATTCCTCTGCTGCTGTTGCAACCCCCAGCTGGCTCTGCATCGAAGCAGGGCACCTCTTGCCAAGGGGATAACCCCGACCTCCCAACCCGCGCAGCTCCAAGCCCCCCGGAGATGCGCCCGGGCCAGCACCGGTGGGTCGGGCGAGGAAGACGAAGCGGATCCAGGCGGGGCCCCTCTCCTCCACGGCCAGCAGGGTGAGGGGCTGGCACTGCAAGCCCGTCTCCTCTTGGACCTCCCTCCGCATGGCCTCCACGATGGTCTCCCGGGGCTCCATCCGCCCCGCCGGCAGGTACCACCGCCCGTGGCACTCCCGCTTGGCCTCCTGCATCATCAGCACTTCTCCCTGTTGGAGAAGGGGGCGAGGAAAGATATATAGACACATATATATTGTGGGAGGGGGGCTGTCGGGAAGGGGCGAGGAAGAGGACGGCCCCCTGGGCTCAGCCACTCCCTGCCGGACCCCCGCCTCCGTGCCTGCGGGCTTGTGGATGCTGCAAAGCAATCTGGCTGCGGGGAAGGATGCTTCGCAGCGTTGCTTTGCCTGGCGCGCCGTCGAGGGGCCAAGGCAAGCCAGCCGCGTCCAGCCTGGGGGTCCTGGGCAAGCGGGCAGCGCTGGGCAAAGAAAGGGGGAGAGGGGAGCGCCTCCCCCCACCCCCGAGAACAGCCGCAGCGTCAGTTTCTCCTCCCGTCCCGCAGCCGCACCTCCTCGTTGAGCAGGACGGCCAGGACGATGTAGCAGGTGTTCCTCCGCAGGCGCGCCGGCTCCAGATCGCGGCCCTGCGGCGGCGCCACCACCGGCCAGCCCCCGCCGCCCAGCACCGCCGCCACCTCCTCGTCCTCCGCCGCCGCCCCAAGCCCAGCCGCCAGCGAGGACATCCTCGCCAGGGGCGCGAAAGACGCGGGGACGGGGCGGGCGCGCGGAACTCTGCACGCGCTCAGGGGCTCGCTCGCTCGCGCCTGCTCCCGGGGCATGGGAGGCGGGGTGGAAGGAAGGCAGGAAGGAAGGAGAGCGGCTGCTCGGGCCGTTGAGGGGCGAGGCGATGGGGAAGGAGCCGCCTCTGCAGCGCCAGCTGGCTGCTGAGCTCGCTTCCTGTTGGACAGGGACAGCGTCAATCGCCCGATGACATTGTGACGCGCCTGGTAGTCAGACGTTCAAAAAAAAAGAACACCGCTTCGCTCAGCTGGTCATCTCAGAGGAATCGAACATCAGAGAAGCCCGCAGGATCAGTCCAGCACCCTGTTCTCACAGTGGCCAAACCTGCAAGCACGAATGGAGCGCAAGAGCCCTCTTCCCTCCTGCGGTTTCCAGCAATTGACATTCAGAAGCATTTGCTGCCCATGAGCGAGGAGGCAGAGGATAGCCATCATGGCTAGCAAGCCCTCGATAGCCCTCTTCCTTAAGGAATTTGTAATCTGCTGCACTTCCATTTTATCCGTCACGAATCTTCCAACATTCAGCTTCACTGGATGCCCAGGAGTCCCTAGTTTTCCTCCCTGAGAAAGGGAGAAAACATTTTCTCTACCAACTTTCTCCATGTCGTGCATTATTTTATAAATTTCTCTGTCACATCTCACTTGCCTTTTCTCTAAACACTCAAGTCCCAAGTGCCACTACCATTATGCACAGGGGAGTCTCTCAAGCCCCTGGATCATTTTGGCTGCCCTTTTCTAAACCTTTCCCAACTCTAGTGTCCTTTTTGAGGTGAGGCAACCAGAGCTGTACACATTATTGCAAGTACAGCCACACCTTAGATTTAGTCAACAGCATTATATCAGCAGCTTTGTTTTCATTTCCTTTGCTGATGATCCCTAGCACAGAACTTGTTTGTTTTTTTAGCCGCTTCACCCTGCACCAACATCTGACTCATGCTGTCTACTATGACCCAAAGGTCTCATTCCTCGTCAGTCACTGCCAGTCCGGATCCCATGGTATATATGTGAAATTCAGATTTTTGGCCCCAACATGCATTACTTTACACTTGTTTGCATTACATTGCTTTTGCCAATGTAGCACCCATTATGTTGGGCAAGGTCTTTTTGAAGCTCTTCATCATCTCTTTTAATGACCCTGAATTACTTATTATCATCAGCAAACTTGCCCACCTCACTGCTCATTCCTAACACTAGATCATTTATTATTATGCTAAAAAGCACAGTTCCCAATACCGACCCCTGGGGGACTCTACTTCCTGCATCTCTCCATTCAGAGAACTATCAGTTTATTCCTTCTTTGCTTCCTGCAAGCTAACCAATTCCTGAACCACAAGAGGTCCTCTCCTCTTACCCCATGACTCCTAAACTTACTCTGGAATATTTAGTAAGGGACTTTGTCCAAGTACAGTATCTCAACCATCTTCTAGACCTCTATCTAGATAGCCTGTTGGCACTCCCTAAGAGCTCTAATAGGTTTGTGAAACCGGACTTGCCCCTGCAGAAGCCATAATGGTTCTGTAGGGCTTGTTCTTCTACATGCTTGGTTATATTATGCTTAGCAATACTTTCCACCAGTTTTCACAAGGACAGATGCTAAGCTAATTGACCTTTAATTTGCAGGATGGTCCCTGGATCCCTTTTTAAAAATGAGCATTACATTGGCTACTTTCCAGTCCTCAGACATGGAGGCTGAGTTACAAATTTATGTTAGATCAGTGATTCTACAACTGACTTCTTTGAGAACTCCCTGGGGATTCAGCCACCAGGTGCAAAGGAAAAACTCCAGTTGCACCAAAACACAGCCAGTTCAAAGGAAGGAAGGGCTGCTGGGGGTCTTTTGTGGGAAATGACAACTTGGGAGACTTGATAGTGCCTAAATTCAGGACCTGGCTGAGCTTGGACATTAACCTTTTCTCCCACAAAGGGTTAGCTCAGAGCAATAGCAATTCCTCAGCCCAAATACCCTAGACACTAAAAGCACCTTCCTTAGATTTCTGAGTTTATGGAATGGCCACCCCAGCCCACTGTATACTGTCATATTTTAGGCTCTATAAAATGGCAACCTCCCCTGTAGGGGAGGGGCAGCTGATAGGTCTATGCAGCGGGGATAAAACAGTTAAGAGGAGAACGTGGAAGGTGAGTAGCCATTAAATGGCTCTTAGAAACTGCATTGCAACTGAGCAGGGCCTGACAACCCCATTTCGCAAACTCACCACCACAGGAGCCAGTGACATGAGCACACTCCTCCCTTCAGTATTTCACTACTCCTAGTCCATCAAGATGGGCAGGTAGGGAGCTGAACTAGTACATTAGCAGCCTCCCCACCCTCCACCCCTACTTAAAAGGTCAATACTGGGCTGGAATGCTTCTTTCATTAGCTCTTAAGCTAATGTTCCCCTTAACACACACATTCTGCTTTTTAAGATGAGCAATATAAGGTCTAATAAAAATGCATTTATTTAATATACAAAACTTACAAATGCACTTAGGTCAAGGTCCTAGCTAGTGATAGTGTTCAAGTAGACATGCCAGTGTTTTCACCGGTGGTGGAGAGGGGGAACTTCAGCGGAAGAAGAAACCTGAGATGTAAGCAGCTACAAGGAAAGTGGGGGGAGAGAGGCTGTTTTCTTCTTTGGTATCTCACCACTGCACCCCAATCCGAAGTGCGAGTGCTGTAGAAGTGCACTAAGCTCACTCTGGGGCACCCATCTTCAAAGCAGCGAAGCGTCCGGACAAGAAAAATGGTACCCAGATTCTTGGAGTCTAATACTCCCCCAACAAACAGCTCTTTCACCCCTGGCATTTAAAAAGGCAAGTCTGCTTATGGCACAGTATTCTTGTGTCAAAAAAGGCATGTGTAGTGAAAGAGAAAGAGAGAGATACCTCCCCTTCCTGTAGGCACATCACGTGGGCAGGATATTTGAGAGGCAGCAAGTACAGAGAGGAAGGTGGCCACCAGTCACAATCAAGGCACCACTTTGAGACCAGGAGGAGAGGGTGCCCTGAGAGCCGGCTTGTAGTGTGGGTGGTAGCTGTAGGGTACACAAGGCTTCACATTGCCAGGACGTGGTATGTTTCAAACCCATCTCCCTCCACAACCAAGCTGTGAAGCACTGCAGTCATCGCTGTCCCAAGCTGTTCCAAGTGCCAGCATTTGCAACCAAGGCTTCCCTGCAGACAAGCCTAACAGATTGGATCAGCCACCTTCTTTCTGAGGCGACTTCGCGGGAGCCGAGTTGAGCCCTGCAGAGGAGGACAAAGTGTGAATGTTCTGGCATGCAGACCCCACGCTTGGATACCCCAGCCTCGGATACAAGAGCTGATGTTCTGGAGGAAAGGGTGGGGGCCGGGGTTGCACCCTCTCCCTTTGCCAGCCCAAACCAGGGCACTTCCCAGGCTGTGCCCACCATCCAAGGGTCTCACCTCTTTGACAGGCGACTTCTTCTTCACCATGCGGAGGCTCTGGGTCCTGGCCAGCGGCTTGGAAAGCAAAGCCTTCCTGCTGTGGCCCCTTACACCAGCAGAGAGCTCAGAATCTGACCAGCAGTCCTCTTCGTTGCTGTCAGAGCCCAGCTCTTGAGGAGATGCCCTGTGTCCTATGAAACAACCAAGAGTGGCAGACAAAGAAGGCTGGAGTTTTTCTCATGCCTGTTTTAACACCAAACAACATGCACTTTTAAATGTAAATACAGATGCAACAGGAGCCCAGGAAGTTACAGGGGTGGTGGTCTTCTTTCCCCCTTGCAATTGCTGATGGGAGGGACCATAGCTGTCAACTTTTCCCTTTTCTTGCTTGGAATCCTATTCGGAATAAGGGAATTCCCCTTAAAAAAAGGGAAAAGTTGCCAGCTATGGGAGGGAAAGGAGCAAACTGGTACGCCAGCTATTGTTGGATTGTCATCTGCCCCAGTCAACACAGCCAATGGTCAAACACCCTTCCCATATGTTGTTCATGAGACCGAATCAGTGGCAAGCTCTCTGTCCACTCCCTCCCTGCCATGCATAATTCTATGACTGTCTTCCATGTCACTTCTTGCTCGCCTTTTCTCCAAACTAAAAAGTCACAAACATGGCAAGCTTTCCTTAGAGGGGAGTTGCTCCTCCACCCCCTTGATCATTGTGGATGCCAGCAGTTCCAAGCATTTTCTGGGCTTGCTCACCTATTGGCCTCCGGCGGAGCTCCTGTTCCTCCAGGTACAGGGGATCAGAGTAATGCACAGGAGCCGTGTCTGGGATGGAACGCAGGTCCTGCATGCTGAAGCTACGCAAATGCCCGGCCAGGGCCCCCTGACTCTGAACAAGGGAAGACAAAGGGAGGAATGAAGCAGAGAGCTGTATGCAAACAAAAGTCCACCTTCAAAGGTAGCTCATTCCCCAATGACAAGAAAAGCTTTGCTTCCAAAAATCTTTCCTGGAGGTAATTTTTTTTCCACTATGGAGAAGAAACCAACATGATATGGACACTGCTCCTTGCCCCAATTGTGTTTGGGGAAGATGAAAGGAATACATAGGGTTAAACAGAGCTGACAGAGGAGAGGACTGAGCAGTGAGAACTGCCACTGTTACTGATGTCATGAGACAAGCTAACCCAGATATTTAGAATGCTGATGTGTTTCTAGTTTACTGCTGGTTTTAATTTTTGGATGTTTTAATTGCTTTTACTGTTTTATTCTTTTTGTAAACCGCTTTGAGGTTTTCTGAAATTAAGCAGTATATACATTTTATGAAATAAATTTAATAAATAAGGAATGAGACAAAGAGGGGTGTCCTGTGCCAAGGGAGGGGGACACAACTGATAAATGACTCCCAAAAGCAGAATTCCTTTAAATCCCCTTTGGTAGGACCTTCTTAAAGAGTGTGCAGAATGCGAGGCAATCCACAGCTGCAGCCATACAGGGATATTTCTAAACATCCCCACCTCCACAAGCAGAGGTCTGTTTCAGAGGCATCCAGAGAAGGAACCAGCCCAAGCTGGGAAGCGTAATCCTGCTCAAAGGCCTAAGCATCTGCCTCGGGGCCACACTCCCAGTAAGAGCTGGGAGTAAGCCCAATTTTGTTCTACATTCATGTGGATTATTAAAATGAGGTCACCCTACCAGCTCCTTCCCACAGGTGGCAAAGCTTATTGCAGGCAGTATCTGGTCAACTGGGAAGGGCAACTGAGTCCAGAGAACTACCCAGATTCTGGCTGGTTACATCTCAGTCAGCTGGGGTGAGAGGTTTGCATAGCATACTTCAACCACCCTCCATGGCCTGGCAATGCCGAGCTGGGAACTGGCAAGGCCACAGGGGGCTTTAGTGCAACAGACAAGGCTACTACATTACACCGCCTAGGAATGGGACAGCAGCCCTTCTCTTCCTTCCCCAAAGCCTCCAGGGCTGCTGCTTGTTGCCCAAGCTAGCCCGCCACCCCATCCCCTTCTTAGCCAATATGCAGAGGAAACGTGGTTACTTTTGCTGCAGCTTGGGCAGCAGCTGTGGCTGCGACATTGAGGCTCTTCTTCCCAAAGCTCAGGAGTGTCTCGTAGCCACGCTCCTGGGCCTGAAGGATGAGCTGATCAATTTCCTGCAGGGAAAGAGGAAGAGGAAGAGAAAGATTGTATGAAATGCACATGACTCTGGCAGAACTAAATAAGCAATAGGCAAAGCACATTGAAGGCTGGAACTTTTGGTGACCAAAACCTCCATGCATGTAGTAACTCCCACACAGAAGCTTCCAGAAATCCTTTGCTCATCCAGAACTGGACGGAAAAATGAAGGAGTGGCTCACCTGGTCCCAGACCCCTGAATGCCTCCCCCCTTCCCTGAAGCGGACGGTCTGTTCCAGGATTACTCTCACCTTTTCTTTGTGGGATAATGTGGGATGTACAAATTTGCGGTACAGCCAGCTAGCCCCCCTTGTGTATGGAGACAACAGCCATATGACAAATCCCATTTTGATCTCATAGTAGAAGGGGAACCTGTTCAGAAGAAAACACAGTTGTGAGACCAGGGAGCGGGTGGGCTTTGGGATCTTTTCTGTTCAACAGCTGACATTTCTATGTAGTTCATTGAAACAATGGGGTGGGGAGAGAGGGAGAGGGAGAACGGCAACTCACCAGGAAATGAAAGTATCTGCGAGGGTCTCTGTGGCCATGAAGAGGGCAAACACGATCCAGTACATCATCCAGCGGACCTGCCAAGTCACCAGGAAGTGTTAGGTCCCTCCTAGTCAATGAGATGCAAATGCCTGGGGAAACCCTGCCCTGCTACGGAGAAACTGGTCTCAGGTGGCACCCAAATCTTCAGCTCTTGATGTGGAATTGCACCATGGAGACACAGTACGTCAACAAAGGTAAAGAGACACCAGTCACAATATGACTGCCCCCATCTAACTTTGGTTTATTAATCATCATGACAAGTGTGTCCTCCAAGCCACAAGTGTCTTTAATTTGCAACACAGCCTGGAAATGGAGAGCCACAATCCTGGTCCCCGGGCTGAGAAGAACATAGGAGCATATAAGAAGAGCCTGCTGGATCAGGCCAATGGCCCATCTAGTCCAGTGGCTGACCAGATGTCCCAGTGGAAAACCCCCAAGCAGGATTCGAGTGCAAGAGCCCTTTCCCCTCCTGCAGTTTCCAGAAACTGGCATTCAGAAGCACTGTGGCCTCCAACTGCAGAGGCAGGGCATAGCCATCTTGGCTAGCAGCCATTAATAGCCCACTTCTCGATGAATTTGTCTAATCCAGTTTTGAAGACATCTAGGTTGGTGGCCATCATTGCCTCCTGTGGGAGGGAGTTCCATAGTCTAACTTTGTGCTTGCATTAAGAAGTCCTTCCTTTTGTCTGTCCTGAATCTTTCAACATTCAGCTTCATTGGATGTCCACCAGTTCTAGAAGGATCTGCCCCAGTCACCCACTGCACCCTCAGGCAAGAAGAGGGACAGGCAGCAGGACCCCTGAGGAGCAGCATCATGTGGGAGAAGACAACCCAAAGGGAAGCCATTCAGTGTCACTTGTAATCCCCAAATGTCCAAATGTAGTCCTCAAGGCAGCCCCACAAAAAGTGCATGGTGCTCAATGCCACAGCTGAGCACGAATGCCTCTGGCTCTGGAAAAGAGCACCTGGCTGCTTTAGCCAGGCACTGTGGGAAATACATTTGTTTTATTTCTACAGTAGCCCTGGGCACTGTGGCTACAGAAGAATCTGCCCACTCTGGAAGCCACTCACAGTACTGAGATGGAATCAACCCACAGCTTGACTCAACTACAGTGCACCCTTGAGTTACGTACCGCTCTGGATACGTAACTTTCAGGTTGCAAACGCAGCAAACACGGAAGTGTATACTTCCGGGTTTCACCATGCACGCATGTGCAGAAGCACTCTGCGCACCACACGCATACGCAGAAGCGCTCTATCGCCCCACATGTGTGCACAGAAGTGGCGCCTCCAATTACGGACTTTTCAGGTTAAGTATGGACCCCCGGAATGAATTTAATTCGTATCCGGAGAGTCCACTGTACTGTATTCAGAATCTGAGGGTTACTTCATTCTTCTCCCCCCCCCCCCGCCCGCCCCCACACCACTTACATATTCCCGGATATTTTTCGTTTTCACAGCCTTGTAGGAAGCATAGGCAGGGTAGAGCATCCCAAGCACCAGCCTGTAACGGAAAGGGGGCGTCAAGAAGGCAGGCCAGCACCGGTACAATCCAGCTATGATCCACAGGCACCACCGCTTCGCATAGTGCTGCACCTTGGCCTTCGCGGCCTCCATGGCTGCCCCAGAGAATATGCTCTTCCGACCCTGGGGCATGGCAAGAAGGGTGCAAGAGGCCTCCAAGCACCAGGCAGGCAGCTGACTGCACTGAGCAGCTCAGGCACTCTCAAGGATTATTTCTGGGGCCTTCTCCCTCCTACACACATGCCTTGGGTTGCTCAATGAGAGGTGGGACCGGCTCAGCAAGCTCCTCAGCCAGGCCTTCCTTGGCTGCTGGGTGTAAACAAAAGGGCAGTTGGAGACATAAACCTCAAGCCCCTCCAGGAGCCTCCAAGACAGGAAGTCCAGCTCAGTCCCCCATGAAATCTAAGAATCTCCCCAGCCCCTGACTCAAAACTGCAGGAATGTTGTGCAGAACATTCCACCATCTTGTTGGCACCATAACATATATGGAAACAGGGAATATTTGATCAGGGTTACCATAGCTCAGTAGAAGAGTACCTGGTTGTGCACAGAAGGGACTAGGTTCATTCTCCAGCATTTGCAGGGAAGTTTGGGAAAGATCTTTCTCTAAGATGCTGAAGATCCCCTGCCAGTCAATTCTGAACAAGATGGACCGATGGTCCAACTCAGTGTACGGCAACAGCATTTGTGATGAAGGAGCTCTACACAACCAATCAACGATTGTAAAGGGCTGGGCTAGATGACCCTTCCAACTCTACAATTCTATGATTCTGAATCCACGGGATGCTTCTAGAACTATTGATGGGATGCCTGAAAAGATTCAGTTCCCCAATCTGGAGCCCTTGAAATGTTCTGGATCACAGCTCTCACCGGCTCCCCCTGCTGTGCTCCCACTCTATGGGCCACGCTGGCTGAATCTGATGAAAAGACACCTGGAAGGCACCAGGTTCAAGAAGCATACAATAGCAAAGACTGAAAGAAACTGAGGCCCATTAGTCTGCAGTTAAGCAAAACTGAGGCAGGTTATATTTAAGAAAAATAGCGGCAGGGAGGCTGAACAATTGTTTACTGAGAAAGATGAGCAAGCAATATCTTGAAACTACAAGGGTGAAGATTTAGAACTTTATAAAAAAAATAAAAAAAAATGTCCAGTAGCACCTTAGAGACCAACTAAGTTTGGTCTTGGTATGAGCTTTCATGTGCATGCCGACAATATTATTATTATTATTATTATTATTATTATTTTATATTTCTACTGCGTCAGACCAACACAGCTACCTACCAGGATTTAGAACTTGCAAGATTTAAGCTGTAATGTTTATGGCGCATCTGAGTTTCTCTGCATCAGAGAAGCCCAGCATTATGTGGCTCCTTCCACACTAGCATGACTCCTCTCTTAAGGATGCAAAGCTGGGGATCATAGACTTACAGGAATTGGGTCATCTAATCCAGCCAATAGTCATCTAATTCGGCCTCCTGGTGCTGACTCAATTCAGAACCACTATGTGCAGCTTGTGAGAGACACCAGAAGAAAACCCAACTACCACAGGAGTCAAGTGCAAAACGGCCCTTAGCATTTTGCCAGTTGTGCAACCAGGGAGGAGAGGGCATGTCTTGTCATGCCTTGCATTCAGGACTCAAAGAGCATAATATGGCTTGTTGTGTCTTGCATTCAGGACTCAAAGAGCATAATATAACCTTTGGCTCCTTTGAGAAAAGACCAAGTTTATCGGTGGAGCTGAAGGAACATTGCAAGTTTCAAGTTTTAGGTGCCCAGAGGTCCCCCAACCACTCTGTCAAACCAGAGGATTATAAAGGAAATAAAAATTAAAGGGAAAAGGATCTCTATTGCTAAAGAAAGGGAAAATGCTCCATTGTCTCTGTTCTTTCCACAGATCCGCAACTGAATGGCATCCATGCCCCTGGCACAGCACCCGACTCCCACACTGCCTACAGCCCTTACTCAATTCCATGAGAGTTATTCATGCCAAGCCTCCAGAACACACTTCCTCAATGGGCACCCTTGTTACGCATACACTTGGCCTGGCGCTAAAGGCATCCCACAAGCATCCAAGTTACACTCCATCACCGAACCAGAGTGCATCTAAAACAGCAGCGTTCCGCAAGTGGATGTGCACGAACTTTTCTTACTTTTTATTAATCTTAATTATTTTTGCAATGCGTTTTAATGTCTTTTACAGCGTTGTTACCTGCCCTGGGACCTTAGAAGGAAGGGCAGGCAATAAACTGAAATAAATAATAATAATAATAATAATAATAATGTACAATTATAATGTGTTTTGGGGGGTGCTCCATGGCGTCTGGGAGCCAGGGTGCCACTCAAAGGGCTCGTCGTTTTCTCTCTGGAGGCGAACCCCACCCGCCAAGCTGGAGAGAACAACGGGGCGAGGCGCCTCCATTTACCAGCGCCAAGTTTCTAGTCCTGTGGGTAGGCATGAACATATCTAAAAAGGAGGCGCAGTTCCAGTCCCATTAGCTGCCTCAGGCTCCTACACGGGGCCAGCTCCTTCTGCTCTCAGACGAAAGGACCCCCCTCCCCGTGACCCCTTCGCCCTGGCCTGAACCCTCGCAGCTTCCCCTCACGGAAACGCCGCGGGGGTCCCCAGAGGCCATCCAGTCGACCCACCACCAGCTCCCGAACGCAGCCCAACTCACACCACGACGCGGTACAGGGCCCAGGAGATCATGGCCGGGCCTCTGCTTCCTCCGCCTGGGCCGCCTCAGCCAAGGACGCTCTCCGCTGGCGATGCCCCGACCCCGCGGCGGCGGCGGCGGCAACAGGTGCGGCGACCTCCCCTCGCCAGCCGTTTGAATGTTGGTGCCGGTGCGCACGCGCGGCCCCCTCGCGCACCAACGGCTCTGCCTGCCTCCCGATAGGCTGCCTTGGGCCCCGCCCCTTGCGGGCGGGCGAATTAGGAGGCCGAGAGAAGACGGCGGTTGCTGCCCCTTAGTGGGGCTGGCGACTGTTCCCCTTCCGCCCTCTCTGACTGGCTTGAGGAGATCTAAGTAGCAGGAGGGAGAGTCCCTTCCGGCCTCCTCCGCCAGCTTGGTGCCCTCTCTAGGCGTTTTGGGACTACCACTCCCGTCAGCCCCAGGAGGCGATCCTTCCGGTCCGGGTGTTTCCTAACCGCGGAAGAGGCTGATGGGAGTGGTAGTCCAAAACATCCCTGCTTCTTTTATTTTCTTGTGTTAGAGTTTGCACTACAGTTTGAATTCTATGGAGTTCTAAGAATTTATATAGAAGAACGCATACCAAAAAATGCAGCATCTAGCAAAGTACATTACAATTGCTACAAAAGACAGAAAAATCATTAATTGATCAGCCAGAACCACCAGCAATTTTCATGGGGATCCGTGTTCAGTAGGGACTGCCAACTTGAATAAAATATTGGGAGGTTGGTTCCTATGTTGTTGAGGGAGGGAAGTTTGGGAATCCGCGTTCTAGGTCAAGGCTGTCATCACTCAGGTAGTAATAATAATAATAATAATAATAATAATAATAATAATAATTTATTTATACCCCGCCCATCTGGCTGGGTTTCCCCAGCCACTCTGGGCGGCTTCCAACAAAACACTAAAATACAATAAACTATTAAACATTAAAAGCTTCCCTAAACAGAGCTGCCTTCAGATGTCTTCTAAGAGTTTGGTAGTTATTTTTCTCTTAATAATAGGAGATCTCGAACTCTGAGAGTTCAATAGGCCAATATTAAGAAAGGAGGGTTTATGTTTCCGTAGTTCCATCTCTCTCATTTGGCAACAGATAGGATCAGAATGTCAATAAGTCATAGAGTTGTAGAGTCGTGGGTCATGTTACAGAAAATAGGGCTCCACCGTACACAATCTCTAAGACATTATTCCTTGTTTAAAAGGATCACATTTCCCCTTTAAACCAGAACTTTAGAATTAGTGCTTTCACATGCACAACAGTTCCCCCTGCTGGAGTGTTTTGCTGCTTGGAAAGAATCAATTTATAACTCTCATATTTGTAAATAAGATATTTTATGAATGAATAATGTGTTTTATGAATGATACTCCTGCCTTTTCTTCTCTTAGAGATATCCCACAAGGCAGCAGATGTTTAGGATCAGACTTCTCCTTCTCCTAGATGGGCAACCTTCCCAGGTTGAAAAGTCCCACCTGCCCCTCACCTCCCAGTAGATCATGTGCAGAAACCGCCTTCTTGACCATTGGACCCACTATTGGTCTTGTCCACTCAATCTGCCAGAGCCTGTTTTTGCATGAAGTCTCTAAATCATTGAGGGTTTGAGACCTATCGGCTACCCCCACCTGGTTTAGCTGGCCAATCAGCCAAAACATCTCAGTGAGCATAAAAGTGGGCCATGTTTGGTTCATATCTGACCTTGGCAGTCACCTTTGTAGTCAGGTAGTCAGGAACTCCTAAATGGGCTGCAGATAGGTCATTCATTGGTAGGTTGGGTACTTGTCAACAAAATAATGAGTGAGACCTGTCAAACTTAGGTCTTGTGCATCAGTAAGAGAAAAACGAACCCAGATAAATACAGTATCTAAAAAAAGTAGATACAGTATGTCAGGAAGATGAATGGCAGACCTGGATGGGCTATTTACAATGTATCATGATGGACAAGTTGGAAAAACATGTAACCTTTGCATGCTCCAGTTTTTGCTGGACACTTTATGAAGTTTTAAAAGTTGTTCCCCATTTTGTTTAGGGCTCTTCTTCTTCCTTTTGTTGGAGAAGGGAGAGACACTGCTGCAAGAGATCAATAAAGACCAAGTTTAAAGAGCCTGCCTTGCATTCTTTTACCTGATTGTCATCTCTGTTTTGTTTCTCTGACCAAGAGTGGACCTTGGGAGATCCTACATCCCTCGAGAGGGGGTTAGGTTGTAAAAGCAAACCCCAACTTCCACAACACCCTGCAATGCAGGAATCACAGCAAAAGAATATCTAATGGAGAGGCCTCCCAAATAGAAAGGACAACACCCTTTGCCTAATGCTGACCCCCAAAAGAAGGCAGGGGGGAGGGGGGAGAGGTGTTTTTTCCCATGTGAACACAACATTACTTGACATGACAGTCAAGGCAAAATCAAACACCAGCTTCAAGACAGTTAATGAAGAAAGCATGAAGAAATAGGGAATAAATAACTTTATTACAATGAATTAAATTTCCCAAGTCAAATTAAAAGGTGTAGAGGTGCCACTATTTTTCACAGTGCACATTCCCAAGTGCATTTCATATGTGGTTAAGCAGAAGTGTCTGTCGTGAGAAGTGTCCTGTCCATATAGAGTCTCCCCTACCTGCTTAATATCCTGCCTTCCCTAGGAAAGGTCCAAGCGTCCTGATGGAAGCTTCACTTCACCTTTTAAATTATTAAATGGATAGCACTGAGCAGGTGAGGCGAAGGAAAAGTCAACAGCCTCCTGCTGGAAATTATCCCCCTAATATTTTCCCTCAAGTTCTTCCCAGCACAGATGTTGAAGGCCATCCTCCTTGCAAATTCAAAATGCTGTTGTTATTTCCTAATTTTGAGCAGCCTCCACACCTACCTGCCAAAGGCTATCTTGGCTGAAGACAAGAGAACTACTCATGTTCCAGAATGGTGAGACACAGATTCTCTGTGTAGGCCCAGAGGCACCCTGCTCTCCATCCAAAAAGAAGAAAGGCTGCAATCCTCACTGTAACCACTCAGAGGTAAGCCCCATTTAATTCAATAGGGCTTACTTCAAAGTAAGGGGGTTAGGATTGCAACATAACTTACACCATAGGGCTGAGGCCATCACACTTGTATCCTTCATATCCCTGGGCCTTAAATTCCTGAATCCGGACAGGATGGTGTGTGTGTGTGTATGTGTGTGCATGCTACATTTTACACCACAAGAAATGCAGAGCCGAGGGGAGTTGAGCTGTCCTTTTCCCCACCCTGCTGCTGCTGTGGCTGTGCACGGCTATTCTCCATGGCTTGAGATGCTTTTCTCCATCGCCTTGGCGAAAGGTGGCTGTGGAGAGTGAGGGCGAGGTCTAGAGAGGAAAGGCATAAGGACAGAAGAAGAATCCTGGTGGATCAGGCCAATGGCCCATCAAGTTTGGCATCCAGTGGCCAACCAGATGCCTCTGGGAAACCCACAAGCAGGGCCAGAGCACAACGTGATGAAGGAAAACTGGAGAGAAGGCAGGGAGAGTCAGTTGAGTTTCAGCCTGGAGTCTTTCCCAGCCCTACCAAGGGATGCTAGGGGTTGGATGTGGGACGTTCTGCATGCCATTATAAGAGAACAAGGGAGGCGTTCACGGTGAGTTCCAGCACCTGTTTTTCTAGAAAAATAGCATTGACTACACTCTGCCTTTACAAGCGTTAGGTGTAAAGGGTCTCAATTGCACCGAAGGCTTTCATAAATACTGCAAATTAAAAGAGGAGACCGCGTTTGGGTGCCCTGCTCCTTCCACTAAAGGAAGGCAGTGCATGGATTTCCACCTACGCCCATAGAATCATAGAACTGTAGAGTTGGAAGGGACCCAAAGGGCCAACCCCCTGCAATGCAGAAATCACATGACCCTCTTGAACCCAGGTATCTGTGGTGCACCACTTTCTGTTTTATATAACCCTCTGCACCACATTCCTAAGCCTGAGCCATAGATTACCAGGCTTCTCCCTGCCCTGGCTCCTGTTCTTGCCCCAAGTTTAGCCTGTTTTGCTGTTCTCCTTCTGTTTGCACACTTGGATGTTCTGCTTGCTCTAAGGATTCCATAGCCTCCTTCTACCACCCTTTCCAGAAGCCCTCTCGCTGTTGGGGCCTGACTCTGGGAGGCCAAGAGTCTGACTGAGGTTTCTCCATGCTTCAAATGGTTCTGAGGATCTGGCCCATTGAATGATGCTAGCAGGAGATGTCACCAGTAGATCAAAATCCCATTCACTTTATTCTGGGACTGGACAACAGCAAGTCCCACCTTCTGCTGCTCCTCATCTCTCCTGAGCCAATCCCAAGAGGTTCAAAGCCAGCCTTGATTTGGAAGAGGGAGCTATGTCAAGTTGCAGCCACCCTGAGCCGGCAAAGCGAGCGACATGCAATGCTGACCCACCCAACTGGGCAAGAGTTTGCCCCATGCACCACCTGGAGTCACAGAGACCCACCTGCCACCTCTGCCCCACATTGAAAGCAGGCTTTGCTCTTTTCTTAATACACTTTTTGCCTAACGAGAAGCAATAAGCAGGACTGAGTACTCTTTGGGGAATATGTAAAAATATAGAGAGACGTCCGCTGCCAAAGTCACATACTTTAGTTGCATAATAAAATAGCTGCATATAGTACCTGTCTTCATATAATCATAAACCGTATGCATCAGTTGCACTATCCAGATGGATGTCTGGTCTCGATCCTGTGATATCTTCCAGCGTATTCCTCTTAGTATGTGGAATAATGTTTTATGGACCCTCAGGAATCTGCAAACGAGCTTAGAAATCATGGGATTTCTGGTAGGGGTTGTGTAATTAATATTTATGTCTCTTTACTTGCTACCTGATTCCCAATCCAATTGCCATTATGTTTTCTAGCTCTCTGTCCGCAACAGCTAGAAAGCGGCTTTCTTAGGATGAGAGTTGCTGTAGGTTTAGAGGTTAATAAGAGCTGATGGACCAGTCAGAAAAAACTGGGATGTTAGAGGCACAGCTGGAAGGCAGCTGGGAGCTGCTGGTGCAGAGCCATAAAAAGTGTGTGTGTGTGTGTGTGTGTGTGTGTGCGCGCACGCAGAATCAGGGTTTATTTGTTGCAAGGCAGGAAGTATGGAGCAAAGGACGTTGGTTTGTGTTGAGCTCCCTGTTAATGGATTCGTATGGATTGGCAGGAGCCAGCTGATGCCCTCCAGACATCATTTCTACTGCACTTTCATCATGGTTTGCACTCAGGATGCTATTCCATTCCTTAAAAAAATACAAAACAAAATTAAGCTTTTGGGAGATCTCAAAAGAAATGGAAGAAACCCGGGAGGAAAGGCAGGAGAACAGCGATTTGATGACAACGTTGTCGTGTGGGTGTACTTTAAAAAACCAAAAGTGGCAACCCCAGAGGAAATCCCAAGTGTGGAAACATAACATTTCAACTCTTACACGCTCAAGGGATCACCTCAAAAGGTCATTTCCAAGTGTGGTCATTATTCTGGGGATCTTCACGTGTCTGTTGTGTGTGTAGAGTTACTTCGGTGCTGAAATTTGGCAACAAGATTTGCGTTTCAACTGGCAGGCTTGGCCAGCGTTGCATGGAGTTAATGACGTGAGGTCTAGGGGTGTGTTATTATTATTGCATATACATCCAGGTCGACGTAGGAGTGAGTGAGTGTATGTTAGGTCCCTTTTGTGTTTTGTTGTCATCTCTGTTTTGTTTCTCTGACCAAGAGTGGACCTTGGGAGGAGGCCCTGAGCTTATATCCTTACCATGGAGAGAAAAAGGGTGGGGGATGAGTAAGCAGGTTTGCTCCAAGTGACTACAGTGCTCAGGTGCTCACCTCCAGCAGAAGTGTGTGTGTGTGTGTGTGTGTGTGTGTGTGCAGGTAGGGGGTGGCGGTGACGTACCTCTGCCCTACAAGCTGAGATCTACCACGATATGCTTGTAAACCAGTGTGTTCCCCTTGAAGCTGGGCGCCAGTAGGATATCCATGTCCTCCAAAGGGATGGGGCGGAAGGCGCGGGGAGCCTGCACAGAGAGTTCCTGGAACTTTGCAAACTTCTGCTTCTCTTCGTCCCACAGGTAGATGTGGGTGAAGGAGAAGTCACTCCCCAGGGCCATATATTGATGCTGGGACACGCGGAACGGCTCCATCACCATGGAGCCTCGGGAGGGCAAGGTCTGTAGCTCCGTGAACCGCAGGCCCTCCCACTTGACCACCTTGGAGTCGCCAATGTAGCGGCTGAGGCACAGGAAGTTGTCCCTCTTGACCCGGAAGTGCTTGACCATCTGGACGTCCATCACGTCTGCCACATCGCCCAGGTGGAGGAACTGCTTCTGCGAGCGGTTCCACTGGTAGATGATGGGGGCCTGGGAGCTGCTGGAGATGATCAGCCGGGGCTTGCCGTCAATCTCCAGGTACTCCACGTCGGTGTCACGGTGCCACGAGTGCAGGTCCTGGTGGGAGTAGAAGCCGTTCTGGTTCCAGCGGTAGAGGCTGGTGGAGCCAGCTTTGGAGCTGTCAGCAATGACGAAGAACCACTCGCCCTCGATCTGGAAGGCCTCGATATCGTTGGGCTTGCGGATCTTCTGGCTGTCGATGTCTTGGATCTTGATGAACTTGTCGATGTTGGTGTCCCAGCGGTAGATGTAGGAGCCGCCAAAGAGCTGGGCCACCACGACGTAAAGCTGCGACTCGGCCACGATGGGCTTGCAGTAAACGGCTGAGTGAGCTGCAGGAGAACATTATGAGGCATCAACACAGGAATAGGTCTGTTATAGGAATTCTAAGGTCATATATGCTTTTGAATTCTGGTGCTGGAGGAGACTCTTGAGAGTCCCATGGACTGCAAGAAGATCAAACCTCTCCATTCTGAAGGAAATCAGCCCTGAGTGCTCATTGGAAGGACAGATCGTGAAGCTGAGGCTCCAATACTTTGGCCACCTCATGAGAAGAGAAGACTACCTGGAAAAGACTCTGATGTTGGGAAAGATGGAGGGCACAAGGAGAAGGGGACGACAGAGGACGAGATGGTTGGACAGTGTTCTTGAAGCTACCAACATGGGTTTGACCAAACTGTGGGAGGCAGTGGAAGACAGGAGTGCCTTGTGTGCTCTGGTCCATGGGGTCACAAAGAGTCGGACATGACTCAACGACTAAACAACAACAAAGGTCTTATACTGTATGTATATATAAAATAAATGTTCATAAATGTACAAGGCAAACACATACATAAGTATATAAACCATGTGTCTGAAATAGTACAGGAGAACAATCCTGAAGCTATTTTGACTCTCCTAAATTGACCTCAGATATTTCTCTGCAAGGAGGAAAGAAATGGGAAAAGTTCTCCAATTGTCTTTGGACTGTAGGGGCTTACACCTCCCTGTAAATACAGTCTGGCAAGTATCTGTTAAGCTGAGCACACTATCAATATGTGTAAGAGATTCAGGAACTAAGTACTTACCATCTCAAAGGAATGGCCAGGCTACCCAGAAATGGCAATCCTGACAGACAGGAGAGAAGCAACACACTCAAATTTCTGCTGGGGACCACCTCTTTCTGTGATGTATGTATGATGTTTTGGGGGGTGGTCTTGAGCTACAGGGTGGGCAATTTCAAAAGTCTATATAAGAGCTTGCACATCAATGTTCTGGGTTCCTCTCCTCCCTCCCTGCGTGGGGTGAGCGGGGGACCCTGTTGCAACAGTTTATTAAAGATCAGGCTTACTAGCCTCTTTGCTTCTCAGTACAGTGGTGCCTCGCAAGACGAAATTAATCCGTTCCGCGAGTCTCTTCGTCTTGCGGTTTTTTCGTCTTGCGAAGCACGGCTATTAGCGGCTTAGCGGCTTAGCGGCTATTAACGGCTTAGCGGCTTAGCGGCTATTAACGGCTTAGCGGCTTTAAGAAAAAGGAAACAAACTCGCAAGAACTCGCAAGACATTTCGTCTTGTGAAGCAAGCCCATAGGGAAATTCGTCTTGCGGAACGACTAAAAAAACGCAAAACCCTTTCGTCTAGCGAGTTTTTCGTCTTGCGAGGCATTCGTCTTGCGGGGCACCACTGTATTCTCTGGTGGGCCTCTGTTATTTTCTCCTACCAATAGAGAACCTACATAAGGACTCTGTATGGGCCCTTGGATACCCCATAAGAGGAAAAGGAGCAGTTTTTTTATTTATATCAGTTGGAAGGAGACCCAAAGGGTCATCTCTTTCGATCCCTGCCCTGCAATGCAGGAATCACAGCTAAATGTTGCAGGCAACAGACTACAAGGAAGGAGGCACCATGGAGAGAGGATTGGGAAATGCAGCAATAGCCGCTTCAAACAGGTTGCAATGAGGAATGGGGCATGCACCTTAGCCACCCCTGCTCTCTGGCATTTTTAAATGCATGACAAAAGACATGCATCTGTTGCACACGTGCATGACAGTTTTAGGTGGACATTCTGCAAAGGCCACCCCCAGATACATCATACCTACATCACAGAAAAGGCGGTCTACAACAGAAATCTGAGTGCGTTGTTTATCTCCTGTCTGGCAAGTTACCTGATTGCATTATCTGGGTTTTGGCCACTTTTTTCTTATTATAACTACTTAATTCCTGAATCTCGGTCATAGGTCAAAGGCTCACACCCTGTTCATATCCTGAATGTGCCCTTAAGACAGGATTTGGGAGGACAGAATCTGTGAGGAAAGAGACAACGGGGAGGTTTCCCACTTTGACCTTGCAGAGAAATATTTGAGGTCAATTTGTTCAGGACCTTTTCTCTGGGGTTTCAGACATGTGGTTTATATATACAGCTATAAACATTCATATTATGACCTTAAAATTCTTATAACACAACTCTACAAATTCTATGGCTCCATCCACTGCTTACCAGGGATGCGGTCAAAGTCCCGCAGCTTCCGTTCGACATAGTCCCACTTGAGGATGCTGCAGCTGCTGGAACTGGGCTGGGCCAGGGCCACGTAGAGGTCGCTGGAGTACAGGAACGGCTCTGCGGACACAGACTGGAAAGGCAGGACCTGGTGCACCACGAAATCTGATGGAGGAAAGAAACAAAGAGACCTTGTCTCTATCCCAAACAATTCCTGCTGATTGCCTAAAAAAAGCTTGGGACCCTGGATACCTGAAGGGCCACATTCTACCACACCAGCCTGCCTGAACTCTATGGGTTCCTATTCCCACATGACATTAGACACTGGTCAGGAAAAACCTTCTTGATTACGATGTCCTATTTACATAGAATCCTCACCTTCTGGACATCAGTCCAGTGCCAGGGTAACCCTCCCTATCCACCCATGTTTTGCCACGTGAAATGTAGGTCGTTTATAGCCATGGTTTCATCCGTTCTGTTACATTTCATTGTTCTGTAGTGTGGACATAAGAATGTAAGAAGAACCTGCTGGGTCAGGCCAGTGGCCCAGAGCCATCCTGGCTAGTAGCCATCGACAGCCCTCTCTTCTTCCATGAATCTGTCTAATCTTTAAAAGCCATCTAACTTGGTGACCACCACTGCCTCATGTGGGAGCAAGTGTAACAGTTGAACTATGCACTGCATGAGGAAGGACTTTCTTTGACCTGTCCCGAATCTTCCGACATTCAGCTTCACTGGATGTGCATGAGTTCCAGTGTTAGGAAAGAGGGAGAAAAATGTTTCTGTTATGTACTGAGTTGAATAGGATCTAAATTGCAGCAGTCTGATTGGTCCTAGAACAATAGGGTCCAGAATGCAGCAGTCTCATTGGTCCTAGAACAATAGGATTCAGAATGCAGCAGTCTGATTGGTCCACAGGAGCCACCCAATCCAACTCCAGGTGGAAGTGAAGCCGCAACCTGATTGGCCTACAGGAGAATCCCAGAATTAGCCAATCACGTGGCGCCCATTGTGTAAATAATGTATATAAAGCAGACATTTCGGGCGAACTAGCATTCCTCACTACTATGAGCTGAATAAAGAGCATGAAATCCACACTTGACTCCGAGTGTATTTCAGTTTCTCTATTCACTTTCTCCACACTGAGCATGATTTTTCATGTGACCTTCTCTTTGCCTCTCCTTGTACCTAACCCTTTTCTCCAAACCGGAGTGTCAGGGATGTGACTGAGCTGGATGCCTGGGAAGAGTCTGACTCTGAAGATGAGGGAATGCAGTCACAGATAAAGCAAGAGTGGGTGAGTTTGACCCCCTTTCCTCCTGAGTTTCCAGTTGCAGATAGAAAAGTAGACTCAGAAGGCTCACAGTCGGCAGGCGGGGGGGGGGGGGAATCAGACGACCTTCAGGGGGTTGCTATGCAACCAGAAGGGAGGCAGCGTTTAGAAGGCTCTTTGTTTGAGAGTGGAGGGAAAGTCCATCCACCTTCCCCCCAAACCAGGAGGGCTGGAAAGGTGGAAATGAAAGTGCAAGGGAGGAAGGACTGGACTTTGGCGTGCTTTGTGCTGCAGAAGGGGTGGAGATTCAGAGTGAGCAACTAGTTACTAATGGAGGCTGGCTCGGTGCCGCTCTCTGTGTGTTAATTGTAAATAAACGTACTATAAACCTGCCAGAGGCTCGTTAATTCATATTGGAGCATGCTCGTGCCTGCCAGAGATCCTGACACGGAGGTTGGCATAGTTTTATAAAGTCAGTCATGACACCTCTTATTTGCCTTTTCTCTCAACAAAGAAGTTCCAAACCAGGCATAGGCAAACTCGGCCCTCCAGATGTTTTGGGCCTACAACTACCATGATCCCTAGCTAACAGGACCCATCAGGGATGATGGGAGTTGTAGTCCCAAAACATCTGGAGGGTCGAGTTTGCCTATGCCTGTTCCAAATGGTGCAACTTTTCTCCATGCGAGAGTCGCTTCAGCCCTTTGATCTTTTCGGTTGCCCTTTTCTGAACCTCCACAGGTTTGTAGTGAGACAACCAAAACTGTACAAGGTATTCCAGACGTGGTCATGGTGGGCACAAATCTGCAGGAGAAAGGGATGTCAAGGCAGGGTTCCTCCCCCCACCCCCAGCAAAATCTGTAGATGCAGCGCTGCTTCTGGGTGCCATTCTATTTCCCAGAAGGCCATGCAAATACCAGCTGTTCCTACCTGTGGTGACGCAGTCAAAGTCCTTGAGGGGCAGGTCCCGGATCTTCTGGCCTTGGTATTGAGCGGGGCTCCCACAGAAAACGGCGGGGATGCTTGTGTTGGTGCTATCCATCCACTCCACTAGCCACTTGATGTTGCAGTCACAGGTTAACGAGTTGCCCCGGAGGTCTCTGTCAAAGAGAGAGGCAATTCAGGAGCAATCACCTCCACCCACAAATTGGCTACCGTATTTTTCGCTCTATAGAACGCACTTTTTCCCCTCCAAAAATTAAGGGGAAATGTGTGTGCGTCCTATGGAGCAAATGCAGGCTCCTTGGCTTCAGTGATAGCAACACGAAGCCTCCGAAGCGCAGAGGGAGCGCTCCCTCCGCGCTCCGGAGGCTTTGCGTTGCTTTTGCTGAAGCCTGGAGAGCAAGAGGGGTCGGTGCGCACTGACCCCTCTTGCTCTCCAGGCTTCAGGGATAGCCGCCTGAAGCCTTTGGAGCGCAGCGGGAACTCGCGCTGTGCTCCAAAGGCTTCGGGTTCCTTTTGCGGAAGCCAGGAGAGCAAGACTCTCCTGGCTTCAGCAGAGAGGGAGAGCTGCGCAGCGCCCCTTCAGCGAAGAGGGAGGAGAAATGGAAGGGGCTCCGTTTCTCCTGCCGCTTCGCTGAAGGGGCGCTGAGCAGAGTGGGGGAGAATTTCCCCCCCCTGTTCTCCCCCTCCTATGGTCCGGTGCATCCTATAGAGTGAAAAATATGGTAATTTAAGAGCAGTTACCCAATCCAAAGGCAAGATTGCAAATCTGATCCAGCATTCTCCAACTACCGCTGTCCCCACCACTCTCCTCCCTAAGTACAGAGATTCCTTGTGCTTTGAAAATCTGAATAGGATTTGTTTGCTGTCCATCTTCACCAATGATAATGTTGATCTGACAATTCATTTGCTTGTCAGTGTAGACTTATCCTGCTTAACTAGTTTTTTCTGTGGTCTTCTCTAATGCTACCACATAATAAACAAATAACTATTATTGCTGTCTGGAATGGCTCCAAGTGCAAGAAAAGCAAGACAAAAAAACAACAACCCTAGAATATTTGCTTTATGAAAATTACAGAATTTCAGCTGGAAGTTGCAGGTTATGCCCTGATTGGAAATGAAGCAGCGTGACTACCCCAAAACTTTTTCATGTATTGAAATTAGTGTTGAAAGTAAGATAGCGTTTGATCACCCCAACAGCATCATGGACACAAACAATAATAATAAATTGACAGTGAAAAGAATGTCTGCTTCATTTCCAGTCAATGCCCACCCTGAGACTCCCTGCTGAAATTTGATAACCACAAATGTTCTGGGTTTTGTTCCACTTTTACTGCGCAGTGATCTCTCTGGACAGCAATATTATGGTAGCCCAAATCCACTACTATTGTGTAAAGAACATGTTGCTTTAAGGTGAAGTTGGTGCTTTTAAGTCTCACTGATCTTGAAAAGGAGAATTAATACATATGCTTAATGCTCTCCTATTCCCCACAAATGAAATAAAATTATTGAACTGGGTGCCTCTTGCTGCTCCAAATTAAATTGGTCCATTCTGCTTGGCTCACCTGTTTTCAGCAAACCCTTCCCAGTAATTGAAGAAGAGAAGAAGAAGAGTTTGGATTTGATATCCCGCTTTATCACTACCCGAAGGGGTCTAAAAGCGGCTAACAATCTCCTTTCCCTTTCTCCCCCACAACAAACTTCTTTGAGAGACTTCAAAGAAGTGTGACTTGCCCAAGGTCACCCAGCAGCTGCATGTGGAGGAGCAGAGACGCGAACCCGGTTCATCAGATCACGAGTCTACCGCTCTTAACCACTATACCACACTGGCTGGACTGTGGTTAATTTAATTACAATGGTGGGTCTTTCATATATGGTGAAATTCTTGCAGCTTGCCATGAACTTGTGGGCCACAAATATGGGAGGACATTGCAATATTTGCAATTGCAAAAGGTGCAGGGAGCAGAATTACTTGCACCGAAGTGGGAAGGAACCTTACAGGTCGCTCAAGATGTCCAGGGGTTTCAGAAGGCCTCTGGGCAGCGTCTGCAGATTGTTGTAGGCCAAAGATCTGGAAGAAAGGAAGACGTGAATGTTGGGTTGTGCCAGGGGTTCCCCTCTTTGCTGCTTTTGAGGAACATAAGGATGTAAGAAGAGCCTGCAGGATCAGGCCAGGGGCCCATCTAGTCCAGATTCCCATTCTCACAGTGGCCAACCAGATGCCCCAGTGAGGAGCCCACCAACAGGACCTGAGCACAAGACCCCTCTCTGTGGGATGTGAAACACAGAGCAGTCAAGTACAACATCCCTAGAGTGGACATAAAAAGGAGATGTCTGGACCAGCCAGTCGGAACTTCCTGTTTCCTCCTAGGCTGGGGCAGACTTCCTCTACATGTGACCAGATGTGGGCGTGACCTCACCTATGCAGATAACAAAATACCTCAGCGGAGGCCGCCATCTCTCTCTCTTTGACTACATTCGTCAAAGAAGCAACACCTGCTTAGCCTAAGATGCTCTCTTGGCTTGCAGCCAAAAAAGGACAAAGGAGCTGTCTCCTTATGGGATAGTTTCCAGGTGTATATTACTTTTGTAACTTAAGTCTGCCTTCTGGGATCCATCTGTGAACAGAATGTGAGTGAGTAAACTCTTTTATACTTTTATAGAAGACTGTGTCGTATCTATTTCTTTTATGAGGGACTAAAGGGGAAATTACCAGGTAACATTTTAGAGGCTTTAGCGAGCCTGAGCAAACGCATCCGCTGTGCAAGTTTAAAAAGGGGAATGTTACTCTGCTAAATTGTAGAACTTGTTAACACAAGTTGGAAAGGATATAATCAAACAATATATCCTCTCCTGCATCCCTGAACATTCCCACACTCTCCCCTCCTGCCATTTCCAGCAACTGCTATTCAGAACCATAGCCATTGTGGCTAGGAGCCATTGATAGCTTTTTCTTTCAGGAATTTGTCTAATCCTCTTTCAAAACCATCCAGGTTGGTGGCTGCTACTGCTGCTGCTGCTGTGACAAAGGCAGACCCTCCCAGTGTCCCAATTTTCCAGGGAAAGTCTTGGAATGTCAGAAGCCATCCTGGTTTCTGATTTGATCCCAGAAGCTCCTGCTTTTGGATGTCCCTATTTCCACTGGAGAAATGTTGGAGGGTATGCAAAGGCAAACCCTACCACCCCTATGGACACCATGTGACCCAGCCAACTCTCATGGACAAGAATCCTGCAGGAAGGCATTGAAATATCTCTGTGGGCATAATGCATCCTGCCCTTTGCAATGCAGAAGCTCTCCCCAACCCCCTGGACAGATCTAGTATACCTGAAGGAGCGTCTCCACCCCCATCGTTCTGCCCGGACACTGAGGTCCAGCTCCAAGGGCCTTCTGGTGGTTCCCTCCCTGTGAGAAGTGATGTTACAGGGAACCAGGTTGAGGGACTTCTCGGTAGTGGCGCCTGCCCTGTAGAATGCCCTCCCATCAGATGTAAAGGAAATAAACAACTATCTGACTTTCAGAAGACATCTGAAGGCAACCTTGTATCGGGAAGTTTTTAATGTCTAATGTTTTACCATATTATATGTACTGTAAGCCACCCAGAGTAGCTGGGGAAACCCAGCCAGATGGGAGGGGTATAAATAATAAAATTATTATTATTATTATTATTATCCCTGACCATTTGATCCATGTCTTCATGATCATCATAATTCATTCGTATGCTGCCTCCCCATAGTTAAAAACTATGCTCAAGGCGCACGCAGTGTGAACAGAATTGCATAATTACAAAAATACAACAAAAGTAGTCATAAGCAATAAAAAAAAAATCAAAACACAAGCAACATAATTTAACACCTGCCCCAAACAAGTCATAATAAGATCCACAAATAGAGATACAAAAAATTAACATCAATAATAATGTGATCCCTGCATTGCAGAGGGTTGGACTAGATGCCTCTTGGGGGATTTCTAGCTCTACAAGTCTATGATTCTATAACAGCAAAATTAAGATCTCCAAAATTAAATCTTGACCCCAAGAAAAAAACAACTCCTAAGCTTCATTATTATTCTGGCAGGCACGTCCCACACTGCCAGGAGTGCACCAGTTAATCTTAGGTTGTCAGTAGCATGCAAGGCCCAGTGCAGATGCTTCTGCCCAAGTGGCAACTCACAGGTGTGTCAAGGACTTGAGCCCACGAAAGGCGTTTTTTGACAGAGCCTGGATGTCGTTGTTCTCGATGAACCTGAAGGCAAAGAGAAAGACATATTCTCACCCAGGGACTCCCATGCTTTTTGTAGGCCACCGCCCTGCCTTGGTTCCATAAACTCATCCATAATACCAACTACCCTATCCTTTAAAAAAGCATCATTCAGAACAGCAGTTTGCACAACCCACCAAGGAAGATAATAAAATTAAAAACATTAGCAGTTAATTACACATTGATTCAAACCCCCCATTAACTGTAGATTTAGTTTAATGAATTCAACAAAAACTATGAGCTTGACTGACACCAGTGAAATAAAAAAATTAAGGTCATATATATATATATATATATATATATATAATAAATGTTCATAAATGTACCAACCAAGCGCATACATAGATGTGTGGACCACATGTCTGGAGCAGCACAGGAGGACTGCCCTGAAACCATTTTGGCTCCCAAGCTGACCAAATGTTTTCTCTGCAAGGAGGGAAGAGGTGGGGGAGCCTTCCCATTGCCTTTTTGTTCACAAATCCTGTCTTAAGGGTATATCTGTGTATGAATAGGGTGAGTCTGTGACCTGGCTCAGCAACTAAGTATTTGTCATTACAAAAGACTGGCCTGGCTCCCCAGGGTATCCAATCAATTAACAGGTAACCTGCCAGACAGGAGGTCAACAACGCACTCATATTTCTGCTGTAGACCACCCTTTCTGTGATGTAGGTATGATGTATCTGGAGGTGGTCTTGGACTCCAAGGCGGGCAATTTAAAATGTCTATATAAGGGCAGGCACACCTTTGTTCTGGGTCCTCCTCCTTCTCCTGCGTGTGGGGGAGCACCCTGTTGCAACAGTTCAATAAAGATCAGGCTTAGGAGCTGCTTTGCTTCTCAATATTCTCTGTTTGGCCTCTGTTATTTACTCCGATCGATGGAGAACCTACAAAGGACTCTATAAGGGCTCTTGTGTCCCCCATAAGGGAACAAGGGCAGATTTATGTTTATTACACCAGCTTTTGAAAGTCTGATAGTTATTGACAACCCCTCTCCATCCCCCGCCAGCCCTCCACTGGCTGCGTGGGGATGGGCATGGCTGGAACTGGAATAAGAGGTGTGACCTTTGTTGTCCCTAGGGCTTATAAACATCAGCTCTCCCCTTTCCCCCTGTTCCTGGCCCTTCTTCCTACTACAAGTGTTGTCCCAGTGTGTCCCCTTGTAGAGGCTAGGGAAAAGTGACCCGTACAGGTACTGCAGGTGGGAGAGTCCGGTGAACGCATTGTCCCCAATCAAGGAAAACTTGTTGGAATTCAATAAGCTGCAAAGAGAAAAGACACGGTGTTAAGGCAGTGAGAATGGGACAGTAAACCCTAGCAATGCTTGGCTTAACATTTCATGTCAAATTCTGTGCGACTGCCATAAAACTTAGGGAACAAGCTGTACTACCAAAATGATTAATGTTTTAAATGACAATTTTAGGTTATATTTTAGTGATCAAGATTTAATGTATATTTTTAACTGCTGTTATATCTGAATTGTCTCTGTTAAACCCAATTGCAATCCAATGTATCCCTGTTGTGTTTTATGATTTTTCTGATATTGTAAGTGAGCCGGAACTGGTCTGTGACCGTAATAATAAAATTCATTCATTCAACATTTCATGTCACGTTGTGGGGGTTGGACTAGATGACCATTGGGCCCCTTCCAACTCTACAATTCTAGGATTTTGCTTTGAGTATCACAAGGAGATGGCTTCAGAAGAGGGAGAGATGGGAGCTCAGCGCCTCTTAGTTGAGAGACCAGCAGATTTAAGCTTTTCTCCTCCTTTAAAAGGTAAAGGTAAAGGGACTCCTGACCGTTAGGTCCAGTCGCAGACAACTCTGGGGTTGCGGTGCTCATCTCGTTCTATAGGCTGAGGGAGCCGGCGTACAGCTTCTGGGTCATGTGGCCAGCATGACTAAGCCGCTTCTGGCAAACCAGAGCAGCACACGGAAACGCTGTTTACCTTCCCGCCAGAGTGGTACCTATTTATCTACTTGCACTTTGATGTGCTTTCGAACTGCTAGGTTGGCAGGAACAGGGACCAAGCAATGGGAGCTCACCCTGTTGCGGGGATTCGAACCGCCAACCTTCTGATCGGCAAGCCCTAGGCTCTGTGGTTTAACCCACAGCGCCACCAGCATCCCTCCTCCTCCTTTATTCCATCCCAGTTGCTCATCACATGAATTCTGCGAATATTTAGAAGTTGCAAAAATGATACAGTTAATAAGAAATCAATCGATAGATAAGCTTAAGAAAGAATGGGAATGTTTTAAAAATTACTTGAACAAACATGGTTCCAACAAGAACACTTGGCTGTGTTTAGACAGAGGTATCCGAAGATGGAGACCAACCAATAATTAAATACAGATCAAAGATAGGAATGGCTGAACTGAAACCAGAGAGCAGACAGAAGTCAACAAACCAACAAATTAAAAAATGGGATTCAATCTAGTAGGAGGGACTTTGTGAGCAGGATACCCTGGTACTGGTTTGAATTAACAAAATAATGCTTTTGTTTGATAGGTATTTTGGGTCTTGTAAATTTTTTGGTTTCATTGCCGTTCATGTTTCTTTTTCTTTTTTTCTTTTCTCTCTCTCTCTCTTTATTTCTTTTATATAATACACATTTATTCTAGATGTTTGATAATTTGATAATGTATACTGTAATAACTATCTTTAAGCTAGAAATATCCAATGTAAGTTGCGTTTTTTTCTTTGTTTTGTTTTTTTGTATGAAATGTTTGTTTAATAAAAGTGAATAAAAATTAAATTAAATAAATGAATGTGTAACTAAAAAATAAATAAGTTCTGTAAATAGGAACTCGTGCCTGGGTTTGCCCCCCGCCCCCAATCCTTTTCCTTTTTGTGTTGTGACTTTTAGAATGTAAGGTGTAAGGAGTGTTCTTATTACTGATATTTATAAGCCTCTCTGGGAGGGTTTTTCTCCTTGCTTTTTCTGAAAAGCTGGGTAAAAATACTTTTTAAAAATCAGTAAATGCTCCCCCCCCCCACCTCGTTCAAGGTCTGATTGACATATTTAAGGTAAGGGGATTTTTCTTTCTAAACTGATTTTCCAGTGACCCCACAGGTGGTGTGCCTTCAGGACTGATGTCCTGCTCTGCACATTGCAGAATATTTATTTATTCATTTAATAAAATGTATATACTACTTGATCACAAAAAACCCCCCGCACTCAAAGAGGTTTAGGGAAAAAAGATAAAACAATAAAACTATCAGGAGGAAAAATGAACAACTTTAAAACTTTCAAAAAGTTAAAATAACAATAGAATAAAAACTTATTTAAACTTGCCCCACCTTTCTAAATATCTGGGTAGGCTTGTCTAAAGAAAAAATGTTTTTGGCAGGTGCCAAAAAGTACAGCAAAGGCACCTGCATGGTCTCAAGAGGCAGGGAGTTCCAAAGGGTAATGGTGCCAATTCTGTCAACTGAAGCAGCCGAGTAGGCGTGTAGGGGACGAGGCTCTATTCTAGAGAAGAAAGGTGCCAACTAGCAGCTCGGGTGATGCAGAGTTCCTCTCAACTTGTAAAGGAGCTAAGAACTTGCAAGGAATTCCAGTTCCACAAGTGCTATGCTCTTCTTTGACCTAGGAAACTTATTTCATGCGAAGTTATCTTGACTGTGAAAGGAACTCCAGACAGTTGAGTTGAAATGGACAGAAGGAAAACAAAGGCTCATGAAAACCAGATGTTTCCCACTCCAGTTGGGTGCAAAAGCAATTCTATTAGTGCCTTGCCCTGTGGCATTAACTATACAGTGGTACCTCGGGTTAAGTACTTAATTCGTTCCGGAGGTCCGGTCTTAACCTGAAACTGTTCTTAACCTGAAGCACCACTTTAGCTAATGGGGCCTCCTGCTGCACCGCCGCTGCATGATTTCTGTTCTCATCCTGAAGCAAAGTTCTTAAGCCGAGGTTCTATTTCTGGGTTAGCGGAGTCTGTAACCTGAAGCGTATGTAACCTGAAGCGCATGTAACCCGAGGTACCACTGTATTGCAGAGTCCACATTCCAACCACTGCCGTTTCTAAGCTGAAAAAGTTAATGTGTCAAGGCAGAAAGGATGTCCTCTCTCATCTGCTGCCATGGAAAACTCCTGCCCTTTGCCCAATTACAGTGGTACTTCGGGTTACAAACGCTTTGGGTTACAAACGCCTCAGGTTACAAACTCCGCTAACCATGAAGTAGTACTTCGGGTTGAGAACTTTGCCCCAGGATGAGAACGAAAATCGCACAGTGGCGGCGCGGCAGCAGCAGCGGGAGGTCCCATTAGTGAAAGCGTGCCTCAGGTTAAGAACTTAACTCGGTATAAGTTTGTAACCTGAGGTACCACAGTACTAGCCTAGGCAGTCACTCTAATGGTAAAGTTCTTTGGCTGGCTAAGCAGCGCTGTGACAACTCAGGGTAACAAGAACCCTCCTCCCCAAAGACAAAACCAGGGGAAACAGACAGGCAGAGAGACATACAGGAACTGCAGGAACGGGAGGTGAGCAAAGGCGGCTTCTTTGATTTCGCTGAAGTCTGCATTTATCAGGGTCCTGCAGGAGAGGAGAGGGAAAGAGAGAGAAATGCTAAAACGTCTGCTGAAACAGAAGGAGGCAACTGAATCTCACAAAAGGATCTGAGCAGCAGTAAAAAGGTAGCTTGTCGAAGAAACCAGAGGCCTTTCTCTTGGGCATAGTCGGCCAATCGGTGTTAAAAAAGGATAGAACTTTCTTTATGTATGCAACAACAGCAGCAAGAATACTCATCGCAAAGTATTGGAAGACACAAGAGCTACCCACACTGGAGGAATGGCAGATGAAATTGATGGACTATATGGAATTGGCGGAAATGACTGGCAGAATCCGTGACCAGGGAGAAGAGTCGGTGGAAGAAGATTGGAAGAAATTTAAAGATTACTTACAGAAATATTGCAAAATTAAAGAATGTTAGAGTGATGATGGAATGAAATTAAGTGGCTTCTAGCTGTACAGGCTTTAAAGTTATATACAGATCAAGATTAAGGATTAGGATTAAAAAGGTTAAAAGAATGGAAAATTGGCTATTAATAGGTAAAAATTTAATGTTATATTATATTAAGATTAAGGATTGGGATTAAAAAGGAGGGAAAGGAATTGCTGGACAAACAAACTGAATTGGAATACAAAAGAGGGAGGTATGAGGAGGTCCAGGAAATAAGTAAATCTAAAAGTAGTGATGAAAAGATGGAATTGTTTTTAACTGTTTTTTCTTTTTTCTTTCTGTATTTTGTATTGTGTATTTTTCTTTTTCTTTTTAAATTCTTTTTTTATTGATGTGTCTCTTTTCATGTGAAACTTTAATAAATATCATTTTTTTTAAAAAAAGTAAAAAGGTAGCTTGTCCACACTTCGACTTGTCCTGGGCCTGGAAAGCACATGAGTGAGTGGCGTTTCCCTTGCCCCACTCCTTTCCCTGTGAAAACCCATGCTTTTAACTCTAAATGGGAGCGAAAGTCAATCTGGAGAATTGCCCTTTGCTCTGATTGAGCACTAAAGAGCAGTTTTCCCTGGGGAAGCTGACAAAACACCGGGATAAGAGAAAAGTTTTTCTCTATCTCAGCACTAGAACTTGTGGACATCCAATGAAGCTGAATGTTGGAGGATTCAGGATAGATAAAAGGAAGTCCTTCGTACAAAAGGTAAAGGTAAAGGACCCCTGGATGGTTAAGTCGAGTCAAAGGCAACTCTGGGGCTGCAGAGCTCATCTCACTTTCAGGGCGAGGGAGCCGGCATTTGTCCGTAGACAGCTTTCTGGGTCATGTGGCCAGCAGGACTAAACTGCTTCTGGTGCAACAGAACACTGTGACAGAAGCCAGAGTGCACAGAAACACTGTTTGCCTTCCCACTGGACCGGTACCTATTTATCTACTTGCACTGGTGTGCTTTTAAACTGCTAGGTTGGCAGGAGCCAGGACAGAACAACAGGAGCTCACCCCATTGCAGGGATTCGAACTGCCGACCTTCTGATCAGCAAGTCCCTGGCTCTGTGGTTTAAGCCACAGTGCCACCCGCGTCCCAGGTTGAGACTCCTTAGGGTAGTGATAAAGCGGGATATCAAATCCAAATTCTTCTTCTTCTTCATTTAGATCACGGGGATTCGGACCGCCAACCTTCTGATCAGCAAGCCCAAGAGGCTCAGTGGTTTAGACCACAGCGCCACCCACATCCTTCGTGCAGTGCAGTGAAAGCATGGAACTCCTGGAGGAAGCAGTGATGACCAGCAACACTGATGGCTTTAGAGGACCAGACAAAGTCAAGAAGGAGGAGAGGGCTATTGATGGCTACCGGCCATAATGGCTGTCCTTTGCCGCTACAGTTGGAAGCAACAGTGCTTCTGAATACCAGTTGCTGGAAACCAGCTTGGGTATGGACTGCATGCCCGCTGCATGGCAACGTCTGGTCAGCCACTGTGAGAACAGGAAGCTGGACTAGATGGACCACTGGCCTGATTCAGAAGACTCTTCTTAACTTCTTATGTTCTTATGATACACTGAGAGTTTGTGTACCATCGCACTAGAAACATATGTGGATTCCACACCTGTGTAATTGATCTGTACTTTGATGAGAGAGTGCAGGATTCTGCAGTTCCAGAGAGTGAACAATCTCGAGAGGGAATAATAATAATAATAATAATAATAATAATAATAATAATAATTTATTTATATCCCGCCCTCCCCAGCCGAAGCCAGGCTCAGAGCGGCTAACAACAATAAAAGTAACACAGTTTACATAAAATCACAATCAATTAATTGAAATGCATTCTAAAATCAATTCATTCTAAAATCAATTCAAAATCAAATTAATGGCAACCATTAGGCTAGAGTTCTGTGAGGATTACCGAAGGAGGGGGTCAGACTGTGCCTTGGCCAAAGGCCAGGTGGAACAGCTCTGTCTTGCAGGCCCTGCAGAAAGATGTCAAGTCCCGCAGGGCCCTAGTCTCTTGTGACATGACAGAGCGTTTCACCAGATCGGGGCCACAGCCGAAAAAGCCCTGGCTCTGGTTGAGGCCAGCTTAACCTCCCTGTGGCCTGGGACCTCCAAGATGTTTTTGTTTGAAGACCGTAAGGTCCTCTGTGGGACATATCAGGAGAGGCGGTCCCGTGGGTACGAGGGTCCTAGGCCGAATAATTGTGGCGAAACCAGTTTCCAATCTATTTGCAAGGTACCGTATTTTTTGCACCATAACACTCACTTTTTTCCTGCTAGAAAGTAAGGGGAAATGTCTGTGCGTGTTATGGAGGGAATGCCTACGGGTGGCATGCCTACGGATTTTCCTCCTCTAAAAACGACGTGCGTGTTATGGTCGGGTGCGTGTTATAGAGCGAAAAATACGGTAGGTGGCTTCTCCATTAGTGGCTCAAAGCATGAGCTACAAATTGGCTGTTTCCAATCACACTCCCAGCCACAAACTCACTCACACCTGCTTCCAGATGTGTGTACGGTTTATCTTTTTTGTGTGGCATTTATGTTCCATCTTTTTCTCTGAGGATCTCAAGGGGGCTTACATTGTTCTCCTCCCCCCCATTTTATCCTCGCAACAACCCTGTTAGGTCGGTCAGGCTGAGAGGCAGAGAGTGGTCCCCGGTTCATACCCAGTGAGCTTTTTTTATTTGAGGCGCCCAGATGATGCCATTGTCATCGGAACGCCAACCTATCCCCGCCCCCATTTTGTTTTCCCATACTGGTAACAAACTGTGAAACCCCACCAATGCTTATGATCCTTTCTGGGGCAAATCTAACAAATTATTTTAAAATAAATAAAAATCCGCTGTTGTTAACTGCTGCCTGCAACCTAAAGTTTGCTATGAAATGGTATATATATATATATATATATATATATATATATATATATAGAGTTCATAAATGTACCAACCAAGCACATACATAGATGTGTGGACCACATGTCTGGAGCAGCACAGGAGGACTGCCTTGAAACCATTTTCACTCCCAAACGGACCAAATGTTTTCTCTGCAAGGAGGGAGGAGGTGGGGGAGCCTCCCCGTTGTCTTTTTGTTCACAAATCCTGTCTTTTAAGGGTATGTCTGTGTATGAATGGGGTGAGCCTGTGACGTTTCTCAGGAACTAAGTATTTGTCATTACAAAAAACTGGCCAGGCTCCCTAGGGTATCCAATCAAGTAAGCATTAACAGGTAACCTGCCAGACAGGAGGTAAACAACGCACTCAGATTTCTGTTGTAGACCGCCTCTTCTGTGATGTAGGTATGATGTATCTGGAGGTGGTCTTGGACTCCAAGGCGGGCAATTTTAAATGTCTACATAAGGGCGGGCACACCTGGGTTCTGGGTCCTCCTCCTTCTCCTGTGTGTGAGGGGAGCACCCAGTTGCAACAGTTCAATAAAGATCAGGCTTAGGAGCTCGTTGCTTCTCAATATTCTCTGGTTGGCCTCTGTTATTTTCTCCGACCGATGGAGAACCCACAAAGGACTCTATAAGGGCTCTTGTGTCCCCCATAAGGGAATAAGGTTTACATTTATTATAGCTAATTAAGACCCTAAAAAGCACCCTAAGGGTCTGTCTGCGCTACTGACTTTATTTGCTTTTAATGCCACTCTGTTACCCTAGGAATCCTGGGAATCATAGATCTGGGGTAGGAGGCCCCTCACCAGCAGGAATCCTTTGTGCAAAGCTAGGGCAGCAAACGTTAAGATAAAACTGATTTGCTTGCAGTGTATGGCTGGGCGTCCGATGTCATCCTCCTCAATTACTGTCAGGCTGTCCTACATTCACAGATTTCACGTCGTCTCACTGACTGGCTACAGGCCAAATGCTAAACTGCACATTTTTCTAGCTGGTAGGCGCCAGCCATCAGAATCCTGATAGCAAGTGACTGGACCATGCGGACTTGTTTAGCCTTTACTGTGGTTGTTACCTGCATATTTTGAAAATCTTTGAATTATTATTATTATGTTTTAAAAAAGTTGTCTCCTGACTTTAGCTCTCAGTAGGCAGAGCCTGGGGCCCCCAATCTTGCTCCATTCCACATGCACCCCTGAGACTGATCTCTTCTCTCTCTGTCCTTCTCCTCCTCTTGCAGTTTCCCTTCTCTTTTATACATAAACTGAGCACAGCCAAAGAAATATAGTCCCTTGGCAGAGAGGATGCATTTAAAGATCTCTCCATTTGCTGTGATTAATGAAGGGTGGTTGGAGAGAGGCTGGAAAAAACACTTAAACAGATCAATGCAGGCATCAGCTTTGGCACAAAGACAGAGCCAGACGCAGCAGTCTGGGAGAAAAGTGTTAGGAAATGCCAGAAATTCCCAGTGGGAATAGGATGGGGTTGCGGGGCTGCTGAATCAACTCGCAGTCCTAAGGCTTGGTTTCCAGACCCTTGGTCATCTTGGTCACCCTCCTCTGTTCCTTCTGAAACCTTGGTGCCCAAAACAGTCGCACTATTGCTTCTCTTGATCTTGACGCTGGACTTCTGTTGATTCAAAACCATCTCTCTCTCTCACACACACACACTTGCAGTTTGAAGTGGAATTCTGCCATCTCAGTTGATCACACCTTCATTCTGCATAAATTGGAATTATCTCATCTTATTATGCAGTCTGAATCCCTCACTTCAGGCTGTAGGTGATGGTGAGAGAGTCACACACAGAAAGCCCTGTCCAGAAGCAGGAAACTGGCATTATCAACAAGATAATTATCTCTCTCCTTCTGATGTACCCTATGCAAGTTTGTTTTTTAACATGGGGGAAGCAACAATTAAATGCCCTCTACCTGTCCACAGTCTGAAGTGGCATAGTCCAGAATAAGGGTGCCAACCTGAATAAGATATGGGGGGGGCTGGCCCCTCAAATATTTTGGGGCTGAAGACCCCTCAGCCCCTAGGAGTTGGCTCCTATGGCCCAAAATACTGCCACCTCACTGTGCCTGATGTGCACCAATGTCTCTGATATTTATATATTTAACTTCACAGCAGTTTAAAAAAAAACAAAAACCACAATTAATAATTAAGAAAAATTAACAATAATCTATACACTGAAGAAGTTAAAAAATAGTTTTTAGTTTAGTTTAAACCAGTTTGGTTTGGTTTGGTTTGGTTTATAGTTAGACTAAAAGCAGATCAGACTTGGTCCAACTTTCTAAACACCTGGGTAAAGGTAAAGGTAAAGGTAAAGGGACCCCTGACCGTTAAGTCCAGTCGCGGATGACTCTGGGGTTGCAGCGCTCATCTCGCTTTACTGGCCGAGGGAGCCAGCGTTTGTCCGCAGACAGGTTTTCTGGGTCATGTGGCCAACATGACTAAGCTGCTTCTGGCGAACCAGAGCAGCGTTGCTTAAACACAAATGTTTTTTGCAAGCACCAAAAAGAGTTCAGTGAAGGCGCCTGCCTGACATCAATAGGCGGGGAGTTCTAAAGTGCAGGTGCTGCCACCCTAAAAGGTCAAGTTCTTAAAAATGTGGAAAGGGTATCAGGAGGCACCTGCAGCAGTGTCAGTTTTGCTGCCAGAAACAGTTCAAGTGGGCACACACAGGGTAAGGCAATCTCATAGGTAAACTGGTCCAAAGTTGTTAAGGGCTTGATATGCTAATAGTACTTCTTGAGAGCGAAATCTCCTGGAGCTCCAGGAGCCCCAAGGGAGAAAGGCAAGACTCTTTTCTTCCCTTCCAGGCTCTAAAATTCTGCAAAGGTCAAATATTAACTGATTTCTCTTAGACCTACAGATCCCTGGTTTTCCCCCTCTGATATCACACCCTCCCGCATTCACTCCCAGCCAGCTTTCTGACGAATATTGGGCGGCTACAGAGATTTCTACAAATCTCCTTAGACTGGAGAGCAGATGACTGACAGGTAACACGAGAGCCATCTTCAAATATTCTAAGGGCTGTCCCATGGAAGATGGAGCCAGTTTGTTTCCTGATGCTCCAGAGAGGGGGCACCAACCAACAGATCTAAATGAAGAAGAAGAAGAGGAGTCTGGATTTGATATCCCGCTTTATCACTACCCTAAGGAGTCTCAACATGGGACACGGGTGGCGCTGTGGGTTAAACCACAGAGCCTAGGACTTGCCGATCAAAAGGTCGGCAGTTCAAATCCCCGCGATGGGGTGAGCTCCCGTTGCTCAGTCCCTGCTCCTGCCAGCCTAGCAGTTTGAAAGCATGTCAAAGTGCAAGTAGATAAATAGGTACTGCTCTGGCGGGAAGGTAAATGGCGTTTCCGTGTGCTGCTCTGGTTCGCCAGAAGTGTCTTAGTCATGCTGGCCACATGACCCGGAAGCTGTACGCCAGCTCCCTTGGCCAGTAAAGCGAGATGAGCACCGCAACCCCAGAGTCGGCCATGACTGGACCTAATAGTCAGGGGTCCCTTTACCTTTACATTTAAGGAGTCTCAAAGCGGCTAACAATCTCCTTTCCCTTCCTCCCCCACAACAAACACTGTGAGGTGAGTGAGGCTGAGAGACTTCAGAGAAACGTGACTAGCCCAAGATCACCCAGCAGATGCATGTGGAGGAGAGGAGACGCAAACCCAGTTCACCAGATTACGAGTCCACCGCTCTTAACCACTACATCACACTGGTGTATGACAATAAAAGAGATCCTGGCTCCACATTAGGAATAATACTCTGACGGTAAAAGCCACTTGACAGTGGGACAGACTCCCTCTGAAGGTGGTGGACACTTCTTCACGAGAGGTTTATAAAACAGAAGTTGGATGGCCACCTGTCAGGGATCCTTTAGCTGTGATTTCTGCCTTGGAGTTGGAGTAGAGGGCCCTATGAGTCCTGGTTCTGTCTCTTATATCAGCCTTCCCTCGCCTGGTGCCTTCCAGATGTTTTGGACTACAGTACACATCAGCCTCAACCAGCCCAGCTGCATGACGCTGGCACCAATAGGAACTGGCTCATGAAAGCTGGGGCTGATGGGATTTGTGGTGCAAAACTTCTGGTGGGGAACCAGGCAGCCCCACAAGCCCCATTTTGTGCACACATGTGCATAGATCCACGCCACCCGTTTTACACACCTGAGTGTGCTCACCACGTGAGGCAGGCAGGCTCTAGGGCTGCACGTTCATACTGTACTTCTGAGGTTTCTTCCAGACAGCTGGCTGCTGCCAGTGTAATAAATTATTGCTCTCCTGTTGCAAGCTGTAAGTGGAATTTCAATTGACTTTCCACACCTTCGGGGATTTTGCACTTCCACACCAGTAGATAGGAGAGGAAGATGCAACTGGGTTAGTAGGGTGGGGGTGGGGAGCTCTAAGTGATCCTCACATAAATAAGTAAATCAAAACCTCCATTATTTATTTAGAGCTAAGCATTCTAGTGTGGTTGCCTATTGCTACCCATGAAAAGTTAAAACACAATGCAGATTAAAAAGTGTTTAATTAGCACAAAACCAAATCAAACCAGAAAATCATGTCTAAAACAGTGTGATGGAAAGAGTTTAATGTTTAAAATCAACGCTATAGTTTTATAGTGCTATATCAGTGGTACTATAGGCAGAAAAGAATTTTAGCACTACTGAAAAGATCGATTTAAAGCAATTAACAGGCTTTGAAATGGTGTCCAGGAAGGTGTTTTGTCTATGAAGACAACATAGAGTTCCTTTCACTCTTTCACCTGGCTCTTAAAAATGTATTGGTGGCTTTTAGCTCATGCTGTAAACAGAAACGCCTCTCTCAACACACTACTCCAAGACTAAAATAATGATTTTTGGAAAACGCAGCTCTCAATATAAATGGTGTTTGGATCAACATGATTTACAGCAAACTCGCTCCTTCAGATATCTTGTCCTTTTTAGTGAATCATTGTCTTTGAAGTGGCATATACAAAGCACAGATAGCTATAGGGACACCGATTAAGTTTTATTTCACGGAGTGTGGACAGTTGTTTCTTCCAGCACTGAATCTTTTTGGTAAGCAAAGTGATCCCACAAATGCTGTATGGAGCTGAAATTTGGGGTGACGATGTGAACTCTATTAAAGGGTTAGAAACAGTTCAAAATCAATTTCTTAGGAGATAATTCTCCTTAATCAGCAGAACAACAGCCTCACTTCTACGTATGGAAGCCAGATGATCAGAGCAAGACTGCATCCCATTCAACTATCTGAAAAGATTTACCGTACTTCCTGACCCTGCGAGGTTTTCCAGACCTGTGCTGTATGGGGAACATAGAATCATAGAGTTGGAAGAGACCACAAGGGCCATCGAGTCCAACCCTCTGCCAAGCAGGAAACACCATCAGAGCACTCATGACATATGGTTGTCAAGCCTCTGCTTAAAGACCTCCAAAGAAGGAGACTCGACCACACTCCTTGGCAGCAAATGCCACTGTCAAACAGCTCTTACTGACAGGAAGTTCTTCCTAATGTTTAGGTGGAATCTTCTTTCTTGTAGTTTGGATCCATTGCTCCGTGTCCGCTTCTCTGGAGCAGCAGAAAACAACCTTTCTCCCTCCTCTATGTGACATCCTTTTATATATTTGAACATGGCTATCATATCACCCCTTAACCTCCTCTTCTCCAGGCTAAACATGCCCAGCTCCCTTAGCCGTTCCTCATAAGGCATCGTTTCCAGACCTTTGACCATTTTGGTTGCCCTCCTCTGGACACGTTCCAGTTTGTCAGTGTCCTTCTTGAACTGTGGTGCCCAGAACAGCTCTGGTGGAAATCAAATGTTCAGTGTATCCTGGATTACTATTGTGTCCATGAATTGAACAAGTTTTTGAATATGGACAAGAGTCCACTAAGGCTGTACTGGACAGAATCCGAACAGAACCTACAAGAGATTAACTCTTCCAAATGTTCTCTGTGGTTCCCACTCTTTAAACAGGGCATTTTAGAGCCAGTTATTTGTCTAAAAAACTCTTACCTGGTCCATTAAGACCTGCCTTTATTGAACTGTGTTTCTAAGCAATGCCCTCAGCTGTGCTGGAAGGGCGTTATAAGATTTCATATGTAGATAGACTCTGTATTTGTGGGCGACCACATACTTCGTTATTTGTTATATTGCACAGAACCTATATACACAGAACCTAGGAGATCTTTTCTAAATCCCGTTTGTTCAAGAAGGCAATCTCTAACCCCTAGTAAACTGGTGAAAATGTATAATTCGAAGTCAGACACATGCTGGAAAAGTAAAGGAAAAAAAGGGTACATTCTATCACATGGGTAGGCAAACTAAGGCCAGGGGGCCGGATCCAGCCCAATTGCCTTCTAAATCCGGCCTGCAGGCGGTCCTGGAATCAGCATGTTTTTACATGAGTAGAATGTGTGCTTTTATTTAAAATGCTTCTCTGGGTTATTTGTGAGGCATAGGAATTCGTTCATTATTTTTTCAAAATATAGTCCGGCCCCCCACAAGCAGAGGTGTAGTACCCGGTGGTACCCAGTGTGGAAATTTTTTTGTCACCCCTCTCCTCACATTGAAAGCTCGGGGTAGGCTTGGGAGTCGTGGGCGGGCGCCGAATGGCCGCACCCTTCCTACGCCTCTGCGCCCCCACCCCTGCGACTCCCAAGTACCCCGAGCCATTGGGGGAAGGGGGAAGCTATGCCGCTTTGCTGGGGTGTTGGCAATTTTTAATTTTTTTTAATAATTTTTTTTTGGTACCTATGACATGTGGGGATTGTTCAATTCTGTTGCATACATTTTAGCATATTTTCATTTATTGCTTGCAACTACCTCAGTTTTATTTTTGTAATTATGCAAATCTTTTGATGTTGTAAACTGCCTGGAGCAAGGTTTTAACTATGGGAAGGTGATGAAGATGCTCCTCTCGTGTCCCCAATCAATCTGGTTTTCCGAATTTTTGCTTTAAGGTACAGAGCAATGCAGTGATGCGCATTAATGCTTGAATTGTCCCTGTGCAACAAAGGAGCAATGTAAGAGCAAGCGCTGCACCAGTTCCACCCGGCTGACATTTAATATGGATATTCAGTTGTATTTATGGCATGCAAGCATCCCACATGCTCAGATTGCACCATGGAGTGGCTGTGCACACTCCACCCCCCCCCCCCGAGCTTCCCACATGCACAATCATGTTGGCTGGAAACTTACTTTCTTTAAAAAAGGAAAGGAAAATCAAGATTTGTGGGGTGCTGAATTTCGTTTATTTATGCCAGTGCTTAATAAGCATGCTGCAAGCTCACATGGCTCCAACTTTTCACTGCACATGCATTATGTTATTGCACACTGCTAAGAAATGAGAAAATGGGGGGGGGGGGGAGAAGGCCCTGTATGCACTTAGTACATACTACAATTTGTGGTGGAATTGTAATTTAATTTTGACAGAAATGATAATTATTACTAAAGAAACTCATTTGCTGTCCAAAATGAATGTTACTGGATATTTTTGATGATACCAGTGTAGATATGTTGTCAAAAGAATTGGTCTTTTGCATGATCTTGGCAGCTCAAATAGTAATTGCAACTTGGTGGCAAACAGCCTAAAATCTTACACTTACCACTCACTCTGGAATATGGCTATGATGGATAAAATTATTCGTAATCCCCACTCGATCACTGCAACGAAAAGCCTGGCTGAGCTTTCACGGATCTCACACCACAGAGAGAACTTCTATATCACCTCAAGGTTTATGATATAACCAGTTCAGCTTCAAGCAAGTGTCAGGAAGCAACCAAGAGGTTTGGCTCTATAAACCAGCACTTGCATTTGCATGTAGAGCTGCCATTAAGGATCATGTAGCCCGGCTGGTCTTTTCACCCGCAAGAAGCCATCTATAGGCAGTGCGGCATAGTGGTTAGAGTGTTGGACTAGGACCTGGGAGACCAGGATTCGAATTGACCAGGTCACGAAGCCCTCGGGCCACTCACTCACTCTCAGCCTAGCCTACCTTACAGGGTTGTTGTGAGGCTAACATGAGGATGATGAGATTTATGTATGCCACCTTCAGCTCCTTTAGCAGAAATGGGACGTGCATGTAATTCATCATCATCATCATCTATAGATCCCCCCTCTTTCTCGAGGAGCAAACGAGCCATTCCCCAGCTGGGATGCAACATCTGGAAATGGACTTTCACAGGAGACCAGTCTGAAGATGCTGAAGATGCAGACCTTTGCTCCCAATGCTGTCTGTGCTCTCCCTAGCAATCTAACCCCTCACTTATTACCCCTCATCCCTGTCATCTCTCTCTTGGACACCAACCAGCCCTGTTCCACCCGGGGACACCATCTCCACATGCTCCTCAACCCCTACTGCATAGCAGCCCGTCACCCACCCACCCACCCACCCACCAAGAGACAGATGTGCGCCCTCCCCAGTCCCCATCCACTTACAGCGAAATGACATCCCGCGGCAGGCTCTTGGGGATGGCCTTGGAGTCGACGCAGAAGGCTGTGTCTCTGGTGCAGGAGCAGCTGGGCGGGCAGGGGGGAGGCCTGGGGGCTTTCCGGCAGGTGGCGGGCAGCCAGAGGCAGGCCAGGCCCAGGAGGAAGAGGAGGAGAAGCTGCCCCAGCCTCTGCAGCTCTGCCATGGCCTTTTCCTGGGGGAGAACCAGCCTTCCAAGGCTGGGGAAGGTGTCCCCAGGGAGAAGCGGGCGTTTGCAGCAGCAGTAGCAGCTGAGGAAGATGATGCAGGAGCAAACCGAACTCTCCGCTCGCCTCCTCTACAGCTTCTGGTTCCTCTTCTCTGTGTCTGCAGGCTGCTGCAAGCTGCTGTGAGCTATCTCATCCCTGCAGGGAGCTGCGCTCCTCCGCCAGGCGTGATGGAGAGACGCGCACAGCACGAAAGCACCAAGTTCTGGACTGATCACTGATGGGGAGGGTGGATGAATGAGCGCATCGCTGACTGGATGCAGCCTCAGCCTGGGGGTTGTCGCGGCGCCCGCGGGGGGGCGGGTCGTGGAACAAAAGGTCGGCTGCACGTGGGAATAGAGCGCAGCAGCAACAGCAGCAGCTGCTGGAAGGAGCTGTCCATCTTCCGCAGCCGGGGAAGCCTCCCCAGTCCAGGAGAGAGAGGGAGAAAAAGGCTGAAGAAAGGTGGCCAGCGTCTCGGCACGCCTGGCCGTGCAAGCTGTTAAGCCGGCACTTGGTTGGGGTGCTTTTCGGGGTGAAGCAGAGTGGGGTTGGAGCTGCGGACCTGGGTTGCTGACAGAGAGCTCAGGAGCTTTGTTGCACTGGTTGCATTTCATAGAATCAATGCTTTTTTCCCCTGGGGGGGGGAGTTTAGGGGTACTCTCGTTTTCCTACTCATATTAAAATTTTGTTGTTTAGTCGTTTAGTCGTGTCCGCCTCTTCGTGACCCCCTGGACCAGAGCACGCCAGGCACTCCTGTCTTCCGCTGCCTCGCAGTTCGGTCAAACTCATGCTGGTAGCTTCGAGAACACTGTCCAACCATCTCGTCCTCTGTCGTCCCCTTCTCCTTGTGCCCTCCATCTTTCTGCCCCTCAATGAGGCCAAACTTAGATTCACAAAATGTTTAGGGGCATGCGCACCCCTGCGTCCCCCCAGAAAAAAAGCACTGCATAGAATCATAGAACTGTAGAGTTGGAAGGGACCCCAAAGGTTCGCTAGTCCACCCCATGCAATGCAGCGTGATAAGAATTTTAATGTTAAATGTTCATAAATGTACCAACCAAGCACGTACATAGATCAGCACAGGAAGACAGATCTGAAACCATTTTTGATTCCCAAACTGACAAAATGTTTTCTCTGCAAGGACAAAGGGAAATGGAAAAGCCTCCCCATTGACTTTTCCTTCACAAATCCTGTCTTAAGGGTATGTCTGTCTGTGTTTGAATAGGGTGAGCCTGTGACCTGGCTCAGGAACTAAGTATTTTGTTGTTGTTTAGTCGTTTAGTCGTGTCCGACTCTTCGTGACCCCCTGCACCAGAGCACACCAGGCACTCCTGTCTTCCACTGCCTCCCGCAGTTTGGTCAACCTCATGCTGGTAGCTTCGAGAACACTGTCCAACCATCTGGTCCTCTGTCGTCCCCTTCTCCTTGTGCCCTTCATCTTTCCCAACATCAGGGTCTTTTCCAGGGAGTCTTCTCTTCTCACGAGGTGGCCAAAGTATTGGAGCCTCAGCTTCAGGATCTGTCCTTCCAGTGAGCACTCAGGGCTGATTTCCTTAAGAATGGAGAGGTTTGATCTTCTTGCAGTCCATGGGACTCTCAAGAGTCTCCTCCAGCACCAGAATTCAAAAGCATCCATTCTTCGGAGATCAGCCTTCTTTATGGTCCAGCTCTCACTTCCATACATCACTACTGGGAAAACCATAGCTTTAACTATACGGACCTTTGTTGGCAAGGTGATGTCTCTGCTTTTTAAGATGCTGTCCAGGTTTGTCATTGCTTTTCTCCCAAGAAGCAGGCGTCTTTTAATTTCGTGACTGCTGTCACCATCTGCAGTGATAATGGAGCCCAAGAAAGTAAAATCTCTCACTGCTTCCATTTCTTCCCCTTCTATTTGCCAGGAGGTGATGGGACCAGTGGCCATCATCTTCGTTTTTTTGATGTTGAGCTTCAGACCATATTTTGCGCTCTCCTCTTTCACCCTCATTAAAAGGTTGTTTAATTCCTCCTCACTTTCTGCCATCAAGGTTGTGTCATCTGCATATCTGAGGTTGTCCTCTGCTTTTATACCACCAGCGAAGAGAACCCACATCCTCTAAAGCAGCCTTTCTCAACCTGTGGGTCCCCAGATGTTGTTGAACTACAACTCCCATCACCCCTAGCTAGCAAGGCCAGAGCTCAGGGATGATGGGAGTTGTAGTCCAATAACATCTGGGGAGAGTCTAAAGGGAGTCCATTCCACTGCTGAACAGCTCTTACCGTCAAAGTTATTCCTGACCCCCAAGGTCACCCAATGGTTTTCATGGTCAGCTGGGGAGATTTGATCTCTGGGTTCCCAGATCCTAGTCCAATGCTTTAACCACTATGCCACACCGCCTATAGTTGAGCAGTGGGATTTTGGGTCCCATTGCAAGGAGGGGAGCGTGAGCTACATCTCTTTGAATTGTGGTTTAGTGCAACCCTGTCAATCGTTGATTCTGGATTTGAACTCAAGACAGAAGGCAGTTGCCTGAGTACTACTGAGCCACTTAAAAAAAAAAAAAGAGATATTTGGTCTTTCTGGATAGCTCAAATAGAACACATTCATTAAGCAAGAACTACGTATTCACATAACTTGTTTTCTCACTCTTTCACACTTGATGCCCTCTTTACTTCAGTACACAAAACTCTCGCTATAGAAATCAGCAGATGTGTTGTCATTTCACAATGGGTCACGGGTAGGTTTTTCTATAAATACAAATTTACTTGCGAGTCAGTAGAACTTACTTCCAAGCTGACATGCATACGATTTCACTTCTAGTAAAACTATGTCTAAGAATAAGAGATAAACAATTTGTCTACATAGTTCAGCTGAACACCAGAATGCACTTGCTACTGGACATGTCCACTACCGTATATATGAAAAGGCTCCTATTTCATATTTGCATTTCCAACAGTCTGGGCTGTACTTACTGCTGCAAGTGAACTCAAAACATCCAGGGCAGAGAGAAAGGGAAACCTCTGGCCCTCTGTATATTGCTGGACCCCTCAGGCCTCATCCCTGACCCATCGGTCATGCAGGCTGGAGCTTACGAGAGTCTGAGTATCATGTAGTGTGTGTATAATTTCGATTGCAAACATACAAAAATAACATACTAACCTATTATTATTATTATTATTATTATTATTATTATTATTATTAATATACCGCCCTATACCTGGGGGTCTCAGGGTGGTTCACAGATGTTGGCTATTAATGTTTACTATATTTACAATGCAATCTAAGTTACAGGTGCCACATAAAACCTGTAATAACACAATCTTTTAGTGTGGCCACTATCAGGCAGTCACCTTCACTGCACTCTTTTCAGAACCTGCTAAAAACATTTTTGTTTAGACAAGCCTGCCCGGGTATTTAGAAGGTTGATGCGAGTTTAAATCTGTTTTTAGTCTATTGCTATTTTAACTGTTCAAAAGTCCTAAATTATTGCTGCCAGTTCTTCTTATGGATGATTTTTTAATCTTTTTTTCTTCTAATTGATGATGTTTTATCTTTTCTGTAGACTGCTTTGAGGGTGTACAAGTTTTACAGTGTAAAAAGATATGCAAATTTGTTGCCTATTCTGTCCTCTTTTTTGGTGATGGCATTTTTATTATAGTCATAAGGGACCACTGACCATTAGGTCCAATCGCAGACGACTCTGGGGTTGCGGCGTTCATCTCGCTTTATTGGCGGAGGGAGCCGGCATACAGCTTCCAGGCCATGTGGCCAGCATGACTAAGCCGCTTCTGGCAAACCAGAGTAGCGCACGGAAACGCCATTCACCTTCCCGCCAGAGAGGTACCTATTTATCTACTTGCACTTTGACGTGCTTTCGAACTGCTAGTTTGGCAGGAGCAGGGACTGGGCAATGGGAGCTCACCCCGTCATGGGGATTTGAACCGCTGACCTTCTGATCGGCAAGTCCTGGGCTCTGTGGTTTAACCCACAGCGCCACCAGTGTCCCTATTACAGTCATACCTCAGGTTAAAGACGTTTCGGGTTACTGTATTTTTCGCCCTATAGGACACACTTTTTCCCCTCCAAAAATGAAGGGGAAACGTGTGTGCGTCCTATGGGGCGAATGCAGGCTTTTGCTGAAGCCTGGAGAGTGAGGGGGGTCAGTGCGCACTGACCCCTCTCGCTCTCCAGGCTTCAGGAAGCTATCCGTTAGCCTTGGGAGACGCGGTTCTCCCACGGCTAGCGGAGAGCTTGCCGGCACCCAGAAGCTTGGGGCGCGCTGAGCTCAGCACGCCCCAAGCTTCGGGCTTCCCCCGCCCCAGCCCCGCACCTGGGGGGGAAATAATTTTTTTCCTTTATTTCCCCCCCCCAAAAAACTAGGTGCGTCCTATGGGCCTGTGCGTCTTATGGGGCGAAAAATACGGTAAATCTTTCCAGGTTGCGTCCCGCGGCGACCCGGAAGTACCGGAAAGGGTTACTTCCGGGTTTCGCCGCTCATGCATGCACAGATGTTCAAAATGATGTCACGCAAATGCGCAGAAGCGGCGAATCGCAACCTGCACATGCGCAGACACAGGTTGCGTTCTGCTCAGGTTGCGAACGGGCTCCGGAACTGATCCCGTTAGCAACCAGAGGTACCACCGTATTACCATTGAATGACAAATAAATAATAATAATAATAATAATAATAATAATAATAATGCCTTGGCAGGCATCAACACCACAAGGGATATTTATCCGCTCTGCATCTCTCTGAACTGCCCCCCTCCCTCGCCATCTGCAACCCTGAGTGCTGGCTCATCTCTTTCATCCCCCCCTCCATCCTGCCGGTCATTAAAGTTGCTGTCAGCTCATTGATGGCACACGAGCTGCCCGTGTGCAGCTGGAGGTTCGCAAACATCTCTCGTTCCAGGCACAGCTCTGTCCCAGACAACAAAGGGCAAAGTGTGAGTGCAGAAGATGGCCTGATGTTTGCGAGGCCTTCTGAGCAGCTGGGAGCAGGGTCGAGACATCCACGGGTCTCCCCCCACTTGGGGGGGGGGGTACAAGGCCCACACAGAAGAAAAGTGACCACTTGGAGCATCCTCTTTGGCAGAGAGGCTCTGCACGCGTCAGGCCTCAAGTTGGATGGGGCATGGAGCTCACCAGTCTGTCCGGACCAGACAATAGTTTCATAGTCATCCCCACTGCATGAACAGGCCCTTTGGCCAGAGAGACCTGCAAGTAGCAAAAACATTGGTGTGGTATATATGGTCAGCACCAACACTTTGAATTCTGCTCAGAAACGTACTGGGAACCAGGTAGAAGGCCTTCTTGGTGGTGGCGCCCTCCCTGTGGAACACCCACCCATCAGATGTCAAGGAAATAAACAACTATCTGACTTTCAGAAGACATCTGAAGGTAGCCCTATATAGAGAAGTTTTTAATGTTTGATGTTTGATTGTGTTTTAAATATTTTGTTGGGAGCTGCCCAGAGTGGTTGGGGAAACCCAGCCAGATGGGCCAGGTATATTATTATTATTATTATTATTATTATTATTACATCCTGGTTAGTAGCCATGTCTCCATGAATTTGCTTAATGCTCTTCTAAAGCAATATTGGTTGGTGGACATTGGAGCAAGTTCCACAGTTGAATTACTGTACATGCTGCATGGGTGACTTTCCTACATTTGTCCTGAATAGAGTTGGGTCCCTTCCAACTCTATGATTCCGTGAAGACTGAAAAGTCGCAAATGCTGCAATCTTTTTTCCTAGGGTAGTTGCAGAGGACAAAACAGGGAGCACCACAACAATGACTTAGAACAGAAGGTGAGGGCAGGGGATGGATGGACAAATTATGTCCTAGCACAGGGCACTACTGAAATTTGAAAGCCCCAAGTCCTCCACTGGGAGTCGCTGCCCCCACTCAATATTTTGGTTGCCCTTTTCTGAACCTTTCCCAGCTCAACAATACCCTCTTTGAGGTGTGGTGGCCAGAACGGTACACAGTATTCCCAAATGTAGTCGCACCATCAAAGAAAGAAGAAAGTTTCCGTGTTCTTGATTTGAAAGACCCGAGAACCTTCTGACACAAGTGTTGGAGAGGCAAAGAGGGTCCTTAATAAGCCACACTTTGACGCTCCTGGCGTCAGAACAAGCTGGCTTTCTGAAGGACAAGAGGCTGCTAAGAGGCCTCTGTGCCTGTGGACAAATCTCCAGAGAGGGTCTCTTGACTGACAAGTGATGCCAAGGGCCACTTAGCTGTACTTTATTTCTTTTGAAAGAACTTGGTGAGAACAGGTAGAGGACACACAGCAAATCACCTTCGGTGCTTTGGTGCCAGGAACCCTATATAAACGGAGTCCTCCTCTCTCGTGCCTGGAAACAACCAGGATCAGTGGGGACAGCTGAAAGCTAGCCAGAAGACTCGAGATGGAGAATAACAGCAAAAGTAGCAAGGATGTCCTGATGATAGAGGCACCCCCGGTGAGTCGTTCTCCACTTGGGACTGAGTTCCTGCTCCTGCAGGTATGGTGTGGAGTCCAGCCTGGGCAAGGAGGGCTGAACTGGAGAGAGAGGGATGCCCAGGGATGGTCCATAGCATTTGGAACTGGGGCAAGGTGGTCCTCTGAGATGTTCTCCTCCCTGCTCTCCACTCCAAGGGGCTTGTGATGGAGAACGTCCCACTGAACTCTGCCCTATAGATTCTGCTCTGCCGGGGGTTGGACTCAAAGGCCCTTGGGGTCCTTTCCATCTCTACAGTTATATGATTCAGTGGGCCAGACTGGGCTGCCTGTCTCCCACTCTGCTGCCATTCATGGTGCCCAAAATCTGCCCCGCGAGATGGCAGGCCTAACACTAAAACCACCCACACATTGGATTATGAATGGATGGATGGATGAATAGGAGCTGTGGTTGCCTCAAATGGCTTTGTCCTTCTGTGCTTCCCTCTAACTATACAGTATATACATTTTGGTTCCTATTTCCTCAGTGCCTCAGTTCTTACTAAGGTGGTAAACCTGTGTCTGCGTGCCCAACTTTCATGTTAGATCATTTTTATTAATTTTCCAATAAAACATCCAATTAATATATCAAATCATAATCCAATAAAAATATAAAAACTATGGGAAGCTGTAAAATTAATAATTAAAATTTGGAAGATAAGTTGACCTTTTTTAATTGCATGCCCCACTTTAAGCTGCAGGGTGCGGGAGTGTCACATGAGGGAACCTTCCTCTATACAGGAACTCCTGCACATAGAAAACTAGCCTGCAAGGGTCACAGTCTATCCTTTACTCTAACAGGCTGGGTTTTTTATGCACAGGGATTTTTGCTGTATGGAGGAATACTCCATCATATGAGCCCCTACCTGTAATCTGAAGTGGTGCAGTCCAGAGGCAGTGCAGAGTTAAACTATGGAACTCACTCCCACAGGAAGCAGTGATGGCCACTGTGATGTAACATATGAGAGTGCTGGAGGTGAAATAGTTAAACAGGTTACCCAATCAGAGTCCAGGGGGGTGGAGTCAGAGGGACTATAAAACCAGCTCTGGGAGGGGCAAAGGGAGGAGTTCGTTGGGAGTTGGGTGGTTGGTTGGTTGGAGTGGGAGTGAATTGGGATAGAGTCTGTGGGTACGTTGAGTTAGTGTAGTGAAATAAGCTGAGTCAGGAAGAGTTAGGGGCTAGGAAGACAAGTAAATACAGTGGTACCTCAGGTTAAGTACTTAATTCGTTCCAGAGGTCTGTTCTTAACCTGAAACTGTTCTTAACCTGAAGCACCACTTTAGCTAATGGGGCCTCCTGCTGCTGCCGCTGCGCCGCTGGAGCACGATTTCTGTTCTCATCCTGAAGCAAAGTTATTAACCTGAAGCACTATTTCTGGATTGGAGTCTGTAACCTGAAGCGTATGTAACCCGAGGTACCACTGTATCTGAGAGGTGGTTTAGTGAGTGAGAGCAGGTAGCGGAAGTTATAGGTCTGGATAGGCACCCCATGATTGTAATTGACCGATACTGTTTATGAAACCACACGCTTGTTAAACTGCAATAAATAAACAGAAGTTTATGTTCCAACTTAACCCTGACTGGACTCAGTATTGTACCAGGTAGGGCCTGGGTGGTGGCAGCGAGAAATAAAGTGGTGGCACAGGGATCAATAGACGGTGAAATGTCCTGTGTGATCACCACAGAAAACAACATGGATGGCTTTGGAAGAGGATGAGACAAATTCATGGAAGAGGAAAAGGCTATCCATGGCTACTTGCCATGATGGCTATGCTCTGCCTTCACAGTCAGAGGCAGCAATGCTTCTGAATACCAGTGACTGGAAACCACAGGAGGGGAGAGTGTTGGTCTTCTGCTGGAATCCTGCTTGCTGCTTTCCCACGCGCATCTGGTTGTCCACTGTGAGAAGAGTTTGCTGGATTAGATGGGCCATTGGCCTGATCCAGTTGGTTCTTTTTATGTGCTTACGTTTGCTCCTTCCATGAGAATTTGTATGTGCCTCTGTCCAGTCATTCTGTCTGGGTCAAAATGCACCACAACGTTCTCATGAGCATCTTTTCTGGTTCTGCAGGGTTACACGGCTTCCCCCCGGCTCCCCGGACTACCTTGCAAGAAGCTCTTGATCGTGGTGGTGGTGGTAGTGGTGATCGTTTTGGTTGTCCTGGCTTTTGGGCTGATGGGGCTGCGCATCACGGAGAAGCACACAGAGACAGTAAGTACAGCATGATGAATCACAGAATTGTAGAGTTGGATGGGGCCTCACGGGTCATCTAGTCCAACCCCCTGCAATGCAGGAATCACAGCTAAAGCATCCAAGACAGATGGCCATCCAACTTCTGCTTAAAAACCTGAATGAGGTCTGTTGTGAGTCACCTCAAGAAGTGCCACAGCTAGTAATTCCTCAAATACCTGTTGGAGCTAAAGGTGGGTCCTTCACCTGTGAAGACTGAAGACAACTGGCTCAAACACCTGTGCACTGAACCTTGTTGAGTACTGTGGTTTCCCTAAGCAGAAGCAAATTCCAAGGGGAAAACTCTGCTAAACAGCAGGCTAACCTTTAGCGCTCCAGATCTTGCTGGACTCCCACTTCCACCATACTTGGCTACTTGTTCCCAGTCCTGATGGGTGAGGAGTCCCACCATACCTGGAGGGTCAAAGGTTCCCACTCCTCTGTCTTCTTCCCAAAATGATGGTAGTTGTTTGTTTTCATAGTACTGACAACTCTCAAGGCCCGTACACACTACCACCAGTGTGGTGTAGTGGTTAAGAGTGGTAGACTCATAATCTGGTGAACCGGGTTCGCTTCCCTGCTCCTCCACATGCAGCTGCTGGGTGACCTTGGGCTAGTCACACTTCTCTGAAGTTTCTCAGCCCCACTCACCTCACAGAGTGTTTGTTGTGGGGGAGGAAGGGAAAGGAGAATGTTAGCCGCTTTGAGACTCCTTCGGGTAGTGATAAAGCGGGATATCAAATCTTCTTCTCTTCTTCCACTTGCATTGTGCCTGGAAAGCTTGGGTCTGAGTGGTTTTCCACTTGACCCACACTTTCTAGGTAGGGGTCCAAGCAGTCCTCCCCTTGCTCCACTCCTTTCCCAGGGAAAACCCACACTTTAGCTCTAAACTGGACCAAACGTCAATCCGGGAAAAGACGGAATTCCTGTTTGCTCCGACTGAGTGCTAAGAAGCAGTTCTAGGGATAAAGCCAAAACCGGGTGGGATTGCCCATGTCTTTTTTCCTGGACTCCCATCCCCTTTCCACCTCCTTTATTTATTCATTTATATTTATGTTATGTTATATTATATTTATATTATATTCATTTATATTTCCAAAGCATGTAAAGCTGAATGTACCCAAGTTAAATGCTCCAGTTCATACGTCTCGTTCCCTTTGCTCTTCAACACTCAACATGGTCTCCTTTTCAATGTCTAGGTCCTGCAAATGACCATCCAAGGCCTGGATGGGGAGGGCTCCCCACAGCATCTTTCCATGAGCAGGAAGGAGAGACTGGCCACCTTCCACGTCAGCAGGGTCAACTCTTCGGCCACCGTGGTGTATGATTACAGCAACGTAAGATTTGCTGAAACTGGTTCCTAGTTTCCAAAGGAGTCATGCAGCTTTGCCCAAGGCCTGCTTGTCCACCTAGCAGGTCCCTTTTAGAACTCATAGCATCCATCCTGACAAGGAAGCAAGTCAGTTGCAAGTCCTGGTGGGACTGGCTGGATCTGTTGGTTTCCTTAAGCACAAAGGACAAATAATGTGTCACCTTAAAAGCTAACTTGATGGGACGTGGGTGGCGCTGTGGGTTAAACCTAGGACTTGCCGATCAGAAGGTCGGCGGTTCGAATCCCCACGACGGGGTGAGCTCCCGTTGCTCGGTCCCTGCTCCTGCCAACCTAGCAGTTTGAAAGCACGTCAAGTGCAAGTAGATAAATAGGTACCACTCCAGTGGGAAGGTAAACGGCGTTTCCGTGCACTGCTCTGGTTTGCCAGAAGTGGCTTAGTCATGCTGGCCACATGACCCAGAAGCTGTACGCCAGCTCCCTCGTCCAATAATGCGAGATGAGCGCCACAACACCAGAGTCGGTCACGACTGGTACTAATGGTCAGGGGTCCCTTTACCCTTTACCTTTTAAAAGCTAACTTGAGACTATGAAAGTTTATGTCCCGAACTTCCCCCTGCTTAACTGCGGGGATTTTCATCCTTGAAAAGTCCAAATCAGAAAGAAAAACCCTGCGTAAAAGTGGGAAAGGTCTGGGACAACATTGGGATGGGCTGCACATTTTCTTCTGGTTTGGATGTGCCCTTGGGGCTTATCCACGCTTCCTCTTGTGTCGCTGCTTCCCCCGTGGAAAACTGCTCTTCTGCACAAATGGCAATTCAGGTTTTCTCTGGATTGCTGTTTCTTCTGATCGATCGCAGGTTTTCCTTTGGAAAGGAGCAGGGCAAGGGGGAAGCCTCTGTGATGCATGCCTAGAAGGTGCAAATCAAGCAAAAAACTGCTCAGACTCATGCTGTCTAGGCATGGCACAAGGGGAAGTGTAGCTGAGCCCAGTAGTGGAAAGGTGGATTAGGACCAGAAGAGAATTGAGAGCAGGGCAGGGCAGGTTAATCCCAAGAGAAAAGCCCTCCCTCTCCCTTCAAAAAGTCTGAAGCATCATATCAAAGCCACACATGCTTCTTATTGACGGGATAGAAGTTTATAAAATTTTGCCCGGCATGGAAAAAGCGAATGGAGAAAAGTTTCCCCTCCCTCTCTCCTAACACTAGAACTCCTGGGCATCGACTGAAGCTCAGCCTTGGAAGCATCAGGACAGAAAAAAGAAAGCACTGCTTCATGCACCACATAGTTAAACTGTGGAACTCACTGCCACAAGAGGCAGTGAGGGCCACCAACTTGGATGGGCTTTTAAAAGAGGATTAGACAAATACATGGAGGAGAGGTGGCTACTACTCTTGGTGACTATGCTCTGCATCCTTCTGAATAGCAGCTGCTTGGAGAGTGTTCTTGTGCTCAGATCCTGCTTCTGGGTTTCCCATTATGGACATCTGGTCGGCCGCCATGAGAACAGAGTGCTGGACTAGATGGGTCATTGGCCTGATCCAGCAGCCTCTTCTGATGTTTTTATATGTTCTTATTTATTTGGTAAGGGGACGCGGGTGGCACTGTGGGTTAAACTACAGAGCCTAGGGCTTGTCGATCAGAAGGTCGGAGGTTCGAATCCCCATGACAGGGTGAGCTCCCGTTCCTCGGTCCCTGCTCCTGCCAACCTAGCAGTTCAAAAGCACGTCAAAGTGCAAGTAGATAAATAGGTACCGCTCCAGTGGGAAGGTAAATGGCGTTTCTGTGCGCTGCTGTGATTCGCCAGAAGCGGCTTAGTCATGCTGGCCACATGACCCGGAAGCTGTACACCGGCTCCCTCGGCCAATAAAGCGAGATGAGCACCGCAACCCCAGAGTCAGTCACAACTGGACCTAATGGTCAGGGGTCCCTTTACCTTTACCTATTTATTTGGTGGGTGGAGGAAGAATAAAAGGTGTTGTCAAAAGGGCTCATTCTGCTCTGAAAACCAAAACCCTTGGCATTTGAGTCAACCATAGTCTTAGCTTACCTGGTGTGTGTGAACAGGAGATGCAGCAGATGTGCACCGCAACCCCAGAGTCAGTCACAACTGGACCTAATGGTCAGGGGTCCCTTTACCTTTACCTATTTATTTGGTGGGTGGAGGAAGAATAAAAGGTGTTGTCAAAAGGGCTCATTCTGCTCTGAAAACCAAAACCCTTGGCATTTGAGTCAACCATAGTCTTAGCTTACCTGGTGTGTGTGAACAGGAGATGCAGCACAGGGAGAGAAGCTTTGGGGGGGGGCATGGGGTCTGGGATATGAGGTAGAGCCCTGAGAAAGTGGGGTTGCCCTTGCACATATACCTTGTTGAGATCCAAACTATGTACAGTATACCCACAATAAAATACTTCCTGCAGTACAGGAACCACAGCTAAATTGACAGCCTTTGCCTTTGAACAGCTCCTGATTGGCTACAGATCTTGGCCGGGACAGTCCTGCTACATCACCAGAATGAAGAAGGAAAACATCCAGAGCCTGGATGCTGCTGTCAAGGTGTTCCAGAACATCCAGGTTAGAATAATTGCCCTAACTCTACATTCAGAGTTTCCAAGGCATGGAAAGAGCAAATCATGTGGGAAGATTGCTTCTGGACTGTACCACTTCACACATTGCAGGTGGCTGAATGTCCTACCATTCTCTAAAACAACCACAAACCCAGTCCTGGGACACATAACACCCTGGCCTGCAGTAATGCAAGGACATTGTGATTTGCTGTTTGGGCTGTTTGGGGTAGCTGTTATCTTTTGAGAGTGGCTAGACGGGGATCCCTGTCCTTAAGGCTGGCTGCCACTGGTTTGCAGGCAGGACATGAGGGCAGAATGAAAACAGACCAGTGCTTTCTCATGTCCCATTTCTCCATTCGGGAAAACTGCTCTTTAGTGCTCAATCAGAACAAATGGCAATTCCGTTTTTCCATAGGTTGCCATTTGTTCTGCTCTGTCACAGGTTTTTCCCCAGAAAGGAGTGGGCCAAGGGGAAAACCACTTGGACCCGTGCTTTCTAGGCACACAGGACAGGTGGATGTGTGAACAAGTCCCAAGAGCTGAAGGGAATCCATCCACACCCACCTGCTGATTGTCGGAACGTCTTTAAAGCCGCTTTGAAAACTATGCAGAACCTTTCCCAGAGGGATTTGGAGGGACTGTGTGAAGCGGTCAGGCTGTGTCAAAGTTTGCAGGGCAATTTTATATTTCAGAGAAACATAATAATAATAATAATAATAATAATAATAATAATAATAATTTTTATTTATACCCCGCCCTCCCCAGCCAAGGCCGGGCTCAGGGCGGCTTACAAGCAATAATAAAAAACAAGTTGAATGATTACAACTTAAAAACAAAATTAAAACACAACATTAAAATATTAAAAAGTAGCCTCATCGCAGGAGGAGAAGGAAAGGAAAAAAGAAAGAGAGGGAGGGAGGGAATCAAATTGGCTCCAAGCCAAAGGCCAGGCGGAACAACTCTGTCTTACAGGCCCTGCGGAAAGAAATCAGATCCTGCAGGGCCCTGGTCTCATGAGACAAAGCGTTCCACCAGGCAGGAGCCAGAGTTGAAAAGGCCCTGGCTATGGTTGAAGCCAATCTAACTTCCTTGGGGCCCGGGACTTCTAGGGTGTTGCTATTTATGGACCTTAAGGTCCTCCATGGGACATACCGGGAGAGGCGGTCCCGTAGGTACGAGGGTCCAAGGCTGTGAAGGGCTTTAAAGGTCAAACCCGTGAAGGGCTTTAAAGGTCAAAACCAGCACCTTAAATCTGACCCTGTACTCCACCGGGAGCCAGTGCAGCTGGAAAAGCACTGGGTGAATGTGCTCCCATGGCAGAGACCCTGTGAGGAGCCTCACTGCAGCATTCTGCACCCGCTGGAGTTTCTGGGACAGCTTCAAGGGCAGCCCCGCGTAGAGCGAATTACAGTAGTCAAGCCTGGAGGTGACCGTCGCGTGGATCACTGTATTGTAAACATACAATTATAGAATTGGATGGGGTTCCTCAGGGTCGTACCATTAACAAAGAGATCTGTTTTTGCAGCCCAAGCCTCCGGCGTCATCCCTCAAAGAGAATGAGGAGGGAACAGACGTGCCACTGGCTGACCGTTCTATCCTGGGTACCACCATCAACATCCTCTGTAGCAGCGTCCCCATCTACTGGGCTTAGAGGAGGAGAGATGGGTGAGAGAAGTGAAGACCAAAGACCCAACAGAACATGCACACCAGCAACGAAAGTCAAACTTCCTGCAACAGGGATGCTGTGCAAGAGAGATCCCTGAAATGGCCCTGTGGGAGCCCTCAGCCTTTATGTAGAGATCATAGAATTGCAGAATTGGAAGGGACCCAAAGTCTCATGGAGTCCAACCCCCTGAAATGCAGGAATCACAACAAATAGATAGATAGATAGATAGATAGATAGATAGAACTGCAAACAACACCCCTTTGCTAATCTCTTGGCCTCAGGGGATAAAGTCCATTCTTGGTCAATTGCCACGACTTCATCAGAATAGAGATCCACATGCAGCAAATACATGGATTGAAGCATTGCTAGACTAAGCCGTTTCATGGGAAGGGGAGCCATTCCTCAAAGGCAGAGCCCATGCAGAAAGTCCCATGTTCAAGCCCTGGTATCTCCAAGGTGAAAGGCTCATGCCTGAAATCTTGGAGTCGAGGAATCAGATGGTGGAGAACGTGCTGAGCTAGCTGGACCCATCTGGGCTCAGGCTACAGATAGAAGCTGGAGTGCATGTTCTCATATCTGCACACACTTCTGGCATGGTATTTCATAATTATTTTATTTCACAAAATTTGTACTCAGCTTGATCGTAAAAAAAAGCAACAACCTCAAAGCAGTTTACAAAAAAAGATAAAAGCAAAAAATTACCAATTAGACACATTAACAACAATAATTTAAGACCTACAAAAGTAGGGTTGCCATATATCCGGACTTTCGCAGACATACATGGAATACCACAGTCAGAAGCAGTGTCCGGGTGGAAATTGGGCAAAAAAAAAAGTCTGTGAAAATCTGGACGTATGGCAACCATATCAGCAGTGTCATTTTTGCCTATTTTCCTTAAAAATTGCTGGAAAACGTCCTTTTGGGCAAGAACTTTGGGCAAAAAACCCCAAACCAAAACAAACCATCTCAACAACATTGCCGGGGGGGGGGGGGGACTCAACAACTTTTGTGTCCAGCTTTTCACTTTTTGAAATATGGCAACCCCACGAAAAGTTAAAATAACAACAGGCTAAAAAACAGATTAAAACTCATATCAACCTTCTAAATATCTGAGTTAGGCTGGCCTAAAACTTAAATATTTTTAGCAGGTGCTGAAAAGAGAACAGTGAATGTGTGCGCCTGGTATCAATAGGCAGGGAGTTCCAAAGTACTAAAAGACAGAGTTCATACAAATGTGGCACCTGTAGCAGTGCCAGTTCTGCCAATCAAAGTGGTCCAGCGGGCAAGGCAATCTTGCCGGTAATAACTCTCTCCATGCCAGCTTAGTATGTGTAGGATACTAGTCCAACATGTACAGAGAGAGAGAGAGAGTTTGCTTTCAGATGGGGATGAGACGGGACATCCAGACATTTAATCCACTAGCTGCAATTTGAGGGAAGGCACTTAGCCCAGCCATGTTATCATCATGTATCCTGGCCCTAAGCAGATGGGAATTCAAGCCAAGGCAAGGAAACAGATTTTATGTACTAAACTTTTTTTTTGAAAAATCTATTGTTATAAGAATAATTCTGCTTGAACATCTCTAGCTGCTGATATCAACCATGCACATATTTTTATTGTATGCTTTGTACTGGTCGTCTGCTGGTTATGTTCCCTTTTTCTTAACGCTGCTTGTCAAATCTATAATCATCAATAAAGTGCAGGAAGGCAAAATTTGAGCTGTTGGGGGGTGGTGTCTTAATAATGCCAGAAAAGATCTGGCCTTGAGTTTGCTGTGAGTTTGCTGGAAGATCCAGTACATATAAAAATAAGTATTTCTTTATGCAGCATATAGTTGAACTATGGCAGGGGGAAGTGATAGTCACTAATTTGACTGGACAAATTCATGGAGGAAAGGGCTATTGGTGGCTACTAGTGTTGTAGACAAAAAATCTGCCCTTTTCCCCTTATGGGGTTTCCAAGAGCCCATACAGAGTCCTTATGTAGGTTCCCTATTGGTAGGAGAAAATAACAGAGGCCAACCAGAGAATATTGAGAAGCAAAGCAGCTAGTAAGCCTGATCTTTATTGATCTGTTGCAACAGGGTCCTCGCTCACCACACGCAGGAGGGAGGAGGAACCCAGAACAATGGCGTGCAAGGCCTTATATAGACATTTTAAATTCCCTGCTCTGGAGCTCAAGACCACCCCTCCATATATCATACATACATCACAGAAGGGGTGTTACCTAAGACCACCTCCCAGATACATCATACCTACATCACAGAAAAGGTGGTCTACAACAGAAATCTGAATGACTTGTTTATCTTGTCTGACAGGTTACCTGTTTAATGGTCACTTGATTGGATTGCCTGGGGGAGCCTGGCCAGTCTTTTGTAATGATAAATATTTAGTTCCTGGGCCAGGTCACAGGCTCACACCCTATTCATATCTTAAATGTGCCCTTAAGACAGGATTTACGAAGGAAAAAGGCAATGGGGATGTTTCCCACTTTGACAGTGCAGAGAAATAATTGAGGTCAATTTGCTAAGAACCTTTTCTCTGTGGGGTTTTCAGACATGCGGTTTATATTTTTATGTACGTGTTTGCTTGGAACATTTATGAACATTTATTACATATCTAAGACCTTAAAATTCTTATCACACTATGACAGGGGGCAGTGACAGCCACCAATTTGACTGGACAAATTCATGGAGGAAAGGACTATTGGTGGCTACTAGCCACCCAAGTTTGTGGCTATCGCTGCTTCCTGTGGGAGTGAGTTCCACAGATTAACAATCTTAGCGCAAGAATCGCTTGCTAACATGGACAGACTGTGGCCCACAGTCAATAGATTGGCTTCTCCTCTCCACGATTTAGGAAACTGCTCAGATAAGAGGGAACAGTCAAGACAGCTATTTCCAGTCTTTCAAAGCATCCAGGTTCCACCTACAATTCTGGCCTAAAACAGAACAGCTGCCATTTGGAAGATCGCGTGAGAGCTTTCCTATGAACACATACTAAATGGTTTAGCAGTACATCTCTGCTGCTGTCATAACAGCCGAGCTCTGCCAATACACAGGGAAGGTTCACTTAGCGCTGCGGACAAAGGAGAAAGGTAGGGCAAAGGCATTATTGATGACGCGGAATGCTTATCCTTGCTTCAGCTCACCCACAGTTAACCTCATACAAAGTGCTGATGGAATAGAGGAATATCCCACTGTTATAGGAATTCTAAGGTCTTATATATATATATATGTCAGGGAACTGCCATCGGCTCAGGTGCAAGAGGGGGAAAGCCAGATGGATTACAGAGAGCCCCCAAAGATCGTGGGAAGCAGCACCTCCACAGCGGAGGAGAGTAACCACGTCTCCAGTGGAGAGGAGCTTCAGGGCTCGGAGGAGGCGAGGTGGTGCCAGGATACCTTGCCTGAGCAAAGCAGGGAGGAGAGAGGTCCTCTGTTACCCACGCCCTCCCTGCACAGTAGGCTTCCGCGTCGAGAGGGGAGGCGCAGATTGGGCGTCAAGAAACTACTCTGCATGGTGAAGTTGTGGCACCAATAACGAGGCTTTACAGCCGACCAGGGAGGCATTTGCCTGATTGCTCTCGAGTAACCCCCTGATATCCTTACAATATATATAAATAAATGTTCATAAATGTACAACGCAACACACAGGCATAAGTATTGTGTCTGAAACAGTACAGGAGAGCAATCCTGAAGCCATTTTGTCTCTCCCAAATTGACCTCAGAGCAGCGCATGGAAATACCGTTTACCTTCCCGCCAGAGTACCTATTTATCTACTTGCACTTTGACGTGCTTTTGAATTGCTAGGTGGGCAGGAGCAGGGACCGAGCAACGGGAGCTCACCCCGTCGTGGGGATTTGAACTGCCAACCTTCTGATCAGCAAGCCCTAGGCTCTGTAGTTTAGACCACAGCGTCACTCGCATGGCGCTATAGGATAGGCAATTTCAAAAGTCTATATAAGAGCTTGCACACCAATGTTCTGGGTTCCTCTCCTCCCTCCCTGCGTGGGGTGAGCGGGGGACCCTGTTGCAACAGTTTAATAAAGATCAGGCTTACTAGCTGCTTTGCTTCTCAATATTCTCTGGTTGGCCTCTGTTGTTTTCTCCTACAGATAGAGAACCTACAAAAGGACTCTATATGGGCTGTTGGATACCCCATAAGGGGGAAAAGAGCAGTCCCCCCCCCCTTACAACACCACCCTTCCAGAAAGATGGGGCTGCCAACCCTAATATGTTTTGGTCTCCTAGATAAGGTGGCTATTCACCCAGCAGCTCAGGGTAGATTACATGATGCAACCACATTTGGGATCCTGTGTCCATGCGCAACGGGATGGCCGGGCACCCACAGGGGAAATTTTGTGGGGGCCCAGGCCCCCAGCCCCCCCGATGACGCCAGTGCGGGGGATCAAATTGTCCGCATTTTATCAATGCATCTCTCTGGGCAGAGGGGTCTGCCTTATGTATTCTTTTCTGAAGAAGGCAGACCATACCACTGTCTGTCTGAAAGTTAGTGAAAATATTGTTGTAGCTGGGCCTGCAAGCACCCACATTTGGACCCACAGGGAGTTGGCAAAAAACAGGTGTGCTGTTGCGATACAGACCACTGGGTGGGCCTTGCCCATCTCCTCCCTTCGCCAAATGCAGCATCATCCTAGAGGTGGAAAGAAGAACAAGAAGAACAGCCTTTTGCCAGAGTCTGGGGCTCTTAGCTGGGAAGAGACACAGAGTCTTTTCCTGCTCTGTGCTGGACCCAAAGCCATGGTTTTGGGGTCCTCCTAGGAACCTACAATGGGCAAGCAAGATCTGCTGGAATGTTACTGCTGTGAGCCCTTCCATCCTGTTATGTACTGAGTTGAATAGGATACAAAAGGCAGCAGTCTGATTGGTCCTAGAACAATAGGATCCAGAATGCAGCAGTCTGATTGGTCCTAGAACAATAGGATCCAGAATGCAGCAGTCTGATTGGTCCACAGGAGCCACCCAATCCAGCTCCAGGTGGAAGGGAATCTGCAACCTCATTGGCCTACAGGAGAATCCCGGAATTAGCCAATCACGTGGGGCCCATTGTGTAAATAATGTACATAAGGCAGACATTCTGGGGGAAATTCCATTCTTCCTCACCACTATGAGCTGAATAAAGAGCATGAAATCCACTCTCGACTCTGAGCATATTTCACATCCTCCGCGCAGACTGTATTTCTGTGACAAAACAAAACCATATATCCTAAAGACCCCACAGTGAGCTTCGTTCCAAAGGACTAGCACCCTATGCATAGCCCGAAACCTCTCACTGCTCAAGAGTTTGGGCTGCATGAAACAATACGACTCCTTTTGTCAGTGCTACCGACACGACTGCAGGAAGCTGAAACAGGGTGTCTGAAGAAGGAACATTTCAGAACAAGCTTGCGCAGGAGTCCTCTGTACAGACAAAGAGACAGAGTGACTGAATAATACATTTCCACAGCAGTTTGGGGACGGGCGGCTAAGCACAAGGCTCCCTTTTAAAGTAGTGGCTCAGAGAAGGCACTCTCTGCTATGAATAAGTGAAAGCTCCTGTGTCTGAGGGAGATTGATGGGGGGGGGGGGTTCATCCAAAGATGTTGGGGAAAAGCCTTAGGAGTGCATCGTCACTCACACTGGGCAACAGATATTGAGGCATCTGATCAAGATCTGTATTATGAGGCATCTGATCAAGATCTGCATTTTAAAATGAGCTTAAAAAATATATTTGTAAATGTTTGTATCTCTCATGCCAGGCAGAAACCAGCTGAATACTCTGGCAGCTGTTTATCTTCCTGTTCAAGGGCCCCACTGATCTATAGCAGTATTTCAGGGTTGTAAAAGGAAATTACAGGCTGGGAGCAAAAGGTCACACTGACCATACAAATTACAGAATACAATCAAACTGCAAAGACACAATTAAGAGTTGGTAAATAGTGAGATTTATTGTTTAACAGAAATACCCTGTGCCTCCCATTAAACTTGAGCCACATCTTCCTAAGGTTAAAGGGCAAGAGCTAATAGAAACAGCTGGCTTGAAACGGAGTTGTAAATTGAATAAGTTGCTTTTAGAAACAGCAGCTGGCTTGAAGGGGGGGTGTAGATCTAAGGGGTTGCTTCTGGGCACTGTTTTTATTAAATTCTTTTTTACTTTGAAAAGGCCTTTCCTTCTAAAAATCTATCTATGTTAATGTATGAAATATATTGGCTTAAATGTAATTATGCAAAGGATTTAGAAAGTAAGAAATGTTAGATTCTTATGTAAGATTCTTATTTCATAGATGGTGTGTGAGAAGGTGAACCCAAGATCTCTTTAAGATAAAAATTAAAAACCATGCACCATCTGCTTTAGCCATCTGTTTTGCAGTGAATAGGGCAACAGGGGCCAAAGGTTATCTGGTAATTAAGGTGCCTGGTCGAGGCAAATCTAAGATATATGGCTACTTGTTTGCCATTTATAGATAGAAGGAAATATGGCTCTTTGTCTCCCATAAAAGGTAATAGGAAATGGGTGTATCTTTTATGATTGGTTCTAGCAAACAGCCAATAGGAATTTCAACCAGGCTGATTGGACAGAGGCAGCCAAAGGAGGAGCAAGGGGGCTGGGCTGAGGAAATATAAGTGCTGGCCATCAGGGCTGGAGTGGGCAGAGCTTTGGTATCCATATACCACTGTGTCTCTCATTTATTTGTCTGACAAATAAATTATTTTAATTTCTCTATTGCTGCGTTGAATATTTCATTCCAGCTAAGCGTTAACCACAAGCAGGGTGCTACAATATCAGTCATAATATAGACAGGGAAGCATGGGAGCGATTGTGGAATACAGATATAAAATTTACAGCATGTTATGGTTTAAGATGGTGACAGCAGTCACGAAATTAAAAGACGCCTGCTTCTTGGGAGAAAAGCAATGACAAACCTAGACAGCATCCTAAAAAGCAGAGACATCACCTTGCCAACAAAGGTCTGTATAGTTCAAGCTATGGTTTTCCCAGTAGTGATGTATGAAAGTGAGAGATGGACCATAAAGAAGGCTGATTGCCGAAGAATGGATGCTTTTGAATTCTGGTGCTGGAGGCAGTGGCGTAGCGTGGGGGGTGCAGGGGGGGCTGGCTGCACCGGGCGCAACATCGGGGGCGCGCGCTCGCACTCGCAGCTCTCTGCCCCTACTAAAATCCACGGGTTAGGGGGCGCAAATTACTTGCCTTGCCCCGGGTGCTGACAACCCACGCTATGCCACTGGCTGGAGGAGACTCTTGAGAGTCCCATGGACTGCAAGAAGATCAAACCTCTCCATTCTTAAGGAAATCAGCCCTGAGTGCTCACTAGAAGGACAGATCGTGAAGCTGAGGCTCCAGTACTTTGGCCACCTCATGAGAAGAGAAGACTCCCTGGAAAAGACCCTGAAGTTGGGAAAGATGGAGGGCACAAGGAGAAGGGGACGACAGAGGATGACATGGTTGGACAGTGTTCTTGAAGCTACAAACATGAGTTTGACCAAACTGCGGGAGGCAGTGGAAGGCAGGAGTGCCTGGCGTGCTCTGGTCCATGGGGCCACGAAGAGTCGGACACGACTAAACAACTAAACAACATCGTTTAAGAGAAAATTATATGAAAATGATATATCATTGGTATCTAACACCGAGTAAATTGGCAAAAATGTATAAATCTAAATCAAACATGTGTTGGAAATGTAAAGAGAGAGAAGGTTCTTTTTATCATATGTGGTGGCCTTGTAGTAAGGTTAAAGCTTACTGGGAAATGATATATAATGGATTGAAAAGGATGTTTAAAATAACCTTTGAGGGGAAAAACAACCCAGAAGCATTTCTTTTGAAAATTATAGGGACAGAACTACCTAAATTGTATAGAAATTTATTTATGTATGCTACTACAGCAGCAAGAATGCTACTCGCCCCAAAATAGAAAGAAGCAGAAGTCCCAGCAAAGGAAGAATGGATACAAAAATTTATGGAATATGCAGAAATGGCAAAACTCATCAGAAGAATAAGAAATCAAGATAACAAACTTTTCATAAAAGAATGGAAATGGTTTCTTGAATATTTACAGATAAATTGTAAACAGATAAAAACAGTGGCAGGATTATTGTAATAACCTGCAGTTTCATAAGAGTTTACATTAAAAGTAGATAATTAAATGAGCAAATTAAATGAATTTGGATGTGCAGAAGATATTAAAAAATAAATTTAAGGAACTACAGAAAGAGGGGGAAGGAAGTCAAATTTTGAAATGTTAAGGTGATTGTAAAATTAATGAAATGTATAAATTTGAAAAGTATAAATAAAAACGTTTAAAAAGGAGTGCATCGTCACCAGACGGCAGGGCTCTGCAAATAGAATGATAGAACCGCAGAATTGGAAGGGAACCCAAAGGTCATCAATCCATCGGCCACGACATCCTACTGGACCATCTAGAGGGGCTGGGACCTGGGGGCACTGTTATGCAGTGGTTCCGCTCCTTCCTCCTGGGCCGTGTTCAGAAAGTGGTGATGGGGGATGAGTGTTCAGACCCCTGGGTTCTCACTTGTGGGCTGCCTCAGGGTTCCGTCCTCTCCCCCATGCTTTTTAACATCTATATGAAGCTGCTGGGAGAGATTTGACCTGTGCCTCCATGGATAGCTGTGAGTCCAAAATGACTCCCAGGCTGTGCACCTGGTCCTTCAGGGGCACAGTTACCCCAGTCAGGACCAGGGAGTCCCCCACATCCACCTGCCCCCTGTCCCCCAAAAACAGTCCTTCTGTCTTGTCAGGATTCAACCTCAATCCGTTAGGAGCCATCCATCCTCCAACTGCCTCCAGGCACTCACACAGGACCTTCACCACCTTCACTGGTTCTGATGTGAAAGAGAGGTAGAGCTGGGTATCATCCACATACTGATGAACACCCAGCCCAGCGACACAACTATGACGTAGAATGGAAGGTGAGAGGCAGGGAGTGCTGAATTTTGGCATTGCACAGGGCACCGCTGAAATCTGAGACCCAAAAAAACCCCCACTGCAAGCTCCAATGAAGGAGAGGCCACCACTTTCTGAGAAGGTTTGTTCCACAGTTGAGCAGCTCTTGCCATCCCAAAGCTATTCCTAATGTTCAAACAGAATCTACTTTCTCATCCTTTGGGTCCATTGGTTCCGGTCCTCTCCTCTGGAGCAGCAGAAAACAGCTCTTCAGATATTTGAAGATGGCTTTCATATCACCTCTCAGCCTTCTCTTCTCCACGCTAAACGTCTCCAACTCCACCACGGTTCCTCATAAGTAAGAGGCAACACGATGAGTGTTGATGAAATGATGCCTGGCGTGGGGAAATTGGAGCGAGAAACATTTTTCTCCCTCTCTCATAACACTCAACACTAGAACACCTGGACAGCCAAGGAAGTTGAAGGTTGCAAGACTCAGGACAGACAAAAAAAGGGACTTCTTCATACTGCACAGTTAAACCACGGAACTCACTACCACAAGAGGCACTGAGGACCACCAAACGAGATGGCTTCCAAAGGGGATTAGGCAAATTCATGGAGGAGATGGCTATTGATGGCTCCTAGCCAGGATGGCTATGCTCTGCCTCCACAGTCAGGGGCAGGGACTCCTCTTGTGGCGTTTACCCTCCTATGTGTGTGACATCATACTGGGTTCATAGGGAAAGGGTTAACTAATTGTAAAATGACTAACCAATGGGAACCCAGGGGGCAGAGTTAACTGTGTATAAGGTTAAGCACAGAGGGTTTTTTTTAAAATTATTATTATTAATTTTTTAAAAAAAATAATATTTATTGCTTTTCCAACAATTTAAACACTAAAAAGACAATACAATACAATACAATACAATACAATACAATACATTAAGCTAACAAAACAAAACAAAAACAATAAAATAAATCAAACAAACAGTTTCATTATCCCATCTTTCATTCACTTATTTCCACGACCTCCTCACACCTCCCTTTTTGTATTCCACTTCTGTTAATTATTTCAGCAATTCCTTTCCATCTTCCTCTGTTTTCTATCCTATAATTATCTTAACTCACTCTAACCTTATTTTTTCCTTTAATACTCTATTAATCTATTTATACTTAATTCCTTATAATGTTTCTACTAAAGCCATAACTTCATTCCAATATTTTTCTAACATTCATTAATTTTACAGTATTTCTGTAAATAGTCTTTAAACTTTTTCCAGTCTTCTTCCACCGACTCTTCTCCCTGGTCTCGGATTCTGCCAGTCATTTCCGCCAGTTCCATATAGTCCATCAACTTCATCTGCCATTTTTCCCGGGTGGGTGAATCTTGTGTCTTCCAATATTTCGCAATGAGTATCCTTGCTGCTGTTGTTGCATACATAAAGAAAGTTCTATCCTTCTAATTTTTATTATTTCCAATGCAAAATCATGACAAAAATTGCAGACATTGAATCCAAAATAATACTATACAAACAAAGAAGAAGAACAGAACATACGAAAAAAAACACCAAAGGAAACAAAACAAACAAACAAACAAACAAACAAAAAAGACAAAAAGTATACATCTACAGAAAAAAACATATCATCATTCTAATCTAGTCATACAAAAACACATATTGACTTCCTTCCTTTGTTCTAAGACCTCAAAAAGTTTACTCTTACTGTAATGTTGTGTCTAATGTAGATTACTTCCATCTTTGTACTTTTTTTTTTACACCATTTTTATTTTTCTTTAACCCTGTAAAGCATCATTCATTACATACCGATATGCTCCCTCCAGAGCAATGTTTTTTCATATACTCTTTAGCACATCCCCATTCTTTTAATAATTTCTGGTCCGATTGTCCCCTTATGAATGCTGTAAGTCTTGCCAGATTTATATATTCACAAATTTTAATTTGCCATTCTTTCATTGATGGAATTTTACTCCCTTTCCAGTTTTTTGCTATAAGCATCCTGGCAGCTGTCATTGCATAAAGGAATACTTTCCTTTGATTGTCTGGAATATCATTTGTAATTAAACCTAAAAGGAATGCCTCCGGTTTTTTACTGAAAGATATTTTAAACATTTTTTTGATTTCTTCATAAATTTCATTCCAGAATTGTTTAATAGGTCGGCATTCCCACCACATGTGCAACATTGTTCCTATTTCTTTTTTACATCTCCAACAGGTATTTGATTTTAATTTGTAAATTTTAGCCAATTTTACCGGAGTTAAGTACCATTGGTACCCATTTTCATGAAATTTTCTCTGATTGTGTAACATGCCGTGAATTTAATATCATATTTCCATAATTTCTCCCACTGGCCCAGCCGAATTACATATCCTATAACACATGCCCATTTAGTCATAACTTCTTTTACTTCTTCATCCTTTAATTCCCAATCTAATAATAAATTATACATTTTGGATATATTCTTTTTTGAGTTTTGTAATAATACTTTTTGTAATTTTGATTCTTCTTTTTCAAATCCTATTGCTTTATCCTGATTGAATATTTGGGCAATTTGGTGATATTGTAACCATGTGGTACAATATTGGGTCACCTCTTCATATGGTCTTAGTTTTAATTGGCCCTGTTCCTCCTTTAGGAGCTGCTGGTATGTTGCCATTCTTCCTATCATATTTTTCTTTTTAACCGATATTACTTCTAATGGTCAGACCCACCATGGGGTTTTCGGTTCTAACAACCTTCTATGTCTCACCCAGACCTTGTATAATGCATTTCTAACTACATGACTAAGAAATTCTTTATGTACTGCCACTTTGTTGTAAATTAGATAGGCATGCCAACCGTATCTGTTGTTCCATCCCTCCAAGTCTAAAATGTCCCTATTATCTAACTTAATCCAGTCTCTGATCCAACTAAAGCATGCTGCATCATAATATAGTCTCAGGTCTGGGAGTCCAAAGCCTCCCCGCTCTTTTATGTCGGTTAATAATTTATGTTTGATCCGTGGCTTTTTGCCTTGCCATATAAACTTTGTTAGGTCCATTTTCCATTTTTTAAAACAATCATCTTTACCTATTATGGGAATCATTTGAAAAAGGTACAAGAGTTTTGGTAAAATATTCATTTTAATAGCCGAAATTCTACCCCAGGGTGTTAAATTCAATCTTGTCCAAATTTCCATTTCTCTTTTTGTTTCTTCCCATTTTTTTTTATAATTATCTTCAAACAAAATTATATTTTTCATTGTTATTTGGATTCCTAAATATTTCACTTTTTTTACAATTTGTAATCCAAATTTTTCTACCAGTTCCTTTTTCTCTTGGTCTCCCATGTTCTTTACCATTAGTTTCATTTTTTCTTTATTCAAAGCAAAACCTGAAACCCTTCCAAAGTTTCCCATTTTTTCTAGAGCCTTTGCTATGCTTTCCTTTGGATTTTCCACCATTAACACTAAATCATCTGCAAATGCCCTTACTTTGTATATTTTCTCCCCTAGGGATATTCCATTTATTTCTTGATCCAGTCTGATTTCTTGATTTAGTATTTCCAAAACCAAAATGAATAATAATGGTGAAAGTGGGCACCCTTGTCTGGTGCCCTTCTGTATTTTAAAATAATCAGTCGTGTCATTATTTATTATTATATTTGCTTCTTGTTGTTCATAAATTGCTTTTAACCCTCTTGTAATTTGGTCTCCCATGTCCATGTGGTCTAATAATATTTTTAGAAATTTCCATGAAACTTTGTCGAAGGTCTGAGGGTATTGGTGGCGAGCTTTGCTCCAGTGGCGGTTAGGCATTGGTATGGGTATTGTTATGTAGATGTATGGGGGGTGGAGCGCCATCACCTCCCCTGGATATTGAAGGGTAGTCCAGTAAAGGATTCTGGGGAGCGTGGCCCCATCCGAGGGCCTATGGAGGCCAGGGCCCAAGGCACGCCCCCGAGCAGTGACCCCAGGGGAGTGCCTAGTTGATGTGCATCAGCAGGGCTCCCCCTGCTGGTGTTAACCCTTCCGGGTCTTCAAGTAAGCAGGCTGAAGCCGGATAGTTGGATAGGACCAATGCCTAAGCCAATACCGCTCATCACCTGTAACCAATAAAGTTGTGGCCAATTTTTCCCTACCCGACCTAAAACTTTACTACGAGGCAGCCTGTTTCACCTGGCTAAAAGATTGGTGCATGTTGCAGTATCCGGACCTCCTGGACCTGGAAGGTTTTGACAACCGTTGGGGATGGCACGCCTACCTGATATATGGAAAAGTGAAAATTCATAAAAATTTTACCAACCATATAATAAGAAAGTCACTCTTTGCTGTATGGGAGAAATATAAAGACCTGATGGAGCCTAAAGTCCCGTGGTGGACTTCTCCAATAGAAGCCATAGCAGTAAAACAGAAAAATACTCAGGAAAGCTGGCCAACATATAAAATACTTCTAAAAAATGAAGATAACCAAATAAAATTTAAAAACTTTGAGGAAATAAGAGAACACATTTCAGACTGGTTCCAATACCATCAGTTATTTGAAAAATTTAAATCTGACAAACAAAAGGAGTTCTCAACAGAAATTTCCTGATTCGAATCTGATCTTGTAAATTCTAAAAGAAAATCTCTTTCCAAAACTTACCGACTCCTCCTTGACTGGACAGTCGAGGAGGAGGAGGTAACAGTGGCAATGGTGAGGTGGTTCCAGGATTTTGGCCATTCAATAACCATGGCCCAATGGGAAAATTTATGGAAGATCTATTGGAAATTCACAAATTGTTACACGATTAGAGAGAACTTTCAAAAAATGCAACATCAATGGTATCTAACACCATGGAAACTTTCAAAAATGTATAAAAATGTGTCAAGTAATTGTTGGAGATGTGGAGACTCAGGAACATTCTACCATATGTGGTTGATATGTAGGAAAATACAGGTATTCTGGGAGAGTATACATGCAGAACTGCAAAAAACGCTAAAGATCTCTTTCAATAAAAAACCAGAGGCCTACCTCCTGGGAATAACAGATTTGGATATTCCACAAAAGAGGAAGGGTATCTTTTTATATGCGACGACAGCAGCAAGAGTTTTGATCGCAGCAAAATGGAAGAGTAATGAAATCCCCTCTATACAAGATTGGATCCAAAAGCTGACAGAATATGCCGAATTAGATGGTTTATCAGAAAAAATAAAGAATAAATCAAAACAGGAATTTGTTTCAAAATGGGAGGTTTTCAAAGAATATCTGAAAAATAAATATAGTAGTTTAAATTCTGTTGCAGCATTCAAGGAACTTCAGTAATAGTTGCAAGGTAGATATAAGAAATTAGATTTATTGAGAATAAGTTTAATTATGATAAAAGTGTGTATTGGCAATAAGTAATATGAATTTGAAATATGGAATAGATGGGAGGTTGGGTCTTTATTGTTAAGACCAATAGATGTTTTATTGTTTGCTAAGAAAATTATGTGTCTATGGTTATTTTTGTAATTTGTGTGTAATTTGGTGTGTTTTTTCGTTTTTTTTCTTGTTGTATAAATAAAAAACTTTATTAAAAAAAGTTGTGGCCAATTTTAGCCCATTAACCTTGAAATAACGCGTTCTCAAAGTCTCTGGGGTCAGTTTGACACCATAGCCCCGTGAGAAAGCCCTTTTGAAATTTGCTATCATACAGCCTAGTGGAGTGCTTGAATTACAAGATGTTGAACACTCCCCCCGCATCACTATGTCCTTTGTGAAGTGCTGCTCACCAGATTCTCAGAGATTCGCTTCCCTTTGTTCCCGATCAAAATGCAGTTGCGGTACTGAAAGGTCCACATACAGTGCCCCAGCACCCTGTTACCATCAATTCTGTTGGAACCGGTTCAGACCGGTTTGAACCAGCTGAAACCAGTTGGGGAAAGTCCATGTGGGTTCCAACTTGCCCAGACGAGTTTGAACGGGCCTAGACTGGTTGGAACTGGCTCAGACTGCTTGGAACAGGTCTAGGCTGGTTTGAACCGGTTGGAACAGGTGGAAACTGGCCCAAGCTGGTTAGATTGGGTCCAGGCCGATTGGAACAGGTCTATGTCGCTTGGAACCAGCCCACCCTAGTTGGAACAAGTTCATACCAGTTGGATCCAGTCCAAGCCGGTTGGAACCAGCACAAACCAGTTGGAAAAGTTTCCGGTGGGTACCAACTTGCCCAGACCAGTTTGAAGTGGTCCAGACTGGTTGGAACCAATCTAGGTTGGTTTGAACTGGTCCAAGCCAGTTGGAACCTGTTCAGACTGGTTTGCTTTGGCCCAGACTGCTTGGAACTGGCTCAGACTGGTTTGAACATGTCTAGGCTGGTTTGAACCGGTGTAGGCCAGTTTGTGCTGGTCCAAGCTGGTTTGAACAGGTCTAGGCTAGTTTGTCCCGGACCAAGCCTGTTTGAACAGTTCCAGACAGCTTCGAGCAGGTCCAGGGCAGTTGGAACAGGTGCAGGTCATTTGAAACTGGCCCAAGCTGGTTAGAACAGGTCTAGGCTGGTTGGAAGCTGTTGAGACCGGTTGGAACCAGTCCAAGCTGGTGCAAGCTGGTTTGAACCGGTCTAGGCCAGTTTGAACCGGTCTAGGGCGGTTTGTGCTGGTCCAAGCCAGTTTGAACCGGCCTAAGCCAGTTTGAACAGGTCCAAGTGGATTGGAACCGGGCCAGAGAGGTTGGAGCAGGTCCGGGCCAGTTGGAGCAAGTGCAGGTCATTTGAAATTGGCCCAAGCTGTTTAGAAAAGGTCCAGGCCAGTTGGAAGAGGTCTATGTCGCTTGGAACCAGCCCAGACCAGTTGGAACAAGTTCATACCAGTTGGATCCAGTCCAAGCTGGTTGGAACCAGCACAAACCAGTTGGAAAAGGTCCCGATGGGTTGCCCAGACCAGTTTGAACTGGTCCAGACTTGTTGGAACTGGTCTAGGTTTGTTTGAACTGGTCGAGGCTGGTTGGAAGCTGTTCAGACCCGTTGGAAACTTTCCAAGCCGGTTTGAACAGGTCTAGGCTGGTTTGAGCCGGTCTAAGCCAGTTTCAACGAGCTCAAACCAGTTGGAAAAAGTCCAGGCAAGTTCTAACTTGCCCAGACCAGTTTGAACTGGCCCAGACTGGTTTGAATTACCTCAGACTGCTGGAAACAGGTCTAGGCTGGATTGTGCCGGTCCAAGCCAGTTTGAACTAGCCTAGGCCAGTTTGTGCCCATCTGAGCCGGTTTGAACAGTTCGAGGCAGCTTGGACCAGTTCTGTGTCACTTGGAAGCAGCCCAGACCTGTTGGAACCAGTTCATACCGGTTGGATCTGGTCCAAGTCAATAGGAACCATCCCAAACCAGTTAGAAAAGGTCCAGGCACATTCCCACTTCTCCAGACTAGTTTGAACTAGCCCAAACCGATTGGAACTAGCTTACACAGCAACAGGTCTAGACTGTTTTGAACCAGTCCAAGCAGGTTGGAACAGGTCCAAGCCAGTTGGATCCTGTTCAGACCGGGTGGAATCGGTCCAAGCCGGTTTGAAAAGGTCTAGGCCAGCATGAACCGGTCTAGGCTGGTTTGTGCCGGTCCAAGCCGGTTTGAACAGGTCTAGGCCTGTTTGTACCAGTTCAGGCCTATTTGTACCGGTCCAAGCTGGTTTGAACCGGTCGAGGCTGGTTTGTGCTGGTCCAAGCCAGTTTGAACCGGTCATGGCCAGTATGTGACGGTCCAAAGTTCGAACTGGCCCAGACTGGTTGGAACTAGCTCAGACTGGTTGGAACAGGTCCAGGTCGGTTGGAAGAGGAGTATATCTCTTGGAACCTGTTGGAAACAGTTGATAACAGTTGGATCTGATCCAAGACGGTTGGAACCAGACCAAATGAGTTGAAAAAGTCTAGGCGGGTTCCAACTTGCCCACACCGGTTGGAACTGGCCCAGACTGGTTGGAACAGGTCCAAGCCGGTTGGAACAGGTTTATGTCACTTGGAACCAGCCCAGACCTGTTGGAACCAGTTCATACCGGTTGGATCCAGTACAAGCCGGTAGGAACCAGACCAAACCAGTCTGAAAAAGTCCAGGCAGATTCCAACATCCCCCAACCGGTTTGAAGTGGTTGGAACAGGTCTAGGCTGGTTTGAACCAGTCGACGCTGAGTGCATTAGGTGCAAGCCAGTTGGAACCGGTCCAAGCCTGTTTGAACTAGCTCAAACTAGTTGGAGAAATGTCCAGGCAGGTTCCAACATGCCCAGACCAGTTTGAACTGGGCCAGACTAGTTGGAACTGGTCTAGACTGGTTTGAACCAGTCCAAGTTGGTTGAAACAGGTCCAAGCTGGTTGGAACCGGTTTAGGCCTGTCTGAACCGGTGCAAACTGATAGAAACCTGTTGAGACCGGTTTGAATCAGTCCAAGCCAGTTTGAACAGGTTTAGGCCGCTTTGAGCATGTCTAGGCCAGTTTGAACTGGTCCAGGCCAGTTTGTGCTTGTCCAAGTGGGTTTGAACCGGTCAAGGCTGGTTTGAACCGGTCGAGGTTAGTTTGTGCCAGTCCAAACCGGTTTGAACCAGTCTAGGCCGGTTTGTGCTGGTCCAAGCCTGTTTGTGCTGGTCCAGACAGCTTCGAGCAGGTCCAGGCCAGTTGGAGCAGGTGCAGGTCATTTGAAACTGGCCCAAGCTGGTTAGAAGTTGGAAGTAGCTCAGACTGATTGCAGCAGGTCTAGGCTGGTTTGAACCGGTCAATGCTGATTTGTGCCAGTCCAAGCTGGTTCAAACCGGTCTAGGCCGAATTGTGCTGGTCTCAGCCGGTTTACTCTGGTCCAAGCAGTTTGAACTGGTTGAGGCCAGTTTGAACCGGTCGGGACCGGTTTGAACTGGTCGAGGCCAGTTTCTGCTAGTCCAAGCGGGTTTGAACTGGTCTAGGCTGGTTTGAGACAGATCAAGCCAGTTTGAACAGGTCTAGGCTGCTTTGAGCCAGATCAAGCCAGTTTGAACAGGTCTAGGCTGCTTTGAGCCGAATCAAGCCAATTTGAACAGGTCTAGGCTGGTTTGAGCCGGATCAAGCCAATTTGAACAGTTCCAGACAGCTTCAAGCTGGTCCAGGCCAGGTGCGGGTGCGGGTCATTTGAAACTGGCCCAAGCTGTTTAGAGCAGGTCCAGGCTGCTTGCAACCGGTCCAAGCCGGTTCAAACCTGTGGAGACCGGTTTGAACCAGTCCAAGACTGGTCTAGTCCGGTTTGAAATGGCCCAAGCCAGTTTGAGCAGTTCCAAGTGGGTTGGAAATGGCTCAGACAGGTTGGATCAGGTCCAGGCCAGTTGGGACAGGTGCAGGTCATTTGAATCTGGCCCAAGCTGGTTAGAAAAGGTCCATGCCGGTTCGAAGAGGACTATGTCGCTTGTAACCAGCCCAGACCAGTCAGAACCCATTCATACAAGTTGGGTTCCACCCAAGCCGGTTGGAACCAGCCCAAACCACTTGGAAAAGGTCCAGGCTGGTTCCAACTTGCCCAGACCAGTTTAAACTGGCCTAGACTGGTTGGAAATAGCTCTTACTGGTTGCAACAAGTCTAGGCTGGTTTGAACCGGTCAATGCCGATTTGTGCCAGTCCAAGCTGGTTTGAATCGGTCTAGGCCGGTTTTTGCTGGTCTCAGCGGGTTTGTGCTGGTCCAAGCATGTTTGAACTGGTCGAGGCCAGTTTGAACCGGTCGTAACTGGTTTGTGCTGGTCCAAACCTGCACCTGCTCCAGCTGGCCTGGACCTGCTCCAACATATCTGGGCCAGTTCCAACCCACTTGGAACTGTTCAAACTGGCTTGGGGCGGTTCAAACTGGCCTAGACCTGTTCAAACCAGCTTCGACTGACACAAACCAGCCTAGACCGGTTCAAAAAGGCATAGACCAATTGAAACCAGCTTGGACCAGTACAAATTGGCTTTGACCGGTTCAAACCAGTCTAGACCTGTTGCAGAAGTCTCAGCTAGTTCCAGCCAATCTGGGCCAGTTCAAACTGGTCTGGACAAGTTAGAACCTGCCTTGACTTTTCCCAAGTGGTTTGAGCTGGTTGAAACCGGCTTGAACTGGCTCAAACCGGCCTAGACCTGACTTGGTTGTGCGTGTTTGGATCATAGGCCATAGTAACGTCCACTGGGCCAGAAACTGTGCTGTCAGCCGTGGCCAGGGGTGTGGGTTAGATCTGCCAAAAAATGTTGAAATCTCCTGGATCACTCACCGTGGAATGCGTTGGGCGGAATTTCTGCCAGCAGTAAATGCTAGAGCCGCCGTGAAAGGCCCACCGGATGCCCTTGTCATTCAGCTGGTTGGAAGGGCATGGACTTAATGTGGAACATTTTCGATGATTTTGATGATCTGAGGATTTCTTTCCCAAATTTAGTCATAATTTGGTCATCATTGTTGGAAAGGCGCACTTGGAGGGACTGCCGATGCCCTATTGCTATGAATAAATCCAGAAAGATCCTGGAACGCTCAGTGGCTCGTAGAGTGGCAGCACTGGGGGGCATGTCATTGACCACCCCAGCATCCAGTTCAGCAAGGGGACCCTCTACGGTGAGGATGGCGTGCATCTTTCCAATGCGGGAAATGATGTTTGGTTGGCTGACATATCTGCGAGGATTAGGGATTAGTTGCAGGTCTGAGGGTATTGGCGACGAGCTTTGCTCCAGTGGCGGTTAGGCATTGGTATGGGTATTGTTATGTAGATGTATGGGGGGTGGAGCGCCATCACCTCCCCTGGATATTGAAGGGTAGTCCAGTAAAGGATTCTGGGGAGCGTGGCCCCATCCGAGGGCCTATGGAGGCCAGGGCCCAAGGCACGCCCCCGAGCAGTGACCCCAGGGGAGTGCCTAGTTGATGTGCATCAGCAGGGCTCCCCCTGCTGGTGTTAACCCTTCCGGGTCTTCAAGTAAGCAGGCCGAATGACAGTTAGTGAACTGAAGGGTCAGATGAAGGAAATAACAAAAAGAACGCAAAACCTGGAAGAAGGAATGAAACGAACAAAACAAGAAGTGAGAGGTATGAAGAAAGAGGAAGAAAGGGTTAAGGGAGAAGTTTTAGAAATTAATAAAACACAGGAAGAACTGTGGGATGCGATTGCTATGAATGAATTGAGGCAAAGAGAACTTAATTTGAGGTTTAGATCTGTGCCTGAAGTACAAGGAGAGAACATCTTGGAGAAACTAACAGCAGAGATTGCACAATGGCTAAACATGGAAGTGGAAGATGTCGGAAAGACAATACAGAATGCTTTTAGAATTAAAACAAGGACTGTCAAAGCAAGGAAATTTCCAGGTGATTGTTTGATTATATTTAAAGATAGGGAGATGAGAAACCTGATTCTACAGAAAAATAGAGAAAAGAAGCTTTGCTTTGATGGATCGTTTACAATCATTTTTAAAGGCGTCCCACTTTGGCTGTTGAAAAAATGTGACCAATATAAATCTCTTACACAGATACTAAGGAAAAATGGAATTGAATTTAAGTGGGAATTTCCAGAAGGGATCTCCTTTTATTATAAGGAGAAAAAGTTTAAATTTACAAATGTTGATGACACGCATAAATTTTTGAGAAGATACAAAGAGTTGGGAAAAGTAGATGAAGTAGCAGAAGCGCGAGCAGCAGGACCGGCAGGACTGGAAGAAGAAGACAAAGGTAGTATTGAAGGAGAAGAAGAAGAGGAAGAAGAAGGTCAAGTTTTACTCTTTTATTTTTAAAGAGAACACAAAATGGCACTGAAAATATGGACATGGAATGTTAATGGTGTTAACAACAAAAAGAAAAGAAATAAAATTGGACATTTCCTTAAAAAAAGAATTTGGACATTATTTGTTTACAAGAAACTCATGTGGCTAGGAAACATAGAAGAGTATTGATTAATAAAAATGAATTTATTTCATCAGACAGAAGCAGGAAAAGAGGAGTGGTTTGTATATAAAAAGTAAATTTGAAGCTCGGCAAATCTTCAAGGATGAAGAAGGTAGACTAATAGTGGTACAAGTCACATGGCAGGGTGAAAAACTAATAATTGTCAGAGTGTATGCACCGAACGGAAGTAAGACTGAATTTTATAAGGATTTAGAAGAAAAACTATTTGAATTTATGGATCAGAAAATTATAATAATGGGAGATATGAACGGAGTGGTATCGATGGAAATGGATAGGCTGAGGACAAGAGAAAAATCGAAAGAAGGGAAATTACCTAAGACATTTTTTTCTATGATTTAGAATTGTAATCTAGTGGATGTTTGGAGACACCCATTAGAAAAACAATTTACCGTATTTTTCGCTCTATAGGACGCACTTTTCCCCCTCCAAAAATGAAGGGGAAATGTGTGTGCGTCCTATGGAGCGAATGCAGGCTTTCCCGGGCTTCCTGCAGCTCCGCGCCACCCTCCGGATCCCGGCGCGAAGCCGCACGGGGCTCCGGAGGGTAGCGTGGAGCTGCCTGCGCTCCAGGGCTTCTTGCAGCTCCGCGCCACCCTCCGGATCCCGGCGCGAAGCCGCGCGGGGCTCCGGAGGGTAGCGCGGAGCTGCCTGAGCTCCAGGGCTTCTTGCAGCTCCGCGCCACCCTCCGGATCCCGGCGCGAAGCCGTGCGGGGCTCCGGAGGGTAGCGCGGAGCTGCCTGCGCTCCAGGGCTTCTTGAAGCTCCGCGCCACCCTCCGGATCCCGGCGCGAAGCCGCGCGGGGCTCCGGAGGGTAGCGCGGAGCTGCCTGCGCCCCAGGGCTTCTTGAAGCTCCGCGCCACCCTCCGGATCCCGGCGCGAAGCCGCGCGGGGCTCCGGAGGGTAGCGCGGAGCTGCCTGAGCTCCAGGGCTTCTTGCAGCTCCGCGCCACCCTCCGGATCCCGGCGCGAAGCCGCGCGGGGCTCCGGAGGGTAGCGCGGAGCTGCCTGCGCTCCAGGGCTTCTTGCAGCTCCGCGCCACCCTCCGGATCCCGGCGCGAAGCCGCGCGGGGCTCCGGAGGGTAGCGCGGAGCTGCCTGCGCTCCAGGGCTTCTTGCAGCTCCGCGCCACCCTCCGGATCCCGGCGCGAAGCCGCGCGGGGCTCCGGAGAGTAGCGCAGAGCTGCCTGCATTCCGAAGTCTGGTGCGCACTGAAGAGCGCGCCCGGGCTTCGCGCACCTCTCCACAAGCCAGGGGAGACCAGCTCGGTTCCCTAGGCTTGCGGATAGCAGGCTGTTCTGGGGGCTGGGGTCAGGGGAAGCTCGGGCTTCCCCCGCGCCTGCCCCGTGCCTAGGGAGGGAATTTTTTTTTCTTTATTTCCCCCCCCCCCAAAAAAAATTAGGTACCTTGAACGCACCTTGTTTTAGAGGGAGAGAACAAGAAAAAAAAATTTTCCCTGTTCTCCCCCTCCTATGATCCGGTGCGTCCTATGGTCCGGTGCGTCCAATGGAGCGAAAAATACGGTACTTATTTCTCAGAACCAAATCAATCAATGTCAAGAAAAGCCTATGTTTGGATAACCAGCGAATTAACACCAAGAGTGACAAAAATAGAAATACAACCAAAAATACTTTCGGATCATAATGCAATAAAATGTGAGATAAAAGAAATAGAGGAAAAAACCTTTCGATGGAGATTAAATGAAAATTTACTGGATGACCTAAAAATAAAGGAGAAAGCACAGAAGATGCTGACTGAATACTTTGTGAATAATAGTAATAAAGGAACAAAAATGAGTGTAGTTTGGGATGCTAGCAAAGCGAGGCTTCTTCATACAGCAAAATAGCATTAGAAATAAATTTCGAGAAAAAGGAAAGAAAGAAATATTAAAACAAATAATGGAAAATGAGAAGAAGCTAGTTAAAAATCCAAACAACGTGAAAATAAATCAGAATATTGAAATATTATAAGGCCAATTTGCAATGATAACAAATCAAGAGGTTGAATGGTATATTAAAAGACTGAGACAGAAAAATTTTGAATATGCCAATAAATCTGGAAAATGGTTGGCATGGCAAATTTTAAAAAGGAAAGAACAGAATACAATTAATAAGATCACAGTGGAAGGAAAAGAAATAGATAATCCGAAAGAAATTAGGAAAGAATTTGTGAAATTTTATAGACAATTATATAAAACAGCTGGGGAAAATGATGGGAAGAAGATAGAGGACTTCTTGAGACAGAAAGGGGTGCAACAAATTCCGACAAAAAAAAAAGACCGACTGAATGGCCCAATTGAAATAGAGGAAATTAAAGCTGCTATAAAAGAATTGAAAAGTGGAAAGACACCAGGACCGGATGGATTTACAGCAAAATATTACAAAGAAATGAAACACACCCTACTTGTACCGTTGAAAGAAGTTATGTACAATATATTAAGAAAAGGAGAATTACCAGAAACATGGAAAGATGCATATATTACATTAATACCAAAACAAGATTCGGATTTAATGCAAGTAAAGAATTACAGACCGATTTCGTTGTTAAATAATGATTATAAGTTATTCGCAAGTATATTGGCAAATAGATTGAAAAAGGTATTGAATGAGATAATTCATAAGGACCAAGCAGGCTTTTTACCTGGCAGACAGATGAAAGACAACATAAGAAATATAGTTAATATAATTGAATATCTTACTGCCAGGAATGAAAAGAAAGCAATGTTAATTTTTGTTGATGCGGAAAAGGCCTTTGATAATATAGCTTGGGAATTTATGTTAAAGAATTTGAAATTAATGGATACAGGACAATTCTTCTTAAAAGGAATAAAAGCTATATATTCAGAATAAAGAGCAAAATTGATTGTGAACAATATAGTAACAGAAAGTATTGATATTATGAAAGGTACAAGACAAGAGTGTCCACTATCACCACTATTATTCATATCGGTACTGGAAGTCTTTCTAAGGACAATAAGAAGAAATGAAAAAATAAAGGGAATTTCAGTCGGTCGGAATGAGTATAAAGTGAAAGCTTTTGCCGACGACTTGATACTAACAATAGAAGATTCAGATATAAGCGCTAAAGAAGTATTAGAGGAGATAGAACAGTTTAGGGAAGTGGCAGGTTTCAAATTGAACAAAAATAAAACTAAAATGATAGTTAAAAATATGAAACAGGACCTGGTGGAAGTGTTGCAGCAACAAATTGGCATAGAAGCAGTAAAAAAAGTTAAATATTTAGGAATATGGTTAACTCCTAAAAATATTGATCTTTTCCAAAATAATTATACACCGGTGTGGAATGGAATTAAAAGAGACTTGGAAATATGGGGAAGGATGAAACTGTCATTTTGGGGAAGGATTTCTGCTATTAAAATCAATGTGCTACCAAAGATGTTATTTCTGTTTCAGTCAATTCCAATAATCAAAGGGGCAACAATTTTTAAAGAATGGCAAAAAACAATTTCAAGAGATATCTGGCAGAGAAAGAAGCCGAGAATACAGTATAAGTTGTTAACAGATGCTAAAGAAAGAGGAGGCTTCGCCCTGCCAGATTTGAAATTGTATTATGAAGCATCCTGTCTCTGTTGGTTAAAGGAATGGATGGTATTAGAAAATACAGATCTGTTAGATTTAGAAGGTTACAATAATAGATTTGGTTGGCACACATATTTATGGCATAATAAAGTAAATAATCCATAAAGGATTTGGAAACCACATATTTCGAAGATCTCTAAAGAAATATGGGATAGATATAAAAATCTATTAGAACAAAAAATACCGCATTGGTTATCCCCATTAGAAGCAATGAGTGTGAAAAAGATCAATATGCATGGAAATTGGATAACTTACAGGAGATTAATACAAAAAGAAGGAAGTAAATGGAAGATGAAACCATATTAGGAAGTTACAGAACATGTAAATGATTGGCTACACTATCGTCAGGTTAACGAAATGTTTAAACAGGATTTTAAAGAAAAAGGGTTTGATGAAAATAAATCAAAGTTTGAAGTTGATATATTAAGTAATAAATATAAAATTTTGTCTAAAATGTCTAAATTGCTGCTTGAATGGCATTTGAAGGATGAGAAGGTAAAGTCGGTTATGATTCATTGGGCTAAAGATTTTGGGTATAATATACAGCTGAACGATTGGGGGAAATTATGGAAAACCAGCCCAAAGCAGTTTGAAAAAGTCCAGTCGGATTCTAAGTTCCCAAGGCCGGTTTGAATTGGCCCAGACTGCTTGGAACTGGCTCAGACTGGTTTGAACAGGTCTAGGCTGGTTTGAACCGGTCCAAGCCGGGTGGAACAGGTCCAAGCCGGTTGGAACCGGTTCAGACACGTTTGGAATTGGTCCAAGCTGGTTGGAACTGGTTCAAGCTGGTTTGAACCAGCTGAAACCAATGGGGAAATGTCCAGGTGGGATCCAACTTGCCCACACCAGTTTGAACTGGCCCAGACTGGTTGGAAGTGGCTCAGACTGCTTAGAACTGGTCTAGGCTGGTTTGAACCGGTCCAAGTCGGTTGAAACAGGTCCAAGCCGGTTGGAACCAGTCTAGGCCAGTTTGAAACGGTCTAGGCCGGTTTGAAATGGCCCAAGCCAGTTTGAGCAGTTCCAAGTGGGTTGGAACTGGCCCAGACAGGTTGGAGCAGGTCAAGGCCAGTTGGAGCAGGTGCAGGTCATTTGAAACTGAATTCAGTTCAAACCAGTCTAGACCTGTTCCAACCAGTCTGGGCCAGTTCAAACTGGTCTGGGCATGTTGGAGCCCACCTGGACCTTTTCCAACTGGTTTCGGCTGGTTCCAACTGGCTTGGGCTGGATCCAACTGGTATGAAGTAATTCCAACTGGTCTGGGCTGCTTCCAAGAAGCATAGATCTGTTCCAACCAGCCTGGACCTGTTGTAACCAGCTTGGGCCAGTTTCAAATGACCTGCACCTGCTCCAACTGGCCTGGACGTGCTCCAACCTGTCTGGGCCAGTTCCAGCCCACTTGGAACTGTTCAAACTGGCCTAGACCAGTACAAAACTGCCTCGACCAGTTCAAACCAGCTTGGACCGGCAGAAACCAGCCTAGACCGGTTCAAACTGGCCTAGACTGGTTCCAACCGGCTTGGACCTGTTTCAGCCGACTTGGATTGGTTCAAACCAGCCTAGACCTGTTCCAACCAGTCTGGGCCAGTTCCAAGTGGTCTGTGCAAGTTGGAACCCGCCTGGACCTTTTCCAACTGCTTTGCGATGGTTCCAACCGGCGTGGACCGGACCCAACAGGTATGAACTGGTTCCTGTTGATGTGCATCAGCAGGGCTCCCCCTGCTGGTGTTAACCCTTCCGGGTTTTCAAGCAAGCAGTTGGAAAATATCCAGGTGGGTTCTAACTTGCCCAGACCAGTTGGAACAGGCCCAGACTGATTGGAACAGGTCTAGGCTGGTTTGAACTGGTCCAAGTCGGTTGAAACAGGTCCAAGCCGGTTGGAACCAGTCTAGGTCAGTATGAACCGGTCTAGGCCGGTTTGTGCCGGTCCAAGCCGGTTTGAACCGTTCAAGTCAGGTTTGTCTAGGCCGGTTTGAACAGTTACAAATGGGTTGGAACTGGCCCAGACAGGTTGGAGTAGGTCCAGGCCAGTTGGAGCAGGTGCAGATCATTTGAAACTGGCCCAAGCTGGTTACAACAGGTCCAGGCTAGTTGGAACAGGTCTATGTTGCTTGGAATGAGCCCAGACCTGTTGGAATCATTTCATACAAGTTGGATCCAGCCCAAGCCAGTTGGAACCAGCCGAAACCAGTTGGAAAAGGTCCAGGTGGGCTCCAACTTGCCCAGACCAGTTTGAACTGGCCCAGACTGGTTGGAACAGGTCTAGACTGGTTTGAACCAGTCCAAGCCAATTTGTGCTGGTTTGAACTGGTCTAGGCTGGTTTGAACTGGTCATTCAGTTTCAAATGACCTGCACCTGCTCCAACTGGTCTGGACCTGCTCCAACCTGTCTGGGCCAGTTCCAACCCACTTGGAACTGCTCAAACTGGCGTGGGCCGTTTAAAACTGGCCTAGACCTGTTCAAACTGGCCAAGACCGGTTCAAACTGGCTTGTACCGGCAATAACCTGCCTAGACCGGTTCAAACTGGCCTAGACCGGTTCCAACCAGCTTGGACCTGTTTCTACCGACTTGGACCGGTTCAAACCAGCCTAGACCTTTTCCAACCAGTATGAGCCAGTTCCAACCAGTCTGGGCCAGTTCAAACTGGTGTGGGCAAGTTGGAACCCGCATGGACTTTTCCCAACTGGTTTCAGCTGGTTCAAACTGGATTGGACTGGTTCCAACCCGTCTAAACCAGTTCCAACCGGTTTGGACCTGTACCACCCGGCTTGGACTGGTTCAAACCAGCCTAGACCTGTTCAAACCAGTCTGAGCCAGCAAAAAAACCCTTTCTGCAACCCCAAGAGTGCCAGATTGGAGGGAGGACCCTCACTCATCAGTTTCTTTATGTACCAGAATGTCCCATTCCCCTTTTGGGACATGATTTTCTATCTAAAATTCAAGCTCAAATAGCCTTCATGCCTAAAGGGGCAGAATTGAAATTACCACCAATTGTAGTAGCTCTAAAGCCAGGGGCAAGCAGAACTGCGCATGTGTCGGTGTTGGTAGATGCACACCGTCTCACTCTTGGGACTTTACTAATTAAAAGCCTGAAAAACAAATAACTCTCTGCAAATTGATAGCTGAGATAACTGACCGAAAACTGGGCTTAGGTCCAAGTCCTGGATTGGGGTAAGTTAGTGTTTAAAATGGTGGTTTATCTATTTATTTGGGAAATACTTGAGAAGGACTTAACAAGATGGCCAAGTCTTTGAAGGAGCTGGGTGAAATGATTCAGCGTTCGGAAGCAAATGTTCGCGCTGATATGCAAGACTTGAAAGGAGAGATGAGAAGAATGACTGCTACAGTAGAAAAAGTTATGAAAATAGCAGAGTATGCAAAAGAGGTAGCTGATGCAAGCATAAACAAAATACAGTGGTACCCCGCAAGACGAACGCCTCGCAAGACGGAAAACCCGCTAGACGAAAGGGTTTTCCGTTTTGGAGGCGCTTCGCAAAACGAATTTCCCTATGGGCTTGCTTCGCAAGACGACAGCCCATAGGGAAATCTCCGGGACAGCGGGGAAGCGCAGCGCGTCTTCCCCACTGTCCTCGGACCTCCTCCCGCCGCCCGGCTTCGGAACGAATCTCCGATGCCGGGGGGTGGAACGCCTCCTCCCGCCGCCCGGCATCGGAACGAATCTCCGATGCCGGGGGGTGGAACGCCTCCTCCCGCCGCCCGGCATCGGAACGAATCTCCGATGCCGGGCGGGGGGGGGAACGCCTCCTCCCGCCGCCCGGCATCGGAACGAAGCTCCGATGCCGGGCGGGGGGGGAACGCCTCCTCCCGCCGCCCGGCATCGGAACGAAGCTCCGATGCCGGGCGGGGGGGGGGACGCCTCCTCCCGATGCCGGGCGGGGGGGCGGGGACACCTTCTCCCGCCGCCCAGCTTCGGATGGCTTTCCTGAAGACTTGGGGTGGGAGGAGGGTTTTCCTTCCCACCGCCAACATTCAGAATGCTGTTCTGAATGTTGGCGGTGGGGAGGAAAAACCCTCCTCCCACGCAAGCCCCGGGAACAGAGGGAAAGCGCTGCGCGCCTTCCCCTCTGTTCCCGTACCTGTCCTGAAGGCTTGCGGTGGGGAGAAAAGCCCTTCTCTGCACCGCCAGCCTGGCAAGCGGTTTCCCTAGGAACGCATTAATTGATTTTCAATGCATTCCTATGGGAAACCGTGCTTCGCAAGATGAAAAACTCGCAAGAAGAAAAAACTTGCGGAACGAATTAATTTCGTCTTGCGAGGCACCACTGTAGAATCTCTGACAAAAAGAATTTCACAAATGAACGATAGACAGCGCAGAAGGAATTTAAAATTCTCTGGTATTTTTGAAGATATTGGGAATAAAGACCTGGAAAAGGAGATGTTACAAGGGCTCAAAGAACAAGGAATTGAAATTGAGCAGAATGAAATTGAGAGAATGCACTGGGTGTTCACATCACGAGGAGGCTCTGGACTTCCCAGGGTTGTAATTATGGCATTCACAAGAGAGAAGGTAAGAGATCAAATTTATAAATCACTCCGGCAGAAAGCAGACCTGCAGTTTAAACAGCGAAAGGTCATAGTGAGAAAAGACTTTTCTCAGGAAACGCTTCAAGACAGGAAACGTATGCAGCGGTTTGCACAAGCTCTCTACAATAATAAAATCCTCTTTACCTGGGCCTACCCTGCTACACTGCTGGTTTTTAAAGACGGCAGGAAATATTCTGCTAAGAACCCTGGTGAAGCAAAAAAAAAAAATGCTAGCTGGTTTAGGAGTTGGACTACAAGGACAGACTGAGCAAGAACTCTCATGTTCGGAAGAATTACAGGTAGACCAACAGGGAGAGTCGAGCGAAGAATCTCCAGAATCTCCAGTGCAGAGACAAGAGAATAAAAGAAGACGGAAGTCAAGAGGGGAAGGAAACAGCAAGAAATAATATATACTAGAGACATCTAAAATGGTCTTTTGTAAATATATATACGTTGCTTTTTCTGATATAAACTTTCCAAGAGCGAAGGGAGAGGAGTGTGGTTATCCAAGATACCATGAGACAGGGATCATGGAGATCCCTAACTGAGTCTCAGGGGGGAAGGGGGAGGGTGGTTGAATGGGCCAGAATTGAAAATATAATATATGTACACAGAGGGATTCAAAAAATAAACAGTAGCTGGGATAATAGATAGATCTTTAAAGGTTTTATCTTTAAATGTTAACGGGCTGGCCTCAAACACCAAACGCTACAGGGTACTGACACTGGCAAAGAAAACGAAAGTGGATATACTATGCCTTCAGGAGACTCATAGAGCCAAAGCAAACAATAGACCTTTGTTATGCTCTCAGCAATGGGGCCTAATAGCAGAATCGAAAGCGACGAACAAGGCTAGAGGGGTCACTATACTATGTAATGCAAATCTTAGGTCGGAGGTTCTGAGCCGAAAAAAGATGATGGTAGATTTATATTCTTAAAAATTAAAGTGTCACAAAAAATATTTACAATAGCTAATATATACAGCCCTAACACAAGACAGAAAAAAATTATAAAGAAAACCTTGAATAGACTGCAGCTTTACGCTGAAGGGGAAGTTATTGTTATAGCAGACTTTAATTGGAATATAAAGAATGACAGTACTTTCAGATTATATAAATGGGGATTAAAGGATGTTTTTCAGAGGGGAAACCCCAATACCAAACCTACCTTCTTCTCCAACAGACATAAGACTTTCTCTTATATTGACTACGAGCTAATTAAAAATGGAATGAAATCAGTGTTAGAACAACAAAGACTATGGGAATATGGATTTCAGACCATGCTCCACTATTTGTGGAGCTGGGACTGGAAGAGGATGGAAAAAAGCAGGCGATGGCGGTACAATAATTTAATAATGGCAAAAGAGACTGACAGGGAATATATTAGAAAACAAATTGGTTGGTATTTTAAAGAGAACAATGCTTCAGCCGAGATCCCGGTAGTATGGGACGCTTTCAAAGCTGTTATAAGAAGACATTGGATACTGAAAGAGATTGCGATTAAGAAGGATTGGTACTCGGGGAGACAGGAAAAAATTAAAGAGATTGAAATCTTGCAACAGCAACAGGTTAAACTTCTAAGGAGAAGACAGGAGCAGTTAAGAAAGTTAAAACAGGAATTGGATGAGCTGGAAGAGAGATAATATGATAAAAAATGGTTTTCAGAGAACCTCAATAAGATCATATACCGTATTTTTCGCTCCATTGGACGCACCGGACCATAGGACGCACCGGATCATAGGAGGGGGAGAACAGGGAAAAAGATTTTTTTTCTTGTTCTCCCCCTCCAAAACAAAGTGCGTTCAAGGTACATTCACCAGAGCTTGTGGGGCTGGCGGTGGGGGGAAGCGCTGCTTTCTCCCACCGCCAGCCTCAAAGATCCCTGAAGCCTTTGGAGCGCAGCGCCCCGCTGCCCTGCACAGGTTTGCACGCAGCCGTCCCCAAGCTAGAGCAGTGAAACGGAGCCCTCCATCTTGCTGTTCTGGCTTGGGAACAGCCTTGCTAGCTTCTGCAGGACAGCGGGGTGAAGGCACCCCGCTGCCCTGCAGAAGTTTGCGCGCAGCCGTTCCCAAGCTAGAGCAGCGAGACGGAGCCCTCCGTCTCGCTGTTCTGGCTTGGGAACAGCCTTGCTAGCTTCTGCAGGACAGCGGGGTGAAGGCACCCCGCTGCCCTGCAGAGGTTTGCGCGCAGCCCTCCCCAAGCTAGAGCAGCGAGACGGAGCCCTCCGTCTCGCTGTTCTGGCTTGGGAACAGCCTTGCTAGCTTCTGCAGGACAGCGGGGTGAAGGCACCCCGCTGCCCTGCAGAAGTTTGCGCGCAGCCCTCCCCAAGCTAGAGAAGCGAGACGGAGCCCTCCGTCTCGCTGTTCTGGCTTGGGAACAGCCAGAACGTGCTGCTCTAGCTTGGGGAGGGCTGCGCGCAAACCTCTGCAAGGCAGCGGGGTGCCTTCACCCCACTGTCCTGCAGAAGCTAGCAAGGCTGTTCCCGAGCCAGAACAGCGAGACGGAGGGCTCCGTCTCGCTGCTCTAGCTTGGGGACGGCTGCGCGCAAACCTCTGCAGGGCAGCGAGGTGCCTTCACCCCGCTGTCCTGCAGAAGCTAGCAAGGCTGTTCCCAAGCCAGAACAGTGAGACGGAGGGCTCCGTCTCGCTGCTCTAGCTTGGGGAGGGCTGCGCGCAAACCTCTGCAGGGCAGCGAGGTGCCTTCACCCCGCTGTCCTGCAGAAGCTAGCAAGGCTGTTCCCAAGCCAGAACAGTGAGACGGAGGGCTCCGTCTCGCTGCTCTAGCTTGGGGAGGGCTGCGCGCAAACCTCTGCAGGGCAGCGAGGTGCCTTCACCCCGCTGTCCTGCAGAAGCTAGCAAGGCTGTTCCCAAGCCAGAACAGCGAGACGGAGGGCTCCGTCTCGCTGCTCTAGCTTGGGGACGGCTGCGCGCAAACCTCTGCAGGGCAGCGGGGTGCCTTCACCCCGCTGTCCTGCAGAAGCTAGCAAGGCTGTTCCCAAGCCAGAACAGCGAGATGGAGGGCTCCGTCTCGCTGCTCTAGCTTGGGGACGGCTGCGCGCACAGCCTCTCCAGGGCAGCGAGGTGCCTTCACCCCGCTGTCCTGCAGAAGCTAGCAAGGCTGTTCCCAAGCCAGAACAGCGAGACGGAGCACTCCGCAGTGCTCCGTCTTCCTGTTCTGGCTTTGGGCTTAGCGGCGCAGCCTGCATTCGCTCTATTGGACGCACACACATTTCCCCTTAGTTTTTGGAGGGGGAAATGTGCGTCCTATAGAACGAAAAATACGGTAAGAGACTGGCAAACTATTTAAAGAAAAGAAGGGATAAACAGAGGGTGAAGGCCATTAAGACCAGAAGGAAAATACTTACACAAAGCTCTAGAGAAATAAGGAAAGAATTTGCAGAATTCTATCAATCTTTATATAAAGAAGAAAATAAAAATATAAGTAGGGAAAGTTTAGGGTTTAAAATCGAAGAAAGTGATAGCTTAAGACTGAAGGAGGAAATTTCTCTGGAAGAAATAGAGAATGTAGTTAAATCATTTAAAAGTAAGAAATCCCCAGGATTAGATGGAATTATGGCAGACTTTTATAAAGAAACAATTGATATCCTGGGGTCAGAACTGAAAAAAGTATTTAATAATATCTTAGAAGGGGGGGAAGCCCCAGACACTTGGAAACTAGCGGAAATAGTAGAGATTGAAAAACCACAAAAGGACCCTACAGAGGTGGGGTCATACAGACCAATTAGCCTATTAAATCAAGACTATAAGATATTTACAAAGATCTTGGCAAGGCGACTGGAAAAGGTACTACCTAAAATAATTAAGGAAGATCAATATGGATTTGTTAAGGGAAGATACATAGGCCATCCTATAAGAAATGTGTTTTAATAAATACATTTATTTTTTATTTATTTATTTTTTATTTTTTTATTATTTTTTTGTTTTAATAAATACAATTATTAACAAGCAGGGTAAAAGGAAAATTGGTGGTCTTAAAGTTGGATGTGTATAAGGCCTTCGACACAATTAGACATAAGTTCTTATGGAATATTATGCAGGAGGTAGGATTAGGAGAGAACTCTGTCGAAGCAATCCGGGAATTGTATAGAGAAGGGAAGGCTGTGGTCAGAGTGAACGAGGGGGTTTCAGATCAGTTCAATATACAAAGAGGAGTTAAACAAGGATGTTCACTCTCACCACTACTATTTGCATTGGCTATGGAGTACTTGGCAGACAGAATACGAAACTCAGTAAGGATAAAAGGATATAAGAAAGGAAAGGAAGAAATTAAGTTAAAGATTTATGCAGATGCTATCCTATTATTATTTACAAACCCCTTAGAGGGTGTAAGAGAATTTATGATAATCCTGAAGAACTTTAAAGAAGAGTCGGGATTGGGAGTAAATTTGGAGAAGTCTGAAATTTTATTTGGGGATGTAAATAAAGAGGAGAAGAAGGAAATTGCAAAAATGACAAAGATGGATATCAACAGGAAAAAAATTGAATACTTGGGGTAAATACTATTAAAAATAGTGCTAGGATTCCAGATGTAAATTACAAAGAAGCATGGAGAAAGATCAAGAAAGATATAAAATCATGGAAAAATAAGAATTTATCTATTCTAGGTAGGGTTAGAGCAGTTAAAATATTTTTATTTTTATTTTTATTTTCAAGTAATTACACTACCCATTAGGAAAATATGGTTCAAAACATGGAATAAGGTATTTAAAAATTGGATTTTTTGGAAGTAAAAGAGTTAGAACCCCAGACATAGTAAATTATTCCTCTCAAGAAGAGATGGGATGGGGAATACCGAACTTAGAATTTTACTATGAAACGTTCCAGTTGAAAAATCTAATAGATATTGGATATAAGGAAGGGATTAAATGATAAGGCTGGAGAATGAAATAAGTGAAGGAATAGGAAGAGAAGGGCTATTTAATAGAGATATTAACATGGCTTTTAAGAAGACAATAGGACCAAGGAAAACTGCGTTAGGAATCTGGAAGAACTGGAATACAAAATGGATGCCAACATACTCAAGGTGGATGCCGTTAAAATATATGCAGGAGGGTCAAAGGGAACCTGGTTGGTGGAAGAAATTAGAAGATCAGGGATTTTATAAATTAAAAGATATGTTTGATGAAGAGGGGAATTTAATTACAAAAAAAAGTTTTTAAAGAAAAAATAGGAAAACAATATTGGCTGAAAGTGCAAGGACTTTATGATTTAATAAAAATGGAAAGAGCAGATGAAACGATGAGGACACAAATGAAAATAGATATGGTGCTGAGCAAAAGACAAATGACGAAGAAAGGGATACTAGGGATGTTATATAAAGTGATGATAAGCGACAAAGAAAGAATGATAAGGATAATTCAGATTAAATGGGAGCAGGAAGCCTTGCTCAGGATCAGATGTGCACCCACCAAGAGGCTAAAGCTCTCTCCCTTTGAGCTTTTGTATGGAAGAACTCCTCCACTTACCACAGAAATAAGAGCAGACTTAGTACAAACGGGAGGACAGAGTACATCAGAACAAATCCAGTTTCTCTCTCGTGTTTTGATTTCTCTTAACAGGTGGGCCCTTGATCGTACGCCAATCAGCCTGGCTGAACCCATACAGCCCTTCCAGCCTGGAGATGAGGTGTGGATGAAGGAATGGAAGAACAACCCATTGGCTCTTAAGTGGCGTGGTCTTGCTTGCAACGCCATCTTGCTTGCAACGCCTACCACGGTGAAAGTGGCCGAGGTGACCCCCTGGATTGATCACTCTTGTCTGAAGTGGTCTGAGGGTCATTGGAACTGTGAGCAGAATCCTTTGGACCCCCTGAAGTTGAAGATCACCAGGAACCCCTGCCCCTAGCCCCACCGGAGTGGGTTAGGGCACGAGCCCCAGACGACCGGTCTGCTCCTATTGCACCAGAAGCCAGTGAGTCTACGCACACCCGAAGATTGAGGAACTGCACCGGCAGATGGGAGGATCTTTACCAGTTGAATTATCAGCCAGTCCTCAATTTGTGCCAGATTTAAATACAGACCCGCTGTACAGATAGTAGTAAGGAATGTGGATGGGCTAGGGAACATAATTGATAAGTGGGTAGAGTTGTTGGAGGATTACGGATGTCATATCCCCTTGTATTTTCATGATTGGTACATACCCGTTTGGGTACAAGCATTACCAAGGCAGCTGTGGCATATACCCATATACCCTTAGAAGGGTTTCGGCCGAGACCAACCTATCATTGGAGGTAAATGCCCGGGGAACCTTAAAGAACTGTAGTTGGGTTCTCTCACTCACCACCCCAAGGTGCACTTCCTCCCACCATACTGGTCACAGTAGCCTTCTTTCCTCCACCACCCACAAACCCTTTTTGAGTAGCAATAGCAGGGTGTATACAGTGTGAATTGACCACTCCAGTTCAACCAGAACACGGGGACCACTAAGAGGCTCTACTGGGTGCAGCTGAACGGAGGGTTGGCTCACTCTCCAGGTATGCTCTGGTCTTGGTTACCTCCAGTTCTTCTTACAGTAATAATAACTGTTCTCCTTCTTATCTTCTTTTACGTATACAGGGAGTATTTCTTTGGAGAGGAATTGTTCCTATCCTTGGGCTCCTTGAACCCATGGAGTTCCTTGATCATGATGAAGTTGATGTTAACCCTGATGTGCATCTTGACCTTGAGGAGACCAATGACAAAAGAAAATGCTTTTGTAAAGAATGCTAAGCAGATGTTTCAAATATATGGAGAAAATGTTGCCCTTTATTATGAACACCCTAGAAAGGTAGCTGACATGTCCCTCATCCCAGGACTAATCAGGGACCCTGACATTGTCTTGGCAGGCCTACTGTATAATCAAAGTGGCCTTTTCGCGACACCTCCTTCTGAAATGAATGATACCTCCTACCGATATTTCCGGTTCTCCAGAACCACCCAGGGCTTGTGCTTTTGTTGTTATGCCTCTAGATCATGGAACGCCAAATGGAAAGATTGGCCGCATGTCCAGCACCACCAACATAAAAGTTGGCTGGGAAATTACACACAGTGCACTGGTAAGTTTTGGTTGTGGGGTTGCTTCAACGCCTCTTACCAAAGCAACACCACATCCTCATATCTGTATGCATACTTTCCCCAATATACAGTCAACTTCACCGGACAGGGATCCATCTGTTCTGGCTGGCTGATCAAGGACCCCAATCTTTGGTTCTTGTATAATGGACTAGCCACTAATTACCACCCTGGTAATTATCAGTGTGTGGGAATAGGTGCCTTTACTTTCCCTGTGACTGTGGAGGCTTTTCTTCCTCTACCCTCTCTTAGAAACAGAAAGAGAAGAGAAGTCCAAAGGGAACAGTGCAGTGATGAGATTTTCCTGGCCCGGTCTGTGGGTGCTGTTGGTGGAGGCTTCGTTAGCATCCTCACCATCGGCATACATCTGGGAGTTGTGGCTGAACAAAACCGTGAAGCACTATTTGCCCTAACATGTAGATTGGAGAAAACCATCAATGCCACTACACATCCTCCGACAGTTGCATTCTGAGATTGAGGATTTGAAGCAGATCGCAGCAGCTAATAGACTTGCTCTTGACTATCTTCTCGCCAAATCAGGAGGTTTTTGTAAAATAGTCCCGGAAGGCAAATGCAGAGTGAAGTTTCATGACCTCAACAACACTATTGAGGACGAGTTGCCAAAATTACAGGCCCTTATAAATGATAACCAACCCAGTCAGAATCCTTGGGAATGGATGTGGTCTTGGGTCCCAGGAGTAGGATGGTTACATAGCCTTTTGACCGCCATTGCAGTAGGAGGATTAGTCTTCCTAATACTTCTTTGCATCATCCCTTGCTGCATATCTCTAGTCAGAGGAATGGTGGCCCAAAGCATTAAGAATCTCACTGAAACCCACATCATGGCCATATACCGAGCCCTGCCCCCTCTGCCAGAAGAAGAGCATGAGTACGCTCAACTAATTCGTGAAATGCCCCTGAAGAGATCCCCTTGAGAGACACAGTTGTCTATACTGGGGTTCAACATGAGAGTCAAGCTGGAGAAACAACTGTGACTTGTTTCTAAGCTTGAAAGAGGGGAATGTGGCAAGGCCACCTGGAAGAGTTTTACCTTTACGTTTTATGTATAACCATGTATCCTAATAATGCTTAAATTGTTAAGGCTAGAAGTGCCTAAAATCTTAAGAATCAAGATTTTATGCTTGCAACATACGCTTCTGGTTTCTTGTTGAATGATTTTTTAAAAACCTTAATGATTTCTTCATGAACTTGTTCCAAAAGCTTTTTATCTCCTTACACCCCACCATATATGGTACATTGTTCCTATCTCGGTGTTACATCTCCAGCACACATTGGTTTTTTGCTTATAGATTTTTGCCGATTCCTCGGGGCAGGGGTTAGGTACCATTGGTAGATCATTTTCATTAGATTCTCCCTTATTGTATAGCATGCTGTGAACTTGATGTCAAATTTCCACAGCTAACATTATGTTGTGGCCAAAATCCTGCGCCCACTTTATCATAACATCCATTAGCATCTCATCCTTGAGTTCCCATTCCAAAAGTAGATCATACATCCTAGATAGGGTCTTTTTATAAATTTGTACTAATTCCTTTTGTAAGAATGACTTCTTTTCTCCTGATTAAATATATGCACTATTAGGTGATAGTGAATCCAGCCGTTACAATACTGTTTAATTTCTTCATACAATTTGATTTTTAATTGGCCCTGTTCTACCTTTATTAATTGTTGCTAAGTTGCCCAATTTGTGTCCATGTTTGTCTTTTTTACCATTATCATCTCCACTGGGGATACCCACCAGGGTATTTTGGGCTCTAATAGTCTGTGGTACTTATCCCAGACCTTGTATAATGAAATTCTGACTATATGATTTTAAAAGTCCTTATGCACTGCCACTTTGTTGTATGTTAGGTAGGCGTGCCATCCAAACCTCGTATTCCAACCTTCTAAATCTAATATATCAGCCTTCTTCAAGAAGGTGGGGTTGTTTTAAATGATTGTTAAATGTGTTATGTTGATTTAGATTTTGTATTGGTGGGCTGGAGTGTTGTTTCAGGGCTCTTTTATTGTTTATTAGTGTGCATACATTAGTCTTGTGGCTATTTTTAGTATGTTTTTATTATTTTAATTTATATTATGTTCTGATATTTTTATTATGAATTTTGTGCAGTGATTATTCTTATTATGTATTTTGTGCTTCGTATACTTGGTGTTGTGAACCACCCTGAGATTCAAAATCAATAAAAACCAACAATCCAAAACAACATCAACAAGAAACACAACAACAACAAAAAGGTTTCCTACCGCTGTGTACGGAAGGTCGTGAGGGCAGCACCACTCCTCTTGGTCCATCCTGATGGTGTTGATGTTCCTGGCGCTGGTCCAGACTGGATCCCGCGGAGAGCAGAAGATGGTATCTCTGCAGCACAACTCTGATGTTACGTTGCCTTGGCCTGGCGCTACTGCGGATGTTCTGTCAGGAGGAGAAAGAGGCTCCTTGAGAAACTCACCTCCAAACAGCCCACCAGATGTCCCAATAGCCCACCAGATGCCTCACTCACCTGGCATGCAGCTCAGGAAGTCCTGCGGGTAAGGTTCCCTGTGAACGCAGTGGAGCAGCCTCCTCAAAAAGCGCTGGACCCTGCCTTTCTTCCGATGTTTATAGGCCCGCTGCATGATGTTCAGGCAGCTCCTCCCTGTCTGCCTGAGCCCTTCTTCCTCGTGCTGCTGCATCTCTTCCAGCCCTGAGTGGCAAGGGAGAAAGGTTGAGCAAGGCGGAGATACACAGGAAAAGAGCCATCCATCAACAATATGAAAACAGCCGTCAGGTGTGTTTGTGTGTGAGAGAGAGCAGTGAAGTCACATTCCAATTCTCTTTGCATGTTCATCTTGTGGCACCTCTGTCTGAACATACATCTGGGAATTTGCCTTCCCCTGAAGACCTTTCTCAGCAGAAGCATCCCTCCCTGCCCTCCGTACGTCTCACTCACATGTTCCATAGGATGCCATGTCTTGATCGTGGATGAAACTGGCATCCCGGAAAGCCAGATGACCTAGAGAGAGAGAAAGGGCAAGAAAAGGGACATCATCTCGGTGCAAAGCAAGGGGAGACAGAGGCAGCTCAGCAGGAGGACAGGTATGCTCTCCACCCTCGCAGAGCACTCAGAGCAAGATCTGGGCACAGATGGAGGCCTACCTAGCAGGTGGCCTGGGGACATGTCCATCCTCCCTGCCATCGTTACCAAGACGTTTCTGTCCATCCCTACCAGGGAAGGACGTTGCTTGACTTACCCAGAAGCAGAGCTGCCACCCTGGAGACTGATGGCAGCCTGTTGGCGGATGGCTTCGTACATGTCAAGGCAGCACTCCGAAGGATGTCCTTGCTGAAGGTCTTGCTCTGTGGGCAAAGACAAAGGAGAAGCGGCATCAGAGAAGCTTGAGAGCGCGGCAGAAGAGCCTTGCACTCCCAAATACATGCCTGGGCAAAGCTGCCAATGAAGCAGAGGGACCTTACCAGATGCTTGGCAGCCTGGTGGAGAGCAAAGTGGAGGCTAAATTTGTTGGAACGAGCCCACCACTTCACTTGTGGGGCTAGATGGGAAAGAGCCCTCCTTGCGGCCTGCAACACAAGAAGAGAAGAGGGTTACAAATTGCGGTACATAGTCTCAGAAGCTTCTGAGAACAATCCCTCCCTCCTACTGTGTAAGTCCACCTCTTTGGCCCTCACCTTGGCCACCTCGTCCTCGTCTTCGAGGTGAATGAGGACCACAACCAGTTCGTAAATGGCTTCTTCTTCTTCTGTTGTTGTTGTTATTATGGGAAGCCTTTGGTCTCTCACCCAGCCCCGAAGCAGCCCCAGATGTTGGATGGCTGATGCCCGGACGGAGGCTTCTTCCTGTAGGCAGAAAATATCAGAGGTTGTGTTTCTCATCAGATCACTTACCTTTCTCCTGCCCACTGGGGTGTTTTGAGGCTGCTCAGCCCCCTATCCTCCTCCTGGGGGAGACTGGGGGCAGGGGTGACTCTCTCCCTGCGTTTTCCAGGCAGGCTTCCAAGAGAAGGTGTTCCAGAGGAACACCCTCCTGAAGCCAGAACATCTCTGTTGCATGCCAGTCTAAACCCCACCCTTCCTCTTCCAAAGCATTCCTCCTCCATCGGGTGTGGTGTCATGTTTTCCCTCATACTCACATGGGCAGCCAGACCGCAGTAGGTTGCCGCCAGCATCTTCAGGTCTTCCTCTCCCAGCTCCCTGGAATGGTAGGCTTGGTCTACCAGCTCTATCAACTCCGGGAGGACATCGGCTTCTGCAGAAGGGAGGGAATCCAGCAGCAACAGCCGCAGAAGCGAAGGGTCCTACACAAAAGAGAGAATCTTTTCAAAGGTCTGAAAGGCCTCACACCTTTTGGCACAGGCCCTTCAGTATTGTGCCAGCAAAAGAGTGCTGGGCCATGATTAGAATCAAGATCTGTACCCCCTCTCCCTCCCTCCGAGCATCACTTGCCATGTCAGAGTCCAGAAGCAGGGATATCCCTCTGACGCTGAGCTTCCGGACTTGCAGGTGGTCATGTTTCAGCCAGTTGAGGAGCTGCTCCAGTGTATCTTCACAGGGATAGACCTCCAGACGGCAGCTGAGCAGCTAAAGAGGCCCAAAGAGAAAGAAACTCTTCAGTGATGAGAGGCTGAGGCAGGTTCTCCTTTTACCCACCATTTGCAATTCTGCACAGAGCAAACCCACTGAAGTGAATGGACCAAAGTTTGTCATGTACATCAAATCCAATGGGTCTACTCCGAGGAGCACTAAAACAGGCAACAATCCTTAGGCTCAAAGTAGCCCAACACTCGGCAGAAACCAAGCCAGGGCCTCCTTGCTGCACCCATTTCCTCCCGCGTCAGTCCCCCTCACCTCGATGTAGATAGCTGCCGCGACTTGTGGCACTCCGGCAAACTCCTGGTCCTCGAGAGCAGCGATGATATTTTCCACCATGGGAGGGATCCACCAGCGTCGCTTTCCGACGGCTCTGAAATGGAGAAGGAGATCTCGGTAAGGAAGGGAAAGACACCGCAGAAAGCAAACAGGGGCACAGTCCGATCCTGCGCCTTCAGCTCCGTTTGCCAGACCACTGGGGAAGGTCACCGCGTTCTTCCTCTTACCTCACCATGGCAGACAACCCCTGGCTGAAAGTCTCCCGGCAGAAAAGTTGGTCAACGATGGCCGCCTCCACTTGCTCTCCAGTGGTGCCAAGAAGGAGGTGCAGAACTTCCTTAGCCCCTCTGGAACCAAAGCAAGACCATGTTCACCAGGAGGGTCATTGTCACACACTCAAATTCCTTCCCCAGCAGCTGCCTGAAGGAGAGCCTCCCTTGGAAAACTAAGCTGGACCGGAAACCCCCCAAGGTTGAAGGCGAAAGGACTCCATTGGTCCCTTTGCAACACACTACTCACCCGAGGAATTCCTGGTCATAGTGGAAGTTCATAACCATCCCCAGGAGAGCGATGAGCAGCTGTGGGAAGTTCTGGCGCACAGCTGCCTTGTAGTCCTCCATCCTGAGGATGGCGTGCAACAGGCTGGTGAGATGTTGCTGGAAGAGAGAGAGGTGCAAGTCACTTTCCCTGCTTTTCTGCAGAATACAGGAATCCCTAGATATTCCCTGGGAAGAAGGAAGCCAGAAAGCAGGTGGTTGGTCCTTACCACTTCGGTGGCAGATTCCGCCAAGGGGCTTTCGTAAAGCTGCTCGGCCGTGAGATGGATCAGTTGTTCTGGGTCGGCCGATGCTAAAACCTCCTTCCACACTCTCTCGCAGTGTCTGTGAATGCAAAAACAAGAGCAATGGTCAGATTCAAGTCTCCTGCTTGCTGCCATGCTCCAGAGAGAGGAAATGGCAGCAAGGGCTTTCTGAGCAAGCCCTGCAGCTTGCCAACCTCCCCCTTAGCCCAGTAGAACCTGGAGGGCTCCATACCCGAAAGGAAACTGGAGGAGATATTCAACCACTGTCGCCAGGTGGTGGTGCGACAAGATGGACAAAGCGAAGACGGCCATGCTTCTGCCTTGCACTGTAGGCCCCTGGCTGATCTTATAGAAGGCCTCCAGCAGCACCTTCACCTGTCAGAGAAAAGGAGAGGGTTGCTTGGAGAGTACAAGGAAGCGGGGCTGTCTGCAGGCGGATCCCTCCATCCCTCATTGAAAGAGGGACCCTTGACCTGTGCCACCACAGCCTCTTCCTTCCAAGGTACCACTCAGGGTCCTGGGGAGTATTGGACCCAGGCAGCTCCAGGGCACCAGTTCCCCTATCCATTGTGGGCCAAGAGAAGAAGCTTGCCAGTCTGCTCCCAGAAGGAGGAGGATTCCCCATCCCTGAACCCATGTTTCTCAGGACCCTTGGCTGAGGTTCTTGTCCTGACATTGCCAGGCCCCTCTCAACTAACATGTTTCCTGGCCACCCAGTGGCATGAGGTTGCCTCCCCTACATCAAAGTGGAGAATCTTCTTCTCTCCCACCTTTGCAGACGCCTTACCTCCACTTTTGTGCCGCCAAACTGCTTGATGAATTCTTGCAGTAAGTGGGAGATATCCAATGGGTTGAAGCTGCTCTCGACAACCAGGTCTCTGGCCAGGAAGCACATGGCCTCCAAGAGCTGCTCCGCAGGGAGAAAAGCGCCAAAGACCTGAAGCAAGAGAGGAAGGTCAGAGATGCCCACAGGGCAGGGCTGGGGAGCAGAAAGCCCAGGTGCTGCCTCTGCGGAACCCAGAACATGTGGCTTGAGAGACAGCGACTTACCCTGGCAAGAGAGTAACAATTATTCACGAACAATTCAGGAACCGGTCCTCCGGTGGATTTGAGGACCTTCTCAGCTCTGAAGATGAGCGTTTGGTTCCATGACGTTCGTGCCAGCATCTCTGCAAAGGAAAGCCAAAGGGTTAGTTTGGGTCTTGCTCACCCCCACCCCATGCTGGGATACATTCTTCTAGTCTTACCTTCGTTGCACCGCAGGATGGGCAGAAGATGGCAGAGAGCCTCTGCTGCCCGCTGCCTGCTCTCCGGGTCCGGATCCAATGCACAAAGGCAGGAAATCGCCACCAGTTGGCCATAGGAGCATGCAGGAACCGCTACCGATGGCTGAGAAGAAACCCAGAGAAGGGACTGATAAGAGAAGCAACCCATCACCATTTTTCCTATAACATTTTTATTAAATCTTCCAAACATTCCAAAACATTTAGCATCCACTACAGAAAAAAATCCATTTCTTTTTGACTTCCCACCCCTCTTTTCCTAATGTTTGCTTTCTTCTTCTTTTCTCAGCCATTTTACTCACTATGGCCCAGCTCTGTTCTCCAAATTGAGGATGTGCTGGGATGCCTGATTGTCCCTTGGGCACCTTGCAGGGTGGGCCTAGAAGCAGCAGCCTGAAGGCCTTGACAGCCCTGCATGGTTGCAATGCTTCCCTTCAGTAAAGCCACTTCTGAGCTGGAGAGGAGGTGGGGTTGTGGGCTTCATGCCTTCCTCCCACGTACTCGGGGGCTGGCTTGCAGCTCCCGCGAGAGCAGGGAATCCTCGGGCGCGTCATCTCCCTTGCCAGCCAATCGACTGGCCCGGGAGGCGTGGTCAGCACTATTTAGGGCCGGCGCGCCTGAGGATTTCCCTTTTTCTCCCAGCGCCCCAGCAGCTCCGGTTTTCCCACCCTCCCACCCTTTAGGTTTGGCTCTTTGACATTGCTATGGACTTTGGTTGGTTGCCGTCAAGGGGCCTGGTAGGAATTTTTTCCACTTGGCAAATTGGCACCAGCCATTTGGTTTTTTGCCTACCTCGTAGCAAATTGTCACAACTTCCTCGGCATTGGCGGTGAGGCATTGGTAAGGGTATTGTTATGTAGATGAGTGGGGGGGGAGGAAGCACCATCACCTTCCCCCATATCGAAGGGTAGTCCGGTAAAGGATTCCGTGGGGCGTTGCCCTGTCCGAAGCCTATGGAGGTGTGGGCCTAAGGCATGCCCCCGAGGGGTGACCCCGGGGGAGCTCCTAGTTGATGTACATCATCAGGACTCCCCCTACTGGTGGTTAACCCTTGCCGGTCTTCTAGCAATCAGGCTGAAGCCGGTTAGTCGATAGGACCAATGCCTAAGCCAATACCGCTCAATTCCTGTAATCAATAAAGTTGTGGCCTAATTTTGCCCATTAACCTAAAATACTGGTGTCCTGTGTCTTTATTTCCGTGGGGGAGGCGGGAACTCGCCACGCAACTCACATATTCCTGGATCTTCTGCAGGAGGGCGGAAAGATCTCGGAGCGCCTTCCTTCGGATCTTCCCACTCTTCATCGTTGCGACGACATCCGTAAGTCTGTTCTTCAGCTGGTCCCTGCTGTCGCTTTCAGGAAGAAGATCAGCCGCATCCGGAGAAGCTGTGGTTGGGATGCTGAGGGGAGAGAGGAGTAGCACTTTTGTAAAATGGTTTTATTGCCTCCCATCCTTCAAAGACCCCAAGCACCCCCACCATAGAAATGGACCGGGTTGTTTTTTAAAAGCAATTGATTATGGGGGAGGGGATTAGCACAGGATTACCTTGGAGGAAGATCCTCCCCATCTTCCAGGCTGATTTCTGATATTTGATCTTCATCAAAATCAATTCCCTGTCCATGAGAAAAGAGAAACAGGAACGTCAGAATGTGAAGAATGGATCAGACCCATTCATGTTTTTGTGTTGATCAGGAAAGCACAGACGAGGTAGGTTGGGAAACAAACTGAAAATCTCTGGCCTCCATTTCCTTAGAGACCTTATTCATCCTTCTATTCATTTAAGCCTTCCGTTAAGAGTTTGGGTGTAATCCTTGACACCTCCCTTTCCATGGAGGCGCAGGTTACAACAGCCAAGGCGACATTTTTCCACCTTCGCCTCATCAAGCAGTTGGTCCCTTACCTTTCCCGCCCCAACCTGGCCACAGTGATCCATGCGACGGTCACCTCCAGGCTTGACTACTGTAATTCACTCTACGCGGGGCTGCCCTTGAAGCTGTCCCAGAAACTCCAGCGGGTGCAGAATGCTGCAGCGAGGCTCCTCACGGGGTCTCTGCCATGGGAGCATATTCACCCAGTGCTTTTCCAGCTGCACTGGCTCCCGGTGGAGTACAGGGTCAGATTTAAGGTGCTGGTTTTGACCTTTAAGCCCTTCACAGCCTAGGACCCTCTGTTCGGATTATTTACACCGGACAAGAGGGTACACAGAGACTGAACATGGAGCCCGGCACCACTTCCGTTGCGAAACTCTGCAAGCTATCCGTGCCTCCCGCAAAAATCCTCCTCAGGCCTCTTTCTCTTGCCGGTAGCAGAGCGAAACACAGCGGTGAGAAGCAGAGTGCAGCACGTGTGGAATAAATCAGAGCAGACACAAGGCAGTCCTTATCTCCCCTTGCTCTTTAATCATGTAGAATAACATCATAAATTCAGACCTGGCGAGAACTGACACATTCTCCCTTTCGCATCGCGTCCGAAAGTCAGACTGAAACACACGGAGTCAAACCCCTCCCTTAAGTGTTTCTAACCACGCCTCAGGAAAGAGACGTCACCAGAACTCTTTAACTCTGTGAGTTCTGAAACCATTAACACCCCCTCTCGTCACGAATCCTGAGGGAAACTGTGAACCCCTATTTACAGACCTCTTTGAGTTCAACTCACCTCCCATTGCCTTTTGCCTCCCACTGGCATCTATCCCAGGCAATTGTTGAATCCCTTCCACACTCCCAGAATCACACTGTGCGAAACCAACCCACGCACTGGTGACCTGAAACCTCTCCGGTGGAATCCCCTTTGTGGTCCGAGTTGACCGCCGGAGCACAACCTCGGGCGCTCCTCCTGACCCACTGGGGTCAGCAAGTGTGTCTCCAGCAAGCTCAGAAGACTCCCCCTCTGACTTGCTGCGTCTTCGGGCCTTCTGCACTTGGCCAACAGGAGATGAAGGCTCACTTTTGGGTTCTCTCTTAACCTGTGGAGAAACCCACCCCTGTGCTTGACCATCATCAGCAACCTGGTCTTCAGCAACAGGCTCCGCCTCTGCCTCTCCTTCCTCCCTTTCTTCCTCCTTTTCCTCCCCCTCAGAATCGGACAAGCATTCTGAGAGAAAATCAGAACCATACCTAGGCTGTGACCAACCATCCTGCTCAAAGAACTCAGCATGCTTGCTGACCAGCAGCGTGGTCTGATCACCCTCTGGGTATGCAAACTTCCACCCATTTGTTGCAGGATCATACCCACAGAAAATCATGTCCTGGTACCTAGGACCACCCTCCTTCCGTTGCGCTGTTGGTATTGGCACTGAAGCCTTGGAACCAAACGAACGGAAGAAATGCACCTGTGGCTTCCTCTTGTGCAACAGAAAATACGGTGTGTCACCTACATCGTGATTGTAGGACCTGTTAAAAACAAAGCTGGCAAACTTCCCAGCCTCACTCCAAAAGCTCTGAGGCAGCCCAGAGTCACACAGCAAAACCCTGACAGCTTCAGCCAGTGCTTCACTCCTGTGCTCTGCCACGCCTCTCTCTTGAGGAGACTTTGCACCCGTCACCTGGTGACGAATTCCCTTTTCCTTGAAGAACTCCTTCAGAGCAGACCCAGTGAACTGTGACCCACGGTCGCTCCTGAACGCTTGCACCTTGGTGGAGAACCTTAGTTCCACCTCCGCAACCCAATCCTGGATGAGTTGCGCCGCCTCTCTCTGCGACCTGAGAGAAAAAGACCATAAATTCTGAGTAAAATCATCCAATACCAATAGCTGAAACCTGGCCCCACCCAGACTCTCACACTCCATTGGTCCCGTAAGGTCTGTGTGAATCAACTCAAAAGGTTTTGTGGTTACCCTCTTTACCCCGGGAAACCTGCACCTTTGAACCTTGCTGCATGCCCTGCACACTAGGGATCCCTCACATGGCGTGATTTTACAACCTTTGGTGCAGCCTGGCAGCCTTTTAACATCCTCCAGACAAGCATGAGACATTCTCTTGTGCCATACATGAACACATGAATCATGGCTGGGAACACTAGCACACTGAGCCTGTGCTTTCCCTGCATTCCCACCACCCTCCAGAGGTGTTTCCAGAACAAAGAGATTGTCCTTGCTCTCCACGTTGACAAGTTGCCTCCCCCCTCTGAAAATGGAACAGGTATTATTTTCAAAACAAATTTTGTATCCCTGCTTCGCCAGAGCAGAAACCGGTAACAGGCAACACTTCATCCCTGGTACAATGAAGCACTCCAGCTCCGCCTGCAAAACAGAATTATAGACATTTGCCACTCTAGATACATTTCGTTCTGTTCCGTCAGCTAATTTACAAGTCATTCCAGTTAAAACAGCGCTGCAATTCTGCAGCTCCCCAGCAGATGGCGTTGTCAGGTGATGACTCGCTCCTGAGTCCAGCACCCACTTCACAGTTGTGTCCCTGCTGGCATTGCTCTGTAGCGTTGCCATGCCAACAAACGTCTGGCTGCACCTGTCCTTGGCAACTTCCGTAACCGCAACTTCCTGCGTTCCTCTGAAGACTGGACTTATCTTAGAGTTCCCAGACAACTCTGCAGCACGTATCTCCCTCTGCAGCAGATGGCTGGCCTTGAAACCTTCAGCTTTGTCGTGTTTCCCAGGCTTCGACTCACGACGCAAACAACTCTTGGCAGCCTTTGGAAAAAGAGGCTTTTCTGAGCTTTTACCGCTCACCGCCCCCCCACTGCTCACAGGGCTCCCAGGACGCCTTCCTGCACCCCCAGTGATGGGTAAAGGGCCCCCAGCAGCTTGCCTCTCTCCAAGCTCCTCACGCAGACATGTTGCATCACCCACGCAGCTTTTAGACTCTGCTAAACCAGCAGCACCAGCAGCAGTGGCAATAGTCCCTTCGCCCCCCTCAGGGGTCCCACAGCCTTTCCCAGCTGTGCACCGGCTTTCCGTGCTTTCTTGCCTTTTTTCCTGTCCTGACGCAGCCATCTCCCGGCCCTGGCCTGTGCCCCCAGCTTCACACGCTTCCTGGAGAGCTACCCAAGCGACCTCAGGCTTCCTTGCATCCAGAACTATAGGCCTCAAATCAGCACTGACGTTCTCAGCCAGAAAAGTAAGCACACGCTCCTCAGCTTCACGTTGGCTTGTACCAGCCCCAGCTGACGTAGACATCGGCGTGACTGTTTCCCAGAGCTTGGCTCCAACTAGGGACAACTCTGCTAAATAACTCCACTCTAACCACGAGTTGATAGTTAGTTTCGCACACGGCAGCTTAAGCTCAAAGCCGTGTTCCTGGGACTGAGCCATCTCCTCCTCCCCCGGGGGCTGAGCTTACTCACGTCTCCCGGCTCCGGCAGATCGGCTTCTCCCCAGCGAGCTCCTTCCAGCTTCAAAGACACAGCTCCAGAGCTCCAGCTGGACCCCAGCAACTTTCCTGCTGGCTTCCCCCACACGTGGGACGTTTCTGCAATGCTTCAAAGCTTTGGCGAGCACCCATAACCTGTTCGGATTATTTACACCGGACAAGAGGGTACACAGAGACTGAACATGGAGCCCGGCACCACTTCCGTTGCGAAACTCTGCAAGCTATCCGTGCCTCCCGCAAAAATCCTCCTCAGGCCTCTTTCTCTTGCCGGTAGCAGAGCGAAACACAGCGGTGAGAAGCAGAGTGCAGCACGTGTGGAATAAATCAGAGCAGACACAAGGCAGTCCTTATCTCCCCTTGCTCTTTAATCATGTAGAATAACATCATAAATTCAGACCTGGCGAGAACTGACACATTCTCCCTTTCGCATCGCGTCCGAAAGTCAGACTGAAACACACGGAGTCAAACCCCTCCCTTAAGTGTTTCTAACCACGCCTCAGGAAAGAGACGTCACCAGAACTCTTTAACTCTGTGAGTTCTGAAACCATTAACACCCTCGTACCTACGGGACCACTTCTCCTGGTATGCCCCACGGAGGACCTTAAGGTCCATAAATAGCAACACCCTAGTGGTCCCGGGCCCTAAGGAAGTTAGATTAGCTTCAACCAGAGCCAGGGCCTTCTTAACACTGGCTCTGGCCTGGTGGAACGCTCTGTCTCATGAGACCAGGGCCCTGCGAGATCTGATTTATTTCCGCAGGGCCTGTAAGACAGAGTTGTTCCACCTGGCCTTTAGCTTAGAATCAGTTTGATTCCCTCCCCCTCTTTCTATTTCCTTTTCCCTCCTGTGACGAGGCTGCATCCTAATGTTTTAATGTTGTATCTTAATCTTTTAAATTGTATTTTAATCAACTTTTTTTATTATTGGTTGTTAGCCACCCTGAGCCCGGTCTTGGCTGGGGAGGGCGGGGTATAAATATTATTATTATATATAAATATTATTATTATTATTATTATTATTTAGAGCATTTGTACCCCTCTCTTAAGCCAAAAAGGCTCCAAGAGAGCCTTCCATGAAATCAAATGCAAGAAACTCCCTAATGGCAGACTTCTATTGTAAGAATCAATCTGACCAACAGAACACACAAGGAAAGGGGGCAAGGAGGGCAGAGGAAAAGACAACTCACAAGCTCAGGCCCCAGTGTCTAGAATGCTGTTGTCATCTCTCCCACTGAGGCAGCCTGCTGAAATGGCTGCCGCCAGATGACAGTTGGGGAAGAGGAGACCTGAGGGAGCTGGCCTGTCTCAGCAGAGCCCATGGCGTTGTTTCTCATCCGTCCTTCCTCCGCCAGGGCTCCTGTCTCTCCCTTGCCTGCACCTGGGAGCAGCCCTTTCCTGTGATGGACTCTGTGGACAGGTGGGCAGCAGGGCTCCCTGCCTCAGCTCTGCAGAAAAACCAGCTCCACCCGGTACCCCCTTCCCCTGAACTGCGCCAGCCAGTCACACTTTCTTTTCTTCTTCTGTTTTTCCCTTCCAAACTATAGTACAAAGATAACATCCAGCATGTATAAATAGAAATGAAGTCTCTTCCAGATTCACATGTACATAAATCAGAAGGAATCCTCTCTTCAAAATATTATTCAATCGACTTCAATATAGGACACTGAATTTCCCTTTTTGGCATTCCTTCTCCCCTTCCAAAAACTTGGGCAAAGCTCAACCCTTTCTTTGACTTTGGATAGCTCTTTGCCTAACTTGGTGATACCATTAATCTAGGTTTCAGATGCCGATGATGCGGTAATTCTATCTAGAACCCCCATTGGACTCAAAAGAGCACTAAGAAAGCTCGCAGCATCCTGTGAATCTGAATGTCTCGAAATCAACTATCAAAAGACCAAGATACTCGCTTTTGGGGAAAAACCAAAGCTTAGAAGCTGGGAATTCCAAGGCCATAAATTAGAACAAGTCACAAACTACAAGTATCTAGGAATGGTGGTACAGGCCTCAGGAACCAACAAACTACACATAAACTCCATCGGGAGTTCAGTGGAAAAACCCGCAAATTGTATCCTTAAATTCTTCAGAGCACAAGGGGGCTTCTTCGTTCCCGCAGCTCTAAAATTATACAAGGCCAAAACTTTGGCACAACTCCTCTATGGTTCCTTCTTGGGCCCACCTTCCTCTGCTTTCTCACCCCTTGAGCGAGTTCAATCTAGACTTCTTAGAGCTCTCCTCCAAGTCCCCAGATGCATGGATTAGATTGGAAACGGGTCTCAAACGCATGGATTAGATTGGAAACGGGGATGATGAGAGTGGAGGCTAGCATCTGCCTAACATCAATCTACAAATGGCTGACATTGAATCTGCTCCCCCAAGGGATAGCCCCTTTGATCCTCTGTGACCAATTCCAGTCGGGCTGGCAGACTGCAGTCCTGAACACCCCCCGGAAACTGGATTTTGCCCCTCAAGCCCTTCTAAGTTGTGGGATGTAAACACAGGAGCAGTCAATGACAACATTCCTAGAGTGTACATGTTAGAACATGGGGAGGGATGTCTGTCCAGCAAGCAGGTAAACTTCCTGGGGGCGGACTTCCTCCGCATGTGACCAGAGGTGGGTGTGGCCTCACCTGTGCAGGTAATGACAAAAGCACGGGCAGGCAGCCATCTCTCTCTCTCTGCCATTTTCCTTCGATGAGGAAACATCTAAGGATGCCCTCTTGGCTCTCAGCCAAGAGAGGAGATAAGGACTATCTTGCTACAAGATAGATTCTGAATGTATGTAACCTTTTTAAGCTGTCTGCCTTCTGGGATCATATTGTGAACAGAACGTGAGTAAACTCTTTTATACTTTTATAAAGACTGTGTGGTGTCTTGTATTTTAAGAGGGAACAAAAGGGGAAATTACTAGAGTAATTATTATAGAGGTTCTAGCGAACCTGTGCACACGTTACCGTTGCGAACTTAAAGGGGAATGTTTATAAACTCTGCTGATATTTTGGGAACTTGTTAGCACAAGTTGGATAAGGATACAATTAGTCAATATATCCTCTCCTGCACCCCAGAACATTCCCACATAAGTCTGGGCTTGGGCCAGGCAAAAGCTATGGTCAGGCAAAGAATATTAGACACCGAGAGACAGCAGGACTGTGCAAGGTGCCCCGACTATAGAATTGGAGAAATCGAGAGAGATATAGCCGCACCAGCAGCGTATCTCTTCTTTCTTGTATCTAGGGATGCAAGAAGAGCCTTTACACTCGCCAGAAGCTCGTCTCTTCCCTCACTGGTCCTGGATGGAGCCTTTAGAAGGGTCCCGTATGCTCAGAGAGTTTGCACCTGCCCACTGGGAGAGATAGGAAGCCCAGAACACTTGTTCTTTGTTGTTGTTGTTTAGTCATTTAGTCGTGTCTGACTCTTCGTGGCCCCATGGACCAGAGCACGCCAGGCACTCCTATCTTCCACTGCCTCCCGCAGTTTAGTCAGACTCACGTTTGTAGTTTCGAGAACACTGTCCAACCACAAAAATATATATCTGTGGCTTAGGAGAAAAGGTGCATTAAAAATGTGTTGTTGTTGTTTAGTCGTGTCCGACTCTTCGTGACCCCATGGACCAGAGCACGCCAGGCACTCCTGTCTTCCACTGCCTCCTGCAGGTTCATCAAATTCATGTTGGTAGTTTCGAGAACACTGTCCAACCATTTCGTCCTCTGTCGTCCCCTTCACCTTGTGCCCTCAATTTTTCCCAACAACAGGGTCTTTTCCAGGGAGTCTTCTCTTCTCATGAGATGGCCAAAGTATTGGAGCCTCAGCTTCACGATCTGTCCTTCCAATGAGCACTCAGGGCTGATTTCCTTAAGAATGGATGCATTTGATCTTCTTGCAGTCCATGGGACTCTCAAGAGTCTCCTCCAGCACCATAATTCAAAAGCATCAATTCTTCGGCGATCAGCCTTCTTGATGGTCCAGCTCTCACTTCCATACATCACTACTGGGGAAAACCATAGCTTTAACTATACGGACCTTTGTTGGCAAGGTGATGTCTCTGCTTTTTAAGCTGCTGTCTAGGTTTACCATCGCCTTTCTCCCAAGGAGCAGACGTCTTTTAATTTCGTGACTGCTGTCACCATCTGCAGTGATCATGGAGCCCAAGAAAGTAAAATCTCTCACTGCCTCCATTTCTTCCCCTTCTATTGGCCAGGAGCTGATGGGCCCAGTGGCCAAGATCTTCGTTTTTTTGATGTTGAGCTTCAGACCATATTTTGCACTCTCCTCTTTCACCCTCATTAAAAGGTTCTTTAATTCCTCTTCACTTTCTGCCATCAGGGTTGTGTCATCTGCATATCTGAGGTTGTTGATATTTCTTCCAGCGATCTTAATTCCGGCTTGGGATTCATCCAGCCCAGCCTTTTGCATGATGAATTCTGCATATAAGTTAAATAAGCAGGGAGACAATATACAGCCTTGCCGTACTCCTTTCCCAATTTTGAACCAATCAGTTGTTCCATATCCAGTTCTAACTGTAGCTTCTTGTCCCACATAGAGATTTCTCAGGAGACAGATGAGGTGATCAGGCCACTCCCATTTCTTTAAGAACTTGCCATAGTTTGCTGTGATCGACACAGTCAAAGGCTTTTGCATAGTCAATGAAGCAGAGGTAGATATATTTCTGGAACTCTCTAGCTTTCTCCATAATCCAGCGCATGTTTGCAATTTGGTCTCTGGTTCCTCTGCCCCTTCGAAATCCAGCTTGCACTTCTGGGAGTTCTCAGTCCACATACTGCTTAAGCCTGCCTTGTAGAATTTTAAGCATAACCTTGCTAGCGTGTGAAATGAGTGCAATTGTGCAGTAGTTGGAGCATTCTTTGGCACTGTCCTTCTTTGGGATTGGGATGTAGACTGATCTTCTCCAATCCTCTGGCCACTGCTGAGTTTTCCAAATTTGCTGGCATATTGAATGTAGCACCTTAACAGCATCATCTTTTAAAATTTTAAATAGTTCAGCTGGAATATCATCACTTCCACTGGCCTTGTTATTAGCAATGCTTTCTAAGGCCCATTTGACTTCACTCTCCAGGATATCTGGCTCAAGGTCAGCAACCACACTACCTGGGGTATACGAGACATCCATTTCTTTCTGGTATAGTTCCTCTGTGTATTCTTGCCACCTCTTCTTGATGTCTTCTGCTTCTGTTAGGTCCTTTCCACTTTTGTCTTTTATTATGGTAATCTTTGTACAAAATGTTCCTTTCATATCTCCAATTTTCTTGAACAGATCTCTGGTTTTTCCCATTCTATTGTTTTCCTCTATTTCTTTACATTGCTCGTTTAAGAAGGCCTTCTTGTCTCTCCTTGCTATTTTTTGGAAATCTGCATTCAATTTCCTGTATCTTTCACTATCTCCCTCGCAATTTGCTTGCCTTCTCTCCCCTGCTATTTGTAAGGCCTCGTTGGGCAGTCACTTTGCTTTCTTGCATTTCCTTTTCATTGGGATGGTTTTAGTTGCTGCCTCCTGTATAATGTTACGAGCCTCCATCCATAGTTCTTCAGGCACTCTGTCCAGCAAATCTAAATCCTTAAACCTGTTCCTCACTTCCACTGTGTATTCATAAGGGATTTGACTTAGATTGTATCTTACCGGCCCAGTGGTTTTTCCTACTTTCTTCAGTTTAAGCTTGAATTTTGCTATAAGAAGCTAATGATCTGAGCCACAGTCAGCTCCAGGTCTTGTTTTTGCTGACTGTATAGAGCTTCTCCATCTTTGGCTGCAGAGAATATAATCAATCTGATTTCGATGCTGCCCATCTGGTGATGTCCATGTGTAGAGTCGTCTCTTGTGTTGTTGGAAAAGCATGTTTGTGATGACCAGCTTGTTCTCTTGACAGAACTCTATTAGCCTTTGCCCTGCTTCGTTTTGAACTCCAAGGCCAAACTTGCCAGTTGTTCCTTTTATCTCTTGACTCCCTACTTTAGCATTCCAATCCCCTATAATGAGAAGAACATCCTTCTTTGATGTCATTTCTATAAGGTGTTGTAGGTCTTCATAGAATTGGTCAATTTCAGTTTCTTCAGCACCAGTGGTTGGTGCATAAACTTGGATTACTGTGATGTTAAAAGGTCTGCCTTGGATTCGTATTGAGATCATTCTATCATTTTTGAGATTGCATCCCAGTACAGCTTTTGCCACTCTTTTGTTGACTATGAGGGCCACTCCATTTTTTTTACAGGATTCTTGCCCACAGTAGTAGATATGATGGTCATCCGAACTGAATTCGCCCATTCCTGTCCATTTTAGTTCAGTGATGCCCAGGATGTCAATATTTATTCTTGCCATCTCATTTTTGACCACATCCAACTTACCAAGGTTCATGGTTCTTACATTCCAGGTTCCTATGCAATATTTTTCTTTTCTTTACAGCACTGGACTTTCCTTTCGCTTCCAGGCATATCCACAACTGAGCATCCTTTCGGCTTTGGCTCAGCCGCTTCATCAGCTCTGAATCTACTTGTACTTGTCCTCTGCTCTTCCTCAGTAGCACGTTGGACGCCTTCCGACCTGAGGGGCTCATCTTCCAGCGTCATAACTTTTATATGCATGTTGTCTTTGTCCATGGAGTTTTCTTGGCAGGAATACTGGAGTGGCTTGCCGGTTCCTGCTCCAGGTGGATCATGTTTGGTCAAAACTCTCCACTATGACCTGTCCATCTTGGGTGGCCCTGCACGGCATAGCTCATAGCTTCTCTGAGTTATTCAAGCCCCTTCGCCACGGCAAGGCAGTGATCCATGAAGGGGACTTGTTCTTTAGATGTCCCTTTTATGAAGAGGCACGTAGTAAGATCATGGATCCCCTACTGGTGAGGTTCACCGACCTCCCGCAAAAGCAAAAATTTGACCTTTTGCTGTTAGGCAAAGAGCAGAAGATGACCTGGATGGTCGCCAGATTCTGTGTACAGATCTGTAGGCGCAGACCATCGCCCAACTCAAAATAGTCCGGCATGAAAAGCCCTGACTCTGAGTCAACTCCCTGGGATAGTTTATTGTTGTACATTTGTAGTGAAGTTAAGGATTTCAAACTTTGGTCAAGAAAGGAGCAGAGTATGGTGGGTAATCAAAAAGCCACAAGAGTTATGGGAAAGAGGTCTGTTGCTTTAACCCTACAGACCCACAGTCTCCAAATGTGTAAACTGTTATCTTAGGAAGGAAGTTCTCTAGTTTGATTTGGGGGCTTGACACCTGGGGCTCCAGCTATTCACACCCACCTAGTGTTGTTATCAGTCTTTTAATTACCTGGGAATGTGCATCTGTGAAACATCCGAGGAAAGGGGTGAGCCCTTTGATCCAGGTTCTGGGAACTTAATGAGCTCAGCTGTCACAAGCTAAAATTATTAGCCCATAAGCTGGTCACTGGTGAATTTGAATGTAATCAAGAATTGTGATTGGGTCTGGGTTCTGGTTCCACGTGAGATTTGTGAGTAAAGATCCTAAGAATGGCTGAAAAAGCGCGCTCTGCAACCTGCGATTCGCCCGGCTGTTAGCGTACCACCTTGCTGGCAGCTGTCCTGTGTCTCTTTGTAATGGAGATTCCTGCTGACTTTGTAATGCGGATCTACTGAAGGACTTTGAAACTATCCTATCTCTGTCTTTGTTCTTAGAAGTGAGTATCTTAGTTAGCTATACTAAACAATGTCTTTATTTTATCTGCCCGCAAGATACAAAAGATGTGCCTGCTTTTTAAGCATGTTAACTTTGTGTTTTTTTAAATAAATTTAAAAAAAGAAACTTTCTTTTGTCTTATGTGCCAATCTGAGGGAAAATCTAAGTCCATCGCCTGACTACCGTATTTTTCGCACCATAGGGCGCACCGGACCATAGGGCGCACCGGACCATAGGGCGCACCTAGTTTTGGGAGGCGGAAAACAAGAAAAAATTATTCTGAACCCCAGAAGCCAGAACAGCAAGAGGGATCTGGCTTCTGGGATACCGTGCGGCTGTTCTGGCTTCTGGGATAACCGCGCCAAGCCTCTTCAGGGCAGCGGGATGAAGGCTCCCCCTGCCCGAAGAGGCTGCGCAGGGCTAAGGCAGAAGCCAGGACAGGCGCGTCGCTGAAGGGGCGCTGTGCCTTCTATCTCTCTGCGCAGCGCCTCTCCTTCACAGGAGAGGCGTTGCGCAGAGAGGGAGAAGGCGCAGCGCCCTTCAGCGAAGCTGGAGAAAGAACAGAAGGAGACCCTTCTGTTCCTCCTTGGGCTTCGCTGGACAGGCGCGTTGCTGCGAAGCAGGAGGAGGAACAGAAGGAGTCCCTTCTGTTCCTCCTCCGGCTTCCAGGACAGGCGCGTCGCTCAAGGGGTGCTGCGCCTTCTCTCTCTCTCTGTGCAGCGCCTCTCCTTCACAGGGGTCCCTTCTGTTCCTCCTCCGGCTTCCAGGACAAGCGCGTCGCTCAAGGGGTGCTGCGCCTTCTCTCTCTCTGTGCAGCGCCTCTCCTTCACAGGAGAGGCGCTGCGCAGAGAGGGAGAAGGCGCAGCGCCCCTTTAGCAAAGCTGGAAGCCTCCGGCTTCCAGGTCAGGCAAGCCGCTGCGAAGCCAAGGAGCCTACATTCGCTCCATAGGACGCACACACATTTCCCCTTCATTTTTGGAGGGGGAAAAGTGCTTCCTATAGAGCGAAAAATACGGTACTTGGTTACGCTATACCTGATGAATTTCTGCCTGCAAGTTTGTGGAAGCAGCTTGCAGAGTGGGGCAACTGGTAACAAAGGAGCATAGTCTTCTCCCTTGGACTGTGCCTCCTGGTGCCCTGAGACGAGGGAGTGGTGGCAGCATTACCATTTCTGTTGTGTTTTGTTTTGTCAAAAAGTAAATGGCTGCCGGCCTCCGTTCCAGAAACCTGACCCAGCTGGAGAGTAAGGGCAGGTGAGGGAGGGGCGAGTGGCCGGAGCCCCTTTACTACAACAAATTATTTCTCAATTTATTGTTGTACATTGTTTCAATTGTCTGTTTTAACCATATTTGCACAGCAGTTTCTAATGTTGTGAGTTGTCCTCTATTTCAGAGGCTTCTACTCTGCAGCCTCTTATAGTTGTTTTAACTGCGAGTCTTTTAGTTCTTATGCTCTTACAGTTGTTTTAACTGCGTGTCTTTGTTTGTTTTTTAGTTCTTATCTGTTTTAATTATCAGTTTTTATCCATCCATTATCCATGTTTAATCTTGTATTTTATTCAAATATTTTTGTTGGCTGTTTGCAGTTTAGTAGCGCTGCAGAGAGCTTGCTGGGGAGACCATTCATTAAAAAGGGACTCAAAAATAACTTAAACAAGGTTTTAATAACAAAAACAAAAACTCCTTATACACTAAACACATCAACCACAAACCAGACCCAACCACCAACCCATCCCCCAGGGTAATGGGAGCTAGGTGCTGCTCCTTATATACTACACCCAATTGCTGACACAGCTTGATTAACTCAACTCAGCAGCACCTGCCATGTTTCACAGCTGTAAGACTGGGTCTCGTTACTTGCCCTGGCCCTTAAAGACATACACAAAGCCACTTCCGGCCTGCCCAGGAGGTGGGGTTGCGGGCTTCACGCCCACCCCCCACGTGAGCGGGGGCTGGTTTCAGCCCCCGCGAGAGCAGGGGAATCCCGGCCGTGTCTGCCCTATTTAGGGCTGGCGCAGAGGGGGCTCGCCCTCTTTTCGCCAGCTAGCCCCCACGTTTTCCCGCCCTCCCTCCCTTTAGGTAGGCTTTAGGTAGGTCTCTGACTTTGCTATGGACTTCGGTCTGTCGCCGCATGGGGCATGGTAGGAATTTTTCCCAATTGGCAATTTACAGCCATTTGGTTTTTCACCTACCTCGTAGCAACTCGTCACAACTCTTCGGCATTGGCGGTAGGCATTGGTAAGAAGGGGTTAAGAGGATGTGGGGGGGGGAGGAACGCCATCACCTCCCCCCAGTGAGCGAAGGGTGGTCCGTTAAAGGACTCCGGGGGGCGTGGCCCTGTCCGAAGCCTATGGAGGTGTGGGCCAAAGGCACACCCCCGAGCGGTGACCCGGGGGAGCTCCTAGTCGACGTGCCTCGGCGGGAGACTCCCCCGATATAGTGTTAACCCTTCCCCGTGTCTCCAGCAAATGGGCTGGAGCCGGATAGTCATTAGGACCAATGCCTAAGCCAATGCCTCTCATTCCTGAATTCAATAAAGTTGTGGCCTAATTCGCCCATTTAACCTTAAACCATGGTGTCTCGTGTCTTTATTTATCCTGGTGGGGGGCGGGAACTCGCCACGCAACTTGTGAAGCAATAAGGAACCTTCACATTTTAAAGTGGCCATTCAACAGTTTTATCCTATGCCTGCTTCTTTGTCCTCATTTGCTCTAACAATTATCAGTTAAAAAAAAAATAATCCTAACTGCTACTTTATTTATATGCTCTTTCTTTTTTTTATCCTGGTCTGTGACCATAATAAAGTTCATACAAGTAGGTTCCAGAGATAAGTCCCCTGGCCATGGCAACCTCTACTTACCTCCAGGAGTCTTCGGGACGCCATCCTCTCCTGTAGTGACTGCGCGAAGGCCACTACAGGCGACCTCTGCCAACCTCGGGATGCTGAGGAACCTCAAACGGTCACAAGCTCCGTTGCTAGGCAACGGCAGTTGAGAAGATGGAATTCCCGGCCTCAGGGCCAAGGTTCTAGGAGAGTCCGTGTGGCCTAGTGGTTAGAACAATGTTAATGCCATGCAACGCTAGGGTGATTATATATATTCTTTGAAATGTACACTTAATACTTTTTCTATTATTTGTATCCTGCTTTGCAGACTCTTGTTGTCTCCGAAAGAAGCTGACAGGATTGCTCCCCTGTATTTACTTATGTGTTTGCCGTGTACATTTATGAATGTTTATTTTATATTTGGGGCCTTTGAATTCTTAACTCTGAACTCTGGATTAATAACATTTTAGGAATCTTCCAGAACGGCTAATTCTATTGCTGGGAAGGACTCAGTGACCCCGGTCTATTTTAGGAGAGAGGGTGGTATGGGGTTGGGGGCAGATGAGATGGAGGTGCTTGGCAGTGGGTGTGTTGTAAGCAGAAAGCGTACGCTTCAATTCCCATGACCCACCTCCTTCAGTTACTAGTTTCTTGGGGTTGGGGCTAAATCCATGATGGGTCAGAGAAAAATGAGCGGCGGCAGGAACCAGTCAAAGCAAGGCAGATCTTAATTTTACTGTTGCGACAGAGTTTCTCACCTTACATGTTGCATGGAGGTGAGGAGCCAAGACAAGTGTGTGTAACAACTTTTAAAGACTTGAGAAATTGCCAATAATTATAATAATAATAATTTATTTTTTATACCCCCCCCCAATCTGGCTGGGTTTCCCTTAGCCCAGAGGTTTTGGCCTTTTTTGAGTCCACGGCTCCCTTGACCAACTACATTCTTTCTGTGAGGCTCAGGAGCCCAGCTATGTCACCCCTTGCCAGCAGAGCTGGCAGCCTCTCGTCCTTTTTCTGACTCCTTCCTTTGTGGAGTGTTCCCTCTTCTTCTCTCCCCTCTCTTTAGGAGTCCTCTGGACAGCCGCAGCTGCCGCCCCTTCCCTAAAGAGAGGTGTCTCCTCACGCTGCCCCACAGGGGCCTGGGAAGCACCCCCTGGCCAGCTCCAGAGGCACCGTTCGCCTGGGGAGCTTGTAGCCAGGGGTGCTGCAACAAACAGCTGCACAAGCCTTTGGGAGGCAGACATGCAAGAAGGCATGGGGGGGAGAGAAAGAGGGACAGAGGCCAGTGTTGTTTGCGGCACCCTTGACCATCATTCAAGGCACCAAAGGGTGCCACAGCACCCTGGTTTGAAAACCACTGCCCACCCAACAAGCAACAGACATACATCACAGAAAGAGGCAGCCTTGTCTCCTTCTTGTCTCTTGTCATGATACCTGAGAATGTTTGTTGGTTGCCCTTTCCTGACCAGTCTGAGCCTTTCCCTTGAAATGGTAAATACCTCAGCTCTTGAATCCATTGTCACAGATCTACCCCTATTTATGTGAGATGTTTATAGCTTTTGAAGGATTTGTAAGTGAAAAGAACTATTGGGAAAGGTTTTTCCTTCAACTGCAGAGTAAATATCTGGGGTCATTAAGAGGGCTTCTGGATTGCTCTGTGAACTCAAAGAAAGTGTCTTTTTTTTCAGGGAAAATTTTATAATTTTTGAATGGTAAAGGATTGTTTTTTCTCTAGGGTGCGTGTCTGCTATGTGTGCACCTTAAGATTTGTGTAACACTCATGCCAACTTCTGTTGCCCAGCGCCTGCAAGCCCCCTACTGTGACATCATAGAATGCTTGCAGTTGTGTGTTTTTTAAACCACACCAGCCACTGCTCATCAGCAGAACTGAGCAGCTTCTGTGAGTGAAGTGAAGAGCTGTTTCTCAGAAGGGGAAGCCCTGGGAGAGACTAGGGTTCAAATACCTCCTTACTCAGCTGTGCAGCTCACTGGGTGACCAGGGGCAGGTTGTCATCTTGAGCTCCTTGGAGTAAAAGATGGGATATCAATGCAGACACCCTCAGAAGGTGGTGGACTCTTCTTCTTTGGAGGTTTTTTATACACAGAGGTTGGGTGGCCATTTGCAAGGGATTCTTGAATTGGATTCCTGTTTTGCAGGCAATTGGACTAGATGCACCTTGGGGTTCTTTCCAAATCTACAATTCTATGATTTTGTTTAAGTGTCATTTTATTGATTAGATAGGAAACCCCTTCGAGACTGCTCTGAGATGCCAGGTTGGATATAAGCGCCATAAATGAGAAAAGAGAGAGACACGTCGGCCTGTGAATGACCCCAGGCAGCTGGCAGAAGGACTCGGACATAGAGGCAGAGGGAACCTGGAGGCTTCAGGACGAAGTTGCTGTTAAGCACTGGACACAGGGCCACCTGGAAAAGGTGAGTGGCCGTCTGCAAGATCTTACAGAGCTCATGAGATCTTGTGAGATTTCAGGAAGATCTCACAAGATCTTGCTAGTGTTGTAAACAAAAATTGCCCTTTTCCTTTATGGGGTATCCAAGAGCCCATATAGAGTCCTTACATAGGTTCCTTATTGGTAGGAGAAAATAACAGAGGCCAACCAGAGAATATTGAGAAGCAAAGCAGCTAGTAAGCTTGATCTTTATTGATCTGTTGCAACAGGGTGCTCCCCTCACACGCAGGAAAGGAGGAGGACCCAGAAAAATGGTGTGCAAGGTCTTATAAAGACTTTTGAAATTGCCACCCTGTAGATCAAGACCACCCCCAGAAACATCATACATACATCACAGAAGGGGTGTAACCTAAGACCACCCCTCAGATACATCATACCTATATCACAGAAAAGGCGGTCTAAACAGAAATTTAAATGTTGTTTATCTCTTGTCCTTGTTTATCTCCTGTCTGGCAGGTTACTTGATTGGATTGCCTGGGGAGCCTGGCCATTCTTTTGTAGTGATAAATACTTAGTTCCTGGGCCAGGTCACAGGCTCACACCCTATTCAAACAGAGACATACCCTTAAGACAGGATTTGTGAAGGAAAAGACAATGGGGAGGCTTTTCCAGTTTGACCTTGCAGAGAAAACATTTGCTCAGTTTAGGAATCAAAATGGTTCCAGGTTGGCCCTCCTGTGCTGATCTATGTACGTACCCGGTTGGTACACTCACAAACATTACCATGTATCTAAGACCTCAAAATTCCTATCACACTAGCCCAATACTGCTATTAAACCAACTAGATTTAGTAGGATTATGCATAGGGTTTCCATGTTGGGTTGCAGCTAGCACTGTGGGCAGGGTAAGGTCCTGGCACTTACATGATCTCCCACTACTGACATTGCTGGTGCTGGCAGGGTTGAGTAAGGTTGGCACAGTGCAAACACACCGGTGCAGCCAAACTCGTGCTCATGCCAGTGTGTTCACACCACATCAACCTCACCTCCTTCCTCCTCTACCTTCTTGTAAGCCACAGTGATGTCAGCGTTGGGAGATAAGCTAAGTGCCTCCCCCCCCCACCAAATGCTACTGCTTGTGGATGGCTTATGATTTTAAAAGATTCCACCTTCTCCCCAAGTAGTGTTTTCAAGCGGCCATTGTAGCTGTGCTTTTAACAGCAGCTCAACATGCAGACATAGGGTGATATTCAATTATCTTTTTGGTTACTGAGAACAAACAAGAGTGTACAGAAACAAGATTGGGTGCAGGCCTGGCCAGGACATAGGCGTGACACACCTGTGACAAAGGTGACCTGTGTGCTTGCTTGCTTAACAGCTGTTGGGAATGTCAATGTCCCTGCTCTCCCTTCTTATGGTCTTTATATTGGACCTGGAGACTCCAATAGAGAGCATTCCATGTCAAGAAGGAGGGCAAGTGGGCACCCTATCAAATGACAAGGCAGGAGCTACACGGAGCAGGGCCTTTTCACTGGTGGTGCCCATTGTATGGCTTGCTCTTTCCAGACCTGCTCTCTTTTGGCCTGTAATTTGGAGCTTTATAATCTAGGAAGACTTTGGAATAACAGGTTGACAAGTCATCAGTCACTGATGTATGAGCAGATTTTATTGGTTGTTATTCTGGGTTTCTGGCGCACCAGGGTTTACACCAGCGTAATAGAGTTGGCCAGGATGAAAGAAGGGATACAATTTCTGAGCTTTTTCCATTGTCTGCGCAGCAGGGGGTGTTCAATCAACAGTGCAAAGGCTGAGCTGAAGCGTTTCCTGCTGGTTACCTGCTTTCAGCAATAGGGGTCGCTGTTTGGTAGTACCCAGTTGGTTAGTTGTCAGATTCTAGAGCTCCCTATTGGTGGCTCTTAGGTAATTCCAAAAATACAGTCCATTAATAAAACTGTGTTCATTCAGAAAGCGGTAACATAAATCTCCATTGCTACATATTGGGTGTGTATTTCAGCGGTTGAATGTACAGCTTTACGGCCACGCTGTAGTGTAGTGCTTATGCAACTGTGAATAAAAGGTGGCTGGGCTCATTGTCCCGGGGTTTGTGGGGGGAGGTGATGTAGCAGGAACCCCCCACCCCAATCCTTCAGTTTGTACAAACTTCACACACTCACACTCACACACTACATATGCCACACTTCTGTTATAAATTCATAGAAAAATCAACCATACATCGGATTTGCACTGTTCCATTTTTATTTTACTCCATATGACAAGGACTATCAAAGGGGGGTGGCTTGGTTCTGGTCAGCCATAATCCCTTCACCATCCCAGCACATCCACAGGAGCCCTGCCCAGTTGCTATGCCAACCCTGATGGTCCTAGACAGAAGACCATCAAGATCACAAAGAACTTGCATATGGGAGTGGATTCAGCATGGACTGAAACAAAGGACAATGATCAGATCTTCCCTCTGGGGGCAGGAAACTGCCAACTCCCCTTTGTCTCCTGGAAGTGACTCATGGGCAGGGGGAAAGGAGGAACCAGCCAGGTGACAGGACACTCAGGTTACCACCACAACTCCTCCCTCAACCCCTCCTTTCTGTAATGTATGCATGATGTTTCTGGGGGTGGGCTTGACCTAGAGGATGGGAATTTCAAAAGTTTTTATAAGGTCTTGCACACCATCTTTCCGGGTCTTTCCTCTCTCCTGCAAGTGATGGGAACACCCTGTTGCAACAGTTCAATAAAGGCCAAGCCTACAGGCTGCTGTTTTGCTCCAAGTTATCCTGGTTGGTGTCTTTGTTTTTGTCCAAGGGAGCCCTCGGATTTTTCCGGTAACAGTGACAAAACTGATTTTGAGTCTGTACTCTGAATAGTGACACCAGGGACCTAGAAGGTGCAGGGCTTGTCAGTCCAACCCCTGCACAGACTCATCAGGGCTGACCTTAAGGGAATTGGAACAACTGGGCCAAATTGGACCCTGTGGGCCGCTCCTAAAGGGGCCCCCACACCAGGGCAATCTAGATGGATTTATTTATATGAGATTTTGCAGACTTTGGCTGTGAACTGGGGCCCTACAAAAAAAACTAAAGTTGGGCCCCACTTCCTCAAATTGGGCCCCCACTGGCTAGCCCTGAGTCTCATAGTTGCTGGGCCTGAGTTTCCCTGCCCTTGCATGAAGTCTTGGGTTTCCAGTTTTGAGAGAGTGGAGACTGCGGCACTGGGGAGATGGCAGGCTGCTGAGGCCCCCTAGATTTAGAGGCCCAATTTGCCCTGCCCTCGCATGAAGTCTTGGGTTGCAATTTTGGGAGAGGGGAGGTTGCCTGCTGGGGAGCGGGCAGGCTGGCCAGGCCCCCTAGATTTAGAGGCCCTAGGATTCAGCCTACTTAGCCTATACATAAATCTGGCACTGGCTATATCCTATACAGGAGCAGGGCCATCTTCACCATTGGCACTAGGGGTGCACGGCACCAGGGCGCCGGGCTCTCAGAGACACCAGGCCGAGTCCGGGGCTGAGCATTGGAGTCCGGGGAAGAGCCGTCGACAGCCAAGCAGAGCAGAGCCCATCGGAGTGCCACCGGCTCTTCTGCTGCTCTTCCCCAGACGCCAACACTCACCCCTGAACTCGCGCTGAGCCGCAACAGCAGAAGAGCCCATGGCTCCCCAACAGGCTCGGCTCTTGGCTCTTGCCCCAGCTGCATGGCAACTAACTGTTTTGGCACTGCACCCAGAGTGCCGTGTAACGTTGTGGTGGGATCTGCCGTGCGCCGACAGCACTGAAGGCAGCAACAAAACCCAATGAATAGGAGCATACAGATCCTGTCTGGAGATGTTGCCTCTGATGCCGCTTGCATTCCCCATCGTTCTGCACTGGCACCCCATGTTGGACAGTGCTGGGAGCGTGCGCTGACAGCCAAGGAACCCGCAGCTTGGCACATGCAACAGGATGCGTTGCACAGTGCCCGCAATGTTACATGGCACTCCGGGTGCTTCACGCGCAGCCAAAACAGTTAATAGCCATGCAGGAGGGGCAGCAGGTGGACAGCATGGCGACTGTGCATGCTGCCCGACATTTTGTCCCCCCCAGCATAGAACCTGCACCCCCCTTCGTACACCCCTGTGCCTGGGGGGCTGGCACCCCTTTTGGTTGGCGCTGGGAGTCCCTGTGTCCCACAACCGTTCTAAAGGTTCTAAAGGTAAACAACTATTTCTTTTAAAAAGCCAACAACTTTGGGGTCCCCCGCCCCTAAAAAAAGGTCAACAACAAACCTCTTCTGATCAGCAAGTCCTAGGCTCTGTGGTTTAACCCACACCGCCACCCGCGTCCCTAAAGTTAAGATACTGACAGGAATATTATCTGAGAAACCATAAACTTGTTAATGTTTGTAAAATAAACTTGGTTTTTTGGTTCACTTTTAACAGCTGACTGGACTCAGTGTTTTACCAGAGAGTAACTGGTTGGTGGCAGTGGGGAAGCGAGCACAGTGGTGGCACAGGGATCAATAGACCATTAAATGTCCGGGGACCCTGTGTGATCGCCACACCTCTGAACACCAGTTGCTGGAAATCATAGGGAAGGAAAGGGCTCCTGTGCTCAGATCCTGCTTGCAGGTTTCCCAGAGGCATCAGGGACTAGATGGGCCCTTGGCCTGATCCAGCAGATGCCCTTCTTATGTTAAGGCCTTTTAAAAAACACAATATAACATTGCAGCCTATTTCTGGATCACACTCACAGTGGGGAGCAGGCATTTGGTGATGTTGTAACAGTGCTTCGGTTGTCAGCTGCCCTCTCTGGAGGGTACCCTCCTTGCTGCACCTCGCAAGCATCACCCTCTTGGCAGGAACATCAGGGAAATTTAGTGGGCAGCCCCTGACAGGATTGGGAAGCACTTAACCCAATGGAGAGGGTGGGCTCAAGGAGGGCAGAGGGATGGCTATAAGGGCCCTCACTTCCCTCAAGGATCTACCTGAGGGCTCGTTGAAGCCTTCCCAGAAACCCAGGCCAGGATATTGTGCTAACAAATACACCTAAGAACATGGGCATATCCAATTATTAAGTTGGTTGGGTTCAGAAAAGCAAACACTTTTCCTCTCTTCTTTTTTGTATAATTTTTTATTAAGTTTTTCTATTTCACGTTTTAGAATATTCATTAAAACAACCTTAAAATATCAATGACTTCCCTCCTTCTCTTTCCGTGGTTGCTTGCCATAAATCCCTGCATATTTTACATAAACTAAACCATTCAGTATTCCATTATTACATCCATCAAAACTTATTTACACTGTTGAATTTATCTTAATGCTGCCAGTGTTTTTAAGTGTACACAATACCCCCCCATATATTCAATAAACATTTTCCAATCTTCTTTAAACATATGTTCTTCTTGTTCTCTTATTCTATAAGTAAAGTCTGCAAGCTATGCATATTCCATCATCAGTTTAAGTTGCCATTCCTCACTCGTTTTCCATTTTACACTTTAAGGTAAAGGGACCACTGACCATTAGGTCCAGTCGTGACCGACTCTGGGGTTGCGGCGCTCATCTCGCTTTATTGGCCGAGGGAGCCAGCATGCAGCTTCCAGGTCATGTGGCCAGCATGACTAAGCCACTTCTGGCAAACCAGAGCAGCGCACGGAAACGCCGCTTACCTTCCCGCCAGAGTGGTACCTATTTATCTACTTGCACTTTGACGTGCTTTCAAACTGCTAGGTTGGCAGGAGCAGGGACCGAGCAATGGGAGCTCACCCCGTCACGGGGATTCGAACCGCCGACCTTCTGATCGGCAAGTCCTAGGCTCTGTGGTTTAACCCACAGCGCCACCCTCTTTCCAAATCCCTGAAAAAGGACTTGTGGAAGGGCTGTCTTCAAGTCCCTGGAATCTGCACCTTTGGAATTGCTTAGAGGGGCTGGTTGAGGGGCACAAGGCCAAGGCCGGCAGTAAGAGCAGAAAGAGCAGTGAAGTCAAGAACATAAGAAGAGGCTGCTGAATCAGGCCAACGGCCCATCTAGTCCAGCAACCTGTTCTCACAGTGGCCAAGCAGATGTCCTAACGGGAAATCCACGAGCAGGATTTGATCTCCAGAACACTTTCCCCTCCCGTAGCTTCCAGCAACTGGTATTCAGAAGCATTTACTGAGGCAGAGCATAGCCGTCATGCTTAGTAGCTGTTGGTAGCCGCTGCCCAGAGCCGTCTTTCCTATAGGGCTTACTGGCACGTTGCGCCAGGGCGCTGGCCTCTCAGGGGCGCCCCAGTGAGTGAGGGAGCTGCGTGGCTTTGCCGGCGACCTCCCCTTTCCCTGCATGCCCGCCAGCTGTGCTCCGTCAACCATATGGCTGGCTGGCGGGGAATGGGGTAACTGTGCCTCTAAAGAACCAGGTGCGCAGCCTGGGAGTCATTCTGGACTCACAATTGTCCATGGAGGCGCAGGTCAATTCTGTATCCAGGGCAGCTGTCTACCAGCTCCATCTGGTACGCAGGCTGAGACCCCACCTGCCCGTGGACTGTCTCGCCAGAGTGGTGCATGCTCTGGTTATCTCCCGCTTGGACTACTGCAATGCACTCTACGTGGGGTTACCTTTGAAGGTGACCCGGAAACTACAACTAATCCAGAATGTGACAGCTAGACTGGTGACTGGGAGTGGCCGCCGAGACCATATAACACCGGTCTTGAAAGACCTACACGGGCTACCAGTACGTTTCCAAGCACAATTCAAAGTGTTGGTGCTGACCTTGAAAGCCTCAGTCCAGTATACCTGAAGGAGTGTCTCCACCCCCATCGTTCTACCCAGACACTGAGGTCCTGCGCCAAGGGCCTTCTGGTGGTTCCCTCCCTGCGAGAAGTCAAGTTACAGGGAACCAGGCAGAGGGCCTTCTCGGTAGTGGCACCTGCCCTGTGGAACGCCCTCCCATCAGATGTCAAAAAGAAAAATAACTACCAGACTTTTAGAAGACATCTGAAGGCAGCCCTGTTTAGGGAAGCTTTTAATGTTTGACGGACTATTGTATTTTAACATTTTGTTGGAAGCGGCCCAAAGTGGCTGGGGAAACCCAGCAGATGGGCGGGGTATAAATAATTTATTATTATTATTATTATTATTATTATTATTATTATTATTATTATTTATTATCCCTGCAGAGGCTTAGGATGGAAGCTGCACCCCACCAACTATATGGCGATCCCTGCAGAGGCTTGGGAAAAGTCGACAACTCTGGGAAATGGGGGGAGCACCGGAGGGATCTTTGCACCACGGCGCTGGATATGCTTCAGACGGCCCTGCCGCTGCCTCTGTGAATTTGTCCAATTTTTAAAAATCATTTTAACGTTGACTTTTAAATTGTTGTAACCTGCCCTGGGACCTCAGGGTGAAGGGTGAGTAATAAATTAAGATATCATCATCAACAATAACTTCAGGGTTGCACTGCTCTGCTCCCTGGAACAAATAAGAGAACCTGATCTCTGCTAAACAATATGGAACCCTCCCTGGGAATAATGAAGAAATGTCAAAAGAATTATGCTGGACAAGAGGCATCAATGTGGAAACTTCAAATTGCTGGATTTCCAACTCCCATTTCCCCTCCTCATTGACTGTGTTGATGGAGGATGATGGGAGTTGGAGTCCAACCAAGAGCAAGTGGAGTAATCCATGTGACCTACTCCTGAGACTGGAGGCTCCCTGGCCCAAAGGCTCATGGGAGGAGGCTGGCATATTCATTTATTCATTTACTTATATTACATTTCTATCCCATCTTTTTCTCCAAGAGCTCAAGGTGATGTCCATAGCGCTCCCTGTCATTTAATCCCCACAGCAACCCTGTGAGGTAGGTTAGGCTGAGAGGCAGTGACAGGCCCAATGAGTTTCATGGCCAAGGGGAGATTTGAACCCTGGTCTTTCTCCCAAGTCCAAGTCCGGCACTCTAACTGCCACACCACCACGGTTTCTCAAATGATTTCGAAATGATTACTTTGAACCTTTCAATCTCTTCAAGAAAGAGCTGGTCAAGGACCTGAAAAGAGGGCACCTTAACCATGAGTAGATATGTTCGTCATGAGGACAGGGTGGCCCCATCATAAGGACCTCACTTTAGTCCTCAGGAGACCAATGTTTGCAGTTCTCTAAACCACAAGGGCTCTGTTCCTGGGGACAAGGGTCCTTTGAGGTGGCTTAATGGCAAGGGCCTCCCTGGCCACTTCCGTGGAACTTGGCTTTGAAGTATGAAGGGGTGGTGGTGGAGAACTAGGTTCTCACACCCAAAAAGCCAAGGGAAGGCCTGGCTCTCAGCCAGATCAGCAGCCTGGAGGACTCACAGCCCACCTGGGTCATTGCCCCTCTAGGCTGCCACATATCTATCTATATATATCTGACATGCTCCCTTCAGAGAGCAGGCTGGGAGCAGGGATTGCAGACACAGCCAAGCTATGGAGATCAAGGAGACGATGGAAATTGTCACGCAAGAAGCTCTGCTCCGAGCACCAGCAGTGGTGAGTCCCTCCCTGCATTGAGATCGGAGTCTTTTCTTTCTTTCTTTCTTTCTTTCTTTCTTTCTTTCTTTCTTTCTTTCTTTCTTTCTTTCTTTTTTTCTGAAAATAAATATTCTGATTTTTAGCACTCTGTAGGCTGTTGCATACGCGTGGTATCATGTTTATTATTATCTGCATTCTTCAAAACAACTACTTTATTTCTTAAGCTGCAAATGTAACAAGGCGGCGATAGAAACAATAAGAAGATTCCACCAATCCTAATTTAAATGTATACGTTTATCTAGGCAGCTCCAAAAAGGTATCTAATCAAGACCGAGGACTAAATACCTTATTGGAGATGCTACCTATTTATATTTTTATTGGGTTTTGCGAGATAAATGAAACCATGCATCACATTTTAGAAACAATAACAACAAAAACTAACATACAAATGGGAAAGTCAGTATTGAGATGTATGAATCAATCAGAGAAGTGTAGAATTGGAAGGGGACTCAAAGGGGTTCTCTAGTCCAATCTCCTGCAATGCAGGAACCTCAGCTAAAGCGTCCATGACAGGTGGCCATCCAACCTTTGCTTAAAAACCTGCAATGAAGGAGAGTCCACAACCTCCTGAGGAAGTTGACTCCACAATGTTATACAGGTAAGTATAATCGTATCTGGGTGTTTAAAGTGTTGTATTCCTCCAGAAGTCCACATGTCTTTTTTCAGTCTAGGTTAGGGTTACCAGACGTCCTCGTTTCCCGGAGACAGTCCCCAGATTTGCGAATAAGTCTCCGGACAAATTCCATCCCCGTAATGTCCCCGGATTTCATCTAATGTCCCCGGGAAAAGCAGCAGCGGCAGTCTCAGCAGCCCGGAGCAGTTGGCTCTGGCTGGCTTCAGGAGCTGCTCGGAAGTCCCCATATGATGGTGGTTCAAGGGCTCTAAGATGCAGCTTCTGGGCTGCCTCCACCTTCCCTGACCCCGGCAACTAAGCTGTGAAGGGAGGCTTCATGCTGCCTATCGGAGCAGCCTCCCAACTCCTACTTGCGTGCAAGCAGGAGGGGGCAGGGATCTCTCAGTTAGGCAATGGGAAACCTCCCTTCCCAGCTGAGGGATCCCTGCCCCCTCCTGCTTGCACACAATTAGGAATGGGATTGGGGATGCTCCAATGACCTCGCCACCGCTGCTCTCGGCCCTCCTTCTCCGCCTTCCATGCCTGACCCACTGCGCACCGCTTCCCCACCACCAGCACTGAAGAACCAACAACTCAGGGGCTGCCCAGGCTCATGGAGAAAGGAGATATAAGTCTTGGAGGAAGAGAAAACATGGCAGTTGAGGTCAAGGCGGCGGCCGCCCCTCTGCCACCACCATCGCTGCAGCATCAGTGTCCCGAACGTGTAGTATGTACCGTATTTTTCGCTCTATAACACGCACCAGACCATAACACGCACGTAGTTTTTAGAGGAGGAAAACAAGAAAAAAAATATTCTAAACGAAACAGTGGATGTATTATTTTTGTGGTTCATGCTGTGGCCACAGACATGTGATCTGACAGTGAGTTTGGAGTAGCCCAATGCAAAATTCCTGAGGATCCATGTGGATCCATGCTTTGTAACCACGTTTTTGCACCACTGAGACCCCAGGCAACAGTGGGTGCAAGATTTTTTTGGTGCAAGATGTAGCCATGGACATGCTATGTGATCTGATGGTGAATTTGGGGTGACCCAGTGCAAAAATCCTGAGGATCCATGTGGATCCGTGCTTTGTAACCACGTTTTAAGTGGGGAGGGAAGGAAAAGCACTCAAGGGACAAGGAACACGCGTGGGGTGGGTGGAGAAGGATGCTGCTAATAATGCTATTTAGCGAGCTGAGTGGGGAGGAGAGAGGAACAGAGAGCCTGCTTGCTTTAAAGGAGCCAACCAGACAGGAGCCGCTTACCTCTCCTCTCCCGCTTTGCTCCTTTAAAGCAAACAGGCTCTCTGTCCCTCTCTCCTCCCCACTCAGCGGCTCTTCTCCCGCTTTGCTGTTTCAAAGCGAGCCACGGAGGAGGGAAGGAAGGGGAACCATGGATCCTCTGCTCACGACTGCATCAGATCCCCCCCGCCACCCGTAGGCATTCCCTCCATAACACGCACAGACATTTCCCCTTACTTTCTAGGAGGAAAAAAGTGAGTGTTATGATGCAAAAAATACGGTATGTATGTATGTATGTATGTATGTATGTATTTATTTAAAGTGTCCCCGGATCATTGAAAAAAATCTGGTAAGCTTAGTCTAGGTAAGGAATTCTGCAGGTTCTTTTCCTTTCATAACTCAGAGATCTTCACTGAAGGTTTTTAAACAGAGGTTAGATGGCCATCTGTCAGGGATTCTTTAGCTGGGATTTCCTGCATTGTGAGGGGTCAGACTAGATGACTCTAGAGGTCCTTTCCAACTCTAGTTCTGTGATCTACACTGCAGTTACTACAGACTTTAGGGTACCTTTTTAAATAAGCAGCAGTGCAGCTTGAGCAACCGAGAAAACAAAGACAACTTCAGGTCAGTCTTAGAGTCCTGCGTGTTATAAGTAACACCGGCTTCCTTTAGTTGCACCCACTTACAAGGGAGTAATCCCCACTGAACTCACTGGGACTTGCTTCTCTGTTGGCATGTACAGATTTGTGCTGCTAGGGACTCAGGAAATAGCATATTTTTCGCTCTATAGGACGCACCCGACCATAGGACGCACCTTGTTTTAGAGGGGGAGAACAAGGAAAAAAAAAATCTCCCCCACTCTGCTCAGCGCCCCTTCAGTGAAGCGGCAGGAGAAACGGAGCCCCTTCCATTTCTCCTCCTGCTTGGCTGAAGGGGCGCTGCGCAGCTCTCTCTCTCTCTGCTGAAGCCAGGAGAGTCTTGCTCTCCCGGCTTCAGCAAAAGGAACCCGAAGCCTCCGGAGCGCAGCGGGACCTCCCGCTGCGCTCCGGAGGCTTCAGGCGGCTATCCCTGTAGCCTGGAGAGCGAGAGGGGTCGGTGCCCTCCGCTCTCCAGGCTTCAGCGAAAGCAACGCAAAGACTCCGGAGCGCAGAGGGAGCGCTCCCTCTGCGCTTCAGAGGCTTCACGTTGCTATCGCTGAAGCCAAGGAGCCTGCATTCGCTCCATAGGACGTACACACATTTCCCCTTAATTTTTGGAGGGGAAAAAGTGTGTCCTATAGAGCAAAAAATACGGTACTTGATCTTGGCTGAGGATTGTGCAAAACTGTGTTGCAATATCTCGTATCCATTCCACCCATTTCTACAGTACCAGGGGGCCTCCAGACATCCTTTTTATTTCACAGTCATGATGATTTGTGCTCATGATGCTTCCCGGGTGGTCGCACACAATCCCGCTTTCAATACTGTGACATGCCACTCCAATCTCTGAGCAGCAGTGGCGTAGCGTGGGGGGTGCCAAGGGTGCCGGCCGCACCGGGCGCAACATTGGGGGGGCGCGAGTCCAGAGGGAAGGGACAAGTTCCTTCCTCCGCTGGGCTCCCCGCCGCTACCGCCAGCCTTACGCCCTAGCGCGTGCGCGCTCCCCGCCGCCGCCGCGACTGCGCTCCACTCACTGCTCGCAGGAGGAGCAGCCGCTGCAGCAGCGCCGACGCTGCCACCGACGCCTGGCCGGGCACGGGCAGCCTCCGCACCCCGCCGCCGCCGCCATCCCCTCGGCCCAGCCACAGGCGGCAGCTGCTTCTGCTGACTGGGAGGGAGGAGAGCTCCGAGGGGCCTCGCCGCGCCTTGCGCTCCCCAAAACCCTCCGAGAGGAAGCCGGCGGGCGGGCGAGGGTCTCCCGGCAGAAGGGGGCGCCGCTGGCTCCGGCTCTCAGCGCAAGTCTCAACCGCGGGGGGGGGCGAGGACGGAGCACGGCTGGAAGCCCCCGGACCCGGCCGGGAGGAGGAGAGGCGCTCGCCAAGCCCGGATCTGGAGCTCCACCTACAGCCCAATGAGAGGAGGGGGCGGAGAGGCGCCTGAGGGGAGGGGGCTTCGGCTGCCTCGGCCCGCGGGGGCTCCGCAAATAATAAATTTAATAAATTCCTGCTGAGCCTTTGGGGGGGGGTCCTTGGCTCCTTCGCTCGCCCCCAGCCCCAGTGGCGTAGCGTGGGGGGGTGCAGGGGGGCCGGGCGCAACACTTGGGGGGGCGCTCGCACTCGAGTGCTAAAATCCACGGGTTAGGGGGCGCAAATTACTTGCCTTGCCCCGGGTGCTGACAACCCACGCTACGCCACTGCTGAGCAGTGAGACGATCCAGGGTTTCCGGGTGCTTACTCAGGTTTAGCTTCCTTGGAAGGAAGGTCAGGCAAAGACAGTTGTGCCTTTAGAATATATGGTGTCATTTACATCTGAACAGAAGACATTCACACCCAAACAGATCTTGCATCTCCTTTAGCCTCAGCCTTGGAACCAGTACAGAACAAGCAGGGCTCTCTGCCGCCAGTTCCCAGCCTGCTCCCAGATCATCTCTCTCTCTCTCTCTCTCTCTCTCTCTCTCTCTCTCTCACACACACACACAAACACACACACACACACACACACACACACACACACACACACACACTGGCTCATTCTTTTGGGATGCTGATGAAGACCCTCAACTTGCCACCTATGGCCATATTGTCTTACAATAAACCAGTTTCACGAGATTTTGAATAAATGTGCAACTAATCGTTGCTGTTTTGAATTTTATTGTGTTGTTTTCTTCCTTAGTGGTTAACATAAACTGTTATGTTCAATCACTCAATAAACCTTTATGGGCGTACACAGAAGACTGGAATATATGAATCGAAACATAAAATTGGCATCTGTTCACAGGAGGAGATGCTTTAAGATAAAACTATACAGGCCTAGCAAGGTTGAAAAGTACAACTCAGGTCTTATGACGATGTAGTTTCATGGCATGGGTAGGCAAACTAAGGCCCGGGGGCCAGATCCGGCCCAACTGCCTTCTAAATCTGGCCCGCGGACGGTCCGGGAATCAGTGTGTTTTTACATGAGTAGAATGTGTCCTTTTATTTAAAATGCATCTCTGGGTTATTTGTGGGGCCAGCCTGGTGTTTTTACATGAATAGAATGTGTGCTTTTATTTACCGGTAAAATGCATCTCTGGGTTATTTGTGGGGCATAGGAATTCGTTCAATTTCCACCCCCCCAAAAAAATATAGTCCGCCCTGCCCCCCTCCCACAAGGTCTGAGGGACAGTGGACCGGCCCCCTGCTGAAAAAGTTTGCTGACCCCTGGTCTAGACTGACCCACACTCCAACCCAAGTTGGCATTTATTTGGGATCTGTGAAGCACCTGAAAACAAGTCTCTGCATGTATCACACCCACTCCTCTCTCCCCCTGCAAGGACTACCATGCACTGGACCCGGAGTTTGTGGGCTGCCCCTGCTGCGGCTGCTGCCCCACCTGCTGTGGCTGCTGCCCTGACTGCTGCCCCAGCTGCTGCCCCCCCAGCTGCGCCTGCTGCTGCCGCTGGTGCTGCTGCCTGCCCAGGCTCCTGCTCCACCTGCCCAAGATGCCCAGCTGCCCCGTGCACATCAAGAGGCTCCTGATCATCGTGGTGATCGTCGTCCTCATCGTGGTGATCATCGTGGGGGCTCTCCTGATGGGCCTCTACGTCACCCAGGCGCACACGGAGGCGGTGAGCAGAGCGAGGATGCTATGGGACGTTTAGGGCAGGTCTTGTGGGACACCAACCAGCACGGCCAAAGTTCAGGGGTGGTGAAGGTTTTCAGGGGGTTGACCTAGGTGACCCATCCAACTCTACAATTCTGTGGTTCTATTTCCCCCCCCCCCCAATTTTTTTTATTAATTTTCCAGAATTTTTTTTAAAAACAAACAGACATACATCTCCACCGTAATTAAACCGATCTTCATAACATTGTTAAGTGACTTCCTCGTATCCCCCTGGTTGAATTTCAGTGTATATCATTTTAACGGTTTTCCAAAACCTAAATTCTTAAAAATTTAACTTAATCACTTAACATCTTTCTTTCTTAACCATTCAACTTTAAACATATTAGTTCATCACATTACATATTTAAATCCTAAGCCTATCTGGTAATTGCAAGCTTTTCAATTAAGTTAATTTAACATGTTTAACTAAATAGTCTTTAAATTTCATCCATTCTTCCTGGTAGTCCTCCTCCTTCTGGTCGCGGACTCTTCCAGTCAGGTCAGCTAGCTCCGAAAAGTCCATCATCTTCACCTGCCAATCTTCCACTGTTGGTACTTCTTGTGTTTTCCAATTCTTAGCTAATAAAATTCAAGCAGCAGTTGTGGCATACAAAAATAATTTAACATCTTTCTTGGGCTCTACAATTCTGTAGTTCTAGGCCAGGCGTAGGCAAACTCAGCCCTCCAGATGTTTTGGGACTACAACTCCCATCATCCCTAACTAGCAGGACCAGTGGTCAGGGATGATGGGAATCGTAGTCCTGCCAAAACATCTGGAGGGCCGAGTTTGCCTACGCCTGTTCTAGGCTGTAGTACCAACAAGATCAGTATTAGGAAAGGTGTGAAATGAGCGGAGCCTAGGACAAAATGTTGCAGCGTGATGTGTTCCTGTTCGAGGCTCCAGCCCGCCATGACCTTTTCCAGGATATTCCATTACATATCCTCCCCTGGTTTTCTGCCTGCCTGTCCTCCAACCAGCAGTGAAAATTCAGTGTCCACTAAGCATGCTTAGTTCCTACCCACCAGGGAGGGGATCATACCTCCGCAAACTGTGGGGTTCTCCAAGTTTGATGATACTTCCAGACTTTTGGCACGGATCATAATCTTTTAGCTACTGAAGTCTAGGCCCTTGGTCAGTAAGTTTGCTAAGGATTGGGGCCCACAGCAAGGCAGGGGTTGCTACTCCTGGGAGTGGGTGTTGCTACAGGATACTGGAAAGAAGGGGGAACAAGGCACCTCTTGTTAACGCACTCCATCACTTGCAGGTTTTGCAGATGACCATCGAGGGCCTGGAAGGAGAAGACTCGCAGCTGAACCTCTCTGTCAATATGGAAGAAGCGGCCACTTTCTATGTCAAGGACCAGACTAACGACCCAGCCACAGTCATTTATGACTTCAGCAAGGTGAGGGGCAACTGGCAAGTGAGTTGTGCCACATCTACACTGCACCAGGGCATAGCCGACTTCCGCCGCATCAGGCTGTTTATACTTTGCTTCTGAATGCTCAAAAGCCAAGCCACCATTCTCCACCCCACAGCATTTGCCGCCTGAGGCCATCACCTCACTTTGCCCAATGATAGGGCCAACCCAGGCTGGGTGGGAGCCAGATTTGCAAATTCATGTAAGAGAATTTTAAGGAGAGTTTTACCTGGCAACTTTTAGCTTTAGCACAGAGGGATTTTACAGTCTGAGCTGACCTAGAAAACAAAGCCACCTTCCTTTCAGACATTGCCTTTTTCTTTTTGGTACAGAGTACTGGCGCACACACACACACACACACACACACACACACACACACACACACACTTTTTGCTGTCCATGGTAGTCATTTTGACCTAACATCCACAGTATTTTTATCAAGGTGTGAGTACAACCAACACCTCCATTTTTACCAAAAAAAGAGCACACCCATTTCCATGCCATCCATAGCCAAACCTGAAAACTGGTATAAGAACCTAAGACAGGCATTCCCAACCTTCGGCCCTCCAGATTTTTTGGACTACAATTCCCATCATCCCTGACCATTGGTCCTGTTAGCTAGGGATCATGGGAGTTGTAGGCCAAAATATCTGGAGGGCAGCAGGCTGGGGATGCCTGACCTAAGAAGAGGCTGCTGGATCAGGCCAATGGCCCATCTAATCCAGCATCCTCTTTCCCCCCCCCCCATACCGCTTTATATTTTTAATAAAAATCTCAAAGCAGTTTACAGCATATTAGATCAGGGGTCAGCAAACTTACAGCGCCTCGGGCCAGTGTCTCCAGCGCTGATCACACAGCGGGCCAAAGGGCAGGGGAGCGCATGCCCATACACTATTTCCGGCGCACTTCCGGGTCGGAGGAGCACCGGAAATAGCTTGTGCGCATGTGCACGGGCCTCTTCCGACCCGGAAGGGCGCCGGAAATAATGCTTGCGCGTGCGCAAATAACGCTCGTGCATGCGCACAAGCTATTTCCAGTGCTCCTCCGACCCAGAAGTGGGCAGCCATGCAGCACAGTGCCAGTAAGTGTGGGCAGTGGCAGTGGATGGCGGGGGTCATTGCGGGCCGAATAAATGAGTCCCTCGGGCCTTATCCGGCCCACAGGCCTTAGTTTGGGGACCCCTGTATTAGATCAATCAATAAAACAATAGCTGGGCGATGTTCCTCCAGCCTCATGAGGAGCCTCTTCAATAGGGCTGGTTGAGTGTGGGCCACAGTGTGTCACAGTGACCAACCAGATGCCCCAAAAGGAAACCCACAAGCAGAATTCGATGACAAGAGCAATTTCCCTTCCTGTGGTTTCCGGCAACGGTATTCAGAAGCATTGCTGCCTCTGACTGTGGAGGCAGAACAGAGCCATCATGGCTAGGAGCCATCGGTAGCCCTCTCCTCCTCCATGAATTTGTCTAACCCTCTTTTAAAGCCATCCAAGATGGTGGCCATCCTGTGGGAGGAAGTTCCATAGTTTAACTTTGCGCTAAGAAGGACTTTCTTTTACCTGTTCTGAAACTTCCATCATCCAGTTTCATTGGACGCCTGCAAATTCTAGTGCTATGGGAGAGGGAGAAAAGCTCTTCTCGTCCACTTCCCCCCTGCCTTGGCATTTGACTGTGTACAGTGGTACCTTGGGTTACATACGCTTCAGGTTACATATGCTTCAGGTTACAGACTCCACTAACCTAGAAATAGTGCTTCAGGTTAAGTAATTTGCTTAAGGATAAGAACAGAAATCGTGCTCCAGCGGCACGGCGGCAGCAGGAGGCCCCATTAGCTAAAGTGGTGCTTCAGGTTAAGAACAGTTTCAGGTTAAGTACTTAACCCAAGGACAACTGTACATACTGCAGAATATCTTTTATAAACATATATATAATTTTAATCAGTTTTTCAACATATCATTTTCAACAATAATTAAACGTACTTTTACATCTTATCCAATTTTTGACTTCCATCAATCACATCTGAAAATTTTCCAATCTATTCACTTAATTTACATTTCTTATTTTCACTATTACTTTTAAATCTCATAACTAATATCTCTTTTCTTTCTCTTCTTTGCAATATTTCATATATTTCTCCTTACAAAACTTCTTATAGTCCTACTAGCGTAATTTGTTGATTACAGTTGCTCTTCAAATAATTTGTATATTTCTTCCAATCTTCTGTAAATCTCCGGTCCTGCAGGTTTCGAATCCTTCCTGTCATTTTATCCTATTCTGCATAGTCCATTAATATTGTCTGCCATTCTTCTTTCGTCAGTATTTCTTCTTGCTTCCATTTTGCATTACCCATCGTAATACCTTTGATATTCTGCAGAAGCAATGGAAGCATACTGCTGAATATCAAAGGTATTACACTGGGTAATGACATATAACTGAAAGGACTTGCTCTGTCTGCTCCCAGTTGCTGATTGGCTACAAACCTTGGCCCGGACACGCCTGCTATGTCACCAGGATGGACAAGGAGAACATCCAAGGCCTGGACACGATCCTCAAGGAATTCCAGGTGAGGGCAGGAACCTTCTGAAGGCGGAAGTGGTTTGAAGAAGAGCAGCGGCTACTCCATTTGGGCAAAGGGGCCCCCACCCCACAAAACTCAGCCAACCCTTACTCACTTCCCCCTAACTTACAACCAGGCCAGCGGGGTAGACCTGTCTGTCCATTTCCTTTGTCTCAGTGTTGCCCTTTGTAGAACTCAGCAGGGAAGAGGAGGGGGATGTGGACAGAAGTGGGAAGAGTCTGCTTTGCCAGTCATTGGCTCTAGCGCCACCTGCTGCTGGCCTCCCTGCCTTCCGCCCCATTAGTCCCAAGGAGCACCAGCCACCGCTGGGTTAGGAGCTCTTGGACCTCCATATCCAAAAGCCTTTGTGGGTTGAGGGTGGCAAATGCACGGTAGGCAGATGATGAGCAGGCAGTGGTGGAGTCAGAGATGCGCTCACTTCTTCTTCCACGGGACTCTTCTTATGAAGGACGGCAAAGCAGTTGCAGTAGTTCATGTACTGGTGACTTCAAGTCTGGACTACTGCAGTGTGCTCTATGTGGCGCTTCCTGTGGCGATCACACAGGGTCCCCGGACGTTTCACCGTCTGTTGATCCCTGTGCTACCACTTTATTTCTCGCTGCCACCACCCAGGCCCTACCTGTTACAATACTGAGTCCAGTCAGGGTTAAATTGGAATATAAACTTATGTTTATTTATTGCAGTTTAACAAGAGTGTGGTTTCATAAACGGCATCGGTCAATTACAATCATGGGGTGCCTATCCAGACCTATAACTTCCTCTACCTGCTCTCATTCACTAAACCACCTCTCAGATATTTACCGTATTTTTCGCTCTATAAGACGCACCAGACCACAAGATGCACCTAGTTTCTGGAGGAGGAAAACAAGAAAAAAAAAATTCTGAATCTCAGAAGCCAGAACAGCAAGAGGGATCGCTGCGCAGTGAAAGCATCAATCCCTCTTGCTGTTCTGGCTTCTGGGATAGCTGCGCAGCCTGCATTCGCTCCATAAGACGCACACACATTTCCCCTTACTTTTTAGGAGGGGAAAAGTGAGTCTTATAGAGCAAAAATTACGGTACTTGTCTTCCTAGCTCCTAAATGTTCCTGACGTAGCTTATTTCACCACACTAACTCAACCTACCCACAGACTCCATCCCAATTCACTCCCACTCCAACCAACCACCCAACTCCCAGAGCTGGTTTTATAGTCCCTCTGACTCCACCCCCTGGGTTTTGATTGGATAACCTGTTTAACTATTTCACCTCCAGCACTCTCATATGTTAACATCATACTTCCCTTGCACTTGATCCAGTGGCGTAGGAAGAGGGGTGCCACCTAAATTATATAATTTGGCTTTTGAATGATTGGTATTTTTAATGGTATTATCATTTGGCATTGTTATAATGAGGCTTTTATTGGATTATTGTAATTGAAAACTAATAAGAATTATTATTTTTTTAAAAAAAAAGTTTAAATACTAAAACAGATTAGCATTACCTCAACTTTCTAAGCAACTGGGTGGGCTTGTCTAAACAGGAATGTTTTAGCATGCACCAAAAAGAGTGCATTTATTCATGAAATAAAAAATAACAAAATAACCTCGCCTGTCTTCTAGAGGGAGAAGGAGGCATTCCTGACAACTCTGGTTGATCGCTCCATCCTGGGCACCACATTTAACATCCTCTGCAGTCACGTTCCAGTCCTTCAGACTTAGTGAGGTGAGTGATGAAGAAAGGTGTGGATTAGAGACTAGAGATGCTCAGAAATTGAGGAGGAGTTATAACTTCATGCCCTAACAGCTTCCACCGAGATACACGAGTGCTGTGCTGCAAATTTCTCTGACCCTTTCCCTTTTTTAACCATTTCTCTGTTAACAAGTGAAATATACTCAGAGTCGAGAGTGGATTTCATGCTCTTTATTCAGCTCATAGTGGTGAGGAGGAATGGAAGTTTCCCCAGAATATCTGCTTTATATACATTATTTACACAATGGACCCCACGTGATTGGCTAATTCCAGGATTCTCCTGTAGGCCAATCAGGTTGCGGATTCACTTCCACCTGGAGCTGAATTGGGTGGCTCCTGTGGACCAATCAGACTGCTGCATTCTGGATCCTATTGTTCAGGACCAATCAGACTGCTGCATTCTGGATCCTATTGTTCTAGGACCAATCAGACTGCTGCATTCTGGATCCTATTGTTCTAGGACCAATCAGACTGCTGCATTCTGGATCCTATTCAACTCAGTACGTAACAACAAGAAAGGAAACTGATCCAAGGGGAGAGAAAATGTCAGTGAAAATCTTGAGTGAGGGGTGCAGGGTTAGGGGTCAAACTTCCCTCGTTTCTGTGTCAGCCCAGAAACTGTGAGTGTCCCTTCCGTTGTCCTACAAATGATCCCACCCATGGCCTGTGCTTTGTCCACCTCCTTGGCTGCCCCCTTGTGGGCCTCTGTTTCGGATCAGGAAATGTAGGCACCAGGGGAGGCTGCAGCCGTGTAGAGGAAAGAAAACTCTCAAACGCCCTGAGACCTGTGAGTATAGGATAGTATACAAATTTATAATAATAATAATAATATCCCAACCTTGGCAACCTAAGAATCATAGAATTGTGCTCTGTGCTGCTTTCAGCATATACAAAAACATAATAAGACATTAAACATAAAAAAAATTCCTATACAGTGGTACCTCGGGTTACATACACTTCAGGTTACAGACTCCGCTAACCCAGAAATAGTGCTTCAGGTTAAGAACTATGCTTCAGGATGAGAACAGAAATCGTGCTTTGGCGGCGCTGCGGCAGCAGGAGGCCCCATTAGCTAAAGTGGTGCTCCAGGTTAAGAATAGTTTCAGGTTAAGCACGGACCTCTGGAACGAATTAAGTATTTAACCCAAGGTACCACTGTACAAGTGGTACCTTGGTACTCGAATGGCTTTGTTCCCAAACACCGCAAACCTGGAAGTAAGTGTTCTGGTTTGTGAACACTTTTCAGAAGCCAAACATCCGACACGCCTTCTGCTTGAGTGCAGGAAGTTCCTGCAGCCAATTGGAAGCTGAGCCTTGGTTTTTGAACACTTTTGGGAGTCGATTAGACTCCTTTAACAGATTAAGTTCGAGAACCAAGGTACCACTGTACAGGGCTGCCTTCTAAAGGTCGTATAGTTACTTATCTCCTTGACATCTAATGGGAGGGCGTTCCACAGGGCGGGCGCCACTACCGAGAAGGCCCTCTGCCTGGTTCCCTGTAACTTTGCTTCTCACAGTGAGGGAACCACCAGAAGGCCCTCGGCGCTGGACCTCAGCGTCCGGGCAGAACGATGGGGATGGAGACTCTCCTTCAGGTACACAGGGCTGAGGCCATTATGGCTATAAAGGTCAGCAACAACACTTTGAATTGTACCTGGAAACATATGTAGCCTCTTTCGCAGGAGTTGAAAACTCCCTAGAAATTGGAGGCCAGATTTTGGCACAGCACAGCAAACATACATGCCCCCCTCCATATGCTCACAAGTTTATGGGCCCACAAGCTAAGCACATGTACATGTATCAGTTGGAACTCGCGTGTTGCTGGAAACCATAAGAGGGCAGAGGGCTCTTGTGTTCAAATCCTGATTGCGGGCTTCCCATAATGGGCATCAGGTTTGCGGCTGTGAAAACAGGAGGCTGGACTAGATGGGCCATTGGCCTGACTCAGCAGGACTGTTTTACCGTATTTTTTGCTCTATAAGACTCACTTTTTCCCTCCTAAAAAGTAAGGGGAAATGTGTGTGCGTCTTATGGAGCGAATGCAGGCTGCGCAGCTATCCCAGAAGCCAGAACAGCAAGAGGGATTGATGCTTTCACTGCGCAGCGATCCCTCTTGCTGTTCTGGCTTCTGGGATTCAGAATATTTTTTTTCTTGTTTTCCTCCTCCAAAAACTAGGTGCGTCTTGTGGTCTGGTGCATCTTATAGAGCGAAAAGTACGGTACTTTCTTATGCCTTGCAGGTGCGTGCTGGAAGCGCTTCAACTCTCCGGAGAATTGCAAGAATTCTGCTTCCCCTGGACTCCCCTTGCACAGAGCTCATCCTCAGGTGGCTTTCTGGGTTTTTGCTTCAGGAGGGATCACACAGCTAATTCTGTAAGAGATTTGACCTATGGTGGCTTTGGACATTATTAAGGGGCACAAAGGCAGGAAAGTGGCTTCTGATGGGGGTGGGGGAAGAAATCTGTTTCACTCTGCATTCGAATAGGAACCGGCTCAGTTCACACAGAATCCCAAACAGCCTTTGAAATCTGCACTTCTCTGAAGTTTGCAAGGAAATTCTCCAGCCAAGATGTGTGCACAAAAATATATATCTGTGGCTTAGGAGAAAAGGCGCATTAAAAATGCGTTGTTGTTGTTTAGTCGTGTCCGACTCTTCGTGACCCCATGGACCAGTGCATGCCAGGCACTCCTGTCTTCCACTGCCTCCTGCAGGTTCATCAAATTCATGTTGGTAGTTTCGAGAACACTGTCCAACCATCTCGTCCTCTGTCGTCCCCTTCTCCTTGTGCCCTCCATCTTTCCCAACATCAGGGTCTTTTCCAGGGAGTCTTCTCTTCTCATGAGGTGGCCAAAGTATTGGAGCCTCAGCTGCAGGATCTGTCCTCCCAGTGAGCACTCAGGGCTGATTTCCTTAAGAATGGAGAGGTTTGATCTTCTTGCAGTCCATGGGACTCTCAAGAGTCTCCTCCAGCACCATAATTCAAAAGCATCAATTCTTCAGCGATCAGCCTTCTTTATGGTCCAGCTCTCACTTCCATACATCACTACAGGGAAAACCATAGCTTTAACTATACGGACCTTTGTTGGCAAGGTGATGTCTCTGCTTTTTTTTGCTTTTTGGGGGCGCAAATAACATATAAGAATGCATTATACTAGGAGAAATTGCTTGCAATGATGCATGTATTGAGCAAAATTGCATTAAAATTGTGTGTATATGGGGAAATGCCCATTAAAACGGTGGTGAGATTTTGTGAGGCCCCTTAAAAAAATAATTTAAAAGTCTGCAAACTGATGTGGAAATGGGGGAGAACTGAACTTCAGATTAAATATGGGAAAGCAATACTGACAGATTCATCCATCCCGGGTTTATGCCTATTATTAACACCTCAAGCTGGGACCACAAAGGCAGTCCTGAGCGTGGGGGTGAGCCCCCTAGACTGCAGGCTCACTGGTGCAGTTATGAATTCCAGTGGCCACCACGCCAACATGCCCAGGTGCCTGCCCTCTCTCTTTCAGGGCCCAGGGCCCCCCTCCCTCTTCTTGCTCTTATTTGCACAGCCAAAAGCCCAACTTGCTCTCACCAATGCTCCCTGGCATAATTAGCACCCAGACCCACTGCCTCACATGGGGGAGGGATGTCTCTGCATGTGGGGTAGGAGAGAGAGAGAGAGAGAGAGAGAATGAGAATTCAGAAAGAAGCTGGAGATTTCCCCCAAGTGCCTCATCTCCCCAGGTTATTATCAAGTCTGGTTGGACACAAGCAAAAATGGGAAAGCACTTAAATAAATGATAGCTGCCCAATTTACACTAACCCAAAGTGGCAGCTGTAGAGTTTCAGGAAGTGGTGAATAATAGATTGTTACGGGTTATTGCCTCCGTGAAGGCAGCTGATCTGAGAAGAGGCAAGATCCAGGAGAAAGAGTTAGCTGTCGCTTGGAAGAGGGGGGCAATTGACGGTGACATCCTCCTTCTCAAGTCTTGGTTGTCCCAAGACTTCAATCATGGGGAGGTTTCCCGAGGGCATTTTCCTTTGAACTAGCCTCACTCAAATCCTGGTGCCATCAAGGTGCTTTGGGAGTCCCAGCACCACATGGCCATGATCCCTGGGGCTGGTGGGAGTTGTAGTCCAAAAGATTTGGAGGGCACCAGGTTGGGGAAGGCAGCTCCAGAGGAAAATGAAAGCTGTGGCTAGAAGCAACTTCTAAGAATCCCCCAATGCTGGCCTTTCAAATCAGGCACCTGGGATGCTGTTTTCAGCAGAGTTTACCTTAGAGAGCTCAGTGGGGAGCACACATAGGAACAAAACCCTAAGTCAGCTTCCAAGTCTTCTGGTTTGAAGTTTCCACACAGACCCATCGACCAAAGAGAGCTGGAATGGCGCAGTGATTTCACTGTCCGACTGGAATCACCTGGCAGACTAGGGTTCGAATCCCCACGCAACCATGCGGCTCACTTTGGGCGCCAGTCACTGCCTCTCAGCCTAACCTACCTCACAGGGTTGTTGTGGGGACTAAATGAGCGAGGGGAGAGGTGAGGCGCGTACACCACCTTGAGGGCCTTGGACGGAAAAGGTGAGATATCGATGTAATAAATAATAGAAAACCAGGACTGCCCGGAATATCCCACGGCACATTCTGAACTGTACATTCAGTTCTTGTGGGACATGAGCTGGACACCCCCTTCTTGCTCAGTGCTCAAATTATTAGATCAAATCTATGCTGTCAGGTGCCATAAGAAAGCTGCAGAGATAGCGCAGGATAGTACACACCCCGGAAATGATCTCTTTCAGCTTCTGCCTTCTAGAAGAAGGTCCAGGGTTATAAAGACCAGGACTAGCCGTCTGAGAAACAGTTTCTACGCAAATGCAATTCTGGTTCTAAACGCAGCACAAGGAGTCTCTATAGTATATTGTATTTTAAAATGGGGTTTCAGAGGTTTTTAGGGGTATTTGAATGTTTTATGTGGATTTCCAATTTCACTGTTCTGTATGGGACAATGACAACAAAGATATCGTAACCGTATTTTTTGCTCTATAAGACTCACTTTTCCCCTCCTAAAAAGTAAGGGGAAATGTGTCTGTGTCTTATGGAGCCAATGCAGACTGCACACCTATCCCAGAAGCCAGAACTGCAAGAGGGATCGCTGCTTTCGCTGTGCAGCGATCCCTCTTGTTGTTCTGGCTTCTGAGATTCAGAATATTTTTTTTCTTGTTTTCCTCTTCCAAAAACTAGGTGCGTCTTATGGTCTGGTGCGTCTTACAGAGTGAAAAATACGGTATGTCGTAAAGGGTTGGTGGGTCCTCAGTTAAGCCCACAGGCTCCAACCTCCCATTCCTGCTTCTCCCACCAGAGACCTACGTAAGATGTGGGGTGGAAGCCCTCTGTGGTCTCTCATACAAGGGCTGTGCTGCCCTTGTGGGACAGAATGAACCTAAACCGCCTTCAGTGACCTTTGTTTGGCCTCATTAATTGGCTGCCGGTTAGCCCTGGCCAGGAAATGGAAAGAGCATACAGTAAATTCCTTTTCTGTCCAAATTTGCTTGTGGACTTGCTTTGCTCTTGTGCATGCGATTCGCTTGCCAAAAAAAAAAAAAACCTCCACCGCAGATTCTCCTCACCGCTTTCATAACGTTGCTATTTACATGGAAAGTTCGTGACTTTGCTACTTTGTTTGGATTGAGAGTTACTTTCAATAAAAGCATTTGCACCTGCTGTCCTGAACGAAGTTGCTTTATTACAATGTGAAGTGGGCAGAGATTAGGGTTGCATTGTCCCAACACACCAGCGCCTATAAATAAAAATTAGGTTGTTTCTGTGACTGATTCTGTTGAGGCTGGCAAGGGAAGCAAACAGAAAAGGGACATATTTATTTGGAGCAAAAGTAGCCGTTTGAATATTAAATCCAACTATTTATTTTCTTAAAAACAGCAAAATAAAGTGAATTACAGGGGTGCAGATATTTGCAAATATATCATAATTCTTCTATTAAAATTATGCCGCCACAGAAAACACAGAAGAGAAATATCCCACCACGCCCCCAGTCAAACCATACTGCACACCTCAGCGGGTTGCAACATAAGCTGCACCCCTGTATAAAAGCACCACTCAGCACCTGAAAGAAGAAGCCATCAGTATCATCAGCAATGGTGCTGAGCATCTGCTTGGTGCAGACAAGGGGGGGCCTGCAGTCAGTCATTACCCCCCGCATTCCTTGTGAGCAGCATTAATGCCAAGGAGCAGTTTTCCAAAGCTCAGAAAAACAGTGGGACTTCTGTTCATGTCTGAGCCCAGCACAGACTCTCTTTTCAAAACTTTGCAGGGGGTTGGTCTGGATGATCCTTTGGATCCCTTCCAGCTCCACAGTTCTGTGATTATATGAAATTGAACACCTCCCTCGATTAGCATACAGGGAACATGGGCCGTTATTTTATGTTTAGACATGGCCAAACTTGGCCCTCCAGATGTTTTGGGACTACAACTCCCATCACCCCTAGCCAACAGGACCAGTGGTAAGGGATGATGGGAATTGTAGTCCCCAAAAAATCTGCAGGGCCAAGTCTGGCCATGCCTGGTTTAGAACATTTGAAAGATCAGGGAGGAACCTCTGGCCTGGGGTGACACCACGGTCCCTGCTCCTTAACCTCCTTGGGCGATTTGGCTTGTGCCCTGGAACTCTGGCCAGGCCTCTTGATCACCTGCACAGAGAGATGGGCTTTGGAAAGTCCTCTAATTGGACTAATTAACCAAGCCTGGTTTAAAGAAGGGAGGGGGAGGAGGGGGAGGCAAGTGGGGCCTTGAAGTGGTCATCAATACTCGACTGAGATCACATTCACCCGGTGCTATACCAGCTGCACTGGCTCCCAGTGGAGTACAGGATCAGGTTTAAGGTGCTGGTTTTAACCTTTAAAGCCCTATACGGCCTAGGACCCTTGTACCTACGGGACCGCCTCTCCTGGTATGTCCCATGGAGGACCTTACGGTCTTCAAACAAAAACATCTTGGAGGTCCTGGGCCACAGAGAGGTTAGGCTGGCCTCAACCAGAGCCAGGGCTTTTTCGGCTGTGGCCCCGATCTGGTGGAACGCTCTGTCACAAGAGACTAGGGCTCTGCGGGACTTGACATCTTTCTGCAGGGCCGGCAAGACAGAGCTGTTCCACCAGGCCTTTGGCCAAGGCACAGTCTGACCCCCTTCTTTGGTAATCCTCACAGAACTCTAGCCCAATGGTTGCCATTAATTAGATTTTGAATTGATTTTAGAATGAATTGATTTTAGAAGGTGTATCATTTTATTGTTTTAGCCGCTCTGAGCCCGGCTTTGGCTGGGGAGGGCGGGATATAAATAAATTATTATTATTATTATTATTATTATTATTATCCAGGCCACCAGAGGGAGGTGTTCTGCAGAGCTTTGCTGCCCGTCCCTCTCTTCCCCTAGAAGCTGGGGAGACCAGCAGCAGAGCTAGGGGGCCTCTTGTGGGGTTCTCAAGGTGCCTGCTTCACCCAGCCTCATGGGAGTGTGGGGTTGACGTGTTGCAGTTGCGCAACGAAAGGGAGTGTGAGAGGCTTCTCTTGGGCACCCTCCCCTTTGATGCAAGGGATTCTCCACCCCTGTTTTAAAGCTACTACCTTCACCGGAGTGGCCCCTCCAATTACGCCGCCTGAGGCCAAAGAGAAAGGTTCGTTCTGCTGCCGAGGTCTCCCTGTCCTGCCAAAGCTATGGGCTGTGGGGCAGTGCCAGCAAAGCACAGACAGCAACACCGGGTTCCGGTTAGAACTTGTAAGGTTTTGGCAAGATTTCTCATCGTGTTGCAGGAATTTATGTATAGGTTGGGGGGGGGTTGCCCCTCCAGCAGATATCATGCACATGCAGCCCACTACCAAAACCAGCACAATCGCTTTTGTGACTTTTGTGATTTGTCCCCACAAAACACTTCATCACAGTTTCTTCCTATCCAAAGGGCCTCTGCTGCACAATACCAAATGTAACAATTCACTGATCAATGTCTCTGTGTACTGGCTCACTGGGAAAACTTCAGAAATTCCTATAGACGTGTGAGCTCAGCTACTCAGCAGCCCCTCTGCCTGAGTGATAATTCCTGGCATCCTGATACCTGAGTGCCAGACAGGTAGCCATTCCAGAAATAGCAAACCCAGATGAAGACAAAAGGGTGTGATTAACTTGGCTGGGAAACAGGGAAATGGAAATATCCTTTTTGTTGCACTTGATGGGTGTTTGGTGGAGGGCAAGGGTCCAGGATGCTCAGGTTACTTCCACCAGACCTCCCGTTTCATGATGTAACCATGATGTATTAGTGACGTAGTTTGGGGGGGGGTGTAACATGGGGATTAGCAGCTAATAAAATTTTGGGGGCTCTTTTGTTCGGGGCTTCCATCTTGTTCGACCTTGTGGCAGGTGGGAGTCCTGCCGTGACAGTCTTCAATAAAGACCAAGCCTACTGGCTGCTGTTTTGCTCTGGTATTCCTGGCTGGTGTCCTTGTTTTTTGTCCAAGGGAGCCCTCAGATTTCTCCATTAACAATTGGAAGCCACCACCGCTTCTCCACTGGCAGTGGGGCACCGGCATGGGCACTGCCTCTTGGGGTGTCGCTGCCTCAGCCCACCTCATGAGAGCCAGTGTGGTATAGTGGTTAGGAGCAGTGGACTCGTAATCTGGTGAACTGGGTTTGATTCCCTGCTCCTCCACATGCAGCTGCTGGGTGACCTTGGGCTAGTCACACTTCTCTGAAGTCTCTCAGCCTCACTCACCTTACAGAGTGTTTGTTGTGGGGGAGGAAGGGGAAAGGAGATTGTTAGCCGCTTTGAGACTCCCTAGGGTAGTGATAAAGCAGGATATCAAATCCAAACTCTTCAAACTCTTCATGAGCAGGCTGGCCCTGACCTTTGCCACTGCTGAACCTCACACCAGCCTCTTTCTCACTACAAGCTATCACAAACACCATCCTTCACACCACAGCACACAATGCCCTCCAGGGCCTGCTCCTCTCTGGGGACGATAGGACTCTTCCTCAGCCCTGAAGCAGGAGGCAGGTGACGCCCCACACCATGGGGGAGAAGGTCAGGAGGGTCCCTGCCCGGGGGTCCTTGGCCGCTTGACTGTAGAGCTCGCCTTCCATCATGGGGTCCGACCAGTTGGGGTTCTGGAATCCGGGCTGCGACATCTGCTTTCCGGCCGAGGAAGAGCCTTGTCCTCCTCGGGAGAAGCGAGACCTCCCAAGGGAGCTCAGGCCGTATCCCACGGCTGCCCCCACTGCTGCGGCCCCTGCCACCTTCGCGCCGCGACTGCCGCTGGAACTTTGCCCGCTGCTGCTGCTCTTTGGCAGGGAGTGGAACCCGCCGCGCGATGACCCTCCGCTTTTGCTGCCCCCGCTGCCACCGCCGCCTCCTCTTCCTCCTCCCCTGCGGCAAACGGCAGGCTCGCTGACGAGAGCGACCAGGAGCACCACGACCCAGTACCCGGCAGCCCAGCTCTTCCTCATGGTCTTGTACCTGAAACAGAAAGAGAAGGTGGAAGATCCTAGAATTGTAGAGTCGGAAGCGACTTCCAAGGTTCATCCAGTTGTAATAAACGAAAATCTGCCCTTATTCCCTTATGAGGGACACAAGAGCCCTTACAGAGTCCTTTGCAGGTTCTCCATCGGTTGGAGGAAATAACAGAGGCCAACCAGAGAATATTGAGAAGCAAAGCAGCTCGTAAGCCTGATCTTTATTGAACTGTTGCAACAGGGTGCTCCCCTCATACGCAGTAGAAGGAGGACCCAGAACAAAGGCCCTTATATAGACATTTAAAATTGCCCGCCCTGGAGTCCACGACCACCCCTAGAAACATCATACATACATCGCAGAAGGGGTGTAGCTCAAGACCACCCCCCAGATAGATCATACCTACATCACAGAAAGGGGTGGTGGTCTACAACAGAAATCTGAGTGTGTTGTTTACCAGAAATTTGAGTGGGTTGTTTACCTCCTGTCTGGCAGGTTACCTGTTAATGCTTACTTGATTGGATACCCTGAGGAGCCTGGCCAGCCTTTTGTAATGATAAATACTTAGTTCCTGAGCCAGGTCACAAGCTCACCATATTCATACACAGACATACCCTTAAGACAGGATTTGTGAAGGAAAAGACAACAGGGAGGCTTTTCCATTTTTCCTTTGACTTTTCAGAGAAAACATTTGGTCAGTTTGGGAGCCGAAATGGCTTCATGGCTGTTCTCCTGTGCTGCTTCAGACATGTGGTTTATGTATTTATTTATGTATGTGTTTGCTTGGTACATTTATGAACATTTATTATATATATAAGACCTTAATTTTTTTTATTTCACAGTCCAGCAGCAAGGCAGGAATCAGAGCTCTCTGGGTCCTCTGAAGGCCCTGCCAGGATGTTGGGCCTGAAGTCCAGCCCTTGCTACACCGCTGTGCTCCATGGGCAGACCAGAGCTGAGGATCCATTCCCCACATTTGTGCATTGCAGCTGCACTGCACCGGTCAGCTGGCAACCCTAGCAGGCAGGTGGCTGTGTTGGCTGGGGCTGGTGGGGGATGTGGACCAAAGCATCAGGGGTGGGAAGGCAGACCTGGACTGAGGCTTTAGCTGAAAGCGTTAAGTTAGCTAGAACAGGCATAGGCAAACTCCGGCCCTCCAGATGTTTGGGACTACAATTCCCATCATCCCTGACCACTGGTCCTGTTAGCTAGGGATGATGGGAATTGTAGTCCCAAACATCTGGAGGGCCGGAGTTTGCCTATGCCTGAGCTAGAAGGAGCCAAGAGAAGGCCTAGGTCGGCTCTGTAGCTGTAGCAGAGCACAGTAAGCTAAAGCAACAATCCTGGCCTTTTCCTTGCAGCTTGAGTGACTCCCCACAGAAGAGTCCTGGATTCTAACCCTGTCTGCTCCTGAGAGAGTTGCAGCCATTCTGGGATGCCTCAGCTTAGAGGTGGCATCCTGGCAAAGTCTGGCATGGAATGCGTCTCAGGCACAAAAAGCATTTGCTTTACTGGTTTCCAGGCAGAAGGCTGGTTTATGTGGCTGCTGAGACCACGTAACACTGGCCTTGAAAGACCTACATTGGCTCCCAGTACGTTTCCGAGCACAATTCAAAGTGTTGGTGTTGGTGTTGATCTTTAAAGCCCTAAACGGCCTCAGTCCAGTATACCTGAAGGAGCGTCTCCACCCCCATCGTTCTGCCTGGACACTGAGGTCTAGCGCCGAGGGCCTTCTGGCGGTTCACTCACTGCAAGAAGTCAAGTTACAGGGAACCAGGCAGAGGGCCTTCTCGGCAGTGGCACCCGCCCTGTGGAATGCCCTCCCACCAGATGTCAAAGAAATAAACAACTAACTGACATTTAGAAGACATCTGAAGGCAGTCCTGTTCGGGGAAGTTTTTAATGTGTGACATTTTAATTTATTTTTAATCTTTGTTGGAAGCCGCCCAGAGTGGCTGGGGAAACCCAGCCAGATGGGCGGGGTACAAATAATAAATTATGATGATGATGATGATGAACATCAGAACAACAGAAGAGGCTGTTGGATCAGGCCAAAGAAGCCCCATCTAGTCTAGCATCCTGTTCTCACAGTGGCCAAGGAGCAGGATCCCAGAACAAGAGCCCTCTCTCCCCTTCTGTGGCTTCTAGCAACTGGTGTTCAGGGGCATTCCTGCCTCCGACTGTAGAGGCACAAAAGAGCCATCCTGGCTAGGAGCCAATGATTGCTTAATAATCCTCCATGGATTTGCCCAATCCTCTTTTAAAGCCATCCACCCCTGCCTCCTTTGGGAGTAAGCTCCATAGTTCAACTCTGCACTGCGTGAGAAACCCTTCCTTTTAACTGTCCAGCCCTCCGCTTCATTGGATGCCCACAAGGCTGTTTTATGAGAGAGGGGGGAAAACTTTTCTCTAAATGCTTTCTCCAAGCCATGCATGATTTCGTAAACGTCTATCATGTTGCCTCGCCCCTTTCCCTGCAAAAGCCTCCTCTTTCATGGAAAACCCAGATTGCCATTTGTTCTGTAAAGGTGAAGGTAAAGGGACCCCTGACCATTAGGTCCAGTCATGACCGACTCTGGGGTTGCGGCACTCATCTCGCTTTACTGGCCGAGGGAGCCGGCGTCATGTGGCCAGCATGACTAAGCCGCTCCTGGCGAACCAGAGCAGCGCACGGAAACGCCGTTTACCTTCCCGCCAGAGCGGTACCTATTTATCTACTTGCACTTTGAGGTGCTTTCGAACTGCTAGGTTGGCAGGAGCAGGGACCGAGCAATGGGAGCTCACCCCGTCACGGGGATTCAAACCGCCGACCTTCTGATCGGCAAGTCCTAGGCTCTGTGGTTTAACCCACAGCGCCACTCTGATTCAGCATCAAAAGCAGGTTTTCTTGGGCCATGCAGTAGGCAGGGCAAAGAAAATGGAAAAAGTGCTCAGACATGAAGCAGGAAAGTGCAGGCCTGTGCCTAGAAAGCGCAGGGCAAAAGTTATGAGTGGATGAGCCCTTACTGGCCGTTCCTTTAAACTGAAAAGTCCCTGCGCTCAACACAATAATCCAGACCTAATGACAGGGCAGAACCTTCTGGGAACAGCAACACAACAAAGAGGGTGAAATTGCTGAGCCATTGGCCCTCCAGGGCTTGCCACTCACATGACTCGTTTGCACAAAAGCCTGAGTCCCAGGAAAGAAAACAATACTCCAGTCCAAACACACACACCCTTCAGCTGCTGTCACCCGCAGGCCAACTGCCGGAGGCTTCTGGCTCAGCAGTTCTTTGCTGTTGCCCCCAACCCCCTCTCCCCCCCAAAAAACCCTTTTGCAAGAACTCTAAAAGGGAAGACGTTGGAGTGACTTGCCTGAGGGGCCGCTGGAGGGCAATAAAGTCAAGTCGCCTTTATTGGCCTCGCATAAGAACATTCAGAATACATTCAGAATAGATAGGCCAGTGCGATCTCATCGCCACCCCAACGGCACAGTCACCCGCCAAAGGGCAGAAGAGGAGAGCAAGCAGCCTCATCTCTGTGGGTTTCCAGCAAGGGCAAGATCCTGTAGCATACTTTGGCGACAAAAAATCAAATAGAGGAACTTAGCTACTGCCTTGGTGAGCTCCTGGTCTCTCCCCTGTAATAAGAAGCGCATAACCTCCGTCTCTGGTTTCCATGTTGGAATACATAGATGGTCTAGAAATTGTTGGCGGAGATCATCATGTTGTTTAGTCGTTTAGTCGTGTTCTCTTCTCATGAAATGGCCAAAGTACTGGAGCCTCAGCTTCACGATCTGTCCTTCCAGTGAGCACTCAGGGCTGATTTCCTTCAGAATGGATAGGTTTGATCTTCTTGCAGTCCATGGGACTCTCAAGAGTCTCCTCCAACACCAGAATTCAAAAGCATCCATTCTTCGGCGATCAGCCTTCTTTATGGTCCAGCTCTCACTTCCATACATCACTACTGGGAAAACCATAGCTTTAACTATACGGACCTTTGTTGGCAAGGTGATGTCTCTGCTTTTTTCCCTCCAGGTTAAACATACCCAACTCCCTTGACTGTTCCTCATAAGGCTTGCCTTCCAGACCCTTGTTCATCTTGGCTGCCCTCCTCTGCACACATTGCAACTTGTCAATATCCTTCTTAAACTGAGGTGCCCAGAACTGGACACAGGACTCCAGGTGGGGTCTGACCAAGGTAGAATAGAGGAGGAGTATAACTTTCCTCAGTGTGGACACTTGACTTCTGTTGATGCCACCTCAAATGGCATCAGCTTTTTTTGCTCCTGCATCACACTTTTGACTCATGTTAAGCTTGTGGTCTATTAAGATCCCTAGATTGTTTTTTGCATGCAAGCCAGATATCCCAAATCTTATATTTGTGCAGCTGGTTATCTCTGCCTAAGTGCAGAACCTTACATTTGTCCCTATTGAAGCAAGATCTGTCAGGCTGCTAATGCTGTGAACCCCTCCATTTTATGCTCAGGTTGTATATATGTTTAAATACAACTATATATCCTAAAGACACCACAGTCTCTGCTGATCTTCATTCCAATGAAACCAAACCTAGAACCCTTGGGATCTCTCAGCACTCCAAGTTTGGGTTGGTGTGCAACAATATAGTAGCAAGTGCAAGGGAGGCTATTTGTCTCCACCTGACCTTCCCTCCCTAGCTGGGATCTTCATGGAAATCTGTTGTGTCCCCCCCCCCCCCAATGATGCAATTAGTGAGAGGAAAAAAGTGGTAGGTTGGAATAAGCACAAACTCTCAGGAAGCAAATTGTTTGGATTGCAGCTGAAGTGTTAAAACCCCCCAAAGGAAGGCAGAAAACTCACAATCTAAACCAGCAGGTAAGAAAGTCCATTGCACTTACTTTCTCCTAGGAGCAACCACCAGTGGCGGATGAGGACCCTCAGGGGCAAAGGATCTCTGCCTGTGAAAGGCTGCTGACAGCGTGAATCCTCTGTGAGCTGGAAACAGAGTTGTTGTCAGAGCACATCAGGGCTCCCCAGAATGGAACAAAAGCTTGATGCCTCATCACCACCTGACTGGTCAATGGAGCAAGCTAGGCTCTTTAGACAGTCACCCTGCACAACTCGTGACCCACACACACACACAAAGTTCAGGATCCTGGCCAAACAACACATCCAGGAGGCTATCCAAGGCCCTGCAGAGCTGCCACAGGTCAGTGCAACCTGCAAACTGGGTCATCTCGAGTTGTACAGGGCTGGTTCACACCCAGTGGATCTCCTCAGGAGAAGAGGGTTGTGACGGAAAAGTTTGTTTTTGCTGGGCAGGTTGGGTCACCAGGTGTTTTCCTTTTTCCCTGCCAGCAAACGGTTAATGAACGGCAGCTTCTGATTGGCCGGGGTTCCAGGAGGGGGAGTTGAAAAGGAGAGGATTTTGAGCAGGCTTCCTCAACCTCGGCCCTCCAGATGTTTTGAGACTACAATTCCCATCATCCCTGACCACTGGTCCTGCTAGCTAGGGATCATGGGAGTTGTAGGCCAAAAACATCTGGAGGGCCGAGGTTGAGGAAGCCTGATTTTGAGAGACAGTTTTTTAGGTTGGGATAGAGGTTGGGAGAATAGGTTGGGAGATAGGGAGTAAGAGGAGAGAGAGTTGGTTCTGGGTAGAAACATCCACTCTGAGGAATATATCAAAACTAGAAAAAGGAGTCTCTGAGCTTAGTGTGAAGGACAGGGTGTGGTGTCCTGTAAGAGTAATAGGCCAGGAATTAACTGGGAGGCTGAGGTGGAGACAGGAGAAGTAGAAGCTGGAAAGATACAGTCTACTTAGGTCTCATTCCGATCAGGAGGGGAGAGATTCTACAAAAAGAGAAGACCCCCAAACCAGTTAAGAGGGGTGTGGTGATCCCTTGGGTCTGTTACTTGGAGTACCTCCGGAGCAGGGTTGTCTAAGGGGTGTGTAACTGACAGAAAATACCACCTTGTTTAAGAACCAAAGTATTAAGCGGCAACAGCTGTGCAACAAATAAGAAGGAACTGAAATGAAATAACATTATAATCTGAAGTATCTCGTGTTTTACCCACTGTCATAAGCTTCCTTTGTTTAATAAAATCTTTATTGTTTATTTGATCAAATCCTGCCCAGGACTCCAAAGTATTAAGTCTTCCCTCACACAAGTCCCCCACAAGATAATCTGGGGTAGTTTGTAGGAATTCGTGGAATTGGTGTTCTGTGGGGTGGGTGCACTATATTTAAGTGAGGGTGGGCCCAGCGGAAAAAGTGCTGTCGCAACGGTCCTCAGGGCTCTCTGTCACCTGCTACTGTGAGATGTGCACAAAGGATGGTGAGTGAACATCTTTATTCAGAACAAACTCAAGCTGGCATCAGGCATGACAGAAGCTCACCCCTTCAAGGCCAGGACTCCACTTTTGCCTGCTTCCATTCACCAGCTACGTAGATCTAGGTAGCTACCTGGTTATCCCAAATACCCCAGAGTAAGGGGTTGTGAGCCCATGGGAGAGTCCCAGCTTTGCACACAAAGTACAGTGGTGCCCCGCAAGACGAATGCCTCGCAAGACAGAAAACCCGCTAGACGAAAGGGTTTTCCGTTTTGGAGGTGCTTCGCAAAACAAATTTCCTATGGGCTTGCTTCGCAAGACAAAAATGTCTTGCGAGTTCCTGCGAGGTTTTTTTCCTCCCCCCCCCTTTTTCCCAAGCCGCTAAGCCGCTTATCAGCTGATCCGCTAAGCCGCTTATCAGCTGATCCGCTAAGCCGCTTAACAGCTGATCCGTTAAGCCACTAAGCCGCTTATCAGCTGATCGCTAAGCCGCTTAACAGCTGATCCGTTAAGCCACTAAACTGCTTATCAGCTGATCACTAAGCCGCTAAGCCGCTTATCAGCTGATCCGCTAAGCCCGCTAAGCCGCTAATAGCGCTAATCCGCTAAACCACTAATGGGCTTGCTTCGCAAGACGAAAAAACCGCAAGACGAAGAGACTCGCGGAACGGATTCTTTTCATCTTGCGAGGCACCACTGTATTGGGCAAAGACCGTATGTCAGTGTCCTTACTTGACACTGCAGTTGGCAGCTTCTCAGGTCATAGCCAGACGACCCATTTATTGAGCAGGCATCTTGATTTGTTCATAGGGAGGCTACAGGGTATTACTCCACACTTTCCTGTGCATTTTTCCTTATCGGAAAAAGTCAGATCATTTGGGGAAGTGGATTTGTTGTTACACAAGAACTCCAAATCAGCATTAATTGGGCAACCTGAATCTCATAGAATCATATGAGTTGCAGGGGACCCAGTTCTTCTTCTTCTTCTTTGGCGATCCCTCGTAGCCGAGTAAGATTGTCTTCCATAAACACGGTTTTAACAGTGAGTCTGTAAGTGACTGTGGAGGCCAATTCTGGATCCACACGTCCTTCCACAGTGGGGACATTGGTTTCCAGGCGGGAGTTGATCACGGTGTGGATTTGCCAAGCATGCCTTCCTCTTAGCACGTTTCTCCAGTGTGGTGTAGTGGTTAAGAGCGGTAGTCTTGTAATCTGGGGAACCGGGTTCGCGTCTCCGCTCCTCCACATGCAGCTGCTGGGTGACCTTGGACTAGTCACACTTCTCTGAAGTCTCTCAGCCCCACTCACCTCACAGAGTGTTTGTTGTGGGGGAGGAAAGGAAAGGAGAATGTGAGCCGCTTTGAGAATCCTTCGGGTAGTGATAAAGCGGGATATCAAATCCAAACTCTTCTTCTTCTTCTTCCTCCCGTGCATCCTGAGTTCGAGTGTCTTCAAAGCCCACGACACCATTGGTAAAGGCTGTTCTCAAACTGAAACGCTCACAGGCCAGTGTTTCCCAGTTGTCAGTGTTTATACTACATTTTGCGTGTGTGATTTGCCAAGGTGAGGTTGAATTCCCTCCCCCTAACAGTGACAGTCTAGAAGTGCACTGAACCCACCAATATTATTTGCAAGCATCTTAAAACTTAAAAGCACTAGTGTGACCTCAGCTGAGCATTTCTTGCATAAGCCTGGGCAAAGAGGCATATCTTAAACAAGGAAAAGTTTATTGAGAAGAACACTGTAGAGTTCCAGGGAGTCGGTCCCTATCCCGCCTACTAAATTAATTCAACTTTGTCCTCACATAACCCCAAACCTTCCAGAGCTGTGGGGATCTCAGATCCAAACTGTGCCCTCATTTCATTCTCCCCAATTTCTTCCCACAACAATTGAATAAAACCAGAGGACCACTGTTGCATTTCTATTCACAAAGTGCTTTAATTAAAACAAAATAATCTAGTTGCATGTGCTTCATACTATATAAAGTGGTATTCACAAGGTGGTTTTATGAAATCCATGGTCCAAACCTCTCCCCCCACAGCACAAGCCTTTGAGAGATCCATGGATAAAAAAAGGTGGTTTTTTTTTAATCCAGCTAAACATAAATTCTGAAGATAGCGCTGCTGATGATGGAAGACTTGGGATACCAAGTATTATTGCATGTGAATGACAGATCAAGATATTGCTAGCTCAGCTCAGCAAAAACAGCTGCTTTCTCACTAGGGGTTGTGGGGGAAATTCCACGCGCATGCATCCATACACTCACGCATCCCTGGATGCTTATTAACTTTGTGCCCTGCAAGCTCAAAGCCTCAGGATACTTCCCTTTTCACCTGATGGAAGCCTCCCAACAGAAGCTTTTCCAGAAAAGGACCCCTGCAGAGCAGATTCTCCAGAAATGTAGCACACAGCACTGATAGAACAAATGGGTACCAATTCTGTTCAGAATGGAGACTGCAATTTATTCTTACCAAGCAACAAATATATTGTCTGAAGCAGGTGAAACCCCGTGGATTAAGAGTGGAGAACTTGCAGCAGCCCTCCAGGAGCTGTTGGACTCCTGGTCCCATCAGCTCCTGGTCCCATCAGCTCCAGCCAGCATGGCCAACAGCCAGGGATGATGGGAGTCGGAGTCGAGCCTGCATCGGAGGGCCACAGCTTAAGTCAGCCGTGATGTAAACACAGATCTAAGGGGGGAAAGCTTTAAGAACAGCTTAAAGCCAACTTGCACGTTCCGAAGTGTAGAGTGGTAAAGTGTTTCTGGACAGGACCAATTCAGTTTCAAGGGTGTGTGTGGCCATTGCAAATCTTAGTCATCCTCCTCCACCTGGTAAACTCACAACACATGTAGCATGCCAGAAGGCCACCTACTCATTTGCCCAGTGTGCTATTGGTCCATGTGCGTGCCTCATTCAAAGAAGCAACTCCCCTCCAGCCTGAAATGGTACATTCCAGGAAAAGCACCGCCACTGGGTTCTACTTCGGATCTGAACTAGGCCCTAGGAGCAATTTTTTGGCACAACTTTTTTTTTGTCTGGTAGTGGGGAGAGGGACTTTTCTTCCTAGCCAATGATTTCATTTGCAAAAGCCGCACTAGGAGACATTTTGGGCTGGGTGAGAGATTATTAAGGTGACACAATAGCTATCTTCGAATATTTGGGAGGCTTATCACATAGATGATGGAGCAAAATTTATTTCCTCCAGAGAGCAGTACTCAAGTCAGTGGGTTCAACCTACAATAATTTCAACTATGCATTAGGAAGACTTTCCTGACGAGGCAAGGCTGCCTTGGACGCTGGCAGTGGGTGGCCCTCATCGACTAAATGGCTTCCGAGGTTAACCTTCCAATGCTATGAAGATTCTCTGAACAGTTTTCTGTGCTCTGGCATAGAAGCCGCAACGAGGACTTTCATCCCCCAAGGCCTGCTGGCCCCTAGGAAGGCAAGGGCTGGAAGCATCAAAAGACATCTCCTGCCCACCTCCAAAATAAGAGCCAGCCGTATGGGCTCCTTGGAGCAGAGCGAGGATGGTCGTAAGCAGCGCCTTGCGACAAAACCCTCCCCTCTTCAGGAGGTTGGGTATGGATGCAAAGAGCAGTGGTTTTCAACCAGTGTGCCTTGCTGCCCTGGGGCGCCTTGAATGATGGTCAGGGGTGCCATGGGCAACACTGCCCTCTGTCCCTCTTTCCTTCTCTCCCTCCTTTGATGCCCTCTCGCATCTCTGCCTCCCAAAGGCTTGCACAGCTGTTTGCTGCAGCAGCCCTGGCTACAAGCTTTCCAGGAGAATGCTGCCTCTGGGGCTGGCCAGGGGGTGCTTCCCCGGCCCCTGTGGGGCAGTGGGAGGAGGCACCTCTCTTTGGGGCGGGGGGGGCAACTCAAGAGACCATAGGAAGCAGCAGCGGCTGCCTGGAGGACTCCCAAGGAGAGGGGAGGAGGCTGAGGGAACACTCCACAAGAGGGGGTGCTTGAAAAAGGGTGAGGGGCTGCCAGCTCTGCAGGCAAGGGGGTGACACAACTGGGCTCCTGAGCCCCACAGGGGTGCCACAGAAAGAATGCAGTTGCAGGGCTGGCTTAAGCATATGCGGCACGGGGGTCAAAGTTCTGCCCAGTGGACCCCCCCTCCCCAGGTTGCTCAATCCCAGGCATGCAGGAGGGTGGAGCCAGCCAGCTGCCTCAGCGTCTCGCTGGCTCGGTCGCTCCTGAACACACGGCGCAGAGCTGCCCGCAGCAGAAGAGCCTACTGCCTCGCTCCAACCGACAGGCGGGCTCTTTCCCGTACTCAACTCTCGGGCCTTGGACTCTTGGCCTAGCGCCCCTGAGAGCCTGGCGCCCGGGTGCCTCGCACCCCTTAGAGCCTATGGGTAAGACGGCCCTGTGCAGTTGGTCAAGGGAGCCATGGACCCAAAAAGGTTGAAATCCTCTGGCATAGATTATTGGACACAGTAGAGAAATCTGTGCAATAAGACCCCGGAAAAGAACCAGACATAGGCCAATCACAGGCCTGATTAGTACATAGAATCTTAGAATTTTAGAGCTGAAGGGAATCAAAGGGGTCATCTAGTCCAACCCCCTGCAAAGCAGGAACCATGGCTAAAGAGTCCCTGACCCATGGCCATTCAACCTTTGCTAAATACCTCTACCATCTGCTGAGGGGGTTTGTCCCACTGTCGAACAGCTCCTACTGTCAGGAAGTTGTAAAGAACACATGTAAAACAAACAGCAGTTCATCTACTTTTTAGCCAAAAACGTAGCATTTATATCTGCATTCTAAGATGTCAAAGCGCACCACATACATAACCTCTGCGATCCTTACAACAGCTCTGAAAAATAGACCTGTATTCTCTCCCTTCCATTCTACAAAAGGGGCATCGAGGCAGAGAAAGGGGTTTGTGTATGAGCACCTAATGAATTCACAGTAGAGGTAAGACTTGAACTGGGGCCCTCTCAGTTCACAGCTTTCAGAGACTACGTTACGCTGTCCTTCCTGTCAAGAGTACATTTCTATTATTGCTAAATCTCACACAGGTAACTCCAGTTGCAATCGGAGGTGTGTCACCCATCAGCCAACCCTGTGCCAAAACAAGGGCACTTTGCTGGGCTTTGTTTACGTTACGAAGTTTAATATTCATGGATTGGGACCTAGAGGGTCATTTAGTCCAACCCCCTGTGGTGCAATTCCTTCAGGATCGCCCTTAAAGCACAAGATGGTTGGCAACTCTACGCTGGCCCATTGCTCAGGTACAGCTTCCATAAGCCTGCAAAAGTGTGTCTACTTTGGGCAATAGGTCCTGGCTCAGACATGCACTTTTTACCACTGGTTAGTTGCAAATTCTTGCGTGGGCGTGACCCTCTGCAGATTTCGCATGACCTCACGCACGACACAAGCCAGTTCACACTTTCAGTCGCCCACCGTCAAGAGATGCACATCCCTGTTTGTGAGAGGCGGAACCCTTAGCCAGAGCAATGCAAGTCAGCTTTTGCAATCCTGAGATGCTCTTGCTTAGATCCCAAGAGTTCTTAAAATAACCCTCCCAAAAAACAGACTTGCCCTTTTAAAAAAGGTGACCCACCCTTTAGTTTCCGCCAGAGACTGAAACCATGAACAAGAATGGAATGAAATGTACATTTGGACTAAAGAGTGTACAGCAGTCGTTCCCAAAGTGGTTGGTTCCACCCCCCAGTGGGGTTACTAGTGGGGGGGGGGGAGATGCTAAGAGGCAAGGAGGTGTCTAGAGGTGTAAATGGCTGATAATAATTATTTTATTATTTTTACCATTCCTAGTATCACTGAATCAAGTTCATCAATTCTGATGAATCAATTAAACTAAATACTTTTAACTGGATTATGAGTAAATGTGCAATTTTTACCGTTTTGAGTTATCTTCTTTAGCAGGTGGAACAAACTGCTATTCTGGACAATCCTTTTTACAGGGGAGGGGTCATTGGGGTTGAGTTTATGGAACCAAGGGAGAGGTGCCCCCCCCAAAAGTGGGGGAACCACTGGTGTACAGGGCTGGACACAGACCTAGACCTACTTAAGAGTCGACCCAATGAAGTACTGTACCATCGATTTCAGTGGGACTCTCCAAGTACAGTTAAACGTGGATCCAGCCCACAGGCTACAATCATCGTTGCAAATCTGTTTGTGCTCTTCAGAGCTTGTTTCCAAGCGCATCATAAGTAGGCTGCTTTCATCTGCTGGTTCATTTTGGAATCCTTCCCCCCCCCCAAGAAAAATATTATTATTATTATTTATATAAATTATTGCTGTTATTTTCCTGTGCATGTAATATTTGGCATATAGATAATAATAAAAGAATAACAGAAAAGGCTGGAGCTTAAAAAAAATCCACAATCCATCTAGTGCAATTTAGAAGTGAAAAGTTGTTAAAGGGTTAGCTAGCAAGAAAGACGGGAGACATACAAAGTGGGTTTACCCAGGAGGAAGTTCCACAAAATTTTGGTGGGGCTTCCTCAGGGAGTGTTAAATATGCTCAGGATTTCAGCCCCAACAAGCAACAACACGCTAGAAAATAATCCTTTTTGGGGGGGGCTAAGTAGGAAAACTTGGGGGGTATGCAGGGGCTAAGTAGGAAAACTTCTGAATTATTATTTCTTTTCTCAAAAAATCTCCACTGATGCCACTAAGGGCAGGACTACATATTACACATAAATACATGTTAATACCTGCTGGCCACTTATGTTAGTGCAAAGCAGCTCAAGGAGGGAGGAGATCATTTGGAATGCATTAGTAAGGGGGGGGGAGGGCGAACAGGATGCTTAACCCTTTCCTGACCCACTTCAACTAAGACCTGCCTTCAGAGGGGTTCCAGGAGCAACTAAGACCGTGCCTGGAACCCAACAGGAGGAAAACCAGCTCAGGGATGAAAACTAGAGGCAGAATGCAGTTGGCAGGGAGAGGGTTAAACACCCTTCCCCCTTCTTTGCTTCAAACTGCTCCCCCCACAGGTGATTTTTGCCATACGCCTTATGCAGAGGGATTATTTCCCAGCCATTTTAAACCCACATCAAAGGGAGGTGGGAAACGTCCGATGTCCATTTAAAGCCCAAGAGCTTCTCCTGCAAAACCTCCTGGGCATTTGGCCTCCATATCTGTAGAACTGGAGAGGTTCTTGAAAATGGCATGTCTACAGTTGCAAGGGGTGGAGGGGAAGGAGAACAAAGGCATTTAGGATTTACGTAGGAGGGCCAAGATCTGCAGCAAGGCCCCACACGACTCGCTCTTGGGTCTATTTATGATTGGATGGGAGAGTAAGCTGGGCATTTTTAAAGCTGATGGAACTTTGCACCATTGCTATATATAGCAAGGCCAACACAGAGTTAACAGCCATCCTTTAAAAAAAATGGTTTATCAAAGGGAATTTGCTCTGTTGGCCTGCATAGATGGGCCACCAGCCCATTCAAACAGCTGAGCCAAAGAGTCTCCGAAAAGTGGTGCTGCCTGGGTCTACAGTGGCCCCTTGTCTTCAGGGCATCCAATGGGCCCGAGCCCAGCTGCCCCCACCTTGGCACTGTACAGGGAAGGTATCTGTGCGCTGACTTCCTCAGCCACAGGCAAAACCAAGCCAGTTTTGGGCACTCCTCACCTGGGCCAAGATGAAAACCTGGCCTCCTCTCCCCATCTCAAAGGCCCCATGGAACCAGGAAGAAGAGGGACTCCTGGAAGGGGCTTTAGCCAGACCAAGCTGCCACGGGCGACTTTGCTGCCTGAGCAGCAGGGAGAAAGGAGCAGCCTAGGCTGCAATCCAACAGGGTGTGCACAGAGGAGGTTGCGCCTGAATCCTGTAGGTCTGTGAGAGCCCAGCTTAAAAACATGGGGGAGAGCAAGAGGGAGAGGCCACAGAAATGGGCAGCTGGGTGGATGAGAAAGGGCAGGTAGGACTAAGACTAGGCCCTCCCAGCGGGGGAAGAGAAAATCTGAATATTTTACTTAGAGCTCAGAAATGACCAAAAGAGAAAAAAGGGAGGAGACTTCCTCCTCTGGCCCTGACTTGCCACCGCAAAGCCAGAATTTGCTTGGAAGGCTAAAGCGGCGTTTTGGTGGCATGCAAAGAGGATGCCCCCAACAGAACCTCAAAATCGCCCGGCTGGAGAGGCAAGAAGGTCCACTGGGTCCAGGCTGGCCAAGAGGCAAAGGCTTTGGTGGCTGCCTTGTTTGTCCCCAGCAAGCAGCGCTCAAAAGGTCTCCCGCCGCTAAAGAGAGAGTCTCCGCTGAGTTCACCTCCAGGAAAGCTTGGAGGAAAGAAAAGACAGTTGGTCAAGGTGGGTTCTGTGTTCAAGTTCTGCTCCAGAAAGGAAGAGCTGCCTTTGCTCGTTGCAGCACAAGCAAACAAATCTTCTCCAAGACGTGGCTCTTCTGGGCCCCCGGCAGAGGCAGCAAAGTCCACCCAAGGGCAAAGGCTTCACATTGTGGCCGGGCCTTCGGAGATCTCTTCTAATCGTTGCTCAATCATTACACGCAGGACAGAATACCTGAAAAATAAGCAGTGTCTTACAGCTTAAAAGGAAAAGGATGTGCACCCCAGACCTTTGTGGTGAGGAGAGAGCAGCCTTCTCCACTGGGGCGTCAGTGTGGTGTAGCGGTTAGAGTGCTGGACTAGGACCTGGGAGATCAGGGTTCGAATCCCCCCTTGGTCACTGCCTCTCAGCCTAACCTACCTTGCAATGATGTTGCGAGAATAACATGAAGAAGGAGGGAGAAGTGCAGCCTTGAGCTCCTTGGAGGAAATGTGGGATATAAATGTAATAATAAAAATAATAAAGAAAACTCTTTAGCGGCGGGCTGCAACAGCGCAGCTGGGTGGAGATTCTGGGGCTGATAGGAGTTGTAGTCCAACTTGGTTTGAGGGCACCAGGTTGGCCAAGGCTGCTCTGCATCTTAAGCATCATTTCAAGCAATTCCCACGGTAACATCCCCAGATTGGGCCCTTCAAAATATATTCAGAAAGAACTGTGCTTTGAGGACTGGAATCCAGGGAAGGAAGAGCTTACTTGTGTTTTAGTTTCTTGACTTCACGATCTTCTTCCTCTTTGAGTTTCTGAATGAAGCTTTTCAGGACAGGCATTTCAAACTTGATATATTGAGCAACCTGCCCAGGAAGGGGGAGGGAGGCAAAAAGAAAACAGAAAGGTGATGGAACACGCCACCCCTGCGAGGCAGGCACAGAGAAGAGCTTGAGAAACACACATCTCCTGCCTTGAGGTTGGGACCGGCCCCACTCAGCTACCCACGACTGTGTATGCACAGACCTCAGCACCCTCTTCTGGCGCAAAGGGGAACAGGAGTGCTTTGGGTGAAGCCCAGAAACTTCCTACTTTAATTGTGTGCATTTCTTAAGGACAAACGGCAGTCAACGGTTCTCCTGTTTAACACCAGGGCGGGAGGAGAATCAGGATCAGGACTGAGATCCGTGAGGAGGGGAAGTTAACCCTTTTCCTCGTTCCTATTAAAAGAATCACTTTCTATCCGCTTGCAACAAACTTCTACACTTCTTGTCAGGTTGAATCCTGACAAGACAGAAGTACTGTTTTGGGGGGACAGGAGGCGGGCAGGTGTGGAGGACTCCCTGGTCCTGAATGGGGTAACTGTGCCCCTGAAGGACCAGTCATTTTGAACTCGCAGCTGTCCATGGAGACGCAGGTCAATTCTTTTGTCCAGGGCAGCTGTCTACCAGCTCCATCTGGTATGCAGGCTGAGACCCAATCTGCCCGCGGACTGTCTCGCCAGAGTGGTGCATGCTCTGGTTATCTCCCGCTTGGACTCCTGCAATGCGCTCTATGTGGGGCTACCTTTGAAGGTGACCCAGAAACTACAACTAATCCAGAATGCGGCAGCTAGACTGCTGACTGGGAGCAGCCACCAAGACCATATAACACCGGTCTTGAAAGACCTACATTGGCTCCCAGTATGTTTCCGAGCAAAATTCAAAGTGTTTGTGCTGACCTTTAAAGCTCTCAATGGCCTCAGTCCAGTATATGTGAAGGACATATACTCCACCCCCATCGTTCCGCCTGGACACTGAGGTCCAGTGCCAAGGGCCTTCTGGCAGTTCCCTCACTGTGACAACAACCAGACTTTTAGAAGACATCTGAAGGCAGCCCTTGTTTAGGGAACTCAAACAGAGATTACAAACTCAAACTCATAAGGATATGTATAACATAATAATTCATTACAGAATTTGAGTTTGTAATCTCTATTTGAGTTTGTAATCCTTGTCAGAATACATACTTTTGAAAGGATTAGCCTGGGAGTTCTAGCATGAGAGGGAGAAAAACCTGTCAGCTTCTACCAGGTCACCTCTTCCTCAGTTTTCCCCCAGCCTCAAACGCTGCCCCACAGGGAAGCTGCTCCACCAACCCCTCGATCATTTCACCTGCTCGTCTCCGAACTGAAATAAGATTCCACCGCAAAGCAGCAACTCACATCATAAGTGACTTCTTCCACCTGGTCCTTTTCCATCAAGAACACCTTGGAAACTTGTTCACAGGGTCCCTGCAGAATCCGAGCGATCAGTGGGTAATCTGTCACCTTTAACTTCTGCTTTTCTGCATGAAACAGGGAGTGTGGATAAGGCACCGAAGAAGACAATGCAGGGACCCCTAAATCCACCCTGTTGCCCCAGACACAGAGGAGGGGGAACAGCAGCAGCGGCAAGCTCAACCAAGCAAGAACTTTCTGAGAAGCATCCAAGCAGGGGGTGGGGGCCGTTTTGCAGCCCAAGGGCCACATTGACCCATAGTCCATCCCTCTTGGGGCCTTATGTCAAGAGAGGTTGTGGCCAAAGTGTACAAATCGGTGGGCAAGTATTGCAGCTCTCAAGGCTACCTGTGAAAACGTTTTCCCACCAGCTACTTCACACCGTTTTAAATTATTTTTATCATCCATCTGCAGGAGCGTCATTGGCCGTTTCCTGAGTTGGTGAGGCTCGTTTAGCAACAACGAGAAACTGAGCCTTTAGTGTCATTGGCCCAGTTCTGTGGAACGCCCTGCCACTGGAGATTCAGCAGGCACCTTCTGTGCCAACTTTAAATGTCTGTTCCACCAGGCCTATGCAGGCAAGTAAGAATACATCATTCCACAATGGTTAATTGATGCCTGTTTTTAACTTTTAAAATATTTTAATGGTTTTATTGTATGCTTTTAGGTTGTTGTTGTAAACCGCTTTGGTATTTTATGATATAGGGAAAGGGGAAAGGGACCCCTGACCGTTAGGTCCAGTTGTGGCCGACTCTGGGGTTGCAGCACTCATCTCGCTTTATTGGCCGAGGGAGCCGGCGTACAGCTTCCGGGTCATGTGGCCAGCATGACTAAGCCGCTTCTGGCAAACCAGAGCAGCGCACATAAACACTGTTTACCTTCCCGCCGGAGCGGTACCTATTTATCTACTTGCACTTTGACGTGCTTTCAGACTGCTAGGTTGGCAGGAGCAGGGACCGAGCAACGGGAGCTCACCCCATCACGGGGATTCGAACCACCGACCTTCTGATCGGCAAGCCCTAGGCTCTGTGGTTTAACCCACAGCGCCACCCGCGTCCCTTATTTTATGATATAGTGGTATACAAATAAATATTTTTTTAAAATCTATTTTAAAACATGTTTTAAATGCACAAATGGGGGGGGGGCTTGAGGCAGGCGAAGTTAACAGCTGGGGTGGGCTTAACTCATTCCCCTTCCTGCCCCCCATGCACCGTGGCATCACAGTTAGGCTGGTGACCCATAGCTTAAATCCATAACTGCTTAGCTGAACCACAGCCCTATTGCAACCAGCATACAAGACACTATGGACAATATGGAGAGATACAAAATATGGATTATGAAATAACATGCAGTTGAAAATGTTGACAGTAAGATCCATGGAGGGGATGGTGGGAAGTCTGGAGATTCAGAAATATCTCTAAATATGGATATGTAATTGGTATTGCTATAACTTTATGCTTGTAAAATCAAATAATTTTATTTTTTTTTAAAAAAAGAAACCAGCGCACAATAACAGCCTGCTCACCTCCACTGGTGTGAACAATGTACAAGGCGAATTCCTCTGCTGAGTTCTCAATCTGAACACAGAGAAAAGAAAACACAGAAAAGATAAAACACTCTCTCACTCTCTCTCACTCACACACACACACACACACACACACACACACAGAGAGAGAGAGAGAGAGAGAACAAGGTTTTCAGGTTGACCAAGATCTGGAAACCAAGGGTCTGGAAACCAAGCCTTATCAGGAACGGTTGATGGGGGTGGGCCAGGGCCGTCTTACCCATAGGTGCTAGGGGTGTAGGGCACCCAGTCGCCGGGCTCTCAGGAGTGCCAGGCCAAGAGTCCAAGGCCCGAGAATTGAGTCTGGCGAAGAGCCCACCCGTTGGTCGGAGCGCCGCTCTTCTGCTGCTGGCTCTTCTGCTGCTGGCAGCTATGCGCCTCGAGTTTGGGGGCGACCGAGCCAGCCAGCTCCACCTTTCTGCACACCTGGGACTGGGCAACCTGGGGGGAGGGCACGCTGGACGGATCTTTGCACCCCGGCGCTGCATATGCTTAAGACAGCCCTAAGCTGGGAATGTTTAGCCTGGTAAATGGAAGACTGAGGAGATATCATGGCCATATTCAAATACATGAAGGGCTGTCATAGCAGAGACAGCTTGTTTTCTGCTGCTCCGAAAGGGAGGACCCAAACCAATGGATTCAAACAACAAGAAAGGAGATTCCAATTAAACATCAGGAAGAATTTTCTGACGGTATGAGATGTTCAACAGTGGAATGGACTATCTCAGAAGATGGTGGACTCTCCTTCATGGGAGATTGGATGGCCATCTGCCAGCGATTCTTTAGCTGTGATTCCTGCATTGCAGCGGGTTGGGAGTCCCTTCCACCTCTAAAATTCTATGATTCTATAAGGCAAGATGATGCCCAGACTGATGTTGCTGGACTCCAGCTCCTGTCAGCCCTAGAGTTGGAGTCCAGCAACCTCTGCTGGTCTAACCACTTCTTTCTGTTTCAGGCTTGGTGGGCCTGAGGGTGCCTGCTAAGTCAACATGCAGCAGCCAGACTCTATGGCCTGAGGCTGCCCTTTGGGGCTGTTCATGTTATTTTATTCCACCCCCAGTGAAGCATATCAGCCTCCAGACCCAGTTCAAGAGTATGAAAATGCAAACACAATACACTGGCTAATAGCTGTTAGTGAATATACAGTGGTACCTCGGGTTACAGATGCTTCAGGTTACATATGCTTCAGGTTACAGACTCTGCTAACCCAGAAATATTACCTTGGGTTAAGAACTTTGCTTCAGGATGAGAAGAGAAATTGTGCGGCGGCTGCGGGAGGCCCCATTAGCTAAAGTGATACCTCAGGTTAAGAACCGTTTCAGGTTAAGAACAGACCTCCGGAACGAATTAAGTTCTTAACCCGAGGTGCCACTGTACAATGTCATTCAAAATATACGAATAAGCCACTTCAAAATGACGTCTATATCATACAACACATCTCACAAAATATACAAGTAACTACAAGTTGTTATATGTATTATATCCGGAATAGTTCAACTGCTTTGGAATAAAGTCTTCATCAGCTGGAAATGGGACATAAGACATTGCAGGCAATGAATGACAACAAAACTGAGCAACCTGCATGTAAGTTATACAATAGAACAAAATATATAAAGAGGTAAAGGTAAAGGTAAAGGGACCTCTGACCGTTAGGTCCAGTTGTGGACGACTCTGGGGTTGTGGTGCTCATCTCGCTTTATTGGCCAAGGAAGCCAGTGTACAACTTCCAGCTCATGTGGCCAGCATGACTAAGCCGCTTCTGGCGAACCAGAGCAGCGCACGGAAACGCCGTTTACCTTCCCGCTGGAGCGCTACCTATTTATCTACTTGCACTTTGACGTGCTTTCGAACTGCTAGGTTGGCAGGAGCAGGGACCGAGCAACGGGAGCTCACCCCGTCGCGGGGATTCGAACCGCCGACCTTCTGATCGGCAAGTCCTAGGCTCTGTGGTTTAACCCACAGCGCCACCCACGTCCCTATATAAAGAGTTACATACCAAATAATTATCAATGAAATATTCATACTAATGGGGATCGTGCTGGTGGATCAGTGCCCACTGGATAGTGTAGCTGCTGATGCTTACAACACAAATACATTTGTGTTTGACCCTGATACATATAACAACTTGCAGTTACTTGTATATTTTGTGAGATGTGTTGTATGATATATACATCATTTTGAAGTGGCTTATTCATATATTTTGAATGACCAATTATATAACTGATTATATATTTACTAACAGTTATTAGCCAGTGTGTTGCGTTTGCATTTTTGTAGATGGTTACATTTTGCAACACAGGGGTTTGTGTTTGTCCAGTCCAAGAATAGGCAGCTGTGACAGCAGGCAGCTCATTGGTGCCATCACGAGAAGTAGACACAGATATACAACCTACAGATGCCTTTACCAACTTGGGGGCTCTCCATGGTACGACTCCCATCAGCCCCAGGCAGCACGACCATTTTGGAATACAACTCCCATCAGTCCCAACCAGCACTGCCGTATGAAGCTGAGTCACATGGGAGTTGTAGTCCAAAATAGATGAGGCTGGGCAAGGCTGGGGACAGCCACCCTCCTCCGCAAGCCCCACAGAAATGGACCAGAGTTGGACAGGGGCCCAGGAGGAGAGGATACCACTGGGAGACTTTCCCAGCTCAGACTTGGGCCAGTACAAAACGTTGCAGCAAAACTTGCCTTGAACTTGTTCAGCAGAAGCTTGAGCACTTGAGGCGTCGTCATGGTGCTGTTGATGCGGACATTCGTGATGGAGCCGTAGGCGGGTGTGAAAACCGATGTCTGCGGAGAGGAGCAGAAAGCCATCAGAAGGCTGGAGGACAGGGTGATCTAGACAAGCAGAAACCCTGGAGGCCCACAGGAGCACAGAGGAAGGTGTGAGCCAAGTATTGGGGGAGCTAACGCCATGCCAGATTAGAAACTATGGAAGATCTTACTGAGCTCCTTGTTTTGGTTAATTTCTTGCAGTCGTTTGCTTTATTAAAAGGCTACTGCACTTGATATTATAGGGATTGCTAGTGTTTCTTGATTTTTAATGCTGCCGTGATTCCTGTGAACCGGTCAGAGCTCAACATTTGTTGCTGGAAAAGCAGAATGCAAAGATTAAATCAAAATTGAATCGAGAAAGAGGAGTTGGGGGAGATGATGGAAGGAAAAGAACAATTGCCGGCAAGAGGATTGACTACAGGCATCAAAGAACTTCAAAAATTATAATCAATTATTCCAAATTCATACTTCAAACATTATGATATATAAATCCTAGTTAAAATATTATAAAATTGATGAGTATTTTTTCTCTTCATTCTTTTTCTTGTTTCTTTCTTTTATCTTTTGTCTTTCTTCTTTTCTAGTCTGCATTCTGGAAAATTGTGTAGATAAATGTTTTAATGTATGGTTACGTATTGTTTCTATTTCTTCTTTTCTTTTTCTTTTTGGTAACATTTAATAAAATTTTATATATATATATATGTATATATATATAAAGAACTTCAAAAATTAACTGGGAAATGGTCATACATTCCAGAGCAAACATTATGGAGCTTTTGAATTCTCACATTGCCAGCATTGTGTAGTTTTATACACATTGTATTTTTCCGTGTATAACACGCCCCTGTGTATATTTAAGAAAATGGGGGGAGATTTCCCAGAGCTGTTGAGATTGGGGGGGGATTGCCCAGAGTAGATGAGCTTTTTGAGGGCCACAATTCACTCACCCGCCAGACCAACGGTGGCTATCGCGCACGTCGCCGAACCAACCTATTGTCTGCCCGCTCGCTGACAGCAGCCACCCCAATCACACGCCCAATTACCACAGTAGCAGTCTATGGGCAGCAGCCCTTGCCATGGCCACCAGTCACGCCAAATCACCCCTGACAAGCTCCTGCTTGCGCCAGCAACCAATCCCCCATCCCAACAATGCGCTGACCATGTATAAGACGAGCACCATTTCTGGACATTGTTTTAGCGGAAAAGAAACCTCGTCTTCTATACGGAAAAGTATGGTACATGGGCACCAAACTCTGCTAAGTGAAAGCCAGAATGTGGTGGAGGTTTAGATCGTCAGACTAGGACCTGGGAGAGATCAGAATTCGAACCCCCACTTGGTCCGAAGCTCACTGTGTGATCTTGGGCCAGTCATTGCCTCTCAGCCTAACCTACCTCACAAGGTTTTTGTGGGGATTACCGTATTTTTTGCTCCATAAGACACACTTTTTTCTTCCTAAAAAGTAAGGGGAAATGTCTGTACGTCTTATGGAGTGAATGTGTGATCCCTGGAGCTGAATAGCCCAGGGGTGAAAAGCAGATCATGCTGGAGGGGAAAAGGGCACCAGAATCGTGGAAAGAGACGTATATCACACTTATACCGAAAACAGAGACTGAAAAGACTCAGCTTAAGAACTATCGCCCTATATCGTTACTTAATGTGGATTACAAAATTTTTGCAGACATTTTGGCCAAGAGATTGAAAAAAGTATTGATGAAAGAGATTCATAAAGACCAAGCGGGCTTTCTCCCGGGAAGACACCTGTCAGATAATTTGAGGAATATAATTGATATTTTGGAAAAATTAGAAGTGAATATAAACACCAAAGCAGTATTGATATTTGTTGACGTGGAGAAAGCTTTTGATAATATCTCTTGGAGTTTTATGAAGAAGAATCTGCATGGGATGGGGGTAGGCCAAGGTTTTGAAAATGGTATAGGTGCAATATACTCTGAACAAAAGGCTAAATTAATTGTAAATAATGTGGTTACGGAAGAATTTAAGATAGAAAAAGGGACACAACAGGGGTGCCCAATTTCCCCACTGCTTTTTATATCGGTCCTGGAGGTTTTGCTAAATATGATTAGAAAGGACCGGTTGGTTAAGGGCATACAGGTCGGAGCTAAACAGTACAAACTGAGAGCATTTGCAGATGACCTAGTATTGACGTTACAGGAGCCAGAATCTAGTACTAAAAGAGTTTTAGAATTAATTCAGGAATTTGGTCAGGTGGCAGGTTTTAAATTGAACAAGTTAAAAACTAAGGTTTTAGAGAAAAACTTAACACCGATTGAAAGAGAGAGGTTTCAGAATGAGACAGGATTGAATGTGGTAAAGAAAGTGAAATACTTGGGGATTAATATGACAGCCAAAAATGGGAACTTATTTAAAGATAATTACGAAAAATGTTGGACGGAAGTGAAAAAAGATTTAGAAATTTGGTCAAATTTGAAACTCTCGTTGCTGGGCCGTATTGCTGTGATAAAGATGAATGTATTGCCTAGAATGTTGTTTTTGTTTCAGACATTACAAATTGTAGATAAGATGGACTGTTTCAAGAAGTGGCAGAGAGATATTTCTAGATTTGTCTGGCAGGGCAAGAAGCCCAGAATAAAATTTAAGATATTAACTGATGCCAAGGAAAGAGGTGGATTTGCCCTGCCAGACCTTAAACTTTATTATGAATCAGCAGCTTTTTGCTGGCTGAAAGAATGGCTACTTCTTGAAAACACAGACATTTTGGATCTAGAAGGTTTTAACAATGTATTTGGATGGCATGCATATTTATGGTATGATAAGGTCAAAGCACACAAAGCATTCAAAAACCATATTGTTAGGAAAGCATTGTTTAATGTTTGGATAAGATACAAAGACTTATTGGAAAATAAAACCCCAAGGTGGCTGTCACCAATGGAAGCAAAAGCTCTGAAAAGGCTCAATATGGAGGCCAAATGGCCGACATATTGGGAAATTTTGGAGCAAGAAGGAGATAAATTGAGATTGCAGAGTTTTGAAAAATTAAAAAATAAAGTGAGAGATTGGCTCCACTACTATCAGATAATGGAGGCATATAATTTGGATAAGAAAATAGGCTTCCAAGTGGAAAAGTCAAAATTAGAAACAGAATTGTTAGAACCCAAAACTAAAAATTTGTCAAGAATGTATAACTTGCTGTTGAAATGGAATACTCAGGATGAAACGGTGAAATCTGCTATGATTAAATGGGCACAAGATGTTGGACATAATATTATGTTCGCTGACTGGGAACAGTTATGGACCACAGGTATGAAGTTTACGGCATGTAATGCCTTAAGAGAGAATATTATGAAAATGATATACAGGTGGTACATGACCCCAGTCAAGCTTGCAAAAATTTATCATTTGCCCGATAATAAATGTTGGAAATGTAAAGAAACTGAAGGTACATTCTTTCACCTTTGGTGGACGTGCCCAAAGATTAAGGCTTTCTGGGAAATGATATATAATGAACTGAAAAAGGTATTTAAATATACCTTTCTGAAGAAACCAGAGGCCTTTCTCTTGGGCATTGTCGGCCAACTGGTGCCAAAGAAGGACAGAACCTTTTTCATGTATGCTACAACAGCAGCAAGAATACTTATCGCAAAGTATTGGAAGACACAAGATCTACCCACTTTGGAAGAATGGCAGATGAAGGTGATTGACTACATGGAATTGGCGGAAATGACTGGCAGAATCCGAGACCAGGGAGAAGAGTCGGTGAAAGAAGACTGGAAGAAATTTAAGGACTATTTACAGAAATATTGCAAAATTAAGGAACTTTAGAAGGATGTTGGATAGAAACTAAGAGGTTTTTAGCTGTAATGCTTTAAGAGACATGGGAAAAAAAGGTTAACAATTGGGTAAAAGATTAATGGTAAGGATTTGCTGAACCAACAAATTGAATTGGAATACAAAGAAGGGAGGTATGAGGAGGTCCGGGGAAATAAGAGTAAGGAAGATAGGTTATGGAACATTATTGTGTTTTTAACTGTTTTATTTTGTATGTTTTTTCTTACTTTTTACTTTTTTGCTGTAATTTATACTTTTTTCTTTGTTTTCTGTATTTTTGTGAAACTTTAATAAATATCATTAAAAAAAAAAGAAAAGCAGATCATGCTTTTTTTTTTTTTTTTTTGAAAGAGGGAAGGGGGTGTTGAAAGGAAGCAGCTGATCGGTAAGGGATCGGAAGAGAGATAAGGGATGCTAGTGGAGGCTGCCTGGGAGGGGGGAGGTAAAAGCCCATGGATCCTCAGGATTTTTACATTGGGTCACTCCAAATTCACCATCATATCACATGGCACGTCCATGGCTACAGCCTGCACCAAAAAAATCATGCACCCACTGTTGCATGGGGCCGCAATGGTGCAAAAACATGCTTACAAAGCACGGATCCACATGGATTCTCAGGATTTTTGCATTGGGCTACCCCAAACTCACCGTCAAATCACATGTCTGTGGCCACAGCATGAACCACAAAAATCATACATCCACTGTTTTGTTCAGAATATTTTTCTTCTTCTTTTCCTCCTTTAAAAACTAGGCGTGTCTTATGGTCAGGTGCGTCTTACGGAGTGAGAAATATGGTAAGATGGGGGGAGAACCACATATTCTCCCTTGAACTCCTTGGAACAAAATGCCACAAATACATGATAAAGCAAATAATAGAGGCTAGCTTCCATATAAAACTAAACAAAAGATGCCTGCCTTAACAATTCACTGGGAGGCACCGAGAGCTACATTCTCGACCTGGATCCATCCCTAGATCAAGATGCTCCGGCGCCTTAGGGAGACCCTCCTTGGGAGACTCACTTTGTGGTTGTAGAAATGCCCGTTGATGGAGAAGCGGTGCCTCCTGATCCTCCGCTGCTCACTCGGGGTGCGGAGAGTCCCCCTGCGGCGCATGCCCACATCGCTCCGCGTCCGCATCAGCTGTGGCGCTTCTTCTTGCTGGGCTTTGAGATCGTTGTCATCTGAAACAGAGGAGAAAGGTGCGTCAAAAGAAGCTGACCTCCTCCAAAGAAATTCCAAACACCTGTATCTGAAGTGATGGACATAATGCAGGTGAGCTGCGCACAGGTGAGCTGCAAGCAAGCTGCCGGCCAGCCCTGTGGAGCCTCCTTTTATTGACACAAATATGCAAACCAGGCAGATACATTTTGGGCTGTGACCTTTACGCATCTTCCAGTCCCGAGATTGAGAGGTGGTACAAAGCTATTTTGGCACCTGTTTCCACCGCGTCATTTTCCCCTTGCACAGTGTATGACGAAGGAGACAAAAGGTGTCAGAGACAAAGGTTACAGACAGGGCACCGCAGACTACTGAGACCACAAAAGGTCAGACAGAGGGCAAGATGTTCAGACAGCTGTGGCTTGTCTGTGGGGGGGGGGTGCCCCGCACCCCAAGGTCACACATGCAGGCAGGCTGAGGCTGCCTGCGGGTGGGGAGTGTCCTCCCTCTGGACCCAACGATTCTCCCTACATGTATCTTTCAAAGTTTTCAAAAAAGAGAGGCCAGGCTCCATCCTCTGACACAGCCAGCAACACACATACAGGCCTACGGGGTCTGAACTGCAGGTAAAGGACCAGGAGGCAGCAATGCTGGAAGCTGCAAGAGGAGAGAGGGCTCCTATGGGAAACAGGCAAGCAGGATTTGAGCGTGACAGGCATCTGGTTGGCCACTGAAGAACAGGATGATGGATTAGGTGGGCCTGATCCAGCAGGCTCTTCTTATGTTCTTACATGATCTTCTCCTGGGAATTCCTCCTTCCCTCTCTGGCATGATAAGGACTCTGCAGGATCAGACCCAAGCCACATGTGCCCAACCAGGTGCTTCTGGGAAGCCCACAAACAAGATGTTCAGAATCAGGGGACAAATAACTCAGGTCCCCTTGCCTTCTTTTTTCCAATAAGAGAAGCACATTAGCATGGGGCGTGCTACCAGCTCACAATTTTTACGGACTCTTCGTACTGCGGGTTACTCAGTTTGCAACAAGCAGAACTTGCATGATGCACACAAAGCAGCCTGGTGTTCTACTCATGTGTAAAGGCAATGTGAAAGCGTGCAAAGCTCCATCCTCCTTGCTGCCTTTCACAAGCTGGAGGGCAAACAACTGAAGCACAAAACCTCCTTTATGTGTGGAGCATCTCTTTACAACAGAGAATTGGGGAATATGAAGAAGTGTTTGCCCTCCAGTTCACAAAGGGTGAAACTCAGTGGGCTTGTCCCTCTCCATGTGTTCCTTTTACACATGAGTAAGACTCCCTGAGAAAGGGACGCGGGTGACGCTGTGGGTTAAACCACAGAGCCTAGAGAAGGTCGGCGGTTCGAATCCCTGCAACAGGGTGAGCTCCCGTTGCTCGGTCCCTGCTCCTGCCAACCTAGCAGTCTGAAAGCACGTCAAAGTGCAAGTAGATAAATAGGTACCGCTTCAGCAGGAAGGTAAACAGTGTTTCCATGCGCTGCTCTGGTTAGCCAGAAGCAGCTTAGTCATGCTGGCCACATGACCCGGAAGCTGTACACCGGCTCCCTCAGCCAATAAAGCGAAATGAGCGCTGCAACCTCAGAGTTGGCCACGACTGGACCTAATGGTCAGGTACCCCTTTATCTTTAGGACTCCCAAAGAGGATATGGGAAGCTGGTGCTTTCGGTGAAGGCAGACGCTGGAGACATGGAATGCTTCTGTTAAGTTTTAAATGAAGGTGTCTGTGAGGCGTTAGGGTTATGGACGTTCAGCAGCAAGCAGAGAAAACAAAGGAAGGGTGAATACTGAAAATTGTTTCCTGGAATTGCTCTGAGATCCAGCTGCAATTCTGCCAGCACAGCCAATGTTCCTAGTTGCTACAGAAGCCAACATTTCCCCCTTCATTAGAGGTTTTCAAAGAATCGTAGAGTTGGAAGGGAGCCCCAGGGATCATCAAGCCCAACCCTGTGTGAGTTGGAGTGGTGCCACTATCCGGAGATAAAATCCATAGCCAGTGTTTTTACTGTGAGAAGAAGTCAACAATGTGCTATTCACAGACTCCTTTCCTACTCAGGGTGTCTTCGGCTACATTTGTAACGTGCTCCAACCTTCTAGGCCAAGGTCATTTGGATGTCAACTCCCTAACAATTGTGATCTAAAGTGCATTGCAATTTGGCCTCCTGCCCTGCAAACTCTAGACAGCATTTTAAAAAGCAGAGACATCACCTTGCCAACAAAGGTCCGTATAGTTCAAGCTCTGGTTTTCCCAGTAGTGATGTATGGAAGTGAGAGCTGGACCATAAAGAAGGCTGATCGCCAAAGAATGGATGCTTTTGAATTATGGTGCTGGAGGAGACTCTTGAGAGTCCCATGGACTGCAAGAAGATCAAACCTCTCCATTCTGAAGGAAATCAGCCCTGAGTGCTCACTGGAAGGACAGATCCTGAAGCTGAGGCTCCAATACTTTGGCCACCTCATGAGAAGAGAAGACTCCCTGGAAAAGACCCTGATGTTGGGAAAGATGGAGGGCACAAGGAGAAGGGGACGGCAGAGGACGAGATGGTGGGACAGTGTTCTCGAAGCGGCCAGCATGAGTTTGACCAAACTGTGGGAGGCAGTGGAAGACAGGAGTGCCTGGCATGCTTTGGTCCATGGGGTCACGAAGAGTTGGACACGACTAAACAACTAAACAACAACAGCAACCTGCAAACTCTGAACATTAAGAATGTAAGAGCCTGGCTGCTGGATCGGGCCAGTGGAGCCCCCTGTGTTCTAGTATCCTGTTCTCACAGTGGCCCACCAGATGACTCGGGGGGGACGATCCACAGAGAGGATCCGAACACAAGGGACATGTACGCCAGAAGCAAGGGACACGTACGCCAGTGTGCCAGAAGTAGTGTATATGTACGTGTACGAATGTTCCTCCAGGTGAGCACATGCTATTTCCGGCGCTCTTCCAACCCGGAAGTCGGTCCCCGTGGTGAGGGGGGAAAATGGCTCTGAGAAAAAAAATGGAATCCCCACGCCAATCCATGGAACAGCCGTGGGCTGGTTCCAGGAGGCTCATGGGCTGGAACCGGCCCATGGGCTTAGGTTGCCAACCTCTGGTCTAACTGGCTGCATTTACCCTTTCGCCTGCTAGAAAAAGGGTGAGAGCTCTAGTTCAAGAGCTTCCTCTGAGCGGCTGCTCCTTGAGATGAGAATGTGATGTGGCACGGAAAGCAGACCCTTAAGCGTTCCTCTAAGATTCCTGGCCTGGACCCAGAACATAATGAAATCCCTCTTAATCCATTTTTAATGGGCTCCTTAAACTCACATTTCAACTCACCATGTGTCAACCCACCCAAGCCTGCTCCTGTTTCAGATCTGAAACAAGCTGGGTGGCATTAAACAACAAAACAAAAAAATAGAAAGACATCTTAAAGACATCTTAAGAAGAGGCTGCTGGATCAGACCAAAGGGGGTCCATCTACCGTATTTTTCGCTTCATAAGATGCAGTTTTTTCTTCCTAAAAGTAATGGGAAATGTATGTGCGTCTTATGGAGAGAATGCGAGGTCCCTGGAGCCAAATTGCCCAGGGACAAAAAGCAGATCATGCTCTTTTTTTGAAAGAGGGAAGTGGGTGTTGAAACAAAGCCTCTGATCGTTTGCCGATCGGGAGAGAGATAAGGGACGCTAGAGATAAAGGAGGCTGCCTAGGAGGGGGGAGGTAAAAGCCCATGGATCCTCAGGATTCACTATCAGATCACATAGCATGTCCCTGGCTACAGCCTGCACTCAAAAAACCACGCACCCACTGTTGCATGGGGCCGCAATGGCACAAAAACGTGGTTACAAAGCACAGATCCACATGGATCCTCAGGATTTTTGCATTGGGTCACCCCAAATTCACCATCAGATCACATGTCTGTGGCCAAAGCATGAACCACAAAAATCATACATCCACTGTTTCGTTCAGAATATTTTTTTTTCTTGTTTTCCTCCTCTAAAAACTAGGTGTGTCTTATGGTCGGGTGCGTCTTATGGAGCGAAAAATACAGTAAGTCCAGGATACTGTCCTTACAGTGGCCAGCCAGATGCCCCAATGGGAAAGCTGCAAGCAGGATTTGAGCACAAAGAGCTGCACTCTCCTGTCCCGTGGCTTCCAGCAACTGGTATTCTGTTGCCGTCTCCTCCATGAGTTTGCCTAATACTCTTTTAAAGCCATTTAGGTGGGTGACCTCACCGCCTCCTGTGGGAGGGAGTTCCACAGTTTAACAGTCCTCCTGCAAGAGCTTCTCAGCAGATATGCCGACATGTGGAGGGTGTGGCCTGCAACCAACAGACTGGCTCCTCCTGTCCTCATTTTAGGACACTGCTCAGCTGAGAGAGAATGGTCAAGAGCACTACTGCCAGTCCTTCAAGGCATCCGAGTGCCAACTATGGAGGCAAAGAACAGCCTTCATGTGGCACATTATGAGTCCTGGACGGATCTCTTTGGGGGAGTGTCTCTCTTTCCCCATCAGCCTCCACCCCATTACCAGCAAGGAAATTCAAAGAGGCCGAGAAATGCTCTACAGCTCCCAGGCAGGCCCATGTGTGCCTCTGATGTGCTCAACCCCTTGGATGCTACACCTACCGTATTTTACGCTCCATAAGACACACTTTTTTTCCTCCTAAAAAGTAAGGGGAAATGTGAGTGCATCTTATGGAGCAAATGGTGCTGCGCAGAGAGGGAGAGCTGCGCAGCGCTCCTTCAGCAACGCGCCTGTCCTGCGAAGCTAGAGGAGGAACAGAAGGGGCTCCTTCTGTTCCTCCACCCGCTTCGCTGAAGGGGTGCTGCGCAGCTCTCGCTCTCTGCGCAGCGCCCCTTCAGCGAAGCACCTCTCCTGGCTTCTGCCTTAGTGGCGCGCAGCCTCTTTGGGCAGAGGGAGCCTTCATCTCACTGCCCTGAAGAGGCTTAGCGCGGCTATCCCAGAAGCCAGATCCCTCTTGCTGTTCTAGCTTCTGGGATTCAGAATATTTTTTTTCTTGTTTTCCTCCTCCCAAAACTAGGTGCGCTTTATGGTCTGGTGTGTCTTATGGAGCAAAAAATACGGTAACTTCCTGCTACAGCCTTAGCTGTGTTCTCTGGGAGGGCTGAGCAACACTCCTTTCATTTGGGCATCCCTTCTAAGCTGTTGCACAGAGGTTTAAACTTCCTCAAACTTGAGCATCAGAAGGTCACACTTAAAAATAATAATAAATGGCCTGCTGATCTTTGACAGATAAAATTAAGCTTGGACTGGTGCTGGTTTTCATCCCTCAATTATGGATTGCTAGGCTGCACATCAGTTAATCGTGATGGTCTTACTCTGAATGAGCTCCTGAAAACTTAGCGGGTGTGTGCAGATTTTGCAGCAGAGAAAACTGTTAATCCTGACCATGCCCTGCTCCTGGCCATGGGGAAGGCAAAAAGATGCAGGCCATTACTATTATTTTTTAAGTGTGACCCACAAGCATCTTCTCCTGCAACATGGAGCCCAAGGGGCTCACTTTTAATCTGGAGTGCTGAAGACCAGTGGCGAAGCTGCATGCTCCGGCACCGGGGGCATGGTGCGCCCCCCAGGGACGTGGAGTGCTACCTATGGGGGCATGGCACACCACCTGTGGGGGGGTGTCGTGCTTCCTGGGGGCGTGGCACATTGCCCGCGGGGGCGTAGTACCTGGAGCAGTGGGGGGGGGGGTAGCCCGTGTTCGGGGGGGGCGGCCACAATGGTACCCCCTCCCCGATGGTGCTGGGGGCATTGCGCTCCCCCGCCCCCCCATTCCTCCGCCAGTGCTGAAGGCAACTGCTTGTGGAGGGCAGCTGGCCAGATAGACAAGATCGGTACCCTGGCAGCTTCCAACTGGCCCAGGGCTTCCAAAGAGACACAGCAAAACATATTCAACCGCTGAGTGTTGTGCATGGAAGAAGAGGGAGACCTCAGCTAGGGTGGTTTTTGTTTTTTGCTTTGCACAAAAGTTTCTGAGCAGCAATTTCCATCAGCTATTTTACCTTAAACCCACTAGTCTTCCAAGCAGTGAGTGGGATTAAAATCCTTACTGCAGAAATGTCTAACAGTGGCCTTGTGGCTACAGCAACATGGGGCATTGCCTCTCCCACATTTCCTTCCCGAAGACCCGGACTACTGAAGCATCCTGTGTGACTCAAAAGCTTGCACCTGCAACTCCAAATAAATTGGTTGCTTTGTGCTTCTTATCCCAGGGGAACCAATGCAGATGCTGAGACTTTGGTTTATCTAAGCAGGGGTTGCCTGGCTTGCTTTGGTTTTTTAAGGGAAGGGAAAAGAAGAGGGGAGAGGCGAGAACGGCACAGTTCAGATTGCACAAAGCCTGTAAATGCCAAAACCCACGTGGTGGTTTTCTGTTTTGTTAAACAGGAAGGCCGATCTCGGATCAGAGAGCGAAGGGTGATGGGGAGAGGGGGAGAGAGAGCTTCTCCTGTAAATGTTTATTTCTCCATGGCAACTCTGCTTAACAATGACTCCTGTTATTCCCTTTCTAAAGAGAGGAGGGCTGTGTTGCCAAGGAAAAGGGGAACAAAGCTCATTCTTCCACACCACTCTGTGTGTGTGTGTGTTTCACGCTGGTCTCATGAACTCGGAGGCGCCTGGCTGCCCCTCAAGGCCAGCATCCTCCTGCTTTCCACGGGGGCCAACCAGACGCCTCTGGCAAAGTCCACAAGCAGGAGTTGAGTGCAGCCACTCTCTCTGCCTCTGGCCATGGAGGAAGGTAAAAAGTAAAGAGTAAAGGACCCCTGGATGGTCAGGTCCAGTCAAAGGCGACAACGGGGTGCGGCACTCATCTCGCTTTCAGGCCGAGGGAGCCGGCGTTTGTCCACAGGCAGCTTTCCGGGTCATGTGACCAGCAGGACTAAACCGCTTCTAGTGCAACGGGACATCGTGATGGAAGCAAGAGTACACGGAAACACCGTTTACCTTCCCGCCACAGTGGTACCTATTTATCTACTTGCACTGATGTGCTTTTGAACTGCTAGGTTGGCAGGAGCTGGGGCAGAGCAACAGGAGCTCCTGTTGCTCCGTCATGGGGAATCGAACCGCTGACCTTCTGATCGGCAAGCCCAAGAGGCTCAGTGGTTTAGACCACAGCGCCACCCGCGTCCCTCACATGCCGATCAGCCTTGACCTCCACAACTCTGTCACACGCACCCCCCCCCCTTTTAGAGCTACCCAGGCCAGAGATTGTGACTGCATCTGGAAGTGGCAAGTTTAACTCTGAACTGTATGGAGAAGTCATTCCTTTTAAGAACATAAAGAGAGTTTGGTGGATCAGCACCATCCACATCACAAGAGAACTCTGAAACAAATATTTAGACCCGAGATACAGATTGCTCTGATCCTTTTAGACACATAATTATGGCACTCCTAGCACAGGGTAAGCTCCCAGAAAAACACCTTTCAGAAACGGATTTACTACACTTCACAGTGAGTTATTGTCATAGATAAGGATTATACTCCATTATTGCATTATTTTCAGAAGATGGAGACCCCCAACTCCTTAGCACCAGTAGGCACCCCCAGCATCCTTCACTTCCCCTATCTTACCAATTCCCCCATCAATTCCGTCCCCATCCAACGAGGGCTCAGCTTCCATGACCTGAATGTCTGGTAAGGTTGACGGCTTTATGACTGACCTAAGTAGGGAAGAGACAAAATAAGAGAATTCGGGATTTAGAAAATACCTTGAAAGATTTCCCCAAGCATTCTAAAAACACAGATTGATGCAAGCAATTATTGTTCGTCTGCTCGTGTGAATAGTAAACACAGCACAAACTCATAGTGGCAAGTTATGTGAGCGTGATGGTTTTGTTGTTGTTGCAAGATGCATTCTTTAGCTGTGATTCCTGCACTGCAGGGAGGGTTGGACTAGATGGCATCAGGGGTCCCTTTCAACTCAACAATTCTAGGATTCACCACAGAAGTAGCCAGCATGATCTTCTGTGTGCCCTCTGCACCCCACTTCAGACTCTAATAGACACATGGACACCAAAGAGGGCACACTTTGAAAACATGATGTCAGAATTGCCTCAAGTCGGATGTTAGGCAGGAAGCAGGGATAAAATTATGTGTGAGGCTTCAATATTTTTGAATGCTTTGCTTAGTAAAACAGCTCCCTGCATGCAGCAAAACAAGAAGAGGGAATTGCAAAATCTTTTGACCAAGGTGCACTTATTTTTTGCAGGCAGGGAAAATTCAAAACTGCAACCGTCCCTGGAGTCTGAAGCTCCAGCCTCCAGAATCCTACCACCACCTTCTGTGTAATGTGTAGAATGGATCTGTGCCATGTTAGCAACAGACTCTGGTTACAGCAGAAATTACTGAGCATTTCCCAAAGCTTTAAAAACAAAAACAGCAACCAAGAGGCTCTGTTGCCATCCTGACTATAATTTCTACTTACAAAAACTCTTTATTTATCTGCAACTTGTGATCATGTAGATTACAGTGTTCCACAAGCAGAAATAATCAAGGTCACGGTGCCACTTGTATAGTCTGGGCTGCATATTTTGCACTTCCCAAGTTGGTTTGTTCATGGGGATCCTAGATGCAGACAGACCAGCCTTGTACTTGGCCGTATCTTATTTTCTACCCAAGGAGAAGGGGCAGAGAGCAGTGTGAGCCCAGCAGGGGCAGGACTTGAAATCTCTCCCCTAAAATCCAAGTCTACTTCTCCAGTGTTCAGGAAAATCAATGATATTTCTTCCCATTAAAAAAAAGGTTTATGATTTTCTCAGTTTGTTTCTGGCCCCAATCCACCCCCACCCTTGTTTCTACACATCAAGGTGCCACTTTCCTTACCGATATTACACGAGTTCAAACCCTCCCTTAAGTCCCTGATCACAGGAAAAGTTAAAACAAAATGGTCACGGTGATAGAATTATAGAGTGGGCAGGGACCCATCTAATCCCACTCCCTGAAGGGCAGGTACCACAACTAAAGCATTCCTGGCACAGGGCCACCCATCTCTGCATAAAAGCCTCTAATGACGGAGAGTCCAGTGTCAAACACCTCTTACCATCAGAAAGATCTTCCTAATGTTTAGTCAGAATCTCCTTCTTTGTCATTTGAATCCACTGGTTCGGGGCTTTCCCCCTGGAGCGGCAGAAAACAAGCTTGCTCCACCTTCCATGTGGCAGCCCTTCAGATGTTTGAAGAGGGCCATCATATCTCCTCTCATTCTCCTCTTCTCCAGACTAAACATACTCAGCTCCTTCAACCGTTCCTCATAAGGCCTGGTTTCCAGACCCTTGCTCACCCTCCTCTGCACACGTTCTAGCTTGTCAACCTCCTTCTTATATTGTTGTGTCCAGAACTGGACAAAGGACTCTGACCAAGGCAGAAGAGAGCAGGACTATGACTTCCCTCGATGTGGAAACTCGCCTTCTGTTGATGCAGCCTCAAATGCCATCAGCTTTCTTTAGCTGCTGCGTCACACTGGACTCATGTTAAGCTTGTGGTCTGCTAAGACCCCTAGATATTTTTCTCACACACACTCACACAAACCTGCCCTGGATTGTGTACTGACCCGTGTGCTCCCAGGTTGCAGCCGGAATGCCAGGAGGAGGACGAAGGCGGGGGGCGGATGCGCTGGTTGTCGTCTTGCATCTGCAAGCGGATGGGCCTGCGCAGCCCCCAGGAGATGTTCAGCAAGCCCTCCACGATGAACTCCCCTTCTTCCTAGAGGGCACATGAGAGAAGGGACTCAGGGATGGTCCAGAAGCTGGTCTGCTCCAAGGATGCTGCAGTAAACTTCCCCAAGCCCCAAGGATGCTGGTTCTACCTCCAGAGCTGGACCACAGCTCTAACGGAAATGTTAACAAAATATACCCAAACTCTGCACTATCTGAAAATGAAGAACAGCTTTTCAAAAGTTTGGCATCCATTTACTGAATACATTAAGGTAAAGGAACATGGGCTGGCAGCCCCCCTCTTCTCATGCGCTCCTATGGATAAACATTATTGGATAATGTACTCTTCAAGGTTGGGACACGGGTGGCACTGTGGATTAAACCACAGAGCCAAGGACTTGCTGATCAGAAGGTTGGCGGTTCGAATCCCCTCAACGGGATGAGCACCCGTTGCTCGGTCCCTGCTATGCCAACCTAGCAGTTCGAAAGCATGTCAAAGTGCAAGTAGATAAATAGGTACCACTCGGGTGGGAAGGTAAATGGCATTTCCGTGTGCTGCTCTGGTTCTTAGTCATGCTGGGCACATGACCCGGAAGATGTACGCCGGCTCCCTTGGCCAATAAAGCGAGATGAGCGCAGCAACCCCAGAGTCGGCCACGACTGGACCTAATGGTCCCTTTACCCTTTACCTTTACTCTTGAAGGACAATTGTCTGGAATTATAACACTGCTTTTGGAATAGTACCATTCCCTCCTTTCTCCTCATATCCTTTCTTTACCCCCCCCTCTTGGTTTGCTCTTTTCTCTTTCTCTTGACTGTTGCTGCCATTGCTTTTTGTGTATTATAAAGTGAAAATAAAAGCAAGCACCAAAAGAAAGGATGCTGGTTTCAACTATATTTATTTTGCTTCCTAAGATTTACATACCACTTAATTGCTTTTCCCGCCAGCAGACCTGGTACAAAAAGAGCTTTCGAGCTCTCCGCCTTGCTTGCATTTAACTTGCACACTTTAAGCCAGCTGGCCTTCAACCGCATGTGGTTGAAACTGTGCGAGTTAAACGTGCATAAGATGCAATCATACTGTATTCCTCTGGAAGGATCATTTTAGTTTTTAAAAGCAGGTTTCCAGCCCTCCTGAATGCATCATTAAAAGTGCATGGGCAGCACATGCTGAATTCTCAAGAGTTGGGAAAAGGGGGAGGCCAAAGGAAAAACCCAGAGTCTGGGGGTGTCAGAGTTCTGGGGCCTCGCACAGTCCAAAAATAGTAAAACTGGAATTAAAACTGAAGAGTAAACTCTGCACTGCAATAATTCAAAAAGCATGCACCTATGAGCCTTTTTGCATGCATTACACCGTTTGCAGGACCCAGCTCCTTTAGGCGAGGAGTTCTGGTGACTTGGGTGCAGAGTTTCATTTTTGGAATCATGCTCAGGTCACACACCCCTGGTCACAACATTCTCCCCTAACTTGTCTCTGCGTAGAAAGGTCTTCTCACCTCTCGATGCCGGAGCTGCAAGTTCTGGCCTTCGTAGTAGAGATTGTAGGTCTTCAAGTGCAACAACAGTTCATTTCTGGAAGATGTGGAACAAGAGCTGTTAGAAGAGCAAATGGAAGAGTTGTCCAGCTCTCTTTGCCACATGTAGTGGCTTTGTCCAAAAGTTGCTGCTTTTTGCAGTAAAATATTTAAGGAAATTGGAGCTGACCCCTGACCCCAAACTTGCTCCACTTTCATGGCTCTCCTGAGAAGCCTCCAAGGAAAGCCAAGGTTCCACAGAACATGCTTCTCCAGCCACACATTTCATTGTCCCATCAGAAAATGGCATGCACTTTCTGAGAGTCCTTTCAGAGTCCTGAAAGTTGGGGATAATTCAGAATGAAATCCCCAAGTGTCAGAAAAGGTTATTTATGTACGCAGCAACTGCGACCCATGTTTTGTTAGCCCCCAAATGGAAAATGTTATGTACTGAAGTTCTCACCCTGGGCCAGCAGGGGGATACTGTAGATAGTTATGCAAATGAAGGATCGAAAAGTGATGTTCAGTGATTGGATAGTTTTATATGCAAATGAAGGATCGAAAAGTGACGTTCAGTAATTGGATAGTTTTAGAACGTTGCAACAGTTACAATTGTTCTGTAGCTCTATATAAGCAGGCTGACTGAGCTCCTCAGCTCAGTTCTGTTCCAGCTTACAAAATAAAGAGCTGCTTTGGAGAAATCGCTGTGTCGTCTGCTATGTCAACCCACAACTTAACAGAAAACATGCGAGGTCCCAACCAAAGAAGAATGGCAACTTAAGTTGGCAGAATATGCACAACTTGCATGCTTAACATATAGAATAAGAGAACAAGAAGAACATATGTTTAAAGAAGACTGGAAAACATTTATTGAATATATGGAATATAATTGTATACAGCTGAAAATGCTGGCAGCATTAAGATAAATTCAACAGTGTAAATAAGTTTCGATGGATGCAATAATCATGGAATACTGATTGGTATAGTTTTTGTTAAATATGCAGGGATTTAAGATATGTAAAATGAACCACGGAAAGAGAAGAAGGGAAGTCATGGATATCTCAAGGATGCAAAATAAGTATTTGAAACTGTAAAACAGAAAATTTAATTTTAGAGAGAGAGAGCATGCACTCAATGTCCATCTTCCTGTAGGGAGTTCTCTAGGCTAGAAATGAATGGCTGGTTGTAACTGCCCTCATTTCCCCTGTGCCCACAGCTTCATGACATACAGGCAACTCACAGCTTATGCAGCAGTTCGGTTCTGGCTGTCAGTGTGTAAAAACAAAATCACGTGAAGCCAGGAGCCCCTGGAACTGCCCCCAACCCACAGGGAAAGGACTCTTTATCTTGCTCTGGGAAGGTCACAGGAGGGCCAGAGCCAGTGTGGTGTAGTGGTTAAGAGCGGTGGGCTCGTAATCTGGTGAACCGGGTTTGATTCCCCGCTCCTCCACATGCAGCTGCTGGGTGACCTTGGGCCAGTTACACTTCTCTGAAGTCTCTCAGCCTCACTCGCCTCACAGAGTGTTTGTTGTAGGGGAGGAAGGGAAAGGGGATTGTTAGCCGCTTTGAGACTCCTTTGGGTAGTGATAAAGCAGGATATCAAATCCAAACTCTTCTTCTTCAGGGAGCCCACTAGGTGAGGCAACGCCTTCCTTACCGGCCTCCAGAACTGTCCCAGAGCCCTTGTGCCTCTTTCCCAGAGGCCGGTGAAGAAGACAGCCCCTTGCTTACTAGGCTTTGGAAAGGCGGTGCGAGGGCTCTCAGAGCATCCTTGAGTCCTCATGTCTCCTTCCCAAAGCCCGAAAAAGTGAGGGAGACTCTCTGGGTGTGCAGAGAACATAAATACATGGAGAGCAAGAATTGGTGGGTTTCCTCCATTCTCTATTTATTCACCCCGCCACTCCAATTGCATAAATATGATTAGCATAAGATGCAAGTTGCTGGTGCTCAAGTCTCTCCTCCCTTCCTTGCACGTGCTTGCAGTTATACACAGACACCAACACACCAGACCCCAGGGATTGGTGCCAGCTGCAAAGAACAAAGGTCTGCCCGGAACACGCAGCCAGCCTCCGACTTACTTCGAAATGTACTTGTCGTGCCCACAAGGGACCGGGTAGTTCTCGCTTATGTAGTCCATCCTTGGAAAGTGTCTTTCATCAGGAACAGAGGCCTGTGGCGAAAGGGGAGGCGGGAAACTGCTTTAAAGCACACAACAATTTACTTTCTGAGATAAATGAAAAGAACATGCTAATCGTTCGTTCAATTCAATGGCGATTTTGCAGACCTCTAATGGGTTTCAGATCCATGGATTGTAGTGGGGAGGGAGGGGAGTCCAAAAGGTGCAGAAAACAAACCCCTGCTTGTTTTCCTGGAATACCATTCTGAGAAACAGGAGGTGGAATGGACTGGCCAGCACCTCAGGCCTTACTGCAATTACTATGTTTATTTCTATCCCACCTTCTGCCCGGACAGACACTTGAGGTGGGTTACATAAATCAAAACAACACAAAGCATATATATATATATATATAAAACAATTAAAACATTCAGGAGCCATTATGGCTAGAAGCCACCAATAGCCCTCTCCTCCATGAATTACCTTTTCTTTGGCATAATGTATTCTGCCTAATAATAATAATAATAATAATAATTTATTATTTATACCCCGCCCATCTGGCTGAGCCTCCTCAGCCATTCCAATCAAGTATTAAAAACAATACAACATTAAATATTAAAAACTTCGCTAAACAGGGCTGCCTTCAGATGTCTTTTAAAGAGAAGATAGCTGCTTATTTGCTTCACATCTGGTGGGAGGGCGTTCTACAGGGCGGGTGCCACTACCGAGAAGGCCCTCTGCCTGGTTCCCTGTAACTTGACTTCTCGCAATGAGGGAACCGCCAGAAGGCCCTCGGCGCTGGACCTCAGTGTCTGGGCTGAACGATGGGGGTGGAGACGCTCCTTCAGGTATACTGGACCAAGGCCGTTTAGGGCTTTAAAGGCCAGCACCAACACTTTGAATTGTGCTCAGAAATGTACTGGGAGCCAATGCAGATCTCTCAGGACTGGTGTTAGGTGGTCTCGGTGGCCACTCCCAGTCACCAGTCTGGCTGCCGCATTCTGGATTAATTGCAGGTTCCGGGTCACCTTCAAAGGTAGCCCCACGTAGAACACATTGCAGTAGTCCAAGCTATGCTATGCTATGCAATTTGGACTGAACGTGTACATTGCTAAGTGACACAAAGGGTTTTGTAGAGCACTGAAGCCCTCCAGCTGACCACACATTAGCCGTCCAGCTTCTGAAATTTTCACAGGCATCACACATATCTTTGAAGTCATAAGGACTAGATACTTAACAGGGAAAGACAAAGCTCTCCAGTGCTGAATCTGACTCCTGTGCCGAATGCCACTCTGAACCCCATATTCTTTTCGCTTTCTCTCTGGGATTTCATCTTATGCCACCTCTGAGCATAATCTCTTGTTTTGGCTGCTGTAGCTTAACAGGTGTCCACAAATCTTTCTTTGTATCTGCCTGAAGACGCAAAGCAGGAAGCCCAGAAGTCTTAACACTGCTGCATCCGCTGCTGCATCCGCCAAGCATTGTTCTTGGGTTGGGGGGAGCAAAACAGAAGCACTAAGAATATCACCACCTCCCAGCAGAGCGGCTGACGAAATTCTGAATTTCCTGCCTCCTCTGAGCTGCTTTCCTAACCAGCCTGACAGCTGTCTGTTTCATGGCCTCTCCTTCTGGGGCTGTTCAGCAATGAAGCTCAAGACTTGCACAAAGCAAAGGATAAAATGATATCTCCACCCCCACCCTATTTCCAAACTACAGTGCCGTTGTCTCTTCAAGACTGGCAGCGGTGGCTGGGAGTGCCTTTCTTCAGCTCTGGCTGGTTTGCTGGGCTGGATCGTTGCAACATGCTCTGTGTGGGGCTGACCTTGAAGACGACTTGGAAACTTCGGTCAGTCCAAAACACAGGAGCTGGCTGGCTGGGGTTCCACTTAGATCTCATATAACCCATTTTGAAACAGCTGCGCTGTTTCTGGACCCAATTAAGGTGCTCACATTAGTGTTTAACGGTGCTATTTTTCTAGAAAAAGAGGTGCCGGAACTCACCATGAACGCCTCCCTTGTTCTCTTAGAATGGCAATGGTGTCTGTCTGAGAGGTGCCGGAACTGAGTTCCAGCTGGGAAAAAGCCCTGGTGTTTAAAGCCCTAAATGTCTCAGGCTCCAAAGACCTGAGAGGCTGCCTCCAAGATCAGAACAGGGGGACCCCTGGATAGTTCCTCCACCCTAGAAGGCTTGGCATGGTGGTGGCCCAGGCAAGAGGGCCTTCTCTGTGGTGGCCCCTTAGCTGTGAAACTCCCTCCCTGCAAAGGTGCATCTGGCATCTGCATTGTACGGCTTTCGGAGGATGGTTGTAAGTTGTTTTTAGTTGTTATTAACATTGTGCTTTAATGCTGTAAAGGTAAAGGTACCCCTGACTGTTATGTCCAGTCAGAGACGACTCTGGGGTTGTGTGCTCATCTCGCTCTGTAGGCTGAGGGTTGCTGGCGTCTGTCCGCAGACAGCTTCCAGGTCATGTGGCCAGCATGACTAAGCTGGTGAACCAGAGCAGCGCATGGAAACACCGTTTACCTTCCTGCCAGAGTGGTACCTATTTATCTACTTGCACTTTGACGTGCTTTCCAACTGCTAGGTTGGCAGGAGCAGGGACCAGGCAATGGGAGCTCACCCCGTCGCAGGGATTTGAACCGCCGACCTTCTGATTGGCAAGCCCTAGGATCAGTGGTTTAGACCACAGCGCCACCCGCATTGTTACCCATGCTCAAACCTTAGGGTGAAGGGCAGGTAATAAACAAACAAACCATTTGCCCTCCCCAACACCTGAGGGCCACAAGCGAGCCAAGGGGGCACTTGGGCAGGCCACCTCTCCCACAGTGCTCCACCTGAGGCTTGCTGCCTCAAACAAATGCAGCCGGGGAGGGGCACAGCCAGCGCACACCCCGTGAGCAGCGCATGCAAGACACCCCCCTGGAAGCACACAGCCAGGGCTGGTTACCTCTCTGTTTGCTTTCTCAGCCAAGAGTCTTTGCCAAAGGCACTGCCCGGGTCGTGCTGGGCGATGGGGACTCAGCAGGCAAGATGGAGAGACGTCCTAATCAGGCCAGGAACAGCAAAACCATCTCTAGCAGTGCACTGGCTCAGGTGTATGGGAATGGGGCAGGGGGAGGATTTGCCAGGCATCATCTTAAAAACTCCTGTCATGTCTTACTCGCCTTTTCTCTAAACTAGAAAGTCACAAATGCTGCATCTTAGATCTCCCACATCCTGCCTGGTTTGGCCCTGAGCTTAGAAACAGATGAGGTTTCCTGTGTGCATTTGGGGTGGGTGAGGGCAGAGGACAACAGCTCAGCTGGACTGCAAAGCAGAGAGTTTACTAGGAATCCAAAGACTCCCACCAGATGCTCTGCGGGATTTATTCTTCTCCATCCTTGACACCCGGGACCAGAGTGGGGCTTCTGCAGACCGCTGTCAAGTCATTCACCAAGTCAGGAAACCCCTGGGCAAGAGATGTTGGACACAATATAATGTTGGAAGACTGGGAAAGGTTGTGGAAGAAAGGGGTTAAGTTTACTGCATGTACGGTATTAAAAGAAAACATTAGGAAAATGATGTATAGATGGTGCTTAACCCCGGTAAAATTAGCAAAGATTTACCACACGAATGATAATTTATGTTGGAAGTACAAAGAAAAAGAAGGCACCTTTTATCACATGTGGTGGACGTGTCCCAAGGTTAAGGAAAGATTTATAATGAGTTGAAAAAAATGTTGAAAAATACATTTGTTAAGAAACCAGAAGCCTTTTTACTTGGAATAATAGGACTGGAATTGCCCAAAAAAGATGTTACGATTATTTTTGTATGCCACTACAGCGGCAAGACTGCTATTAGCTAAAAATTTGAAATCTCAAGAAATACCAACTGTAGAAGAATGGCAGATGAAGATGTTGGACTTTTTGGAGCTGGCCGACCTGACTGGAAGGATCCGTGATCAGAAAGAAGAGGAACACCAAGAAGATTGGAAGAAATTCAAAGACTATCTAGCTAAATATTGTAATATAAGATCATTAGAAGTCCCTTGAAAGTATCAATTAGGCTTAGGATTAGAATAAGGAGTTGTAAAGAACTATGGATTTAGACTAATAAGAAAAGAGAAGAAGATAGTAAATTGAAGGATTTAATTTTATTAGAAAGAGGATTTTGGAAAACTGTTACAATGAAATTCAGTTAGGGGGGATTTGAGGAAGTCAGATAACAATGAAAGATAAAATGGGTTCTAGATGTAATAAGTGTTTATATTTTTCCTTTTTCTTTTCTTTTAGTATTGTAATGTCTTTTCTTTTGTGTGTATGATATGTTATATTTGTCATAAAAGTGGGGAAACAATTTTAAAAAATTGGGGGGGGGAGGAAACCCCAGCCCCCCATTCTGCACCCTGGAGAACAACGAGAGGTTCAGAGCTGGCAAAAGCAGCACTGAGGTCCTTGAGAAAGAACCTCCCCCCCCCCAACCCTTAAAAGTACAGCTCACATGTCCTGCTCAAAAGGACCCCTCAAAGATAAGGCTCCAAGGCTTCTATGATTCGCAGACACAATTTCCATCAGAAGCAGCTGAGTTCCTGCCTCTTTCCAGATGTCCTGGTGTGGGAGCTTAATTCTATTTGGCAACCCAAACTCTGAGCATCCACTGCACCGGTTAGGAGGAAGGAGCAGAGCCAGCTGGGCAAGGAAGCATCTCTCCCTCCAGAGAGGAGATTTTGGAAGCAGCTGCACTAAAGAGAAGCAAGCAGGGGCAGAAGAAGGTGCTAGTCCAGACCACGGGCCCATTTCCAGTAGGAAAAGAGGAGCAGAGTGGTCCCAAATGGGTGTAGCTAAAGGAGGAGGAGGGCTGGAGCTACAAGGCAAACAGAACTTTCTTTTTAACTGGTATGTGTGTAGACACAAGAAGAGCCTGCAGGATCAGGCCAATGGGGGCCTATCTAGTATAGCAGGGCGCTCTCCCCTCCTGCAGTTTCCAGCAACTGGTATTCAGAAACATCGCTATCGCCAACTGCAGAGGCAGAGAGCAGCTGTCATGGCTAGTAGCCATCAACAGCCCTCTCTTCAATGAATTTGTCCATCTTCTTTCAAAGCCACCCAAGCTGAAGGTCACGACTACTTCTTGTGGGAGGGAGTTCCACGGTTCAACTACGCCCTGCGTGAAGTATGACTTCTTTGTATCTGTGCATGCCGGTTTCCCGCTATTGTAAGGCCTTAATTTCTAGTCAACTAGTTTACGTTTTTATCACTGCTTTCATTCTTGTGAGCTGCTCTGACCTTTTAAGGAGCATCGATGAAATCAAAATACCTGCAAGAGATGTTTTAAATTTTGAATTCTTTGCACGGCCTGCCCACCCTGAAATGACTCAGCCATGAAGCTGGGTGTCACCCAGCACTGGAAGCCCAGTGCCCACTGTTTACTCACCAGGGCTGATTCTGCATTCGCTTTGTGTGTGCATGCATTTAAAAAAATTTTGGAGGGCCACAGTTCCTCTCCCCCCCCCCCCCAGTTATGGGGATAAAATGCCGCTGGGGAGACAACATATGCTGCCTCCTGCCTAAGCTTCTTTGAGGAAGCTTTAAAAAGCCACACAATTAATGTTGGGGCCTTTGTGTGCAGTGCAAACACTGGTGTGTTGTGAGGACGAAAAGCTTTGCAATAATCCAACCTAGAGTGTCATTGGCCTTTGGACCAGCTGTTACGCCTGCCGTCCATTCCTCCTTCAGCAGGACCACTGGGCCTCCCCTCTCTCCCCGCCTCCTCGGCCACCCTCCTCCATCTCGGTCTGCTCTCGGAGGCAGCCCTTCCCATCTGGCCTTGCTGAAAGTCGCTCCATTTGTCAGCCTCTCTCCTGTTAATGGAGACACAGAACCATCCACCTGCCTCATGGCAGCGTAGCTCCCAGCTGCCCAGGGATGAGCGATGGAGGAAGGAATAGAGGAAAGAGAAGGGGAGGAAAGAGGCCACACCACACCAGGTGTGGAACAACGTGCAGAAGCACAAAAATAAACTCCACAGCACACCGCGCTACCCTGCTTAAAAGAGGTTATTCTGCACACACCATCACCTTGTTCGGGCATGTGGTACCCATTTAAAGGTAAAGGGGCCCCTGACAGTTAAGTCCAGTCGCAAACGACTCTGGGGTTGCGGCGCTCATCTCGCTTTACAGGCCGAGGGAGCCGGCGTTTGTCCGCTCCACAGACAGTTTTTCCAGGTCATGTGGCCAGCATGACTAAGCCACTTCTGGCGCAACAGAACACCGACAGCAGAGCAGCGCACAGAAACGCCGTTTACCTTCCTGCTGGAGCGGTACCTATTTATCTACTTGCACTTTTTGACGTACTTTCGAACTGCTAGGTTGGCAGGAGCTGGGACCGAGCAACGGGAGCTCACCCTATCACAGGGCTTCGAACCGCCGACCTTTTGATCGGCAAGCCCAAGGCTCAGTGGTTTAGACCACAGCGCCACCCACCTCCCTTCTGGTACCCATTTACTTCTTGCATTTTTTCAAGGTGGCGTACACGGTTTCCCCACTTGTCATGTAATCCCAACAACCCTGTGAGGTACATTAGGGAGAGAAGACAGTGACTGGTTCAAGGTCACCCAGTGAGCATCATGGCCGAGCGGGGAATCAAACCCTCGTCTCCCAGGTCCCTGGCTTCCATGGCCAGTCAGGGCTACCCATAAACTCTGAATGCACAAAGAGGTCCTCAACAGTGGAAACCTCTGCTTTCAGTGCTGGCCGTGGCTCAGTCTGAAGCAGGGTGTGTTTGCTTCCAACATGGGGACAGGAACCCTGAGAGATGGAGGTTCCTTCTCTTGGACATGGAAAAGGAGACCACTCTGTCAGACTAACACTGGGTGCTTGGTGTGGGGCTGTCGAAGGGAGGGGGCTGACCCCACACTTTCCTGCAAGCTTTTTCACATGATGGGAACCAGACAGCTGAACAGGGCTTTGGACAGTCCCATGGCTGAACTGAGGAAACCAGATCCACCAGCATTTCATAAATGAATCCAGGGACGCCCTGGTCGCCTCCCTCTTCCCACCCCAAGGCTCAGAGCCTTCCTCCCACCCTGACCCACTGCCAAAGGCACAACTCAGTTGTGTAATGATGAGCGCCAACTGGAGCTTTTCCAGTGTTTTATTACTGCAGATCATGGCATCAGTACAGCTGGCATAAACTTGATTTAAAATAAACCCCTCAATGGACTTTCCTGACCCTGATAAGAGTCCTTATCATCCTGGAAAAGCTTCCTGATCTCTCAAGACTTTATGTAAATATCAGCACAGTAATCTGTTGTTAGCAAAATTTAATTCACATCTCCTCTAAAAAGAATGGGCTCCACATAGAAGACAGGAAACAAACAAAGATAAACCACTTTGTCATTTCTCACTAGGATTATATTCTTTCAACTACAAACTAAGTCAGGTAAGCAGAATAACTAGCAGACAGGAACTTGTAAGAAATGAAAAATGAAACAGAGGAATCAAGGTGTTCTTACCGAATTACTCACCTAAAAGACCCCTTCCCTTCTCCATAACCTAACATTGGCCCCCGTACTTTCAGTTTCAATGGTTTGTCAGCTCTAACAGCTCCAATACGGACCCCTTTTCACTCTGTGCTCTCAAGGACCAGCCTGAGAGCTTTGCTCCAGGTATCCGCTCCTCTCTCCCCTTGTTGCTGTACTTTTAGCTGAGTCTGTGTCAAACGCCACATGTTCTCTCTTTAGGCTTTTGACAAGGAACCTCCTTGTCCTCTTTAGATCAAGCTGTGTCCGTAGTGTGCGAGTTGCTGCCTGCTTCTACTGTAACTTTGCTCTCTGAAGCAGCATGTACACACACCGTCAGTTTCATGACAAATAATAAGCCAACCTTTTGGACAAGGGAGTGAGTGCTGGATATGCAGACACACACTTTTGTAACAGTCGCTTCTGCTCAACTCCTTTAGAAGCCAAGAGGTCATTTGATCCTTAGGTTAAAGATATACTACCAACATCTATTCATCCTGCAATAAGTTACTAGCTGCCCAAGAGGCAGCTCAGCAGCTGAAGTGTGGGCACAACGACAGAGTGAGCATTGATTGGCATCTTGAGTGTTCAGCCGCATGCACGACCCTGGGCTCCACCAACCAGGCACCTTTGGGACATTTTGAGCGGCAACTCCGATCAGATTCAGACAGCACAACTGTAAGATGCTGGGGCTGATGGGAGAATGTTGATGCTGACTTAAGACAGATTTTTTGTTGAAACTACACTGAAAAGGATATATCAAGAACTCTGGCCAAAAGTTTCAATATAAGGAATAATTCCTACTCAAGAGTTGAAATGAAAAACGTGTGTATTCTGCTAAGAAATGTGGAATTTGTTCCTGTGAGTCGCTCTGTTCGGAAGATTCAGCACTGCTGGATGAAAATTCAGTTGTTGATCTAGGTTGAATACTAGTGTTCATGGATTTCTGCATCCATGGGAACACGTGATCTGATTCGTAATCCCTACGATCGCGTTCAAACTTCCTTAGTTTCTCAATTTTTATATTATCCGAATAATTCTTAAGTTCTACTTGTAATTGTTTAAATTTAGATTCAAACGTCTCCAAATCAAATTGTTTATGTGATTCCTCAGTGATTCCAACAGCTTCTTTGTCCAAACGTTCAGTCTCTTTAATTGCAAATTCTGTGATTAAAGTCATCAGACGTTTGAATCTAAATTTAAACAATTACAAGTAGAACTTAAGAATTATTCGGATAATATAAAAATTGAGAAACTAAGGAAGTTTGAACGCGATCGTAGGGATTACGAATCAGATCATGTGTTCCCATGGATGCAGAAATCCATGAACACTAGTATTCAACCTAGATCAACAACTGAATTTTCATCCAGCAGTGCTGAATCTTCCGAACAGAGCGACTCACAGGAACAAATTCCACATTTCTTAGCAGAATACACACGTTTTTCATTTCAACTCTTGAGTAGGAATTATTCCTTATATTGAAACTTTTGGCCAGAGTTCTTGATATATCCTTTTCAGTGACTTAAGACGGATGGCAGTTGTAGGCTGTGTAATACACTATACCAGGCATAGGCAAACTCGGCCCTCCAGCATAGCTTACAGATTTGAAAATAAGGGACCAGCAGCCTCCAAAATAAGGGATCAGCAGCCAAAATAAGGGGTTTTCAAAGCACAGGTATGTTCAGCTTCTGAGCCCCTCCAAGCCAAAGGCAGAAAGCCCAGCCAGCAGCCAAACAAAGCCTCAAGCGGTGGTTCCCACAGCGCAGCAACCCGGCAAAGGGGATGCAGCAAGGAAAACCACCGTCACCTCTCCGCTGGGAAGCGCTGAGCAAAGGCAAGTCCCCAGGCAACACGGCCGATTTGATCAGCACAAGGCATGCAAGCTCCACCCCCCCAGTCGTTCTTAGACTCCTTATTGGGTGAGCAACGCAGCCAAGCAACACAGTTGAAGCCTCCCTCCTCCCTGGCCGGCAGGGAGGGAGGGAGAGGAGCTGCTTCCTTTGAAACCCGGGAAATTTAAGGGACATCATCAATAAGGGACAGCAGCGGGACACAGCGCTGGGATAAGGGACTTTCCCGCCAAATAAGGGACAGTTGACAGCTATGGCCTCCAGATGTTTTGAGACTACAGTTCCCATCATCCCTGACCACTGGTCCTGTTAGCTAAGGATGATGGGAGTTGTAGTCCCAAAACATCTGGAGGGTGAGTTTGCGTATGCCTGCACTATACCTTTAAAGCACAATTGGAGCAAATCCTTTCCCTCAAACAATTGCGGGCACTGCAGTTGCAAAGTTACAGTTCCCGGCAATCCTTAACAAACTCCAGTGCCCAGAATTCTTTGATGGGGGAAATGTGCTTTGAATGTGCTTCAAAGGTATAGCATGTCTGCAACCCCAGCTTGAAACATCTGGTGGGCACCTGGCTGCAGGAAGCTGCAAGCCAGAGAATTGTAGCAGAGATGCATTTGCTGGCCAACTCGGAACTCCAGCAGGGAGACGTCTGAAAACTGACACATAGCATCAAATCTAGCAGCATTTTTACAAGGTTTTGTTTTGTTGCTAAGAGTAAAAACAAAAACCAAACCAGGACAGTGATCTAGCAGAGATCAGAAAACAGGGACAGCTGGAGGGGTTGCATGACTCCTGGCCTTAGGGAGAGAATTTCTGATCCTTGTGATTCCCAGAGAGTTACCTTTGCCTACAGAAAGAAATGCCAAGGGCAGACATACGAAGGCATGCCATGCGGTGGCACCTTTGAGGACTGGGCTGCCTCCCCCAGGGAGCCTGCAGGCCCATCCTCTGAAGTGACAGCTCCCATTTCAAAAAAAGGAGACCCCAGCCTGCTTTCTCACAAGAGAAACAGGCTTCTTTTGGCATCAGTTTCCCAACTTATGGAATCAAGAGAACCTAAATGGCAGGATCTGATCAGCCACAATACATTTTGCTTCCATTTCACATACATAAACACTCTTGGGGGCCAAACTGGCACCCCCCACTGTGGGGATGCAATAGAAAAGCCATAATCCAAACTAAAAATAACTTTAAAACTATTTTCTTGATCCCAGCAAGGCCATCTGCTCTGCAAACCAGCAGCTGCTACCCAGGTGAAGCAGCAGCAAAATTGGCCCCTAATCCAAAGTCTGGCTGCCAGACCGTTCAGGAGAGCAGTGGTGCTCAGCTCCCCTGGGCAGCACCAGGGCAAAGGATCAAGAGGGAAGTGAAATGGCACTAAGCATCTGTTTGCTGAGACTAACTTTCAGTCATTTAATTCTGTACTTTCAACAGATTTACCATCTTGGCTTACACACACACACACACACACACACACACACTCCCTTCCTGTATAAGATTTCTTATTTCTTACATTCAAAGCACACCTTTCTTTCCACCAAGAAGTCCAAGGTGGCACACATAGTTCTCCCCCTCCCCATTTTATTCCCCAACAACCCTGGCCCAAGATCACGCAGCAAGCTTCCTGGCTGAGTAGGAATTTGAACCCTGGTCTCACAGGTCCTAATCTGATACTCTAACACAGGGGTCAGCAAACTTTTTCAGCAGGGGGCCAGTCCACTGTCCCTCAGACCTTGTGGGGGGCTGGACTATATGGGGGGGGGGGGAATGAATGAATTCCTATGCCCTAACAAATAACCCAGAGATGCATTTTAAATAAAAGCACACATTCTACTCATGTAAAAATACCCTGATTCCTGAACCGTTTGCGGGCCGGATTTAGAAGGTGATTGGACCGGATCTGGCCCCCGGGCCTTAGTTTGCCTACCCATGCTCTAACACTACATGTCAGAAGATCCCTACATGGTGCCCAATCAATCCTGAGTAGAAGTATGTAAAGGTAAAGGTAAAGGGAGCCCTGACCATTAGGTCCAGTCGCGGACGACTCTGGGGTTGCGGCACTAATCTCGCTTTACTGGCCAAGGGAGCCGGTGTACAGCTTCCAGGTCATGTGGCCAGCATGACTAATCCATTTCTGGCGAACCAGAGCAGGGCACGGAAACGCTGTTTACCTTCCCACCGGAGTGGTACCTATTTATCTACTTGCACTTTGACGTGCTTTTGAACTGCTAGGTTGGCAGGAGCTGGGACCGAGGAACGGGAGCTCACCCCGTTGCGGGGATTCGAACTGCTGACCTTCTGACCGGCAAGCCCTAGGCTCTGTGGTTTAAACCACAGTGCCACCCACGTCCCAGAATAGAAGTGTGAATTGCACCCTATTCTGCATCTTGCATATGCTTCACACAAGGATCTGGTTCACACATGCATGCCTCTGTTTCTTGACACCTGATGGTAGCAGCTGAATGTGACAGAAGTTCTATTTGTGCTGCTACATCCGATCACAGAAAGGAAGCAGGTTCCTGGTTGATCTGGACTGGTATCCATCATCTTTGCTGGCCTGAGAACTGCAGCTTCTTTCAGATAAGCGAAGCCTTGAGGTGAGCCCACCCCCACATGCCTCCCCCAACTTTTTGCTGCTTCTGACTGGGAGGTCTGTGGCAATCTGCAGCAAGGGCTTAAATCCAGCCCAGATGCAACTCAGCAAGCCAGTCTCTCTAACACACTCTTAATGAAGCAACAGCATGTCAGCGCTGGAAGACCCCAGCAGTGGATCTTGCATAAAATTCAAGGCTTCCTTCTCAAAGAGCAAGCAAGAACATAAGAACAGTCCTTCTGCTGGATCCGGCCAATGGTCCATCTAGTCCAGCATCCCGTTCTCACAGTGGCCAACCAGATGTCCATGGGAAACCAGCAAGCAGGATGTGGGCACAAGAGACTTCTCTCCACCTGTGGCTTCCAGCAACCGCCTCCATCTCAGCTGGAGACAACTTTCTGCAGCTTAGGCAAATTATGCAGATCAGTCATGCACACATTTCCCCCTATTTTGCATGGTGACTTTTATTTAATTGCTTGAATTAAATCCAAAGGATCCCAGGGCAGCACACAGTAATAAAAATACGATGTAATTTCACGAAACCCCAATACTATTCTTCAAACAGGGATAGGAAACTTCCGATTCAACATTTTATGGAAAGCCACATTGCCAAGTGCCAATCAAGTCTTGCTTTGCTCAACAGGGGAAGTTCCTACTGTTGCAGCAGCCTTAGGCACTCAGGCATGCCGCTGACTTGGCTTAAAATTAATGGGAACTGAATATACTTTGGCTTGGCCAGATTTCCCCATGGCTCTCAAAAGTTGGTTTTAGCCAAATTTAAGCACACAACAACACACTGCCACCCTTCGAGGAAGGATACAGTTTCTGCCCTGGTGGCTTAATTCCCCCTGGGGCTCTTTGCTTAAAGTCAGAAGTGTTGCAGCCTCACAGTTCTGGAAATCGCCCCCTTTGGCTCTGCCTCTGGACTTTCCTCCGCAAGCAATGCCTTCCCTCTTGCCAGCTGCGGTTCCCTGCACCCTTCTGCCAAGAATCCCAAATCCTTGGCTTAGAAACCCACCCTGCACTCTCCCACTGATCTTTCTTCCTTCTGTTTCAATTAACCCATCCATTAGGTCTCTATGGCTGCAGGCACCAGGGTCCACTTGGACCCCTCTCTCCTGTTTCCTCTCTTCTAACAGTTCCCTTGCTCGCCGTAGTTCTATAGCTCTCCACAGCCTTAAAAAGTGAATCCAGACTTTTGGCTGCATCAGGGCCGGCTGGCCAACCCATAAGGCAGACTGAAGTGGCTGCCTCAGGCTGCAGAACCCCACATGGGGTGGCACCCCCATTGCCACTGCTGGGGTCATACGACTGCGGCTTCCGGTGGGAGCTCACAAACTCTCACTGGAAGCCACGGCACCATCCAGGTGCACCTATGCAAATAAATTCCACCTGTCCAAGTGGAATTCATAGCCAACAAAACTAATTATTAGTCTGCCTTCTCAAATATGCATATATTGCAATTTCTGGGCACTTTAATAGCATGGAAGGCAAAGGCAAACCTTTTCTAATTTGTAAATAAATAGTTTCCTTGCCTGGTTGCCTGGGTCTAGTTTTCACTTGTGCTAGGCAAATGGGCAAATCTACTACTCGGAACCCTCTGGCACACTAATAAGGAAATTAATCAGCTTGAGCATTTGGTTTTTGTATCTCCCTTTCCAAAAGTTAGGAAACGAGCCCAGCTTGGAACAAAAAAATGCTTCTCTCTGCTTAATGCAGCATGTTCACTTAAGGTTTTCCAGACACTGTTTAACTCTTCTGAAATCTTTTTTCCTAGATTTTCAGCATTTAGCAATAATTCATTTTGTAGAAGAATTTAGTTTAGCATCCATTCCTTGCTTATTTCATTACATTTCTATCCCACCTGCCATGGAATTCAAGAGCAGCAAAGCTATGAAAGGGTACAAAGCAGGTCCCCAGATGTGGATCAGAGTACATTGAACCCAAGTGTGTTTCCAGGGTTCATGAGTCCTCCTCTGGGGGTGGGGGGCTTGTTAAACAAAGCGGGGCTCTCCGGTCTGTTTAGGTTTGGCCTACTGGAGCTGCTGGGGAGTGAACCTGGGACCTTTTACATGCAAAGTTTGTGTTCTACCGCTGAATGGCATCTTCTCTGACCCAACTGCTTAGTGACAAGATGAAAATCGAGAAGGCCTGAGTCTTAATGGCAGAGCTATCAAGATTGTTAGGTTCCTTTTAGAACACAAAAAAGCTGAAGCTAGGAATGCATATGTTTAGTACTCCTAAAACAACCTGATCACTAGAAAAAGTCAGAGAATTAAATGTTGTTCATGCTGCCCACCAAAACTGAACACAGAAGAACTGCTGGTTTGTGCTGCCTGCAGAGTCAGTTAAGAACCGAGAACAAACCACATATGAACTATCAGGGAAGAATGTGGTGCTCCACCCCTCTTTCACACAGTCTTGGTGGAGGAAGAAATGAAGAAGGGGCAGCCAGCAACTGATTCTTCTGCACTTGGAAGCCAGAGATTCCAGAGCTGGATATTATTATTTTGAATTTTACCCTTCAGGGACAGAGCAGATTAAGAAATATGCAGATGTGGTGCTCCAGAAGAGATCTTGCTGAATCTTAAACGTTATACTGGAGGTTATTAGCTAGAGCTGGACAAAATGGGAGAAAGACTTTGAGAGATTCTCAAAGGCAGGCAGAAGAGAAGCAAAGCAAAAGTTTGTAGATGGTAATGAAGTCCATCGCAAGAGAAGAATCTTTTGGCACTAACAAAAAAACTGGTAGACGTTTATTGAGACTGGGCCTACTTCATCAGATGCAATGGGACTTAAGTGCAGGGGGAGAGGGCCTGAACACACCCAAATTAACAATCCAGTGCATTTAGGAGGCATGTCTGGGGTACAACCTAAAAGAGTAACATGCAAGCTCTCTTTCCACCCACCTAAAGTCCAACCCCCCCCCCAAAGCTAATGGTTAACAGGAATAGACAGACTCACCCCTATGCGTAGTGAAGCACTTTGCAAAACTCACAAGCCCCACTTTCTTCCTCTTTCAGCCGCCCCTCCCCCTCCCAACCCACTTCCTCATCCTCTGTGGAGCTGAGAATCTGAGTCCCAGTGGCAGATAACAAATTACCCGGGGAGGGGAGGGGGCAGAGATGGTACAGCCAGCCACAAAGGCAGCGACACGGGGAGGGATGAATAGAGAGACACAAAGCGATGGGGAGGGAGGGAGGAGTCACCCACTTAGAGTAAGGGAATCCCCTCCCCAAATTCCCAGTCCCTGGGGTGGCCTTCCTTAATTAATTAATATCCTCTTCTTTCACCCCACTCAAGAGAGAACCCAGGAGTCCTGGCCTGTCCCACCCAGCGCCAGAAACAGCAGCACAAACTGTTTCCTCTTAACCACTAACTACACTCTCCTCCCAGAGAGTGTCAGAAAGTCGTCCTGGGCCCGATCCTGCCTGCAATGCATAAGCACCCAGCGCAATGAATGGGAGCCACAAAGGGGCCCGCTCCTCCCCTCAATTCCCATTCATTCATTCCTCCATCTGAACAGCTGCTTGCGCAGGAGACCCTCCTCTTCTCCGCGCCCCGCTCCGGGAAGGATGGGCTCCAGATCTCTAGGGCGCTTCTCCGTCTACCCCAGACGGGTTTACTCGGAAGCAAGGGGGTTGGGGATGAGCGGATAGATCAGGGATAAGCAGTGGGGAGCGGGGTTCCTGGGGGTTCTGCGGGGATCCACACACCCCCCCCGCCAGTCCCGCCCAACTCCAAGAAGGGCGCAGGGAGAGCAGCCGCCTTCGCCCAGTTGGGCGCCCACGAATCTAAAGGGGCTTCTTCCGGGGTGGGGGTTCCTTCCAAATTCGGCCGATTCTCCCCAGGCAGCACCCCCCCCGCCCGCCCCCATGCACCTCGTGGGTCTGTTCTGTCCGGCCGTCGGAAGATGCGGAGAGTCTTTCGGCCCCCCGGGGGGGGGGAATGTGCGTGCGTCTTTGTTGCGCCCCCTCCCTCCACCAGGCGAGGTCCGGCTGCAACTTACCGGGAGCGCCCCTCCCCGGGCCCCGATCCCGCGGCTGGGCGTCCTCGCAGGCAGCAGACGACGGCAGCCGCCGCCCGGATCCCCTCCTCGCAGCTGCCGGGGAGGAGTCCCCGCCCCCGCCGGCCGGGCGGCCTCTCTCTCGGGCGCCCCCTCCCCGCCGCCGCCCAGCCAATCGCCGGCTCATTGGAGGCTCCTCCCGCTGCTGGGGGGCTGGGGGGGTGAGCCCGGCCAGACAATGCTATCGAGCGGAGCCTTGCCCGCCCCTCGCTGGGCTGGAGGGGTGCTAGGGGTCCCGGCCTCTGGGGGTCCCTCCAGGGTTGGCAGGGTTTTGCTAGCCTCGGACCTCCAAAAACCTGCTGCCCCCTTTGGAGCAAGAGAAGCCAGGGCAGCCAAATGGACCGTCACGTTGGTTAGGGACCCCCAGGGGTCTTCTAGTCCACCCCTCCCTGCGTTGCAGCTCCAGAATCCCCGAGCAAGGACTTTTCTCGCCAGAGTGGTGCATGCTCTAGTTATCTCTCGCTTGGACTACTGCAATGCGCTGTACGTGGGGCTACCTTTGAAGGTGAGCAGGAAACTGCAATTAATCCAGAAGGCGGCAGCTAGACTGGTGACTGGGAGCGGCCGCGGAAACCATATAACACCGGTCCTGAAAGATCTACATTGGCTCCCAGTACGTTTCCAAGCACAATTCAAAGTATTGGTGCTGACCTTTAAAGCCCTAAACAGCCTCAGTCCAGTATACCTGAAGGAGCGTCTCCACCCCCATCGTTCTACCCGGACACTGAGGTCCAGCGCCGAGGGCATTCTGGCGGTTCCCTCACTGCGAGAAGCCAAGTTACAGGGAACCAGGCAGAGGGCCTTCTTGATAGTGGCACCCACCCTGTTGAACACCCTCCCATCAGATGTCAAAGAGAAAAATAACTACCAAACTTTTAGAAGACATCTGAAGGCAGCCCTGTTTAGGGAAGATTTTAATGTTTAATAGGTTATTGTATTCTAGTGTTTTGTTGGAAGCCGCCCAGAATGGCTGGGGAAACCCAGCCAGATGGGCGGGGTATAAATAATAAATTATCATCATCATCATCATCATCTGCTTTGAAAACCCACAACGAAGGAGAGTCCGCCACATGGGGGGTTGGATGATCCTTTGGGTCCCTTCCAGACTCTCCGATTCTGTGATTCCGAGAAAGTCCATCCCAATGTTCAACAGAAAATTTTGCCTCATGTTGAGTCACAATTTCCTTTCTTGCCATTGGAATCCAATGGCCATTTGTCATTTGAGAAGACTGAGAGGGCCCGAACCAATGGATTCCAGTGAGAAGAAAGGAGATTTCCACTAAAGATTAGGAAAAACTTTCTGACACTAAGAGGCGTTCAACAGTGGAGGAGACTCCCTTCACTGGAGGTTTCTAAACAGACCTTGGATGGTCACCTGTCAGGGATTCTTTAGCTGTGGTTCCTGCATTGCAGGGGGTTGGAGGACCCTGAGTCACAGCTCTACAATTCTGATTGCCTCCTTTGTTACCTGCCCTCCTGTGCCCAGGTGACTATGGAGGAGCGCAGTTGCTCCACGGATGAACCATGGATTCACAACTTTAATTAAAAGGGGAGCGGGTTAATAAAACATCAGCCAGATCTATGAACCTGGGGGAATTCATGCATCTTAATCTGAAGCTGGACACAGACAGTGTAGGGGGGGGCTCTATTGTGCTGGTGGGGAAAGAGGAGTCCCACACCTGGGGAGCCACAAGGAAAATGCTGCTTTTCATAATCACAGCAGGAGCTACAGATGTTGGCAGAGCTTCTCCCACTAATGGACTTAAACATGCAAAACATCCTCTCCTATTGTTCTTTAGTGAACCCTTTTAAAATTACTGCTAGTCTTCCACAGAATGAACTTCAGGTTAATAATTTGTCAAGAATGTATAACTTGCTGTTGAAATGGAACACTCAGGATGAAATGGTGAAATCAGCTATGATTAAATGGGCACAAGATGTCGGACATAATATAATGATGGCTGACTGGGAACAGTTATGGACCACAGGTATGAAATTTACGGCATGTAATGTCCTAAGAGAAAATTTAATGAAAATGATTTATAGGTGGTACATGACACCAGTCAAGCTTGCAAAAATCTATCATTTGCCCGACAATAAATGTTGGAAATGTAATGAGACTGAAGGCACATTCTTTCACCTTTGGTGGACATGCCCAAGGATTAAGACATTCTGGGAGATGATTTATAACGAAATGAAAAAGGTATTTAAATATACCTTTCTGAAGAAACCAGAGGCCTTTCTCCTGGGCATGGTTTGCCAATTGGTGTCAAAGAAGGATAGAAATTTTTTTATGTATGCAACAACAGCAGCAAGAATACTCATCGCGAAGTATTGAAAGACACAAGATTTACCCACCCGGGAAGAATGGCAGATGAAGTTGATGGACTATATGGAATTGGCGGAAATGACTGGCAGAATCCGAGACCAGGGAGAAGAGTCGGTGGAAGAAGACTGGAAAAAGTTTAAAGACTATTTACAGAAATACTGTAAAATTAATGAGTTAGGAAAATGTTGGAATGAACTTATATGGCTTTAGTAGAAATGTTATAAGGAATTAAGTATAAATAGATTAATAGAGTATTAAAGGGAAAAATAAGGTTAGAACATGTTAAGATAATTATAGGATAGAAAACAGAGGAAGATGGAAAGGAATTGCTGAAACAATTAACAGAAGTGGAATACAAAAAGGGAGGTGTGAGGAGGTCATTGAAATAAGTGAATGAAAGATAAGATATTGAAACTGTTTGATGTGTTTTAAACTGTTTTTGTTTTGTTTTGTTAGTTTAATGTGTTAGTGTTATGTATTGTTTTTGTATTGTATTGTATTGTTTATTTTTTGTAGTGTTTAAATTGTTGGAAAAGTAATAAATATTATTTTTTTAAAAAAACAGAATGAACTTCAGGAAACCCAAGTTAGAAAAACTTCCCAAGGTTATCTACCAATAAAAGAGGTGCGTTGACATTAATTCTGCACACTTTTGAAGTTCCCGCATGGTGCCTCTGAGCTGAAATAATTCGCAGTATTCACAATCATTCATGTATGAGCTGATTGCCCTCCATATCAAGTATCTAATTGCAAGGAAGTAAAACCCTCTGTTTTATTTTCCTCCACAAAGGGCTGTTTTCTTATTGCCATTAGTTTGGCCTTCTTTTCTACGGTGTCACATTAAACATTCATTAGAACTCAATTTGTGCAAGTCGCATCCAGTATTGTTGCCCAAAATATTAACAAAAGAGCCAAATATTTCCTCTGGGAATAGCTAAGTTATTGTGGCTCTTGAAAACGGATCCTAAGCATTCACACACACACACACACACACACACACACACACACACCAGCTAATTATTGCATAAGTTGGGGCCTTGGTGGCAAAGAAGTGAAACGACTAACAGGAATGGATGAGAAACTGTTAAGTCAGCTGTCTTTATAAATTGTGAACTATTTCTAGAGAGCCAGCTCATGCAGGAGACAGCCCTGAGAGGGAAGCTGGTAATATTTCACACACGGCATGTGCCTGGACTAACAACAGGTTTGTTTTTTTGTGGGGAGTGGGGCTAACTCCCACTTGGAATGAGAAAGCCAAATGGAAGAGAGCATTATCAGACAGCCTTTGTTTCAGAAAAAGCTATTCGAGGCCTGTTTCAGCATCCTGCAAACACATCACTCTTGAAATACCAGTTTTTACTCCATCTTTATTGTCCTTTGAAATAGAACCAGGGCTGACCCAACTCATTAGGCACTGCAGGAAACTACTTGGGATAGAGACGTGGGGGCTGTGCCCCCCTAGATATTTTCAGACTGCACCTTTCATCATCCCTGGTATGACAGGTGGAGGGGGAAGGGGGGAACAGGCTGCGGCTATGGGAACCAGGCAACAATTCATCCATCCCTTAATTTGACTAGATCAGCAACCCCAGGATTATTATTTGGGCGGGGGGTAAAGCAAGAGGTAGAAGGTTCCCTGGAAAACCCTTAATCCAGGGGTCATCTAGTGGCACTTCCTGCAGTGCAGGAACCACAGCTAAAGAATATCTGGCAGTCACCACCTCATCAGGGCAGGGACTTGCCCTCTTGAACCCTGTAAAACATCACACACACACACACACACTGGTGGTGCTATATAAAGAATAGCATTTGTCATTGTATATATTCAAAAATAGTGGTGCAAGACCAAGGTGAGGTACTGTTTTACTCTGCAAGGCATTCAATATAGGATGATGAAGCTGGTTCAATTTTCTGGATTTATATTTTTTTCTGGAGGCTTGCAGGGACGACAACCTCTGACTTTGCGTTTAATTATTTTGCTACACATTTTGTTCAGCACTTAATAACCTTAAGGCTAATGGCATCTTCATTCTGTAGGGGCCCTTGGTTGAAGTCCTAAGTGCATGGACTGCAAGAATCAATTGCATTAATCAAATTGATATGCACCATGCTGGGGGAAAACTGAAGTTAAAAAGCTCCAGGTTATTACTCAGAAGGGGACCGAAGGGTTACAGAGAGGCAAACGCAGTTTCCGGCTTTCCCTGATGTAGCTGTCCAAGGTTCTGCAGTCTACAGTACCTGTAAAAAGAAAAACCTGTTGAGTTTGCTAGCGTAGCACAGAGACAGAAAGAGCTCTCTGTCTCTGGGCTCTAACATCAACTACGTCTTATTAAACAAGCATTTGGAGTGAGCTGGCCATCTGTTCATCTTAATGTTGGTTCTTCTGTCTCAGAAGAATGACCACGACAGTCCAGTTGCAAAGTTGCATCTAGGTCAACTTTTATTTATACTGAACAGCTTTTAAAAATACAGAATAAAATAGCATTTATCTACTATTATTCACAACATCTGGTCCAAATATTACATATTTCTTAAATATTTCAACGTTTAATAAAGCAACGTTAGAAAAAAATATCCCAACAAAACACAACAAAATTCATAAAAATCTCAATAAAAGAATTACACATCTCAGAGAAAAAACCCAACTTGGTTTGTAACATGAGATTGTGCAGTCAAAAGTCATTCACCAAAAAAAACCTCATGGGAAAAAGAATATTATTATTTATCCCCACTGTCTAAAAAACAGTCAAAAGAGTTTGTTACATCAAAAGTTGTTATTATGAACAGACCAAAGAGGAGAAAAAGAAGATGCACTAGAGTTTGGATTGACAGCAAGATGGTTCACTTGGAAAGATGTCAGGCAATACACAAGGGAATTCTCTGCTATCAAATATGTACTGATGACTAATCACAGCCACAAGCAAATTATAACCAGACAGGAATGTTTTTGATGCCACTCAAGGTGAATTCTCAATACTTAAAGCAGCCCAGCACTATAACGGTTATAGAGACTAATGGGCAGAAGCTAAATACTGGTGAGCACGTGGCCGCCTCACAGCACAGATGGGAAAGGATCTACCACTACAAAATGGGAAGCCCCAGCAGTCTGCTCTCCTCTGTCCAGGCAGGTTAAGAAACTGTTTTGAGTGAGAAACTCCAGATAAGCACCATGCACCATGCAAAAGAAAACCATACAAAATACAAATGGTGAGTGTATCTTGCTCCCAACGCCGCCTTCTTCTGGTGGTGAAAGGTTGGTTATTTTTTGGTTCAAGAAGGCCACTGGAGAAGAGGGGGGGGGGGGAGGCCATTTTGTGCTGGTCTGTCATGCATATTGAGATATGAGTTGCGTCGTCACTTTGGAATGCAGGCACACGTCCGATGGCACAGGGCTGCTTCTCCACTTTATGGTGTAAAGAGAAAGGAGGCTGCTTCTGGGCACTAAGCAAAGGGGAAAGTGGGATGGGAGTCACCTCTGAGGCTCTGCCCCTTGCATCTAACAAAAGGGAAGGGAACGGGGGTCGAGAACCAGATGGCCTGTTTTGAATTTGGGCCTATCGAAACCCCAAGTGTGTACAAGCAGCCTTATCATACGCCTTCCCACAAACACCTTCACTAGGCTGGGTTATTCTTCTTTCTGGGAGGCAAAAGCAGCCAAATAGAGAGGAAGGGCCTTCAGCAGCTGCATCCTTGGAGCACCTTGATATATGTGGAAAACATACTTCAGCCAGTGAAGTAGGCTCAGGCTAGCCAATGGCTTTAAACCATCAGCTCCTGAACCATTAGGCTCTCCCCAATTCCTCCCATCGACTCCTACAGGAATCGTTTAGGAACCCTACCTGCAGAGTTCATGGCTGGGATTGGGCTGAAAGCAAGGAGGCACCAAGGTGAAAAACAGAAAGGGCGAGTGGCTCTAAGGATGCTCCTTGTCCTTAACCATAACATGGGAAGAAGCCTGAAGTTATGCATGCCATCAGAATTTGGCACTTCATAGATGATAGAAGGCTAGAGCCTAACTGTGCCATCAGTGAGAGGTTGACATGTTTTGGTCTGATTGCTTAATCTTTGCATCTGATTAGCATCTCTTTCTAATTCTCAACCAGAGCCGGCCAGAGACATTTTGGTGTTTGAGGCTGAACATCCAAAAGGCGTTCTCAACCTCCTGACTCCAAACATATACAAAATAATTAACGCAGCAAGGTTCTCCTTCACAAGCCTCATGGAAATGAACAGCAGCCGTGCAAGAGCACAGTTAACCCCCGTTCGCTTCAAGGAAGTAGGAGAACGTCCCTGTGGATTGTTCCCCCGGGGGCCAGGGTGCGGATGCCTCCCACAGTGTCACCCGCTGAACAGGAGTCAGAATCAACAGCTACTCTGTCAGATGGCCACGCATCTGGTCTCATGGTTGGACCTGCTCTGGGCTCAACATGTTCCATTGCTAGTACACAAGCAATGCTGTTACCGGTACCAATGTTTTCAAGAGAGAGGTGATCAATAACTTCTCTCTGTTTTTACTTAAAGGACATAAGCATGGGTAAATAAAGTATAAACAATCGCTAGCAATTCGTCAATGAAGAAATTCTATCACATGACATTGTCATGACAATCATATCACTCCCACCCAGGAAACCTGTGACAATTATTATCCTGGGTGGAAATGTTACTCGTTGGGTGTGGTTTTTTTAAGTCTATGGAAATAGAATACTGCAATATTCATGTACAAAGTTGCCATATTGAAAGTTAGTATTAAAGGATGTTAAGACAAATCGACTGTGTAAATTTAAAAACTCCTTCCCTGATGCATCTTATTCTGATTAATACTTTTTTTTCAATCACAGATAAAATTAACCATTAAATATAAATTCAAGAGGCATAATTTTATAAGACACATTCATAAATCTTAGCCAGAGTACTTAATTAAAAAAAAAATTAACATAGGTTTTTATTTTAAATACAAAAACTCAGAAATTGTTTTGCTTTCAATATACGTTTCTAGATCTTTGACATGACAGTGATGGTTTAGTCATGAATATTTATTTCTTTTAACTGAAATTTGTCAGTGATTTCCCCCAACCTCTCTCATAAGGTGATCTGTCTGGGCAGAATTGCTTAATAGCAGAAAGACAGGAGGCTACAATAAGCACACAATTCAAAGCATCACTACCTTGTTCTGACTTCCTTCCAGCTAGGATACATGTAAGGAGCTAACCGTTCTTTGCTCTCACACAATACTGGGATCTACTCCAAACACAAGCATATATCTGGTTGGAGCCCAATGTCTGGTAGCTGAAGTTCATACACCACTTTGAAAGGTTAACAAGAGGTACATCAAATACCTTCCCTTAATTGAAATTCACAGGCCTTGGAGGTTATCCAGAAAAATGAGTTTTCTGAATTCTCTCTTATGAATACAGTCCTAAGCCATTTTGATCCCAGAGTTGGACAAGGCGAAGATTATGGTTCTTCCCACTAATTAACACAGGTGCCATCTGCCAGAAGGTCATGTGTCCAACATCACTGAAATTAATGGGAGCTGTGAAAGAACACTGCTGTGCTCTTTTGCTTTAATGGTGCTTGACTCCCATCTCCTACTCTTAATGATACCCAAGACCTGTTATCTCACTACACTTTCCTATCTTGGACTCTCAAAATTCTCTCCAAAGTTAAAAGCATGCTTTCTTCTCAGGACAACAAAGTATTCTTCCCACAACTGCGAAAGCACCTGACCTTCTGGATGCTCTGCATCCAAGCTGTCAAAAATCTTTTCTAAAAGCAGCAGCAATTGCAATGCCCTCTTGTGGTTGCTTCTGCAAGAGAAAACCCGCCACGGCCTTCGCTTTAACCACTTTGCCTTTCAAAGTGAACCTGTCTCGTCTCTCTCAGAATATATGTATAAATGGGGGCGCAGAGTAAAGTGGACTGCACTTGTAAACACTGCAAGACTCTGGAAACATTTCATTCCATAGCTCTACATCCCAGGAGGGCAGTAGAACTCCATTTTAAAAACTCGCGTCATTTGCACCTCAGAAGTGAGACAAGAAGGTTGGGTCACTTGAACGCCTCTTTTCCTGGCTTCTGTGTGATGTATGGACTAGCTCTTAGCTGCATGTCCCTCGAAGAGAAGTTTAGCAATAAACATAGTCAAGCGGCTACTGAAGAAGTTGGGTGCTTACCTTGCCGCAGTTGTCAGCAGAATATGAAAGCTACTCAAGATAGCTGTAGCCACGCAGCTGGTGGCAGGGCACATGTAACAGCCCAGATTTCTTTGGGCCCAATCTATTGGAGCCCAGATTGCGCTGGGCCCAATCTATTGGAGATCTACTCCTTTACTGAAGCAAAAGGGGAAGTTGTGGAAGAGTGTTATTACAGTAGTGTATCACATTCAGTGACATCTTCAGTTCTGCTATAAACAAACAACTGGCACCTTAGCAAACAAAAATGACCCAAACAAGAATATACTAAATTCTGACAATGTTATGAATACACAACATTTGCCTCTCTGATGCAGCCTTCGACAACCTGGTGCCCTCTAGATTTTGGACTACAATTCCCATACGGCCAGGCTTGCTGGGGCGGAAGGGGATTGTAGCACAAAATATCTGGAGGGTGCCAAGTTGGCGAAGGCTGCTCTAATGTGTGCGGAAAATCTTGGCTTTGGCATTTTGCATTATTATAAGCCACCTATAGGGGGCGGTTCCTTTCCACCCACCTTTTCTTTGGTTGCTCATAAAATAAAGGTGGAAAGCAAACATGCTGCCCCTGTGCTTTTACTCAGAAGTAAGTCCCACTGCGCCCAATGGAGCTTAATCCTAGGTGAGTATGCACGGGATTGTGGCCTTAGTTTCTGAAGCTCATGCAACAGCCCCGATTTAACCTTTTTAAAAAATTTAAAAGCAGCTACTTTTTGGGCTGGTTTTCATGATACCTAGTTTGAATCCAAGACAGCAAACTGCTGCAAGGTCTCTGAGGAAAGATCAGAGAGGGGATATAACCCTGATGTGAAAAGCTATACAATGAAAATGTCACTGAAATGGTAGGAAACACCCACCATCTGCTGATTGCCTTCCCTTCCCCGCCATTCAATACTGATACATCAAAGCTCCTTACACCTTTCTCAAACCCTAATAGCCTCAGTAATCAACAAGAGTGGCTTTATGCCTCTCATGCTCAAGAAACTGACAACAAATGTACAGTACCTGCTTTGGGAACTAAAAAAGAAATAGAGATACAAAACAGGAGCACCTTAGATCACACCGACTTTGAGAGTACAGGCTTTGAGAGAAGACTTACCCTAATGCCTCTCTAACAAATCTTTCCACAGCTTCAAAAATGCCTTTTGGGCCACATCGGGGGGGTAGGGGGACAACAATAAGAAAGGAACAAAATGCTGATGTCTAAAAACTAATCTGCAACAGTAAGAACATTACACAGGAATAATTTTTTTTACAATTATAAATGCATGATGAGCATTAACAGCTATGTAATGTCAGAGCCAAGACTAGTAGAAGAAAAAAATCAAGAGTCTGAATGGCACCCACAGTGGGCCCCCGATACCCGTTAAACCACCCAGTGGACAGTGATGCACACATGGTCTCTCTTGTTTTAAAAGCAGGTCCCATGTTAAGCTCAGAAAGGGAGGAAAACACAAAGGCAACATTAACTGAAGGATGTTTCTGGGACAGGCAGAACTGCATGAAGCAGGTCAGTACGAATCCAGAGACAACCAGATAGTTCCGTTCTCCATTGAGAAGTAGTGAATTTGGCTGCTTAATAAATATCACTTTTAAAACACTGGCCTGCAGGGATGCAAGACAGTGAGCTGCTTAGGCAATCTGTCAGGTTCAGGGATGTGCAATTTGACGACAACCAGAGGCAAAGCCCCAGTCAACCCTGTCCACAAAAGGTGCTCAGCTAGGACTCGTTAAGCACCCCAGAGCCATGTCACTTTCTTAGGAACAGAAACTTGTGCAAAGGCACCACTTGTCGGTACATCCAATACACAATGCTGGGAAGCTTTGAAAGCACTGTCGAGTATGGAACACTTTGGTATAATTTACCAGAATAATGCCAACAAATGACTGGGGGCTTATGAGAGTTAAATAAAAAAATGGAATGTATCAGCTATAAAATGGGAAAGACACAGCCTGCTTAAGCGCCGTGTTTACAATATTTACCAATTTTGTATCTGGATTAAACGTTGAACAGTAATTGCCCCGCCAAAATCAGCAAAAGCAATTCTAACAGTACTTCTTAAAAACAAAACAAAAAGCACAACGTAATTATAGAGAGACGTTATAGATAGCTATCACTGTCCACAATTGGAAAGCTATTTTTTATAATCTGTTTCGGCTCTGGTTCCAGAATTCAAAATGCAGAAATACAAAAAACATAAAACAAAACAAGGTCAGCAAGGAACTGCAGAGGTGTCTGTCACTGCAGCTGGTCGACAGGGGCTGCAGCAGCAGGGGCTATACAGTGGCCTCCGAGTCCTCTTCCTCTGTGCTCTGGCAGCCACTGTTTTGCCTGAAGCCTTTCCATGTGTAGCCCATGAAGGTGGGGCTGATGGGTAAAAAGCGGAAGCATTTGTACTTCCTCACAAATTCCATGCCAAAAGGCAAGTCATAAGTTTCCATGCCATCGATGGATTTGCTGCCTTTGCACACTCCTTTCTTCCATTTCTGGATTCCTCTTTCTTCGGGGCTTCCTGGGTATCAAAAGGATAGGGAGAGAGTTGCATCAAGAGCTGAACATTGGAGACATAAGCCCCTCTCTAATAACACTGGGATTCATGGACACCCAATGAAACTGCATGCTGCAAGATTCAGGACAGAGCAAAGAAAGTCCTCCTTCATGCAACACAGAGTTAAACTATGGAACTTGTTCCCGCAGGTAAAGGTAAAGGACCCCTGGACGGTTAAGTCCAGTCAAAGGCGACTATGGGGTTGCGGCGCTCATCTTGCTTTCAGGCCGAGGGAGCCAGCGTTTGTCCACAGACAACTTTCTGGGCTGTGAGTAACCGCTTCTGGCACAACAGGACACCATGATGAAAGCAAGAGCGCATGGAAATGTCGTTTACCTTCCCATCACAGTGGTAACTATTTATCTACTTGCACTGGTGTGCTTTCGAACTGCTAGGTTGGCAAAAGCTGGGACAGAGCAACGGGAGCTCACTACCGTTGTGCGGATTCGAACTCCCGACCTTCCAATCAGCAAGCCCAAGAGGCTCAGGGGTTTAGACCATAGAGCCACCTGCATCTCTCCTGCAGGAGACAGAGATGGCCACCAACCTAGATGGCTTTAAAAGATTACACCAATTGATGGAGGAGAGGGTCATCAGTGACTGATAGCCATGATGGCTGTGCTCTTCCTCTCCAGTTGGAGGAACCAATGCTCCCCTGTTGCTAGAAACCAAAGGAGAGAAGGCTGCTTTTGTGCTCAGATCCTGCTTGTGGGCTCCCCATGCAGTGGTGTCCAAACTTTTTTCAAAGAGGGCCAGATTTGATGAAGTGAAGGACTGTGAGGGCCGACCTAAGGGCCGACCAAAGTTGTTGAACTTTTCTTAGGATTGAAATTGTTGAGGGTTTTTTAGGATTTTATGCCAGGAAATAAACTGCCACAGGGGCCGGATTAAACCAATTAGGCCCCCGAAATGGACTTTGGACATGCCTGCATTAGGGCATCTGGTTGGCCACTGTGAGAACAGGATGCTGGCCTAGAGGAGCCATTGGCCGGTTCCAGCAGGCTCTTATGATGTGCTTCTAAGCCCCTTTCACAGGAAAGCTCACCCCACTCCATCAGCCTGAGCACTGAGTGGGATACCTGGAAAGTGATACTTGTGCAGTTGTGCACAGGGGCTCCAGCTGCCTCAGGGCAGTAGAAGGGGACCTACAAACCCATGAGCCACACAGAAATGAATGAGGATTCCCTAAGAGCACACAATTTGCACTGTCGGATTGTGCTCTGTGTCAACCTGTAGCTGTGCTGCGTATTTTCAGCCTCAAGCGTCACAGTGTCTTTAACAGGAAGGCAGGGGAGGGAAACAGTGGGGAAAGGCAGCCTGTTGCACTGCTCACCTGGAATAGTGTTGTCTAAAATAAATGCTACACAACCCCCAACGAACATGGCTGTAGTGAGAAGAACATTTAACACTTGATCAATGCTGGCTATTCCTACAAGAACAGAAAGGGGAGGGAGAGACTTAGAGCAAAATCTGAAGAGCCGCCATATTCATACACACAATTTCAGGAGCCAAAGTCACACTGTCTACACAGCACAAACACCTGGTGATGTGGATTGCTTAGCAATGCTCATATATTTATATTTATCATCATCATCATCATCATCATCATACCAGGGACTCAAGGAAACTTGCAAAAATTAAAATGACTCAGATAAAATACAAAAAGCTAAAAACATATAAAAGACAATCATTTAAAAGTAATTAAGCAATAATAGAACTAAAACAATATATATTGCTATTCCACCCACCCTATCCCTCACATGGACACAATGGACAGCACTACTCAAAAGTCAGTTGGGAGGCAATTTCCCCTCCTACTAGGAAAGGGCTATAGTTCATTGGTAGAGCACAGGCCTTGGATGCAGACAGTTCTAGGTCCAGAATCAGGTAGCAAGTAGCAGTAGGGTCTCTGCCTGACATCTTGGAAAACTGCTGCCAGTTAAGAGTAGGCAGTACTGGGCTGGATGGACCAATGGCCTGACTCAGTGTAAGCTGGGCTCATGGAACCATGGAACTACAAGGAATCTCAAAAAGAAATTTAGTCCCACCTACTGCAGTAAATTTACTACTACAGCCTCTGCTTGATCACCACCTCTTACACTGTCAAAGAAGCATGTATCATCATTAGTTCTTCCAAGTCTAAATCATCTTTGATTTGAACCTGTTGTTTCAATCCTTTGGAACAAGAGAAAAAGAATCTGCTCCTTTTCCTATATGATAGTCTCTTCTCCTGGCTAAACATACCTAACAGACTCCCAGCTCTTAACTTGTTTGCCCTTGCCATCAGTGGTGGTCCCCAGTTTATGGAACACCCTCCCTAGTGAGGTGCTTCTGCTCCCACTATTAACTTTCAGGAAGAATTTGAAAACATTCCTGTTTACCCAGGCATTTCATGGCTGAGGGATACAGTTCCTGGCATCCCTGACATCACTGGATGGAATAATGTTTAACCGTAACCACTTTCAGGTGTTATTAAGTGTCATTGTTTTTATAATGTTTAAACTGCTCTAGAATGCCCCCCCCCCCCCCCGTTGTGGATCTGGGCTCCTTCAGAAGGAAGGGTGGGATATAAATTCAACAAATAATAATAAGCAGAAAAAAGCATTGTGCATCCATTAACAGTACGTTCCCCATTAATCTGCGGAAAGATCTATCTTGTAAAAGGGCCTAAAATGCAGATGGGTCCTTGCTCCCAGAACTGGGCTTATACAAACAGGCAGTAGTCCTCTTCAACCCATTTTTTATTCCGTTAACAGGTACTTGCAACCAGTTGGCTAATTAACTAATTTTTGGTTTCTTTTTAAATAAAATAAAATAAATGTGTCTTTATCAAGATCCTGGGCATTTAGGACTTCCGGGTTGGCGCCATCGCCGAATGGCGGACTCCCTCCGAGCTCCGGAGGGAGCCTGCTCGGCAGGGGCTGGGTCCTACCGCACCGGCGATGCGGGGACCCTTAAAAACCACGGCCACGGAGGCCGTGGACATGGAGACTCGGCTGGCACCGCTAGCGCCCTCCCGACTCGTGAAGGAGCCTTTTTAAAGGCTACGGATCGGGTGCCGGGGAGAAGCGTGGTGCTTTGAGTCCTCTGCTATCCCTGCCGAGCGCAGCCGCATGCCATCCGGCGGAGAGCGCTGACTTCTTCTATTGAAAATTCGGACTTCTTAACAACAACCCGTGAGTAATTTGGAAACCGGGTTCAAAAGGAGAAAAAAAAATTTTTTTTTTTTTTTTCGGATTGGACACGAGCGGGGGGGGATCCAAAAAGGAAGTCAGTCCCCCTCCCTACTGTAAACCTTCCAAAACAAGGACGGGGAAACCAAGGTCCAAAAAGATTTGTATTGCTGATAAATACTAAGAATTCCACGATGGGGAACTACAAGAACTGTGCTGGAGGAAGAATTGAGGGAGAAGGGAAATGTGACCCCCCCCCCCGGGAACCGGGGTGATTGAAGAGAGAGCCTGGTGAAAAGAGTCGGAGATTTTGACAGCTGTCAAAGTAGCTGTCAAAGTCGGAAAGCAGACAGGATTTTATTATGAGAACTTTGCTGGTTAAATTTGTTACAATTTGCTATAACCCGTTAAAACTTGGATACAAAATGGCGAAAACATGGATAACAATCGGACTTTTGGACTAGAGAAAACAAAGTTACAACAATCCCCCTAGAGGAGTTTCGGGACATTACAAAGATGGTCGTAAGTGGAAAAATACCATTGGAATTTTACAGGACTGGTTATCTTCTGGGAAAGCTGCAAAACGGAAATAATATTTTGTCTACAGGGTGTTCAGCTAAAGGAGACAATAGAATTTTCTATTGAAGAAAGGAAGGGACTGAATGCAAGTTTTTGTTCCTGAATAACAATAATCCCTGCAGAGTTACTAAACTTCTGAATTAGAACGTTTCAGCAGCGGAACAAGAGGAAATTGGACTACAACTTGGAAAGAACAATGGGGGGAGTTTTATTAAAGATTTGAAGTTAAATGTTTTAAAAAATAACTATAAGAAGAAAAAGCCAGCAAGGAGTTGGGGGAAATAGGTGATTTATGGACTTTAAGAATTCCAGGCAGATAACATGGTTTGGTGGTCAGGGGGAAATTAAACCGGGGACAGGGGGGGGAGAACTAAAATCCAAAGGCTTGTCAACTTTTTTTTCTGAACTGGCTCTTTTTCACCTATTATACTTTTTATTTCTTATTTCTTATATTTCTACTGTGTGGGGTGTCCTTATCTTTAAAAAAAAGGGAAATTGTGGAATGAAAATGGGGTGGGCCCTGGGGAGAGAACTTTTGTCTTTTATTAAGGGTATTGATGAGGAGTGTATAAATTTTAAATTCGAATAATGGTCTAAACAAATTAAGTTTTAATTAGAACTGAGAGCTTGTGGAGCCAACAATATGAAAGGGGAATATGGTAGGGGTGGGGGAAGGGGGGAGTCCCGGAAAGTGAATGTATGAAAATAAGGCTTTGAATGTACTTTAATCTTTACTTTCTGTATTTTTGAAAATCTTAATAAATATCATTTAAAAAAAAAAAAAAACAAGATCCTGGGCATTTCACTTGAGTGCAAAGTAATTTACAGTAGATACCATAAAGCTCTCTTACCAGATTCAAAAAGCTTGAAAAAGCTTCTCAGAATTGTGGAGGATCCATGTTTAAGAGATATTTTTATAAACCATGGGGAAAGGGACCAAAGTCTCTTTCAGGGCTGCCCTATGAAGCCTTCAAGAACACAGAGTATGGCTGGTGAACCAAATCTTAGTCTGCAATTAAAGCTTTAAGTAATTATACCAGCTGACTGATTAACAATTGCACAGCTGACAGTACAGGTTGAAATGTTTAGAAAATCCATTTCCACATGGGTTGTGTAAATGCATTTTTGTTCAGAACAAGATGTTTCAGCATAAGCTTATTTTAATACATGTAGTAGAATAAGAAAAAGGGAAATTTTGTACCTGTGACAAGTGGATTTTGTCGGAGGTAACTTGGAAGGACCAGTCCAAAGAAGATAGAAAATCCAAGCACAAAAAGGTTCCGAGAAGAGTTTAAATCTATGAACTGCAGGTTAGACAGTCCGACTGCAGTAATCATCCCTGAACAAGAACAAACAGGACAGGATTTTAGCCTCTACAGTATGCAATGTGAAATACTACACAGACCACCAGTATTTCCCTTCCATTAAAAAGCAAAAACAACCTCCATTTTTGCAGAAGGTAAGAGACGTATGTTCACTTAAGGATGCATAAATATACATTGATAGTTTGAAGACTTATGTTGGGCTGGGGTATTTTTTAGGGGGGATTGTTGGAGTTGTTGCTGTTACAGTTTTTTATCTTTATGGTTTATGTTGAAATTGTTGGATTTGGTTGTGCATTTCTGATGTTTTGCTTATTGTTTATGACTACTTTTCTTATGTTTGTAATTGTGTAAAGATGGTCTTAACTTTGGAAAGGTGGCATACAAAAAAAAGGGGGGAATGATTTATTATGTTTCATGCCTGGCCTTGGGAGTCTGCAGTGATGTGTATCAAGCCGATACATAAATAACATTACGTTTTAAGAATATAAGAAGAGCCTGCTAGAACAGGGCAATGGCCTTTCTACTCCAGCATCCTGTTCTCACAGTGGCCAACCAGCTGCCTGTGGGAAACCCGCAAACAGGACCTTAGCACAAGAGCCGTCCTCTCCCTTCCTACTGTTTCCAGCAAAGCTGCTCCACTTCCCAGTGGGGAGGAGTTGCAGTGGACCGCGTGGCCACCCATTCCCCACCAGCGGTGGGGGACTCTGTCCCCCGTTGCCTGGGGGATCCCGGCCACGTCAGAGCCCGGCCAGCCAACCCGCTGGCCGGGGGGGCGTGGCCAGGGCCGTTTAAATTGGAGGAGCGAGCCAGAGGACTTCCTCTTTGGCTCACTTCCTCAATCACCCGCGCCCCCCTCCCTATTTTGCAAGTTAGACAATGGCCTTGCTATGGACTTCGGTTGGTCGCCTTGGTTGTCCAAGGGGCCTGGTAGGAATTTTTCCACCTGGCAAATTGGCACTGGCCATACCTTGTGTGGGGGAGGGGAGGTGTGGCCATCACCTGCCCCTCCATGCTTAAGGGTATTCCTTTAAAGGAACCCGGGGGTGTTGATCTAGTCTGAAGCCCGGCTGGGGGGCTAAGGCCTTGACACGACCCCGACGGGAACACCAGAGGGAGCTTGAGTTGGTTCGCATCGACAGGGCTCCCCCTACCGGTGACTTACCCTTACTGGGACTTCCTGCATAATGGGCAGGAGTCAGATATAGCCAGGTCCAATCAATGCCTAAGCCAGTACCGCTCACATTCTTTAATTTCAATAAAGTTGTGGCCAAAATTTGCCCAATAACGTAAACCTAATATCCGTGTCCTTATGTGAGTTATTTCCAACGAGGGGCTGGCTGCGGGGTCTCAACACACAACTGGTATTCAGAAGCACTGCTGCCTCCAATTGTGGAAGGAGACCACAGCCACCAGTTCTTTCTGTAAAACTGCACAGCATTACTCAACAGCCTAACAAACAATGGGGGAGATGTGTGCCAGTCTACTAAGATTTTGACCCTTTCAGCTCATGCAAACAGGTGGGTTGTACCCTGAAGCAGCATCACCAGACATCAAAGTGAGCATCTGGAAGGCACTTCTCCCAAGCAAGTCCATGAGGAAAGACAGGAGACTCGGCTGACAGCTGGAGAAGTGGCAGCTGACATGGCTGCGCACAGAGCTCATTGCTAACAGGCAAAAATATAAGGAGGGAAATTCAAATACCAAAGAGAGTGCAGAAGAGAGCGCCAAGCACTGGGTCAGGGAGGGATGCAAAGAGGGCGCTGAACTTGCCAACCATTCCTAGCAACAACATGAACGCTGCTCCGTACTGAATCACTCGCCGACTTCCAACCTATGAATCACACAACAAAAAGGGAGATAAATTACAACATTTCTGGCAGTTGCTCTTAGAATCATAGAGTTGGAAGGGACCCAAGAGTCATCTAGTCCAACCCCCTGTGATGCAGGAATCTCAGCTAAAGCATCCATGACAGATGGCTTAAAAACTTCCAAGGAAGGAGCATCCACAACCGCCCGAGGGAGACTGTTCCACTGTCTTGTTCATGATGACAACTTGTGATTTCATCACAAAGTTGTAAAACTGACATGGGAAACTTTTAGCCCTCCAGATGCGGGTGAACTACAACACTCATCAGTCAGTGGCTGTGCTTGCTAGGGCTGACGGCTGCTGTAGTTCAGCAGCTCTGGAAAAAATATAGACTCTTTAGCTGATTTAAATGCAATATTCCATTTCCTCACTTGATGGCTCACTTGTTCGTGATGGCTCTCTGCTGAAGGACAAGAAGGATCCTCCTCAATGGGGAGGGTGTTTGGTGAGATCTGTGTATCAATATGCAGGTGGGCCTTTTTTAATTACTGGAGCATTGCACTGCCAGCCACAGAACAATCTCTCTGAGTCAATTCGGGGACCGCAGTGAAGGGGAAGGACTAGGGGTAGCTGCAACAACAGCTGCAGAGGAAACAGATTAGGGACTCAGTGGCACAGAGAATTAAAAGCCTCTGTTATTAGATGGATATCCCAACTAAACCTCACCATCTCCTGCTAGTTTGGTGAAAACTGCCTGACCTCGGCTTTTTCCTTGCTCCACAACTCCAGCAAGTTTAAAACTTTTTATTTTTATTTTTCAAACACTCTACAGGCCGATTCCCTATGGCCACAGTTATCATGTGATCACTTGACAGGATGATACTGCAGGCCAGTATGTTATCATGTGTTCCCAGTATTTATCAATGGAAGCAAACTGATAAAGCCACTTGATACATTCCACATCAGCTGAATGTGAGACCTGGCAATACAGATTCGTGCTTTGGGGCATTTTAGTTCAAAAAGACTATTTTTGTAGAGTTACATAACACAGAGACATTTCCATTGCTTGGGGCTACACTCTTTGAAGAGCTCAACTGAACAAAAGCGATGCTTTGCACGAAACAAAGCTTCTCAGGAGAAGCACAAATCAATTCTTTGCGAAGTTTTTGCGCTGACAGTTTAACACACAAGCAGCAGAGTCCATGTGACAATCAACATTCACTTGACTTGAGTCACACTCTGTGTGTGGGCAAAGGTCTCTTCCACCACACTTTCCCATTGCTTTATTTAGTGCTATCTATACAATGAAAAAGATTACGAACAAAGGCAAGCTGCACTGGCAGAACATACCTCTTTGAAAACATTTCCCACGCTATTTTCCTTAAACAGCCTTTATTTCTACTACAATCCCATAAACAGACATTTTGCCCTAAGGGGATGTATAAAGTGGCAGCACCTACACTTTGGAATTCCCTGCCTACTGATATCAAGTGGGTGCCTTCATTGTATTCTTTTCTTATGCCTGCTAAAAATGCTATTGTTTAGACAAGCCCAGATGCTCAGAAAGTTGATGTGAATTCTCATCAGTTTTAGTATTTTAACTTTTTGTATGTTTTAACTGTAAACCACTTTCAGTGTATGCATTTTATGAAGTAAACACGTAATACATAAAGTGCCTTTGTAACATTTGCTTGTACCATGTTCAGAAATTATTTAATCCATGACTGGAAATGACGAGATCAAGGTAAAACAGATGTGACAGGTCCCTAGATAACTGCAGACAGCCAATATTAGGCTATGGAAATGGGGCCAACCCACGACTGCACTTCCATGTACAGTGGTACCTCTAGTTACGAACTTAATTCGTTCCGGAGGTCCATTCTTAACCTGAAACTGTTCTTAACTAGAGGTGTGCTTTCGCTAATGGGGCCTCTTGCTGCCGCTGTGACGCCGGCACATGATTTCTGTTCTCATCATCCTGCGGCAAAGTTATCAACTCGAGGTAACTCTTCCAAGTTAGCAGAGTTTGTAACCTGAAGCGTATATAACTTCAGGTACCACTGTATTTTTGTAAGAAACTTCGCCCTCCCTGCCTAAAAAAAATTGCATCCAGTACATGGCGATGTTCATATTCAGATTTCACAAGCAAATCACTGATGATAAAAAAAAAAAGATTTAAGGGCCAAGCTACACATGACTCTAGAAATCTTGTGTCTTTAAGCACCTGTCCCCATCATGTATAAAACATGCTGGATGGAAGTACAACTTGCAGCACAAGATGTGGGGTAGAGGGAGGAGATGCTGAAACCACCACCTCCATTCCCCGCAAACCATTCCTCAAGGATATTAAACTGTATACACAGTTTATTTATTTCATTTATAAAAGTATTTATGTACTACCTACTATGGTGAGTTTCAAGGCAATGTCTAACAAGACTATTAAAACAATGACGTCTTCATACAAATCAAACTAAAGTGCAGTTGATACACATAATTAAATAATATTACTGGAACTAAACATCAGAAACTATTTAGATTACATTAGATTTATTGAATTTATGTATTGTTTCGCACACAAAAGGAGTGTGATTTTTAATATACTAAAATGCAATATACAATAAGAATACAATTTTAACAAGTGTCACAATATCATCGGTGTTGGCACTTGTTAGATCCCAAAGGGGTTTCACATGTGACTTTTATAGTGTTTTAACTCACCACACCCCAGCATTCCACTTAATAAATAATAATAATAATTTTTATTTATACCCCACCCTCCTCAGCCAAGGCTGGGCTCAGAGCGGCTTACAAGCAATAATAAAAACAAGTTGAATGATTACAACTTAAAAACAAAATTAAAATACAACATTAAAATATTGAAACATTAAAATATTAAAATGTAGCCTCATCGCAGGAGGAGAAGGAAAGGAAAAAAGAAAGAGAGGGAGGGAATCAAATTGGCTCCAAGCCAAAGGCCAGGCGGAACAACTCTGTCTTACAAGCCCTGCGGAAAGAAATCAGATCCTGCAGGGCCCTGGTCTCATGAGGCAGAGCGTTCCACTAGGCCGGAGTCAGAGTTGAAAAGGTTTTAAGTGGAAACAACCATCCCATTTCATATTTGCAAATGATAATGGAGAGTTGAGTCCAGCTTTTTCGTGCAGGGACACGTGAAACATCTCATGTTCACTGATCTTTAAGTACTCTGACTGCAAGAGGGTGCATTTTTAAAATAATAATAACAATCAGACTGTGTTTTCTATGTACAACTTTAACTGAACTCTGCTCTTGAGCAAGTCCCTCTCTCTTCACTAGGCATGTGCAGGGGAAGCTCCCACCGTGATAAATCTCAAGCTTATTTGAACAGATATGTACCTTCGTAATCCCCAAGACTCCGATGTTGGGGCTAGAGGAAGTAGATCCATTCCCAGTGCCAAACACTCCATCTAATACACAGGAAAGGCCTTCTATGAAAATGCCCCTGCAATTAGAAGAAAAATGTTGAGATTACGCTATACAGCATGTTAGAAAAGCATGAAAACCAGTCAAGGAGTTATTATCTGACTCTCAAGCAAGACTGGCAGCCACTGTAGTTAAGGGCTGGGTATTTTACAGTTAAAGACGTCATCAACTGGTCAAATATTCTTATGCATTTGTAACACAGAATACAGTGGAACCTCAGAAGCCAAACACCTTTGAACTCGAACATTTCGGATCCCAAATGATTGAAACCCGGAAGTGATTGTTCTGGTTTTCGAACGATTTTCGGAAGCCGAACGTCCGGTGTGGCTTCCAATTAGCTGCAGGATGCTCCTGCAGCCAATCAAAAGCTGCACTTTGGAAGCTGAACGCTTTGGAAGTCGAATGGACTTCCGGAATGGATTCTGTTCCACTTCCAAGGTACGACTGTACTACAAATAAAACAAAGTGATTCCCCCCCCCCCCGACCTCATACAAGCAACAGGAAAAAGCCACACCATCTCCTGGCTTGCAGTAGAAAGATCCAAGAAAACTCAAGCCCATTAGAGACATCCTCTTCCTGACCTTCTCATCTCTGCCTCTTCTGCAGTTCTTGCCAACTCTCACTTTCTGGATTCCTTGTGTCCTTTTCAGCTGCCTAACATGTTTTAAGGAAACTCACACTAACTTTTGTCTTTACATATGAAACTTCTGCTATTGTCTTTCACTAAGCCGTCTTGGCTGGGGAGGGCGGAGTATAAATAAAATATTATTATTATTATTATTATTATTATTATTATTATTATTATTACTACTACTACTACTACATAGGGGTCACAAATTGATATCTAGCTTCTCAGTATGATTCTTTTTCATTCTAGCATCTACTGAATGGTCTGTTTTTAATGTATGCATTATTATATTATATATTATTGTTCTGTACGAATTTGTCACTGCACTGATGTTGTATTTCTTACGTATTGTTGCATATTATTTTTGTTATGGAATTGTTATCAGGATTGTTGATCTTTGCTATGCATTGTGCTCCCACTGCTATTGTACAGTGCTTTGAGCATATTTTTTTATGGAAAGGCATCATATCAATAAACATGTTGATTCTACATTCTAAAAGTATTTAGACACCTTGAACTTTACAGTCATGATGGGGAGAGAGAAAGAGGCAGTCAGCTAGCCGGTCAGCTGACCACCTTGCCAATTCAAATATTTTGAAGCCAAGTCAAACTGGATGTTTGGCAGGGCAATGCAGGACACAAGGAATTCAGAACATGATTGAGAAGGATGCAGTGGAGTGATTTTCTCTCTGTGGCTGCTCAGTGCAAACACAACCATAGAACCATTTCTTGATTATTCAACACTTTCTGACTTGCGGATGAACGTGTAATTGTCCCTAGTGAAAACAGGTTAGAAGTAAGTCAATGTGATATGAAATCTGCCTGTGGGATTTGACCAATTAAGGTAGTTTGATCACCGACATCACTAATTGATGCTGCAATATCGAGTTATGAGTATCCACATGCAAACTCATCCTCATATGTGCTACAGTTCTGAATTTTTGGGTCCCAAAAGTCTATAATATTGCAAAACCTGAAAGAAGTTAGGACTTTGAATCCAGGGAAATGGGGCACAGCAAAGGGTGAGAAGGAAGCAAAGTCTTTTCCAGGAGGCTTACCTGTTTATTGCATGGATTGGTGGTGGAGGAGCACAAGATAACCTCGCACAGGCATAATAATCGCCAATTGATTCAATGATGCTAGCAACCACGGCACTGAGCATTCCTATCACACCTGCAGCTGATATTGTAGGTAATCCCCATTGAACTGTGAAGACAAAAAAACCCATAATCGTTCTTACTGTATTTAAAGCAAAGTGACTTTTAAGGTGTAAAATGTTCTCTTAGCTCATAGGATGGCTAATTTCTGGGTTTTAGGGGTGGGCAATAGCATTTCTTTTCAAAACAGTGGTCATGCCACACAAACTGACACTTCATATGTAGTTAGCCAGTATAATGAATTGGTACCATCAGGAGGGCTTCCCACACGCATTTACATAGAATCAGAGTTGTAGATTTAGGTGGAACCCCATGGGTCATGTGGTCCAACTCCCTGAAATGCGGGAGTCTCAACACACAGTCCGCCACCCAATTTGAAACCATACCGTACTCTGCTTAGCTTTTGCAATACTGAGCCTAGGGTTTGCTGATCAGAATGTAGGCGGTTCGAATCCCTGTGACGGGGTGAGCTCCCATTGTTCAGTCATAAGCTCCTGCCAACCTAGCGGTTCAAAAGCACCTCAAAGTGCAAGTAGATAAATAGGTAACCCTCCAGCGGGAAGGTAAACGACATTTCCGTGCACTGTTCTGGTTTTGCCAGAGGTGGCTTAGTCATGCTGGCCACATGACCCAGAAAAACTGTCTGGAGACAAACGTCGGCTGCCTCGGCTAGTAAAGCGACATGAGTGCCGCAACCTCAGAGTCATTAGCGACTGGACTTAACTGTCAGGGGTACCTTTACCTTTACCTTAGCAGTTTTATTAGCATCACATACAGATAGGTTTACCTGCACATCACATTTTTAAAATCCAAAAATTAGATTAAAAATAATGTGGAATATTTATCTAATGCAACCTGTCTATTTTCCTCATGAGTGAAAGCATGGACAACCTTTACCAGAGGTTATTGGACCAGATTGCCTTGAGAACTGCATCTGCCGGTTGCCCACTCTCATCTTAGATTATACAGATCCCCCCCCCCCCCCCAGTAAAGCGGAATCTGCCTTCAGAACTGACCTACCAAACATGGTGTGGCCAAAGAGAAAGGGGGTTATTTTGCTGACATAGCACTAAGGGAACCATCAGCTTAATTCAAACCACAGTTAAACCAAGAGGCATGAAACTGCCTTAGACCACCAGCCCAGATATGTCAGTATCGTCTCTAGTCTCACTGGCAGCAGATCTCCAAGACAGAGATCTTTCACAGCCTTGCTCCCTTTTCACTGGAGATCTTGGGCAGCTGAACCAAAGACCTGGCAGCAACTTGGGAGCCGAATCACAAACTCTCATTTCTGCAAGCACATGCCAGTGACCAGGTAACTTCTTCTGTACTCATGCAAGGTGCAGAAAAAAAATAAACTAATGTAAGTCTGGAGTAATTGTATCAAAGAGCAAAGCTTTGTGGGAAACTCTCCCTTAAGTGCTTGCTAAATACACTTACATGGATAAGGAACCTTGAACCATGGAGCTACCAAAAGCACTCCTTGCCTGGCATCAGTGCGTGCATAGAATCCGTATTTTGTACTATCAGGTGGAAACACATCTGTCACAGTGAAGATGAAGCACAGCAGCCAGGATACCAGAATGGCTAGAATGATCTGCAGTGGGAACAGAAAGGGGCTTAAAGCACACCAGCAAGGAAACAATAATTGCCCACAGAGGATCTCCTTACCAACTCTGCATAATAATATTCAAACTGGTGGTGGGGAGTTGTTGCATCAAGGATTTTGTGAGCACATTCCCTTTACAATTTTTAAAAGACCCTTCTAGTTCAAAATGGATCCTTTCATACAATTTCCCCAACCTGGGAATATCTCCAAATAAGCACTTAAAGGAGCGCCATTAATCCTTTTAAGACAAAACTAAGCATTGTGCACGCTGATAAACTCACAACAATTTACAAAAATAAAATGAGTGGATCCCAGAGGGCTAGCTGAAGAATAAATAAACTGATTTGGGGTGGGGTGGGGTGCTGTAGCACACTCTGTAGAGCTCTTTAGGAACTGGATTTAGCATTATCTGAAACTGCGGCCAAACTCACAAGCAGGGTATCAAGGTGATGGCCACCCCCTGTTCATTCTCAGCATCTGATTATCAGAGATACACGGCTGATGGACATGGAGGCTCCGTTCAGCTAAACTGCCATCAACAGACCCGATAGCTAAATCTGCTTAATTCTTTTAAAAACCATTTAAGTGGGTAACTTGAAGTGAATGCCAATAATTTTCACTGACTGAGCCTGAATTTCCATGCCTTGGAGAGTGAATGGTTTTGCTACCATTCTTTCCACATCCTTCATTGCAGTCCTGAATCCCCTTCACATGAGACTCAGGTGGCTTGGGTGGTCTGGAGTGCCTTCCATCAGTTTTGGTTAGAGGCCCACCTGCACCCCTATCTGGATAGCCTATCTGGATAGCCTAGCGTCTGTTGTCTAGGCTCTGGTAACTGAAAGGTTAGATGACTGGAACACATTATACATGGGGCTGCCTCTGAAGATGGTTCAGAATTCAGTGTCCAGGTTGCTCACTGGGGCAAGATGGTTTCAGAACATAAAGTCAATCTGGCCTAACTCCCCTGGCAGCCAATTAGTTTCCAGACCCAATGCAAAGTGCTGATGTTGACCTATAAACAGCTCAGGACCGCAGTACCAAGGACCACTTCTCTTCATATGAACTAAACCAGGCCCTGTGATCATCAGCTGAGGCCCTTCTTTGTGTGCCTCCTCTGTTCAAAGTCTAGAGGGTGGCAACATGAGAATGGGCCTTTTCTGCGGTGGCTCCCCATTTGTGGAATGCTCTCCCCAGGAAGGCTCATCTGGTGCCTTCATTACAAATTTGCAGGCACTAGGCAAAAACATTACTCTTCTCCCGGGTCTTTTGCTGATTAAATAATTTATGGTCTTTTGAATAACTACTTGAAGATGCTGGGAATGGTCATGAGGAGATTTGGGGCAAGGTGCCATCAACATGCCAATGAAATTCAGCTCTTTCTCCATAAGACCTGAATCAGGAGAGGCCCCGTGGGCCCTGAACCAGTTCCTGGCTGCAGTGATGGGATAGATGAGAGAAACTAAACTGAGCTTGAAACCCAGCAAGCCGGGACACTGTGGGTGATTGTTTCCCATTTCTGAGAAATCAGCCAGTTGCCTGCCCTGGGTGGGGTTGCACTTGCCCTAAAGAAGCAGGTATGTGGTCTGGGGATGCTTCTGGATCCAGCTTTGTCGCTGGAAGCAGAGGTAACATCAGTTGCTTGAAGTCCCTTTTACTAGCTCCAACTCGCATGAGAAGCTGCAGCAATCCCTGGACCTGGTTAGCTGAATCACAACAGCTGCGACGTTGGTGACACTGAAGGTTGGATTACTGCAATGCGCTCTATATGGGGTTTTTCTTGAGCTTCGTCCAGAAACTGCAGTTAGCAACCACGCTGCTGCATTTAATGCTTACAGGAGTAGGATTCTGTCAGCATCTAACACCCGTGCTCAGAGTTCTACACTGGCTGCCAACTGGTTACTAGCCCAAGTTGAAGATGTTACTATTAGAATATAAAGCCATTATCATATTGGGACCAGTTTACTTGAAGGATCACTTTGCCACATATGTACCCACTCAGCCATTTTTACAAGGGCCACATAATGTTCTCATCTTTTAGTGTCACAGTTCCGACACTCTGGAACTTCCTTTTTGTTCCTGCTCTGTTTATGCAAGTCTACTGAGACATATAAAGTTGGCGTGTACTTTAAACTGTAAATTTAGTTTACAATGAATATTTCTATCTGTTGGTTTTCTTCTTTTTGCTTTTTAAAAACTAGATTTTACTGTTGACTTTTATTCACATTTGAAATGCAAACTTTATATTCTTTGTAAACTGCTTGGAGATTTTATGCACAGTTAAGCAGTATACAAATTTTGTAAAATAAATAAAATTACACTAAAATAAACACCAGTAGACAGAACAATAAACACAGTGAAAGCTGAAGAGAGAACTTACAGGAAACATCTTAAAAAGCTGTAATCGGTATGCAGTCCATCCTTTTTTTGATTTATAGATGGGTAATGGGAACTTGACATTTCGGGCATACTGAGAAAACAATAGCACTAGGAAAATAGTCCTAGAGAAAGGAGAGGAAGGAGAAAAGTTAAGGAATCAATTAACTCTTCACTGAGGTAATAGTTAGCCAACAGAAGCAACTGCAGTTTCTAGCAGTTGCTGCTGTGCTTACAATAACAGAGATGGAAGGGATGCAAGGATCATCTAGTCCAATCCCCTGCAATGAAGGAATTGCAACTAATAATAATAATAATAATAATAATAATAATAATAATTTTTTATTTGTATCAAGCCCTCCCTGGCCGAGACTGGGCTCAGAGCGGCTAACATCATAAAAACAACACAATAAGCATAAAAACAGACATCAATAAATTAAAATACATCTTAAAATTAATTCAAGCAAGTTAAAATCCGGGCAGGTGGCAATTATCAGGGTGGAATTGAGAGTGGTTAATAACTGCCAGGGCCAGCTGTTTCCACTGATCATACAAGGACCTGTGAGCGGGTTGGGGGCCTCCTTCGGGCTTGTTTAATACAAAGGAAAGTAAGTCAAACTGCATCCTGCCCAAAGGCCTGGCAGAATAGCTCCGTCTTGCAGGCCCTGCGGAAAGATGTCAAATCCCACAGGGCTCTGGTCTCTTGTGGGAGAGCGTTCCAGTAGGCCGGGGCCACGGCCGAAAAGGCCCTGGCTCTAGTCAAGGCCAGTCTAATTTCCCTGCGGCCCGGGATCTTCAAGGTGTTGTTAGCAGACCGTAAGGTCCTCCATGGGGCATACCAGAAGAGGCGGTCCCATAGGTACGAGGGTCCTAGGCCGTATAGGGCTTTAACGGTTAAAACCAGCCCCTTAAACCTGACCCTGTACTCCACTGGGAGCCAGTGCAGCTGGTATAGCACTGGGTGAATGTGATCCCGTGGCAAGGACCCCATAAGGAGTCTCGCCGCCGCATTCTGCACCTGCTGGAGTTTCTGGGTTAGTTTCAAGGGCAGCCCCATGTAGAGAACTAAAGAATCCCTGACAAGTGGCCACCCAACCATTGCTTTAAATCCTCCAAGGAGTCCACCACCTTCTGAGAGAGTCTGTTCCACTGTCGAACAGCTCTTACTGTCATAAATTTATTCCTCGTGCTTAGTCAGAATCTCCTTCCTTGCCACTTGAATCCAATGGCTTGCGTCCTACTTTCTGGAGCAGGAGAAAACTAACTTGGTCCACCTTCCTTGGAATACATCTTTAGATTTTTGAAGATGACTATCATATCACCTCTCAGTTTTATTGTAGTATATTTAAAACTACAGTAAAACTGCATATTTAAAGTACAGTAACTACTGCAGAAACAGAATTGTATCATGGCAAAAGTTTTTATTTTTAGTCAGAGAAAGTAAGGAATTAGCCTTTTAAAATGAAAAAGTTACTTAATGTTGCCATTTTTTCCTTTCTTTCTTTCTTTAATGAGCTTTATAAGCATAAGCTTAATTTAATTTGTTCCGCTCACAAGCTTTAAGAACTGAAATCCCACAGTGAATTTGCCTTTCCGCCTGCAAAACTTATGCCCCCTAGAACAGATGAAGTTTTGTCTGGGAGAGAAGCAAACTTACTACCGTGGGAGGCTGGCTTAGGCTTTAGCATGTTTTGAAGTCTTGCCGAAATCCACATTTTAGGAAGTGAAGCAAAACCAAAACCAACAACAACAACCCTGCCCAGTGCTGAAAAGAAATCTAATCTTCGGTCTCCTTAAAGTTACGGGCCTGCAAAATGTCAGTAGGGTAGTTGGGAGATGAATGTTTTTTCTTTTAAGGTTAGGCAGCCAGGGTCTCTTTTTAAGCTCAGGGTCAAGATCTTCACTGTGTGGGGACCTGCAATTTCCCCTTATTTTTATTTTAAGTATTTATATATTGCTTAATAGGGGGACAGGAGGGGCTAGACTGATATCTCATCCTCTATGCTTGTTTCTATAATGTGTTTTAAGCTGCATTAACACTGCCTGTAAGCTGCCTTGAGCTCAAGAAAGGCTCAATAAATCAATTAAATAAATGCATTGCTCAGGGGCCATGCTTCCTCACTTGGCTGCCACAGGATGTGAAACAATGGCCAAAGTAAGCAAACTTAAGGTCTAAATTGTTAGCCTCTGAAATAAGCAGGCTTCCAATTACATAACCAAATCCTCAGAATGCACCTATCAACAAAATGTGTGTGCCATTATACATGTTCAGACTTCCTATGCTGGAAGAAGGCTGTCTTTATGTTAAGTGCCAAACATAGCTTCGAGAAATGCTAATCCACTGAGAACACAGCTACAAATTCCTGAACAAACTTCCCTGAAATTCTAGGAGGGCAGGTTACATCCCAGTATATAAAAGAGTGAGGCTGAAATCACCTTCAACTCAAAAGGAAACAGACAAAGACCTTTGTTCTTCTCCTTCAGGCACAAAGGATCTGAACTCTGCAGTGGCATCATTTGATACCATGACCTTCTGCTAAGCATGAATGAGTAAAAAAAAAGAAAGCTTTCTTGTGCTGTTTTTTTAAAAACGTGAAAGCCTTAATGGTAGTTTTAAAATATGACTTCTTTATGGAACAGCATTTGATCTAGTGCTGTCAAATTATTTATACAAAGTTGCTGGGGTGTTGTTGTTTTTTTTTGGGGGGGTGCGCTTGTGTGAAGAGGGTTCACCAACATCCTAAGACCAGCTTCTACTCTTTCATACACTTTTTTACACCGGCGGGAAGGTAAACGGCGTTTCGGTGTGCTGCTCTGGTTCGCCAGAAGTGGCTTAGTCATGCTGGCCACATGACCCGGAAGCTGTACGCCGGCTCCCTCGGCCAATAAAGCGAGATGAGCGCTGCAACCCCAGAGTCATCCGCGACTGGGCCTAACGGTCAGGGGTACCTTTACCTTTACCTAGCCATCAGAATCATGTAAGTAAATGTACTGAAACTGCAGGTCCGTTTTGCCACTGATGATTATGGCAAACAATACCCTCATACTGTCCTCAAGCTGAGAGGCGGGGGCTGGGATCACTGTTGCCAGAGCTACCAGGCTGTACCTCCTCATGCATCATTCCAATCCACACCTGCTATTAAGTGGGTCAGAGTCAGACTGCAGAGACAGGGTGAATTCAGGGCTGCCTTGCTTCCTATAACAACATTGATTTAAGAGGTCTGTCTGTGCCCCAAGAGTCAATAATCCATTTCACTTGAACCTGGCCCTTGACCCAAGGCTTTAATGGTAGGGCTGCTTTGGGTTGCTGATAATCTTCCCTGCGGTCCCTGGTGATTGATGTCCCAATTTGATGGCTAAAAACAAACACTGAAATTCCAACAGTTTTGTATGTTTTTAAACTTGATTGTAAGTTGCCTGGAGACTGCCTTGTGGTCAGGTGATAACACACATACACAAAAACATTATCAACAATTCTGGTAATATTTGAGTGATCAACTTGGAATGAAGACAGTTTTCCTAATAGTCACATTTACTCTGATTTCTTGGAATTTATTGGTAGCATTTTAGACATGGCCACTGAACCTAGAACTTACAGGAGGGGTAGAATATGCATGTAGATTGCAAGAGGAGTTAAGAATGATGTTCTGCTTCTGAACATATGAATATGCCACAGTTCTGTGAGCAAAGTGTTAACACCAGGCCTCATAATCATTTTTTCTGTAATAGTAGTGGGATGCTGCTGAATTGGAAATGTACTGGGATCCAATGTAAATCCGGTCTTAAAGGATCTAAATTGGACCCCAGGACGTTTCTGAGCACAATTCAAATTTTGGTGCTGATCTTTAAACCCCTAAAAGGCTTTGGCCCTGTATACCTGAAGGAGTGCCTCCACCCCCATCATTCACTGAGATCCAGCTCCGAGGGCCTTCTGGCAGTTACCTCATTGTGAGAAGTGATGTTACAGAAAATGAGGCAGAGGGCCTTCTTGGTAGTTGTGCCCACCCTGGCCAAGCTTCATGGCTGAGTGGGGATTCAAACCCTGGTCTCCCAGTTCCCAGTCTGACACTACTACATTGTTAGCTGTTTTAGGCATCTGGAAAGCCAGCACACCATTGCTTAAGAAATACTTTAGAATATAACATCTTTAGAATATGACATCTTTCCGCAGGGCCTGCAAGACAGAGCTGTTCCACCAGGCCTTTGGCCAGGGAACAGCCTGACTCCCTCCCTCGGCAATCTTCGCGGAGCTCTGGCCCAATGGTTGCCAGTGGCTTGATTTGAATCAATTTTATAATGAATGATTTTAGAGTGTTGTGTTGTGTTGTGTTGTACTGTTGTACTGTTGTATTGTTGTTAGCCGCCCTGAGCCCGGCTTCGGCTGGGGAGGGCGGGATATAAATAAAAATTATTATTATTAATTATTATTATTATTATTATTATTATTACTTAGAAGGATTCTCATTTCATAGATTCATCTTCATTTGAAGATAATGGCCCTTAGTACCCCCTAGGAGAGGCAATGATCAGTAGTGACAGACATTGGCTGTTTTATACTGACTGACGGCACTTCATCAACTGTTGAGGGACAAAGGATACTCACAGCATGGCTATGCCCCAGTGTTTGCCTGCTCTTTCTCCAGCGGCCTGGAAGCCAGAAAGCCCAATGAGAGCCACAGTTGGTGTAATCGTCAGAGGTCCAATGTATCTCAGGAGCGCTCCTGGCAGGCCCAGGAACCCAATCACCACTTCTATCAAAGATGACATAATAATAGCGCCTTGGATCTGAACACAGAGAAAAATAATAGTAATTTAGATTTTTAAAGAAATTCTATGCTTCTGAGGGTTTTTGTTTTTTTTCAATGGGTGGATGAACTGCAAGTCAAATAATTCAGTGACTAGGCAGAACTGGGCAATGGCATGTGTTATTCAGCTAGGTGCTTAAGCAGATGTTTTCTGGGCTAAAGAATATCTGAAGGTCAGAGGTATGTTCTGTGGTACCAACAGAAGTCGGATCAATAGCAAAGCTCCCAACTTCATCCACTTCCTCTTACCGCTTAAGCACACTGCTTGCTTTCAATGCACAACGGGGGTCATTAGACCAGCCTGGCCGTTGTGTCCATAGCACATCACACTGTCATACAGGAAGACCTGGGTTCCAAGCTAACCTTTAAAGCTCTCAGATCGAACCGGCAAGGGCTGGTGGCGCCACGGAGGTGATGCTCTTAGCTCCTAGGGGCAGAGTGTATGATGCATTTGGTCACACGTGCTCTTTAGAAGCTGGCATAGAGCAGCGCTGTGGTCTCAGGAGACTGCCAGCCCCCCCTTGGCTGCAGGCCTCTTGGCAGGATGGAACTACGGTTTGAAGATGGGGAAGAGAGAGGGGATGTTTTTAAATTGAGGAATAACTGGCAGCCCAAAGCAATGGGATGGGAGAAAAGTTCCATGACACACATGTGAACTGGGAGTCTATTCTATTTTTTCCCCCTGTAGTGAGACAACTCTCCTGGATTCTTATGGATATTTGCATCAAAAGAATGATCATTAGAGGAGAAGGAGAAACCGAATAGCAAAACTACACATGGCTTTGGGGAAACTGGGCACTCCTTACAATTGTACCTGGCTTTCCAAAACAGAAACACAATAAATGCGGATTATCCTCATTGCAGAGCAGAGACAATCCAGTAATTTGTTAGAAGCTAATTTGTTATTTTGGCTATGACTGGTCAGATGAGCATATCACAAGATGCAGAATGCCAGACTCCCCTGACATGGGAGCATGTCTCCATCAAGACCATAGTGCACCTCAAGCTGTTTTGGGGAGGGGGAGGGGGCTTCGCAGGCACAATTAACATACAGAAAAGATTAAAACCTGCATGTAACGAATGTGCAGAAAAAGTTACATGCAAAGAGAAGAACGAAAAAGGGTAACAATTTCAACAGTTCAAGGCAGCAGGGCATCTGGATGAAAAGAACCTACTGAAGTGAAGACATGGCACTGACTACATGGTGCAAGTTACCTCTCGTATCCTAGGGTACCAGATATGTTCCGTATGCAGCAGCTCTGTTGTTCCATTGGTAATCATTACAGCTTAGGAAGGCAAAAAGAAATATTTCGCATTACGGCAAAATAAAGCACAACGATTCCATGCACCCCAGCATTAAATTCTGTATGAAACAAGAAGGTGCCCAAGTCCAGAATTACAACACAAAGAGGATAGTTTGCTTCAGGCATCCCCAACCTGTCCAACCTTTCTATGAAAATCTCCAAGAAAGACGACTGCAGAACTTTAGCAACTTGCTCTCTTGATACTGAACCATGATACCCCCAAATACCAGGTGTTGGGTAGTAAGACCAAGGCACAGTCATCACCTCCAGAATCTGCTTGTCAGTGATCAATTGGCATCTGACTGGCCATGGCTAGAAAGGCTGGCACAGGCAACATTCATATGAGTTGCTCCTGAGGTTAGTACAGTGCTGAACCTCCTATTTCCTTCTACAGCTTTAATCCAACTGTTTGGCCATTCTCGTGAATGAACAGAATCTACCACCACCAATCTGCCCCACCCCCCAGTACTTCTTATGGACATCATTTTATATATTTTGCTTTTTAAAAACCACCCCATCGTTGTTTATTTGTTCCCTCACATAATTTGTAAATCATTCATTCTGTATTTAGGCTGTGTTCTAGATGAATTCATTCCTCAAGGGCTAATCTCTAATGCCAGTTTCAAGACTGTTGAAAGTAGGAATGGACAAGTAACCAGAGTTGGCACAAAAGGAGGCAAAGGTCCACTTAAGAGCTGCAGAGGGGTGATTCAGAGTGCAGATAAAGTGACTTTTGCATATTATTTCTCCAGATCTGTCGCCTGTTAATTGGGATGGCTAGACCGCAATAGCAGCTCCCGTCTGACACGTCATGAAGGTTAGAAGTGGTCAAGGAAGAAAGAACAAAGATTCTTTTCATAAACAAAATGTTCTATATTTATGATTCCTAATTTCCATACAGTAGCTCTTCCCTGAGGCATGCAGAATGTAGCCATCCTGATCTATTAGAGCTGCAGTCAGGCTATTTGACCTAAAATCCTGCAATTAGGACACAAGAATATATGCTCAGTGTCATTGATGCCCAGCGGGGCCTGAGCTTCTACAGAAAAACAGATTCTGTAACCAGAAAACCAAAGCAGCACAACTATTATACAAACAAAATTGAAAGCATATTATTTTGTACACTTGTTTTGAGATTATTATTTTAGAATTTGGAAGTGTTTGCCTTTTTATTGTCATCCATTTGGAAAAGAGGATTTGCAGGACTACGAAGGAACTAGGACTTCAGCTGAGCAGCGTATGGACATGTGTCTCCTTGTCTGTGCATGAAGCCAGCCAAGGCGAGTCAATCAGGAAAACTGAGGCAACACTCCCCAGCCCAAAATATCATATTCATATTGAATATTTGTGAATTATCAAACTTGGTGAATATGCCAACCTCTCTTGCAGCTGCAGATACAGTTGAAAGTGTGCTTCTTCTTCCACTACATTTACTCAACACAAAAATCACTCTTGTAGAATAAGGACCCTGAATCTTGGTGAATGTATTACACACTGTATTTTTGAGATTTTTAACTACTGGTGGTAACAATGCCCCTCCCTCTGGCTCCTCCGCATGTCACAGGACCTCCTACCATACTGCCAAACTACTTCCTGCAATGTCAAGTAAAATGAGTTCAAATCTCAGTTCAACCAAGGACTTATAGAGCTGACCTCTCAGCCTTAATTGCTCACTGCAACATGGGAACAAAAATGGCTTTTCATGAATGCTTGTTGTTTGGAAGATGAGGTAAGAACTCTTTGCAAGCTTTGGAACTAATGATAGGCCACCATCTCAAAAAAGATTCAACATAATCTTCTTAGATATCTGTTTAGGCTTTCCTGGGAACCCAGCATATATTTTAATTCCCAAAGGTGCTTCAAGGCAAAGTTGCCCTGAGTCATCTGGGCTTGGTCAATCTGTAGCAGAGTGCTTTCCTATTCTGCTTCCTTGCTGGGCCGTGACACATTCAGCAAGGAAAAACAAAAACCTATGTAATCACTGGACCAGTTTCCCGTTTGGGACTTGTAGGCTCTCTCTAACCATTCCAAAAATGGTTTCTGCTTTCAAATGCTCAGGAAAAGAACCTGTAGCCCCTTCAGAAAAGGCAAGCAATCAGCTAAGAATGTGGACACTGTTGCTACTCTCTTTCTTCATAGGACAGTTGTTTCTCATCAAGTGCAATATTAGCGTTGGCTGCACTGTAGTCTTAAGTAACAGATCTGGCCCTGGCCTCTAGTCATGTAAACATGCCAATTATTTCCAAAAGTACTTTGTGCTATTTTATACTTGTTTGCCCTGTTAAGACCTGTCAGAAAGAATATACGTAGGAGAATGAACACACACAGAAACAAACACACACACACACCCCACCATCACAAAAAATTATCATGTTCTAGTTTCCTTAGACTTGCCAGTGTAGTCAAGACACTGTCGCTCCAAATAATGCTATAAAAATGTTGTATAAGCAAGGCAGGAATAATAAAAAATGGGTTTTCAGAGTAGAAATCAGGCTCATTCTTTAGTGTTTGCTGTGAATAAACAATGGTTTACCATAACCATGGAACCAACTACCTCCTCCTCCTCTGGCATGGCCATGTGGAGTTTGGGTTCTACTACTCTTTTTTAGACAAACCACAGCTTGTTTGTGACATCCAGACTACAGTTATGCTCAACTATAGTTAGTAGAAAAAGCCAAGTTCAAACTGTACTTTCGAGGCTAGCTTCTTTTCACAAACACACGTGGGGGGGGGGCAGAGGATGGTGAGGGGATGAGGGTCAGTGCACAGGAACCAGAGGAGCAGGACCCATCCCCACAGCCAGAGGGGCCCCCCGACTCCACGAACATGGCAGACTCTGAGGCGTAGAGAGCAGTGCCATGTATGCTCTAGTAATAATAATTATTATTATTTATAGCCCGCCCTCCCCGGCCAGAGCTGGGCTCAGGGCGGCTAAGACCAGTAAAATTACAGTAAAAACATAATGGGGGGGGGGGACCAATTTAAAATACGGGTTAAAATGCAATTTAAAATGCAGCCTCGTTTTAAAAGTAGCCCATAGATCAAAACCATAAGGGGAGGGAAACATAAGGGTCAGACTGAGTCCAAACCAAAGGCCAGGCAGAACAGCTCTGTCTTGCAGGCCCTGTGGAAAGATGTCAAGTCCTGCAGGGCCCTAGTTTCTTGTGACAGAGCATTCCACTAAGTTGGAGCCAGTAATGAAAAGGCCCTGGCCCTAGTTGAGACCAATCTACCCATCTTGCAACTTGGGACCTCCAAAATGTTAAGGACCTTAAGGTCCTCCACGGAGCATACCAGGAGAGGCGGTCCTGTAGGTACATGGGTCTCTAGGAGGCTGAGGCAGGCTAGACCCTCCAGCCCAGCTCACTAGAGCTGACCTAGGAGGAGGTGTGTCAGTGGATTAGGCTCAGGACAGGTGAGGGTCACCTGCCTTATCAAGCCCAGATGCTGCAATCAAGATTCAAGGGATAAAAAAGAAGCAGAGCTGAGGTGCTGTGTCTGCTCAACTTCTCATGTTGAATGACCACAGCTTGGTTGTCCTAAGAGCTTCACAGGACTGAACCCCTTGGATCAGCTGCAGAGGCAGAGGCAGAGACCTGGCCTGACTGTTGGACTATGGACATGGCTTTCAGTATTGAACATGGACAGTGTTTCCTGACCCGTTGGGACTACTAACATTTGCCCTTGGGACTGTATACACCAGCAGGACTGGTGGCTAGGGGTTCAGGAAACATGAAGAGAGAAGAGCAGAGACAGATACGTCAACATATTTTCAGATTGCTTGGGAAGACCCACAGGAGGAGATTTAGGCAGCTGTGTAAAACAGGTCATACATACACCATTATACTTAAGTATATAAAAGAATACAGGCAACTCCCCAATTGTGTGCGTTTGGCATGCATATGACCATGCACATGTGTGCCATTTTCGGCACTGGAAAGGGGTCAGGGTGGGGGCAGAACTCCCCCATGCAAATGGGGAGGGAGTTACATGTTCATAAGAGGAGCCCTGCTGGATCATTCCATGCCAATTCCCATAGTAGCCAATTGAATTCAACATTAGTAACATAAGAAGAGCCTGCTGGATCAAGCCAATGCCCCATCTAGTCCAACATCCTGTTCTTACAGTGGCCAACCAGATGCCCATGGGAAACCAGCAAGCAGGATTTGGGCACAAGAGGATTCAAGCACAAGAGCAATCTCCCCTCTGGTGGTTTCCAGCAACTGGAAGCCCATATGCAGAGATGAAGGCAACATTCCTCTCCCACTATTGCATCTAGGCACTGAAGTCCCTGAAGATGCAGGATCCATACAGCCATCACTACTAGCAGCCCACACTTTTTTTTTTAGTTGTTTAATGAGTGTACTTGTTGTTGTTGCTGTTGATGTTTAGTCGTTTAGTCGTGTCCAACTCTTCATGACCCCATGGACCAGAGCACACCAGGCACTCCTGTCTTCCACTGCCTCCCGCAGTTTGGTCAGACTCATGTTTGTAGCTTCAAGAACACTGTCCCACCATCTCGTCCTCTGTCGTCCCCTTCTCCTTGTGCCCTCCATCTTTCCCAACATCAGGGTCTTTTCCAGGGAGTCTTCTCTTCTCATGAGGTGGCCAAAGTATTGGAGCCTCAGCTTCAGAATCTGTCCTTCCAGTGAGCACTCAGGACTGATTTCCTTAAGAATGGAGAGGTTTGATCTTCTTGCAGTCTATGGGACTCTCAAAAGTCTACTCCAGCACCATAATTCAAAAGCATCAATTCTTCGGCGATCAGCCTTCTTTATGGTCCAGCTCTCACTTCCATACATCACTACTGGGAAAACCATAGCTTTGACTATACGGGCCTTTGTTGGCAAGGTGATGTATACTAGTGTGAGACAAATTCTGGTACCTCTCTTGAGTGGCTGGGGAAACCCAGGCCAGATGGGAGGTGTGTGTGTGTGTGTGTGTGTGTAACAACAACAACAACTTGAACAGCAAAAACCTTACCAAAAGCTTTGGCTAAAACATGTTAGACAGTCTTCACATAGTAAGTAACCAGCTTGAAACCAACCTCTTCTCACTCACCTGCTAGAGTCAAGCCCAAACTGGCATGCTAGAGTAACATGGAAAGGTTATGTGAAGCCCAGTTTGGCGTGCAAATCCCTGGGGAGAGGCTATGGAATTTGCTGCATTTGTCTGGGTATTTTCAAAATTCAATATGGTTTCTACTCTTTAGACAATGTGATCTCCTAGATTAAATCTGCATTGAGACAACTTTCCTCTGTTTCATCTCCCACTCTGAACTACCTGAAAGATTAAGATGGAAATTGCTTTTTCTTACCTGTGTTGTTGCATCTCCATTTGTCCAAAGAGAGAATAGCTCTGGCAGGAGCCAAGAATGCAAAAGCGCTGGCTTGGAACAAAGGTAACCTGAAAGAAAGAAAAAGAGAAAAAGGAGATACCTCAAACTTTTTGTGCAGTGTCATAACTTCCACGCAGATTTTTCTCTAAGGAAAAGAAGAATCAGAAGAAGTCCTTCTTGAATGTGTTAGTATGCATTTGACCAGATTACACAAAATGTTGACTTAAATACCAATAAGATAAATGAGGGTGAGGAAGGAGTCCACATCCCAGCTTATCTGTGGACTATTTGGGAGGCTTTTGACAAGCCACAGCCAGTGTTATATTATCCCATCAGCAAAATGGCAATATTAGAGTGAGCTCTCTCATGAAAGAGACAAGTAAGTAATATTTTTTAATACAATCCACTCCTGCGAGGTTTTTTTTTTCTAGAAAGTGGCATGAACAGTTTAATAAATAATTTCCCCATACTGTAGTCTTGTATTGATTATGCAGTAGAATTCAAAGTCCTAAATGCTCAGGCTTTGCATAGTTCAGAGGTCAGAGAAAACTGCACCAGATGGTCCAGCAGGGCTCCTTTACATGAGCTCCAAGATCCAGATAAAAGGCAGTCTCAATAATTGTTTCAAAATTGCTCATTGTGGTGCTGATCACATGAAGGTTGCATATTCAATCCCTGTAAGGGACAGCTGCATATTCCTGCATTGCAGGGGGGTTGGATTAATGATCCTCAGTGTCCCTTCCAACTCTATGATTCTATTCATTTTTAATGTCCCTACCCACCCAAGTCCTTATAGTGTGAGGTAAGTTAGAAATCTCTTCCCCATGCCCTAGGAAGAAACAGGTTCTAGACCTAGGAGCCAACTCCCAGGGGCCATAGGGGCTTTGGCCCCCGCAAAGTTGATGGGCATTCCCATTCAAAGGCTGTGTGTGCACTGCGTTATGTGATCAATTATGCGAGGCGGGCCTTACCTTATCTGGGCCCCCACAATATTTTATTCAAGTTGGCATGGAACCCCTGGTTCTAGAGCAGAATAATGGGGGGGGGGGGTTGGGGGGAGCTACAAGGGGGGGAAGAGGAATAGCCAAAAGATTCCCATGCCGTTCTGCTGATAGAAGCCTTACCATCATCTGAGTGACACTGTTGATACAACCCAATGTATTTCTGACCATACAGAGGTGCTGTGACAACATATTAAACTTTGTGAAGTGTAATATCTGTATTATACAAGATATTTTGGCAGAATATCATTATTTATAAAGTGCACATAAACAACTCAAATTTGCACAGGCAATAAGCCGTGGCCTTTGCTTTTTAACAGCAACCCACACAACTATCCATATCAATCAAGTAAGGTGAATGCTGGAAGAAACACAAAGGAATATTCGCCTGATTTATAACATGAGCAAAAACTGAACACTCTTCTTTGTAACAGCAGAGAGGTACGCTGGGCGAATGACTCAATATCACGGGGATTTTGTTGGCTCTTGTGCTCTGCCCCTGGTAAAGTTGTTGCTCTTCTCCCTCACATTACCCTTTCAAAAGCCCTCTAATTAAGTGTAGGCAATTAAATACATTCTTCAAAAGTTAGATCACTGAGTGTTTAGAATTTAGTTCCAGAAAGGGTTTCTTTCTTCTCTGTGGGGTAAAAATAAGAATCAGCCCATGTCTAAACATACCTAAATCAAATTGCATTTAAGCCATGAGTTCACTTTTTATAGTGATTAAGGACTGATCTTTTTAGCATCTTACAGAATCTGTGACTTCTTACTCTGAGCAAATTCATTTAGGACATGTGAGACATATCAGACTTAACAAGTGCATTTCTTGCTTCTCAAATAGTTCAGCCACAATAACCCCTTTGTCAAATGTCTGTCAGTTAGCATGCAGCAAATACTTTCAAGTATAACCGGGGTGGGGTGGAAGGAATTAGTGCTACTTTGTTACAGGTTTTGTTACAATCAAACAGTATATACGTTTTGTTAATTAACAAACATAAAACATTCTAAAAATGAGGTACACAGAGAATCCAAAAGGTTTAAGAGAAAATCTGGAGATACTTTGACAGACTATTTTAAAGGCTGGAGCGTACAAACAATCTTGTATCTATTCACTTATGTTCTACCAATGCACATTTAGAGTTCATCCAGGTGGCAAGAGCAATAATGAAGATGTTTAACAGTCTTTTAGAAGAACCTATGCTGGTGTAAATAACTTGGATTCTTAAAATCAGAAGTAATAGCCAGAAACCATTAAAGTATTTTTGTACCAGTGGAATTTGAGCTTGCAAAATACAGAAAAGTTTGACTTAAAGAGAAAGGGGAAGATTAAAGGACTGTAGTCTGGTACAGAAGTACCATTCTCAAATTTCCTGTTCACGCTTAGGAAACCAGCTGTGTGGTGTAGATTCTCACACTCCCTCCATCTCACTTCCCCAGTCTGCTTTCATCACGATGCAGTGTGCCAGCACTAACCATGCTTAGCACTGATTTTTGCAGGGAGAAAACCAGAAGTGAGAGCTCTGTCTTCTAGTGCTCATTTTTAGAAAGATTTTTACATATGGTTGCCTTAGCCTTTGGGCTTCCTCTGCTCAGGGAAGAACTACTTTTAAGGTTTGTCAGAATTATAGGGCAGGGCAGTTCACAGGGAGGAGCAAGATTTCCTTTCTGGGAACTATAGCATCATGTCTTGGAAGAAATAGCAGGAACATTCTGAGCAAGTCAGGAAAAAACAAAGGACAAAAAGTGTCTCTCCCCCCACCCCAGATTGGTACAACTGATATCTTTCTGTGGATCACTTGACATGAAACTAGATCGTATCTACTTTAATTCAAGAAACTTGAAATTGTATTGCCCAGGACTTGAGGTTTTTCTTTGGGAAGATTCTCTTCAATCATCTTCGTTTATTTAAACAGTCTTAACTGAACTCTCCTACTGAGCTGCTGCTATCTTACCACCCAATATTCTATTTCATATGTAAATTATGCCAAATACCTTGTTTTTGAGGGAAAGACTCCAAGACTTGATATTACTTGGAAGAACAGGTGCCATGGAAGGAGATAACAAGAGCCTAATACAATGAATTGTTAATATTATTTTAAATTTTTGTTACATTTAGGATAAATATATAGAAAGAAGTTCCCTGCTACCACAAGGGATATTTTTGAGGGGTGTGGGAGTTAAATATATATTTTTGGAAAGGCACAGAGAGCAAAACTACCCACAAAACAGTGCATGCTCTCCACAACCATACTTGTATCAACTAGTTTATCCCCTCAATGCTTACAGTGAGCTGGAATCACCCCCAGTTAGCAAGGCAGAGAAGTGAATTTTCGACTGAGAAGAGGTCAGTTGCTGTTGCTTTTGGTCCCCATTTTGGATAGCTAATGTGCCACAAATGCACACAGCTGGACGAGGGCCCTTTGCCCTGGTTCAGAGGCAAAGTGCATGTTTGCAAGCAGAAGGCTCCATGCTCTATCGTTAGTAGCATCTCTCGGGAAATGACCAGAAGGATGGCAAGGGCCTCTAGCGGAGTTTTTTAAGAGAAAACCAGTAGACCAACCATCTCACTTGGCATAAGGCAGGTTCACATGATTCAGATATTTGAAATATCAGTCATGCTTTTTAAAAAAACGTTTCAATAGCTAATTATTGTTTTAATAAATTAACATGTATACTCAGGCGGGCTATTTATTTCTGACCTACTTTTTTATTTAAGCTGCACTAATTCTTGAATCACTGGCCAAAGTTGAACTAGTTGAATGGGATAGGGAGAGGTGTACCTCTAAACAGTTAACAGGCAGTCAAATATCATCCTCTTAACTTACCTGCACCCAAACGTTGTTTGCAGCAAAGTTGTGATTCCAACACAGAAGAATATGGTCCCAATCAGCTGGCTAGTAGCCCACTGGTCAAGTCCAACACACATGGCATCTGCTAGCAAGAAGGGCACTGCTATAGTGCCACTGAAACACGTCAGGTAATGCTGCAAATACAGAGGGTTATTTTATTTACAAACATGATATATGATTGCCTTCAGTTTGTTTACACCATTACCATTAGCTAAAGAGCATATTTTTCAAGCGCAATATATTTCCAAATTGCTTCCGAACAGCCATCAATTAACACCTGCTTAAGGATAAGCAATTTCTAAAAGCAGGACTCAACTGTGAAGACACACGCCATCTGGCAAGACCAAAGCAGAAGTGGTGCTGCCTTGCAGCACAAAGCAAAGTAGAAGCGAGAAGACCACAAACAATGCAATAGGTTGTTAAATGCCATCTGGAGAGCACAGCATCACCACTCCCTAAGGAATTAAGTCTCGATGCAGAACTTCACTTGGGATAGATTCCTGCCAAGGGTTAGGAAATGCCAGTGTAAAATAAAATCAGCAGGTATATATTATACTACCAAGAAACCTTACTGAAAAGTATTGTTTTCTGTAGTGTGGATATGGTAAATAAACAATGGGGAGGGGGCCATAGCTCAGTTGTAAAGTGCCTGCTCCGTATGCAGAAGGATCAGCCGCTGGCATCTCAGGTAGCATTGACAGGAACTGTCCAAGACCCTGGAGAGCTGCTAACAGTCTATGAAGACTAAGAGACTGATTTTGTATAATGACTTGGAGCAGAACCACTGCACAGAAACTATGGAAACCTCACTCTCCAAGTGTCCCTATTTTCCAGGGATGTCCCTGATTTAGAGATGCCATCCTGGTTTCTGATTTGATCCCAGAACGTCCCACTTTTCCTTAGGATGTCCCTATTTTCATTGGAGAAATGTTGGAGGGCATGGAGTTATCCAACCCCCTAGCCGTCTGAAGGCAATCCTGTATAGGGAAGTTCTTTAAATGTTGAATGATTTATTATGTTTTTGTACATGTTGGAAGCTGCCCAGAGCGCTGGGGTAACCCAATAAGATGTCTGGGGTATAAATAGTAAAATTATCATTATGGAATGGGACGTCCCTATATTCATCAGAGTAATGTTGGAGGGTATGAAGTCATTCTTTAAAAAATTAAGGATATAGAAGCATACAATTGAATGGGTCAGACAGAATCTTGGAGGTCATCCAGTTCAGTTCCCTGCCAAGTGCAGGATCTGGAACATAATTTGAAGATTTATATGTGAGATTGTAATGGGGATAATCAATGAATTGTTATCTCCATCCTTCATTTCTGCCTGATTGCGAGATTCTGGGAAACTTGGCTCTCAGGATAGCGGTGCTGTATAAGTTATAAATTGACAAACTCCCAAAGTCTTACTACATAATAAATGGCAAATGTTCCTATATATTCAAAGGGCATGGTCCTTCACTGCAAAAATGAAGCACTCAAAAGCACAGTTTAATAAAAAATTTACAAACATACTGGAAAGCATATTTTCTTTAGAAATGCCTTGATACCAAGAGCAGAACTCCTGGGCATGGGGGAAATTGAGTTTGTGGGCCAGCAGGCTTATCAGTTAGAAAGGACCTAGTGATCCTACTGATCAGTACAGGATCTACAATTCAGAAGTCAGTGACAGACAGCCATCCAGACTTTGCCTAAATGCCTCTAGTGCAGGAGAGTCCACCAGCTGCCAAAGCAGTCTGCATTACTGCCAAACAGTTCCTAAGGTTTAGTCGGAATCTGCTTGGAAGTCCTGCCCTGGAGCAACAGATAACACAGCTGTTCCACCTTACATGACAGTCCTTCAGATACTGTCATGTCCACAACTTAATCTTTCTTCTTCAGGCTACTACACCTACCCTGGTCTTTCAACCTTTCCTCATAGGACCAGAAACAGAACTGCAGGCAAAGGATCCTTGGGTCTTTTCTCTTGAACTACACACACAGGGATCCCTTCAGCAGGACCAGATCGATGACAGTATAGTCCCTGCAGCACACAAATGAAATGGCACTTCTTTCCCAGGCTACAGGAGCAATGGGAAGTTCTGCTGCACAAGACCCAATGACTTGAATGGAAACTTTGCAAAAGCATTACTATGACCTTCCAAAGCTTCCATTTGTTTCAATAGGGCTTGTTCTGTTCTTTAGTCAGGTCTGTATCTCTCCTACTTGATGCTCTTAAATACATCTTAAGACCTGCTGCCTGAGGTAGCCACCTCATTTTGACCCCTAGTGGAGCCACCTCTGCTTCTAAAATACCTCATTTTGGCTACAAGGCTGTGCAGACTACAGTACCAAAATTCCCAGGAACACCCGTTGGTAGAACAGCAGTACAAGATTATGGGTTGTATTTAGAATTCCCAAATTAATGCTCCAAGTGCACCTAGCAATGGGGCAAACCAATGTGGACCTTTGGGGTAAAGAACTGCCTATATAAGCAGTAGGACAAACATTTCCAGAGGCTCCAGAAATATTTTTGCCCTCTCCAGTGTACCAATATGCTACTGTTGCATTGAAGTACTGTGAAAGCAGAGCTGGCTTCTCACCTTCTGAGCTTCAGCAATTAAAATTCAGAGAACTAGGACCAAAGAGAAAACTGACTGTAAGCCAACATCAGTTCTTGAAATCTTTCATTCCTGTGTTGCTTGCCTGCATTAGTTAAAGCTTTTTTCCCTGCTGAATAATACTTAAAATATTAAATATAGCACAGTAGGAATAACGAGAGCACCATATTTTTCTCACAATATGTACCTGTAATCCCAAGAATATGCAGAGGTACCAGGGAGGAACATCTTCAATTGTGTATATCATGTCCGTTCTTTGGGCGTCCAAGCTTCCGCTGCTATCTAGTGTCTCCGCCAGTGAACTCTGTTAAAAACAGATCAAGCAGTGGAAACAAATAATTAGTAATTAAGTATTATGGAAGAATGCACCAGTTCAATATGCAACATGGTTACGAGAGCACATTTGACAAGATCTGTGCCCTGTTTCAAAGCAGCATCAATACACACACTTAAAAAGCAAGATCTTTTAGCTTTCAAGTAATCTGTTGCACTTAGTATGCAAGAGATATGTACACACACACACTCACCCTTTCATATAAGCAACCTCTTCCCTTTGCCTACAAGCAGGGCATTATACCCTTCTTGTAATATAACCATGGCACATTACGCCAAAAAGATTATGATGGCCAATTGGATTACACAAACAAATAGAGCATGAGGAACACCAAATCACATATCATCAGGAAAGGGGCGTTTAAGAATAAATATAGTAATAATGGCAAACCTTGCATAAGAGACCAAGATTTCACAATTCATGGTACAAATACTACTTACTACAATGGATGTATTCCTTTCAGTACACATAGCTGAATTTTCAGTGAGTTAGACTCAAATCAGGGTTGCATTAGAATTTAGACAAGACACAACAGGATGAAAAGTTTGACCACACTTACTAGAGCAAGAGATAAAACAATGGTTCCCTTTATAGGCCCAATGTGAAAAAAATCCAGCATAAAAATAAAGTTTCTAGACTCCACAACATTTGAAAGCATCATGGTAAAAACTGCTCAAGGATCAAACATTAAGACACTGAGAAGAAGCCAAATATGCTGGTCTTTCTGTAATTGTAAGTATCAAGGCCATACATTGTCCAATATTTTTCAAGCATTCACTGAGGTCTTTCATATTTCATAGCAATAATTTGTAAAGCCAAGAGCGCTGAGTTGGCTCCCTTGTAATTCTGGCAACTACAATGTTTCTATGAATAGTAAGCAAAAATGTGAAAAATCAGCAACACTGATGATATCGTCAGGTTTACTCATGACACGTTTCTGATTCACCCCCTCATTGCTAGCTGCTCTTCTTATTCCAATGCAGGGTAAATAATTACAGTAGACAGCCACAACCTGTGCTGTAGAATCTTGGTCTTTTGCTGGTGGATCACTAATGTGAGCCACATGGGCAATGGCCCACAACCACAGAGAGCAGACAGAGGAGGACAGAGGAAGGAACAGATTTAGGCATTTATTTATTCGATTTATATCCTGCCCTTCCCCCAATTCAGCAAATAGACAAATACAGTGAAGCTAAACTATATACAGTGAAACTAAACACACAACTAAAACATAGGCATCAGATTAGGAATAAAGGCATGGGTAGGCAAACTAAGGCCCGGGGGCCGGATCCAGCCCAATCGCCTCCTCAATCCGGCCCACAGACAGTCCGGGAATCAGCGTGTTTTTACATGAGTAGAATGTGTCCTTTTATTTAAAATGAATCTCTGGGTTATTTATGAGGCCTGCCTGGTGTTTTTTCATCAGTAGAATGTATGCTTTTATTTAAAATGCATCTCTGGGTTATTTGTGGGGCATAGGAATTTGTTCCTTCCCCCCCCCCTTTTCAAAATATAGTCCGGCCCCCACAAGGTCTGAGGGACAGTGGACCGGCCGCCTGCTGAGAAAGTTTGCTGACCCCTGCATAAAAGGGTCTAAAAGGTCTGAAGTGGTTGTTCAGCTTACATCAGTGGTTCCCAAAGAGGGTAGTAGCATCCCTTGGGGGCCAGTGGGATCACTCAGGGGCTACTAAGAGGCAGAAGGGTGCCAGAAGTGCAAACGACTATCAGACTGGCCACACTGGATCAAGTGCATCAGTTTTGTTGAATTAATTACAGTAAATACAGTAAACAGTTTAAATTGGATTCTGAATAAATGAACAACTGGTTGTTACTGTTTTGAATTTCACTGTGTTTTTCTCTTCCTTATTGGGTTGTGCAAACCGCCCTTCTAAATAATGCTTTTTATAGGGTATCAGGCACTGGAGATGAATTTATGGAACCAAGGGGGCGGTGGCCCAAAAAATGTTTGGGAACCACTGGCCTAGCTCTATCCACAGAAGTCATTTTAAATATTTGTTAAGAGATACTTTTTATTGGCCACACCCGGGAGGATGTTTTCAATTTACCAATCTCAGTGGAAAGAAGGGCTTGTATAACTACCATGCTGACTTGAATCCATATTTGGCTGATTATTTATATTTGGTTGTTGAACAGGAGACCCAAAACCAATCCTTTTTTTCTAAAAAAAATGTTTAGGGGTACTCTCATTTTCCTACTCATATTGAAAAACTGCCCCTCAATAAGGCCAAACTTGGGTTCACAAAATGCTTAGGGGTATGCGAACCCCTGCGTCCCACCAGAAAAAAGCACTGCCCAAAACCAAACCCATTTACTCGTCAATGTTCTGTTTAGTATGAGAGAGAATAATTGAAACTACAGCAGATGAATTTTTATTTCCACTCCAGTGCCAATTTAATAACAAAACACATACTTCTGTAAAAGGCAATGGAGAGTTCCTTTGTTTTGTTTTGACGGGAACTTTAAGTTCTCCCTGTGGTTGTGATTTCAACCATGACAACTCAACCCTGAGCACAGCATGGCTGACATCAGTTGAACTGAATGAGATGCCAATGAAGGAAAACGGCTTGTTATGCAGGATAGTTACACCTAGTTGTACTAATGCCAGATTTCTCAAAGCTGCATGTGGCAGGGAGCAGGCAATCTTGTCAGATCTGTGGAACACTCCTCACAGAGCTCCTGCCTACAGGGAGGTTCTCCCATTCTCCCTCTCCTGGGACACAGTCACTGACAGCGAGACTGGTAGTAAGAGAAGAGGGTGCAGAAGGCCTATGTTCTTAACGTCTTTCAACTACCATGCCTTCTCACAGGACTCCTTTTGTGTGTAGAGAAGAAGAGAGGTGTGGTTGAAGGCAAACATCCATGAGTGGGACGTCATAGACCTGATGGAAGCTGTTCCAACTTGCCAAAGATCAAACAAACAAAGCAGAATTTGGGGTTGTGTGATGACAGAAGAGCCCATTCCAAAAGGGATGTACATTTATTGTATTTGGAAACGGCTCTACAGTTAAGCTTATGAGAATACAGAATGTATTTCAAGGCTACACCCTTCTAAGGGAGCAGTAGGAAGAAGACAGAAAGAAGCTTGGCTCATCCCAACACATGGCTCAAAAATGCCAACAACATTTCCCCAAAAATAACTGATCAAGAACTAGACTCTCATAACTCATGCAGTGTAGCCTAAGGGGTAAAAGCAACCTAAATAAACACTTTCAAGAGAAGCTCTAGCTCAGTCTCCAGCAAACATGTCTTCAGTGCTGAATAATCAGGAAAACTAAAGGAAGAGGGGATCAAGACCATACACACCCCATAACTTAAAGCTTCCTCAGGAAGGATTTGAGAAGCAAAAATTCCAGGAGGCCTAGAGCACTATTTACCAATTCAGTGTAAAGGAGCACAGAACCTTTGCAGTCTGTCTTACAGCCCACCCAGGATGCACATTTCGGTTGAAACATGGCAGGAGGAAGAACTCAAGCCCCCTCCCCAAAAGAAAATCATTTCGGGAGTTCTGATTCTCATTCTGAGGACAATATCTTAGGTCCTAAGAAAAGGTAAGAAAATTAGCAAAAGTACATTTCCTACCACCCCCTCCAAGCTTCCCCCAGTGCTTCCCTAGAAGGTCTAGCCCTCCCCATGAACAACATGGGATGAAGGAAGGCTACTGGGGGAGGGGAAGAAATCAAACAAAATCAGACGTGGATCCTAAGGTAACACAGGGAAGGTTTTCTATCCCCATCTCTCTCTTGCAGTCCCCACACCTCATCCATATAATTCAGGCTGGTCCTCCAACATGCTCCCCACCTGCCCAAGGCTTTTCAGGGAGGAGGGCAAGATGTCAAACTTCCCTTCTGTGAACTTGCTTAAGATTTTAGGATCCTAACCTATGGCTGTATCAGGAGCTCTGCTGAAGATGGGAGCACAAAAGTGGCTTGGTTTGAACATAATTGTCCAAACTCTACCCAGTGGCTTAACTTTATTATGTTTGGTCTAAAGCCAGGGTTTGTTGTTGGCTCAGGAACCTTGGTGTGCTTTCGTATAAGGTTTTGTGTTACATGCAAACCCATCGCCCTTCCTTCACCATGGTTTCTTTGCACACCTCAGATGGTAACCAAGATACAAAGAGAAGATGAAAAAACAAAACAAACTTTTGAAAAGCAAGCCATGGTTGTTTGATCATCTGTGGGACAACTCATAGGTGCTTTGTGCTTTGTTAAACAAACTCTGTGCGTAACAGGCTAATGACATGCGTTTTCTAAACCATTTTCAAGAACATTTTCCACTTGTCTAAAACCAATGGAGATCCAAGTTAGCATGCTTGACGAAACCTTTTTTTTTTTACATAAACAAAGTTTAAACATTAAAGTCAATGAAACTTAGAGTGATGTGTTAATTTTATCTGTTGTAGAAATATCTGAATTAGAAGCAAAGAGCATTAATTTAGCAAGCAGTTAGTACAGAAGCAAAATAGTGTTAGTTATGCTACATAAAAACATTATGAAGACGGGTTTCTACAGCTTTTCTGTGACCCCCACATTTGCTGAGACCCGCCCCCCCCACTCCTAGTAGCCAAAAGTAACTGAACTAAATTGTTGGAAACTGTTTTACTAGAAAACATGTAAATATTTTAAGGCATGACAGTTTAATAGTATGCACTTCCTTTATATTTAGATATTAAGCGATTTTTAAAAACAAAGTATCAAATTCTAATGAGGTGTGCGTGTAAATATCAGTTCCGTAGAGACACTTGAAGAAAAAAAGAGTTACAGCTTTGATTTTTCAGTCTGACCAGCACTGTACCCATTGCTGTTTCCCAATCTTACTTGTAATACATAAGCCTGCTAATTAATTTTATGAAAACAATGCCTTTCTAAAACTGGATATTTCCTGCATGAAAAATGCAGGAGTTTCCTACTCTTCCTCACATCACAGGGAACAAGCAGGCTTGTGTAGGAAGAGCTGATGAGTGATAGGATGTGGGAGACCTTTGTTCAAAATAAGAATGATAACATAGATCTATCACAAAGGCAGCAGACCCAGCATTAAGGTAGCAGCTGCAGTATCAGCAGATGTGCTGCTTCTGTCCTACGAGTCAGACTGAAGACCAAGCAAATATATTACTTAACCGATATCAGATAGTCAAAATATGTGTCTTGGAATCCGGAGTCCAGTAACCCAGTTGTATAACTTTATCCTATTAGTTACACATGCTGCAGTTGCCTAATCCCCTTATGATTGCCACCACCCACAATCCTGGAAGTCTAGGTGGTCCAACTTTGGCACCGTTCCCCTTGCATCTCCCTGGCTGCCAACATTAATCTCTGAAACAAAGGTGGCATTAAAAACAGAAACGCTCAGTCATTTTGCCTTCTTGAATAAGCTCAGTGTTTATAGCTGGACCCTGGAAAAAGGAGGTTTGTGCAACAAGACAACTGCAGCTATAGTAAAACTGATTATCAAAACATCTACTTCAGCCCACACAAATGAGGGAAATTATGTACAATCCTAAAATCCACTGGTAAATTATGAAGGCCCAAAACATGAAAGTTTTCAAGTACAGTCTTTCCAAAAGATGCTTTCACTCTAAGAATTATCAATGTTCCCTTAATCAAAGAAACCTGTCTTTAACACTTCATCTAAATTATGGAAGGATAGAAAATAAGGGAAATTAAATTAGTTAAAAGGTAATCAGTGATAATAACCAGCCCCTGCCAACCTAGCAGTTCGAAAGCACCCCCGGGTGCAAGTAGATAAATAGGGACCGCTTACTAGCGGGAAGGTAAACGGCGTTCCGTGTGCTGCGCTGGCTCGCCAGATGCAGCTTGTCACGCTGGCCACGTGACCCGGAAGTGTCTGCAGACAGCGCTGGCTCCCGGCCTCTAGAGTGAGATGAGCGCACAACCCTAGAGTCTGTCAAGACTGGCCCGTACGGGCAGGGGTACCTTTACCTTTACCTTAATCAGTGATAATGTCCCTCCCCCATTTTTTCCATCCTGTATCTTTTCTCTAACTCAAACTGCAAATTTCAAAGCATTTATAAACTCTTTAAAAAGCAAAGGGGGTGGGAACGTGATGCTGAAACTCCCCCATCTAATACTATACTATATAAAATAAAGAAAGCTGATTCTCAGCTTATTTTTTCTTTTAAATGTAGTTCCAAAAGATTCTTTATGAATCCAGCAGGCCTTGAAGGAAACCAGATAATCTTACCTCTCATTTTAAATATTGCAACAAGGAATTGCACAGAGGGAAGTGTGTGATAGCAAAAAATCAATTTATTAAGGTTCGGGGGGGGGGGAGTTCTGTGAAATGAAACTTGCTTCCTTGTTTTTTATATTTCCCTGTCTTGCTGAAATATTTTCCAGTCTGCAAAAACCTGAATACGGCAAAGTAAATTTCTTTGGTAGACTACACAAGCTGCTTAATTAATTTTGTAAGCAGAATTTATGGGTTTTACTGTTATCTAAAGACATTGCCTTGAAGTCTTAACAAAAGACATGGATAATGTCAGGGAACCACAAGGACAAAGAACAAGCAAAATTAGTAGAAATGTCAAGATGAGGAGAACAAGAGAAGAGTGAAGAGCTTCCACAGGATTGTCAAGGTCTCTTCATAACTGCTTGTCAGGATACTGATTACTGAATCCAGGGTGTGTCCCTTGAGAAACTATACCTTCCACTGATAGATATTGTTAGTGAGATGGGAAAAGCACTGTCTGTAAATGTTTGGAAGACTGTGCCATACAACCAACCATCACATGGTAATAATAAGAATTATGCAATAAACAGGATTTCATGAATCAGATTTATTGTTCATCATGATTGACCTAGAATATGCAACAATGCTGCTCCACACTTTATCTTTCATTCTGAGTTAGTGGTAGCGGTGAACTTTTTCCCAGCTATGCTGCCTGCCACAAGCCAGAGAAGATACAAGAAGGTTATGAACAAACAGATAAATTTCTGTAACCTTAAAACACCATTACAGCCTCCACCTTGATTCTCCAGGCAATTTCCCATCATCTCCACACACTACCAGCACTCAAGCTCTCCTCCTGGCAGTCACTGAGTTACCTTCCCATGGCTTCCCTCCAAAAATACTCCAAGTGATCACCTGGAGATCACCTCAGCGTGTGTGAAGCATCCCGAGCTGAGCAAATGAGTTACTTTGGCTGCACCAGAGCCAATCTTAGAATCTACTCCAGAAAGATACCTTTTCAGCAATTCCATTTTCAGTTGTATAGATTGCCATAAGCTCTGTATCTTCTGTATCTTGATCGCCACTTGATGTAGCTCCACCATTCATTACAACCTATGAAAAAGAAAAAGGAATTAATATATAAAAATAGTTGCTACAGATTTTCAAATAAATGTATCCTCTAGGGCAGTGTTTTTCAACCACTGTTCCGCGGCACACTAGTGTGCCGCGAGATGTTGCCTGGTGTGCCGTGGGAAAAATTGAAAAATTCGAAAGATTTTTTTTAAAAAAAAACATTCACATTTTCGCCCACTAGGCGGGCGCCAGACTGCGTCCTGGGTATGGGGGGGTGGGGTTTTTGACCCCACCCTCGGCCAGCAGGGGCGCCGATTGGCGCTCCTCAGGGGGACACCCTCCACTTTTCTGATGTCCGGGCTGTGATTGGTCCAGACTCCAGCCTGGACCTATCACAGTAGGACATCATCTTCCGACTTCCTTCCCGCCCGAGCACAGTGTGCGCAGCAGCGGAGAAAAGAAGACGTCGCGACTCGAGTCACCAGGAGGACCGGAGAAGTTGTCATTTTATTTCTCTTCAGTCTCCACTGAATGCCTTGACTGGGTTAGGGACCCTTATAGCTCAGCATCAGTTGGTGGAAAGGACATGACTTTACAGGAGCAGGAGGAACTAACTGAACTGAGACAAAATCGTGGTTTCAAGCTAAGATTTGCTGATCTACCTTTGGACAGTTTTTGGTTGGATACTGCCAAGGAGTTCCCCCTTCTGGCAAACAACGCTATTTTGACATTGCTCCCATTTTCCACTACGTATCTGTGTGAGATGAGCTTTTCAAGCATGATTGCTATAAAAACTAAATACAGAGAGAGACTGAGAGCTGTTGACGAAGAGCTACGTGTGTGTCTTTCTTCGATTCCAGCCAGAATATCAGCTTTGTGTTCAGCCAAACAGGCCCAGGTTGCACACTGAATAAAGTATTTTATAATTTTTCATATTTCTGTTTACTTACTATTTCACAATAAAGTAATTATAAAATACTTTCTTTGTGTTTATTTGATTCCTATTCAAGAGAATTACTATATATATAGTCAATATAGGCACAGAGTTACATTTTTTAACATTTTCTAATGGTGGTGTGCCTCGTGATTTTTTTCATGAAACAAGTGTGCCTTTGCCCAAAAAAGGTTGAAAAACACTGCTCTAGGGCAAGCGCAGGAATTATTATTCTCAACGAAGAGCGCAACATTTTCAACGTACTGAATTCATCGAGAGCCAACTCTCATCAGCTTGAGTCAGCTGATGTACAAGCAAAAAAAGTGCAGGTAAAAGCACTGAAACCACTTGCTGCTGCAGCATGCAGCTCTCTTCATGCCATGAAGTCACATGAGCCTCCTAGGAAGGGAGGCTGGCCGGAAGAGGCAGAGAGAGCTGGCTGCTGGTGCTGCAGCAAGTGTGCCCAGCACTTTGACTTGTGCAATGTTTATTTTTCTTCGAAGGCCTTTGGCCATTTCATAAAGGAAAAGAAGATAAGCACTGTCCTATCCCCACCGGCCCAAAACCAGACAAAATATTATCTGAACTTCATTTTCACCTCACTGATTTTTAGGGCATGTTTGGGTTTACTCCCCTCCCTTAACCGCGGGTGGGGGAGCTATTGAAAGACTTGGCACAGTACTAGACAGAACAAGAATACTGCAGAATAAGCACAGGACCCGTCAACAGTATTTTATCAGTTAAAAGAGATATACACATTATGCCACAACAGGAAACAAAATGTACACATTAGAAAGACATCAGACCCTGTGACTTAATACAAACAGCATTGGTATGGAGACAGTGACTGTAACAGCAGACTAGAAACCCTCTGGTCCAGTCTTACACAGGGCAGAACAGAGGTGGAACAACCCCTCAATACACTATTCAAATACTGGAAATGACAATTAGACTAACAAATAACCATGGTCAGCAAGTTCATGTTTCCATGTTGCAACGAACCAATGTCAAGCTATCATCAAATGATGAATTGCGTTACTTGAAAATGGTTTGGTAACCTGTGGCTAAATTGTCATAATCATCATCAGCATTTGCATGCAATAGTTCAAAGCCTATCTAGTCAACTGTACTCAAAGAGGTAAGAGTCTGATTGCTTGAGCAATCTAGTCAGTGTACACAACATTTGTACCTGCATTCTGAACAAAGTCATTCATACAGAGCCCTAAAATTAATTTCTAAACCATGGAACTATTTTTTCTTAGTCGCCTCTCCATACTAAAAATACATTCAGAGCTCTTTCTTTCTGAAGATTTAGATTAGCAAGATGACATTTACAACAAAGATGACTTTTACAACCAACTTCTACTCCAGAAATAAAGATCAGTAAAGCTTTCTGTGAAAGGCATATCACAAGTCACCACTGCTATTTTCAAAGTTGTGCTATTGTAAAATGCATTTTCCACACAATGGGAGTTTTTAACTGGACCTCATGGGGCACACTTTGGAGAATCAGTGCCTAGAAATACCTGGCTGAGAACGATGATTGAAGCAGAAGCAGATATCATGGCCAAGCTTGTGATTACATTGTGCCACCACAGGGAAGCAAGGCAACTTTTTGGAGTATGCAACTTACTGGTAGTGTGAAGAAAGCAGGATGCTTGGATTCATCCTCATATTTGCCCTCTGTTGGACTTCCAGTTTCAACTGACTTAGACGTGGTGTTCTTGCCAATTCCCATTGTTTCCCACAATGCTCTAAAATTCACGTAGTCACTAAGTTATTAGTATGGGGATAGGGTTTTCAATTAAAAACTAGGGCACCTCAGGGAGTCAGAAGAGCATCACAGGAGTTCACAACGGAGCATGAGGTCCTGTAAGTAACATGTGCTTCTATGACACCTAGAAATAAAGAAATGAAACACCAGTAAAAAATTTGCAATACAGTTCCACAAGACATTTGCTGCAGTGTATAAACCTCACTGAGAATCCAGGTTTTATGACAAGTTAATTACATTGAGAATTTCAACCAATGTCCAAGGATGCCCTAAAGAAGACAGTCAGCCGCAGTCTTTCCCCCCTTCACAACATAGCAGAAAAATCCCTCAAGCCTATTTGATTCTGGTGACAGGAATCTTGAAATAGATATTGAGCCCTTTTCAAGGCTGATGATGCCAACCTGCCCCAGTTCTTCCTTAAAACTCAAAATGAGGTTTTACCACTTACTCTTCATCCCCTGCCTACTGAAACTATCCCTGAGTTTCAAACTGCATATATTTGTTCCCTTCTAGCCATACTCCCACCTTCCACTGCACCCTTCATCAACCTGGTACCCTCCTGGTACCAACTCACATGAGCCCCAGCCAGCACAGTCATAGGATGTCAGGGCTGATGGCAGCTGTAATCCAAAACAGCTGGAGGGTACCAGACTGGGGAACGCTGCTCTATTGCCTCCCCACTGAGGAATTTCAGATGATAAACTGCAAAGGTCCCTGTCCCACCGTGTGACACCATAGTCTGAAGCACCAAACCTACTGAGTGATGGTGCTGTTTACATAAATAAACAAAGGCAAAACAACAACAAAAAACCTTGCCTACGCACTTGGTTGTAGGTAAACCTTTCAAAAAAGCACACACAAACATCCACATTATGACAACTTAAAGCTGGTCACAATTTAAAAAATGGATCTAATCAAAAGTACAGATGTGAACGCAGATCAAATTTCAGTCTGAAACTGGGGTTAATAAAATTAAAGCAGTGTAAAGACTGCCTCTGATAAATGAACAAGGATGATTTAATTCACACACAAAATAACTACGCAAACTCAAATTTAAACAATCAAAATGTCCAAAGATGTTCTAAAAACAAACCAGTGCTCCATCCATCGGCAGTTATTATTCTTGGGTATGTACTTTAAGTTCACATACTCATTTTTAGGCTACTCCAAAACCCTTTTCTATAAAGGGACACGACTTGCAAAATGTCCAGAGATGTTTGCCTCTGTTGACAACTCACTTTACACAGTCTCTTACATCTTGTTTTTTGCATGAGTGATTTAACCAACTCCCTTTACTATCCGACTTCTGTGCAATAATGCTTCCACTTTAGACCCACTGAAGTTAAAACACTTAATATGTGTTTTAATATGAGGCTAACATTCATCTAAAATACTGAGAGCATGGGCTGTGTGTTAAAAGTCATAAAGCAATACAGGAGATACAGAACATACAAGTGGCTTTTTGGAAATTGAGATGCTACCATTCTATGAGCCAATGATAAGGCAGGTGGCACATGGAACAGATTTGGGGAAATCATCTTCCTGTAGCATAAGGCTGTCTGGAAGTATATATTGCTGTGAAAGTAAAGGGAGCAAGAGAGAAATGAAAGACTGGGAAGACCAGGCTTTCAGTATGTTAGTTGCATGGGGAGCAAATGAATTGTTAAGAGAGTCCACTTTTAAAGGACCTGGGGACAATAACAGTGGCTCTCTCCTTTAGCTCACTTCTATATAAGTTGAGACACAAAGGGCACTTCAGTTCCTTCCTCTCCAGAGAAGCAAAACAGAGGCAGACTGGTGGCGGCTGCATGCACATTGGGTGGGCAAGTTAAAGAGCATTTTGCCTTTGCATGAACAGTTGAGGGACAGAGGAAGTGGAAAAACCCGGGGATAGATCAGGGGTCCTCAAAGTGGGCGGTACCGCCCCCTGGGGGGCAGTGAGATTACACAGTGGGGTGCTATGAGGCAAGGGGGTGCTAGAGGTGTAAATGACTATCAGACCTTGAAAAGCTGGTATCACTGGATCAATCAATTTTGCTGAATTAAAGTAAATAGTTTTAATTGGATTTTGAATTAAATGTGCAACTAATCATTGCCGTTTTGAATTTTATTGTGTTATTTTCTTCCTTAGTGGTTAACATAAACTGTTATGTTCAATCAATCAATCAACCTTTATGGGCATACAGAGAAGGCTGGAATATATGAATCGAAACATAAAATTGTCATCTGTTCACAGGAGGAAATGCTTTAAGTTTAAGATAAAACTATACAGGCCTAGTAAGGTTAAAAAGTACCACTCAGGTCTTATGACGACGTAGTTTCATGGCATGGGTAGGCAAACTAAGGGACAGGGGCCAGATCCGGCCCAATCGCCTTCTGAATCCGGCCTGCAGATGGTCTGGGAATCAGCATGTTTTTACATGAGTAGAATGTGTCCTTTTATTTAAAATGCATCTCTGGGTTATTTGTGGGGCCTGCTTGGTGTTTTTACATGAATAGAATGTGTGCTTTTATTTAAAATGCATCTCTGAGTTATTTGTGGGGCATAGGAATTCGTTCAAATTTTTTTTTTTCAAAATATAGTCCGCCCTGCCCCCCTCCCACAAGGTCTGAGGGACAGTGGACTGGCCCCCTGCTGAAAAAGTTTGCTGACTCCTGTTTCATGGCGTTGCTCAGATATTCTGCTACTTCCTCCATATGATCATGCCGGCAGCTATTCAATAAAAAGGAAACCCTGTAGGAGTCAGAACAATTTAACCTCTCCTTCAGCAGTGGGCTCAAACATTTGTGGCGGATTACTGCATAAAAGGGACAGTAGAACAAGACATGTGCAATGGTCTTGACCCATCCTACACTGCAAGGACAATACGTCTTTGAATATGGTATTTAGCATTATGCCGTCTGTTATACTAAATAATGTTTTTATAGGGTAGGGGGCACTGGGATGAGTTTATGGAAACGGGGGGGGGGGGGACGGTGGTGGAGGCCCTAAAATGCTTGGGAACTTTTTTTTAATAAATGATATTTATTAAAGTTTCAAAGAAAAAAAAATTACATAAATTAAAAAAATAAAAAAGGACAGAAATAAGAATAAAAGAAAAATACAAAATACAGAAAAAAAACTCTTAAAAAAACCAAAACACATCAATCTTTCCACCTTACATTCATTTCCTTGCTTCCCTGACCTCCTCGCACCTCCCTTTTTTGTATTCCAATTCAGTTAGTTAATTCAGCAATTTCTTTCCCTCTTTGTTTTTATCTTAATCCTTTAACTTAATATATTATAACTTTGGATTCTCACCTGTTAATAATCCATTTTTACATACACCTTTATAACATTGCTGCTTAAACCACTTAACTTCATTCTGACATCATTCTAACATTCATTAATTTTACAATATTTCTGTAAATAGTCTTTAAATTTCTTCCAATCTTCTTCCAAAAAAATAATAAAATGCTTGGGAACCACTAGGCTACAAGCACTGTTTGGGGCCACATGAGATGATTGGATTGAGCTCCTGGGATACCAATTATTCCTTCCTCAGTCTAAATTCCTCCTCAAACAAAAAGGGTATAATCAACCATATTATCGTGTGTTACAACAACTTCGCTCTCAGGTTTCTGCCGTTCCTTTAAGTCCCATGACTCATTTCCCTCCAAAGAATGGCAGGTAGCCAACAAGCACGTTCTGCTCCAGCTCTGAAATTCTATCAGTGGACACCTGCAGTTTAAAAGCAGCTAACAAAAGTGGTGCTCGACTCCAAGAAAAGGCACATGATAAATCATGAAGCCGGAAACAGCAATAATACAAAATGCTTTCATAAAAAAGGCACAATAAAGAGGAATTATTGTAAAAGGCAATCAAGAGTATTACACTGATCTTCCTTCGTGTTAGCTTAAAAAATTAGCCTGTAGCATTTTTAGCCACATTCCTGAGGCAAAAGGCAATGAATGGCCTTTGAGAAATCACCATGAGAAACAAATCCCTCTATAATCTCACAAAAAATTCCTAACAAAATAAGGACTGTTTCCTTTCTTCTCTCAAAAGCTTGCCTAGAAAGAATGATTACAGGCACATTTTAAAACTAGAAATAGGCAAGGAGGGCAAGGGAGAGGGTGGTGGAAAAATGATCCTAGAAGGCACAGAATGGCCTGCAAACCAAGTCAATGCAGCCCACCAGAAACTCAGTAAACCCACCCCACCCTGTCTCAGTAGCCTACCAAGGCTGTCTGTCAAATACCTGTCAGACACATTCTGCTGCAGAAAGACCTGGATTCAGGCTGGTGGGCTGTGAAGGCCTGCAGGAAGGAAACATCATGCTTGCTAGAATCTAATTCAACCCATGCATTCAAGATAGCTGCCTCCAGCTTCTGCTTTCCATTTTCACAACAGCGGAAGGCCCAGCTAGTTATGTAAACTAGAAATGCTTCATAATTATATTTCTGCTTTCTGACCTGACCTGAAGGGTGGAAAAAACATGCTTCCACAGCACTCTGCAACAAATTATTGGAGACAAGAAACTTTTCTTTTAAGGTGGGGAAATAAGGTGGAAATAAGTGAAAATCAGATTGGCTAAGAGACTGGCATCAATATCAAAAAGATTGGCCAGCGGGCCAGGAACATTTTGAAAAAAAATTCACAGACTGTCCTGATTAGCAAAACAATAATGCTTTTAAGCATTTTGAACAAGTGAAGCAGATAATTACTGTATTTGGGCAGAGTTTTGATTAGCCAGAATAGTTAGCCAGCAGACCAATGCTTGGCAGAGCCTCAGTTTTGCACAAAAGACAATTCCCAATTCATTACAGGACAGCAGCTTCTGAGTCTCTATTTGGCACCTGTCAGACCAGTGATACCAAATAAGCCTTCGTTCTCTTCCAGTGGAAAAAAAGGGCTGCAGAAAGATGGATGCAAGAAATTTGGATGTACCATTGATAAGATACAAAGATTGCTGGCCTTTCCACAGTAGTCGTATCAACTGGGAAATTCCACTTGGACAGGCTGAAGTCATAATCCTTATCCGTGAAGCTGAGATAAACAAAGCATTTCTAGCAACACAACTTACCAATGAAACTGGATTCACAAATTTCCCTCATAACAAGGGAGCACAAATATTCAAAGTCAATAGAAGAAGAATGGAACTAACACAGGGGTGGATGTGGAGGTCAGGATAGGGGGGAAAGGCTGTGAATCCCTCTAATTAATTTATAAAGCTTGTCCGTGGCTTATCCGTAAAAAAAAGAAGTTACGTACATACAAGAAACGATAGATAGCACATCTAATAGCACTTTGCTGTGCTGAGAGTGATTTCCCAGCTGGCACTTAGCAAAGAAGAAGTGTTACAGGCCTCCACTTCCTCCTCACCACACTCTCTCTTTTTTTCTTTTTTTTATAAGATATTTATTAAGATTTTCAAGATGTTACAAAAAAATAAAAATAGAAAAAAAAGAAAAAAGAAAAATACAAAATAAAAATAATTAAAGACAACTCAATCTTTCCATTGCTTATTTTTCATTAGCTTGTTTCCCGGACCTCCTCACGCCTCCCTTTTTTGTATTCCAATTCAATTTGTTAGTTCAGCAAATCCCTCCCCTCTTTGTTAATCCTAATCTTTGATCTTAAAATATTATAACATTAGATCTTTGCCTACTAATAATCCATTTTTCATATTCCCTTATAGTATTGCAGCTAAAAACCACTTAGTTTCTATCCAACATCATTCCAACATTCATTAATTTTACAATATTTCTGTAAATAGTCTTTAAATTTCTTCCAGTCTTCTTCCACCAACTCTTCTCCCTGGTCTCGGATTCTGCCAGTCATTTCCGCCAGTTCCATATAGTCAATCACCTTCATCTGCCATTCTTCCAGAGTGGGTAGATCTTGTGTCTTCCAATACTTTGCAATGAGTATTCCTGCTGCTGTTGTGGTATACATAAAAAAAGTTCTATCCTTCTTTGGCACCAGTTGGCCGACTATGCCCAGGAGAAAGGCCTCTGGTTTCTTCAGGAAGGTATATTTAAATACCCTTTTCATTTCATTATAAATCATCTCCCAGAAAGCCTTAATCCTTGGGCACGTCCACCAAAGGTGAAAGAATGTACCTTCGGTTTCTTTACATTTCCAACATTTATTATCGGGCAAATGATAGATTTTTGCAAGCTTGACTGGGGTCATGTACCACCTGTATATCATTTTCATAATATTCTCTCTTAAGGCATTACATGCCGTAAACTTCATACCTGTGGTCCATAACTGTTCCCAATCAGCCATCATTATGTTATGTCCAACATCTTGTGCCCATTTAATCATAGCAGATTTCACCGTTTCATCCTGAGTATTCCATTTCAACAGCAAGTTATAAATCTTTGACAAAATCTTAGTTTTGGGTTCTAACAGTTCTTTTCTAATTTTGATTTTTCCACCTGGAAGCCAATTTTCTTGTCCAAATTATATGCCTCCATTATCTGATAATAATGAAGCCAGTCTCGCACTTTGTTTTTTAATTTCTCAAAACTCTGCAGTTTCAATCTATCTCCATCTTGTTCCAAAATTTCCCAATATTTCGGCCATTTGGCCTCCATATTGAGCTTTTTCTGTGCTTTCGCTTCCATCGGTGACAGCCACCTTGGGGTTTTGTTTTCCAATAAATCCTTATATCTTATCCAGACATTAAACAACGCTTTCCTGACAATATGATTCTTAAATGCTTTATGTGCTTTGACCTTATCATACCACAGATATGCATGCCATCCAAATACATTGTTAAAACCTTCTAAATCCAAAATGTCTGCGTTTTCAAGAAGCAGCCATTCTTTCAACCAGCAAAAAGTTGCTGATTCATAATAAAGTTTAAAGTCTGGCAGGGCAAATCCACCTCTTTCCTTTGCATCTGTTAGTATTTTAAATTTTATTCTAGGCTTCTTGCCCTGCCAGACAAATCTAGAAATATCTCTCTGCCACTTCTTGAAACAGTCCATTTTGTCCACAATTTGCAATGTTTGAAACAAAAACATTCTAGGCAGTACATTCATTTTTATCGCAGCAATGCAACCCAGCAATGAAAGCTTCATTTGACCAAATTTCTAAATCTTTTTTTACTTCGGCCCAGCATTTTTCATAGTTGTCTTTAAATAAATTCCCGTTTTTTGCTGTCATGTTACTCCCCAGGTATTTCACTTTCTTAACCACTGTTAAGCCTGTCTCATTCTGAAACCTCTCTCTCTCAATCGGTGTTAATTTTTTCTCTAAAACCTTAGTTTTTAACTTATTCAGTTTAAGTCCTGCAAACTGACCAAATTCTTGAATCAGTTCTAAAACCCTTTTGGTACTAGATTCTGGCTCCTGTAACGTCAATACTAAGTCATCTGCAAATGCTCTCAATTTGTACTGTTTGGCTCCGACCCTCCTCACCACACTCTCATTCTCACTCTCACTCTCTGCTCTTCCCCTTTGGGCTTTGAGAAGAAGCACCTGGGAATCACTAAATACCATGAAACCTCAAGCAGCAAGGCTGTGCAGAAGACAGATGACGAGAAGCTCAAGTCTCTCACAGAGGGCAATGTGGGATATTGTGGAGGTACTGTGGGATGATGGAAACTTACAATATTCAATAACCATCAACAGTAGTCCAACAGAAAGATTCAGGACATTCCTGGTCAAGACCAAGTCATTCAGGGGTGGGGGATTGTTGCTTTTTAAACTCATCATCACCATCTATTTTCATTATATGCACAGCACACTGCATCTATATCACAATTCATGTACAGTGGTATCTTGGTTCTCGAACTTAATCCGTTCTGGGAGTCTATTCGACTCCCACAACCGCTTGAAAAGCAAGGCACAGCTTCTGATTGGCTGCACTCAAGCGGAAGCCACATCAGACGTTCGGCTTCCAAAAAACATTCGCAAACTGGAACACTTACTTCCAGGTTTGAAGCATTTGGGAGCCAATTTGTTCGACAACTAAGCTGTTCCTGAACCAAGGTACCATTGTGTATATATATGTATATGCAGTGGTACCTCAGTTTATGAACTGAATCCGTTCTCGAAGTCCGTTCTTACACCGAAACCGTTCTTAAACCGAGGCGTGCTTTCCCTAATGAGGCCTCCCACCGCCAGTGCCCTTCCACCATGCAGATTCCATTCTTAGACCGAAGTACAGTTCACAAACTGGGACACTACTTCCAGTTTTGCAGAGTTCATAAACCGAATAGTTCGTAAACAGGGCTGTTCTTAAACTGTTGTACCACTGTACACACACGTACACACACGTATACACACACACACACTAACAAAAGTGCAGAGAGTGTTTAGTTCATCTTTCCTGAACTGATGCCTTCCATATGTTTTGGATTATAATAGCCACCATCCCTGACCACTGGCCATACTGGCTACAACCAGTGTTGGAAACTCAGATATATAAGCTAATTGCCAAATGCCACCTTAAACTTAGGTTATGGTCACCACAATGGAATGTCTAGGCGCCCCCCCCCCCAATTGATGATGATGATGATTTTCATTTCTATACTACTTTATATTTAAAAAAAAAAAACTCAAAGTGGTTTACAACACGTTAAAACATCAAATACAACAACCCAGAATAAAACAAATTCAAGCTTCAAGGAAATCAAGGGGTCAGCATGGAACTCTCGAGTAGGAATTTCTACCAACTTTGTGCACCAACCCAAAAAAAGCCTTTCTGTGTGTTCCTATCAGCCATGCCCCAGATGGGGGCAGGACACATACATTTAAAAGGGCCTCTTCTGATTACTTTAAAGTCCACGTATGATCAGAAGATGGTCAGCCCAAAATGTTATGGTTCTAAGTTTGTGCTGTTAGGTAGAGGTGGCACTCAGGGTCAAATACCTTGCACTGGGGAATGTATCTGCTTTGTCTCCATCGAATCCCAATGTTCACTTTGACTGTGGTGGTGACTGTTGCTAGTGCAGCACCATGCTGTACACGGAGCAAGCTCTCTCTCTCAAGCTCTCTCTCTCTCTCACACACACACAGCGCTGGCATTCACAATACCAACAGTTTAAGCATATCCAACCATGCTTTCTGAAAATAGCTGTGCTTGAGCAATGCCCTGCCTTCAGTTTGTGACAGAAAAAATGTCCATTCAGAATGAAAATGCATATTTTAAATTTAAATCCCTGCTCTAATTGTTACATCATCTCCTGAAAAGTGAAAGGAATTGTTCTTGCTTGATGTTCATACATACTGCCACTGTTTTGTCTGGATCACAAAAAATAACGAAGCGGCTGTGGGGGTTTTAAGCAGCTGTTTTCTCCTGAACAAAGCACTTCAATTAGCCTCTCAAGCCAAGCAATAAAGATACAAAATACATAATGATTTATGTGACTGGTTATTTCTCAAGAAAACTAATATGTAGACATTCCTTTCTATAGGTAGAGAGGACTGTGGCATAGAAAGACTATTTTTACAAAGTTTTATCTATTTCTCTTTGCACCCACCAAATCTCCAAAACTGAAGGCTTTATTCTAAACTACATTTTCCTCATCAGAAACAGACATTCCACTTTAGTGTGTTCAAAGCATTTTACATACATTATCTTGTAAACTTTGATTCATATTATTGCCCCCAAGATGCAAATTAGATAGCTAATGCTAGATATCGACAAGCTGGAAGATGTGCAGAGGATGACAAGCAAGATGGTCAACAGTCTGGGAACCAAGTCTTACAAGGAATGGTTGAGGGAGTTGGGAATGTTTAGCCTGGAAGAGAGGAGACTGAGAGGAGATATGATAGCCCTCTTCAGATATCTAAAGGGTTGCCACACAGAAGATGGGGCAACCTCTGGAGGGTAGGGCTCAAACTAATGGTTTCAAGCTATAGGAAAGAAGATACCGACTAAACATCAGGAAGAACTGTCTGACAGTAAGAGCTGTTTGACAGTGAAACAGACTCTCTCAGAAGGGGTGGACTCCCTTTATTGGAGGATTTTAAGCAATTGTTGGGTGGCCATCTGTCATGGGTGCTTTAGTTGAGGGTTGGACTAGATGACCCTTGGGGTCCCTTCCAACTTTACAATTCTATGATTCTATGACAGTGTAGTTTTTGCCTAAGGCCATTTAGTCAGTTCATGGCCATGTCAAGTTTCAAATCAAGCCAGACACTATGTAACCCCACCCCTATTGACAATACACTTAAAACATTAACAATACACTTAAAATAGTTTTAAGATTTAGTCTGGATTCATTTATCTCAGGACACAGAAATACACTGACACTTCTAACTTCTTGATAATTTGGATTTTCATAACTTGTAGAGGGGAGAAACTTCCAAGTTATGAAAATTCAAATTTTCAAGTGGCAATATTTTCAAGACCAAAACTTCAGCATATAACCCATATAAATTCTCTAGCTGAACTTCTCTTACATTAGCTACAACTTTCAGCCGGTTAATGACTATCTTACCTCAAGACACCAGGGCAGATAGCAAAGTCTCTGTGGAACAGTTTTGCCTGTTTCCTACCAGCAGCTGCCAGCTGTAGTGATCATACTAGCACCACAAGCATCATGCAGAAGGATTTATATTCCATATATTGTATAACTGTACTTTATCCTATCAGAGTAAGCGCTTATACATTACACAACTGTTAAAAAATACCAAGACACACCACATGGCCACACGGTGTTACTACATGCCTCTGACATAACTAGAAACCTTGAGTAAATATTACAGTAGCAATCCCTTTAAACTGTACTTGGCTTCTGCAAACCAAGCTTAAAAAGGAAAATGCAGACTGCATCTGTAATCATCAGTTGTTCTACATACTGTGAAATATGTATGCAAAGCCCCTTGAAGGTGTGAAACCAAGTCCTTTAAAATCTGGATGCCCAGTTCTGAAAAACTATTGTCACCCTGACAAATTATTCTGGTTCACCCACTTCTATTATCAGTTACAGATATGTAGAGCAATCCATGAAGTTTACTGTTGAAAATATAGGTCATGAGAAAAAAATTAGTCATCAAGTTCCATAAGACATCGTTCTAACAATCTATCATGATATTGCAAAAAACATGTGGCGCAATTTGGCCACAACAAAAGCATAAGCACCGACTTTTGCAATTATGCCTCATCTGCCATAAGCTGGGATGCAATTTTCTGCCACAGTGGCAAAAGTTTGCTCAAGTTACAAGCTGTGCTAAAGAATCTGCTCCAAAATGCTATTAGAGAAAGGTAAAGTCACAGATGTGGGGAAACCTTTGCATGCACCCAACTGTTTCCCCACTCATTTCAGGAAATTCTCCATCATTATTATTATTATTATTATTATTATTATTATTATTATTATACCACCCTTCACCATAACATCTCAGGGCAGTTCACAGAATAAAATAGAGCATAAAAACAAGTAAATAAGTAAAACAAAACAGCAAAACAATAATCCCCCTTCCCACAGACACATTTAAAAGGCTGTAGAATATTTATCAGCAAGCAACTTAATAACTAATCTCATTTAGTAACATCAAGTATAATAACTATATATTTATGTAAAATATATAAATATAAAATAAAGTTATGACATAAGATTACTGTAGATAACTGGAAAATTGTGTGCAGTTCTGGTTGCCTCACCTAAAAAAGGGTATTGTATTGTTGGGAAAGGTTAATCACAAAGATCAAAGTTTGGGACTTTTTAGTTTAGAGAAAAGGTGACTAAGAGGTGACATCATAAAAGCTTAAAAAATTATGCTGCATGACATGGAGAAAGTAAATAGAGAAAAGCTGTTTTTCCCTCTCTCATAACACTAGAATTCATGGACCTCCAATGTAGCTGAATATTGGAAGATTCAATACCATTAAAAGAAAATACTTCTTCATACAACACACCTTTATACTATGGCACTTACTCCCACAAGAGGCAGGGGATGGCTTTAAAAGAGGATCCATGGAGAACAAGGCTATCAATGGCTACTAATTTTCTGGGTGGATCAGACAAAGGCATTCTCTCCAATATTATCATACAAGTCAATGAGTTTGTATTTGGTCTTCTCAGTAAGGTAAAGGGACCCCTGATCATTAGGTCCAGTCGCGGACGACTCTGGGGTTGCGGCGCTCATCTCGCTTTACTGGCCGAGGGAGCCGGCGTACAGCTTCTGGGTCATGTGGCCAGCATGACTAAGCTGCTTCTGGCGAACCACAGGAGCGCACGGAAATCACTGTTTACCTTCCCGCCGGGGTGGTACCTATTTATCTACTTGCACTGCATGCTATTGAACTGCCAGGTTGGCAGGAGCAGGGACTGAGCAACAGGAGCTCCCCCCATCACTGGGATTCAAACCGCTGACCTTCCAATCGTCAAGCCCTAGGCTCTGTGGTTAACCCACAGCACCACCCGCGTCCCTGGTCTTCTCAGTAGTGGTGGTTAAATATGGAGAAGCAATGTATGAAGATAAATACTCTATGTGCAGAAGAAAAAGTAGCACATCAGATAATTCTGCTAGCCTTTCCATAATCCCTACTCGCCACTATGGGTGTGTTCTGCCGCCACAGTCGGGGGCAGAATGTTTCTGAAGTCCAGTTACTGGAAACTGCAGGAGCGGTCTTCCCATGGGCATCTGGTTGGCCACTGTGAGAACAGGATGCTGGACTAGATGGGCCATTGGCCGGATCCATCAGGCTCTTGTTATGTTCTTAAGAGTATGGGGAAATACCAGGTTTTAGCTTTACTAAGTGACCTTGGGGAACCCAGTATCTTTCAGTGCAATCAGCTTGGTGTGAGGAAGATTGATACAAGCAGGCAGGCAGGCAAACATGGGGCTGAGCCTCTCAACTCCTTGAAGGGACAAGATCTAAGTATTAGCTTTGCTTGAGATTCATAAATATAACAAATGGACAAAACACATGACTGTGCTGTGTGCCTGAGGGGTCTTTTAAAAAGGCTGATAGTGTAGCCTCTTTGCTTGTACAATTCCATTTGGTTATAATTTCATAAATAATCATTTATGGCATATAGTTCGGAAGCACTAATATGGTTTGTAGACAATTCATAATTCAGGCTATTGTGGTAATAGAAAAAGACAGCACAGAATACAGTTTTCCCCTCACAAAACACCCACAACCTTAACTTGCAATTGCTCTCTAAAAAAAATAAATGCTCAAACCCGGACATTTCGATGCAAAAAAACACAAATCAAGAGCGCCATCTAGCTTCCACTTGTAGTGCCCATTAAGCTACTGGAAGGCAGGCAGGCAAGTACACAGGACACACACACACACAACACACACACAAAGTGGCCATCAGAATTGAGAAGCAAACACACTTCCATCACTCACAGAAAGATCTGTTCTCTTACTATTTTATTTTATTTAACATATACTTCCTTGCATCGAAAGATCACAGGGCAGTTCACAAGATAAATATCTCACTAACTATTTGCATTTAATATTTTTAAAAAATAAATATAATTATTTAAAAACCAGAAGTATCTTTCTGGTACAAATATACTTTGTAAATATTAGTGCAAATACCCCACAGAAACACTCCCAAATTCATTCTCACAAAGGACATATGAGGAAGCAAGCATCTCTCCTCTTCTGACAAGTTTTCCAACACACACTACTGTATATATAACACCTTTCAATCATTTCATGTGTTTGGGGTATGAAAGATATAGAGGTGAAAGAGTTAGGGTTTTTTTAACAAAAATTGATTTGAGGATTTCACCTCTCACCAAAGGTGGGGCAGTTCCACAAAAAGTACAGGACAAAACTTACAGTTACATTGTTTCTGCAAAGAGAAAAAACTTTTTTTATAAAACTTCTTTTAGTGTGTTAGTTTACACAACTCTTACAGCATAAACTCACTTAGAAGACAGATAGCAATATGAAATCCAGAACACAAGGAGAAAGAATACACACACAAAAAAGTATTAACATTTTAAAGAAACTATATAAAAATGCAACCCTCAAACTACTGTCCTCTACTCCAGTGATGTTAGCCACCTGAGAATCATAGCTATACTCTTAAAAAGGATGTGGGAGATTTTAGTCTTATTGTACACATATTTTAGTTCTTGAACAAAGTCCAGTGTTCATAATTCATTTGGATGGGTAAAATACACCAAGATAATTAGAGCTCATGTCTCCCCATATCAATGTTTCCAGATGAATTTAATTCACTGTGGATTCCATATTCTCCTTGAGTGTGCAATTATACAGGACCTACACCATAATTAATGCAAATTACAAGCCATGCAGATTTAATTGCTGATTTCAGAAGAATGGCATCCTTGTAAAGGATTTTCTTTCTAATGTTAGGAAAGATATGAATATGCAAATAATCAGCATTTCAGAACTTGCTCCTTCTGCCCCCAAACACCCAAAAATAATATCCACTCACCACAAATTTGGGACTATATAAACATGATTTGCATTGGATTTAGTACAGCACTGCAAGTGATATATCGGCGCACAAAAAGTGCTCACATCAGCTCACTGCCGTGTACTTGCAGGGCATCTTGAGAACCTGGCCAGAGTATGGGAAAGCAACTAATGGCAAGGCAGCTCTATTGGAAGGGAATACATTTTGCCTTCCATGTTTCTTTTTTTATACCTTTGTTACATTTATATCCTACCCTTCCTCTAAGGACCTCAAAGTAGCACACTTGGTTCCTCCCTCTCCATTTCACCCTCTCCGTTTCATCCTCATAGCAGCCATACAAGGCAGCTGATGCTGAGTGATAGTATCTCTGGACCAGTCAGGTTTTAAGGCTGAGGGAGTATTTGAAGTCAGGGCTCCCCAGTCCAAGTCCAACGCTCCAACCACTACACAATACCACTAGTTATTTCCTTAATAATTAAAAATAATGATATACTGATCACAATGCTCAGGTAAGACATTTGATAAATCACCAAGACCTCTCATTAATCTTAAAACAAGACCCCACAATATACATCATTTCAGTATGCAAAGACAGAGGTGATATTTCCTAACTTGCAAGTGCATTTTTTAAATATAGAATTGTAGAGTTGGAAGGCACCCCAAGGGTCATCTAGCTCAACCCCCTGTAATGCAGGAATTGTTTCCTTATTTATTCATTTCCAACATTTTCTTCTTCTTTGGGCTAAGCAGCTGTGTTCTACACATATGCACACGTACCGACATCCAATTTCACTGGTTTCTTCTAACACTTGACTCAGTGTTTGTTTAGCCTTAAGCAGTCCCTTTACAACGCCTCCAGCAACTATGTTCAATGGTTTGGCTTCAGATGAAAAGCCACAATGCCAGAGCCCACAGCTCTAAAATGTGGATTTCCATCCTGGTCTTTCACAACAGGGCTTGTAGATAACCACTCAGCTGACCTTACCCAGGGCAGGCAAAGTGTTTCTACAAGATCATATAGGAAAACTTTCCTCATGCCTTCCTCCACCCTTATAGACATCAATTAAACATAAAAGTCTGGGAGCCCATCTTGTCTAGCATTTTGCTTTCTGTGGTGGCCAGCCAGGTCCAATGGGCTCCAATGGGAAGCCCACAAGGAGGACATAAGCACAGTAGCCTTCTCTCACTGCTGTTGCCCCGGTGGTAGGATACAGCCATTATGACCAGTAGCTATTGATAGTCTTACCTTCTATGAATTTGTCTAATCCCTTTTAAAGTGAACTAAGGTGACTGCCATCATTAAGACAAATATGTTTGGGCAAGTGGGCAAGTAAACATTTTGTGTAGGCAAATAACTTTTGTGGAATCATTTGCCAGGTTCTTCTGAACAACAACTCCACAGAACTATCCGTCAAGAACAAGTTTACTGCTCTTCAGTGGTATAGCTAACCTGAATAGCAACTCCTTTCACATTGGCCTGGCATAGACAGCAGTAATTCCAAACCCATCCCTTCTTGCCGTTATGCACTGGCTTCACCACAAATCTGTGCATTAGGCCAGAATTACATGTTGCATCTGAACACGGGGGCTGTGTTTTAATGTCAGTTAATAAACCAGGAAAATGAACCAGGGAAGGAGAACTCAGCTTCAACGTTTATTTATTATTTCATAAACTATGGCTTGGGAAGGCTCAAACAATAATCCAAACTGGACCATGGATGGTGCATGTTTTAATTTCTTTTACAGAGTGAATGCCTGGATTTGTTCACTAAAGTTGCATTTAAAAAAAAAAAAACACGTCAGGGTGATACAGGGTGGAAAATATTCCATTGTTATATTTTTCATGGAAAGTTTTCATTAAAAAGAATGAAAAAGAAGCTATCTTAATATTTTTGGATGCTGAGAAGGTGTTCGACAATGTCCCTTGGGTATTTATGAAGAGAATTATGGAAATTATGGACTTTGGGATAGCATTTATCAAAGGGATTGAAGGGTATATGGAACAAAGGGTGAAAATGTTAATCAATGGAACAATGACAGAGAGATGCAGTATTGTTTTAAAGATATTTTCAATATGTTTTCATTGCTTTGTTGCTTTATCCCTTGTTGTTTGCTACCCGGAGCTCCTCTGGGTATATAAAAGTATTAAACGAACAAGGAAACATCTGTTCCAATTTATATAGCACTCTGCACACCCGAAAGTGTTTCATGTGAATTATATTGCTTCAATCCTTACAATAACCCTGTAATGTAGGTTAATTTTATATGCCCTATTATAGATGGGGAGGGGCTGAGGCTGAAAGAGCATGGCCTGTCAAATGCTGCCTGTGAGCTCACAACTGTGAGATTCAAGCAAGTCTCCTGACCATTCTTGTAGTTCTCCACTTAAACTAATTGCCCCTCAGGAAAGGGATGTCTGAAATTCGCCTAGACACCCCATTGTTTCTGTTCAATAAATTATACAGGCTCATAAGATTCTTCATAGCCTGGAGACATTACTTCGTCATACAAGAAATGAGTAATTTGGAATGTGATCTGTGAAACTGTCATTTACAATACTAGCTTTTCATGAAAAATGCAACTGATGAAGTTGTTTGTTCTACAGGAAAGCTTATGCCATAACCGGGACATCTCGTAAAACGGGAATGTGTCTCTCCCTACCCCGCCCCGCCCCACCCTCACTTTCACTGCCAGCAAAAGCCAGGGTGCTCTGCCCTGGGGCAGAGAAGATGAGCGGCAATGCCATATGATGGAACATCACCCTCCCACTGGGGGGGGGGGCTGTTCTGGCTGCAGAAGCAGTGGGGCAAGCAGGGTGCTGCTGCCTCTTGTGCTTTCGCTGCCTGGTGCTCTAACCTCCTTTTAAAGACACCTTTAAAAGGTGATTAGACCCAACTCTAGACCCAAGTGGCAGAAAAAGACTATATTCATTTATCTTCTCACACAGAAAGCCATGAATAAATTCCAAATTCCTGCATTTCCCCACCTCAGAAGGAGGATGGAGAATTCCCAATATTCATTTTAGAAGATGAAACGAAAGAATGGGTGTACATAGAATTAGATATAATCAGAAATACCCTCACCTCATTGTACCCATTTCTAAACCTTCACAACACAAAACAGATCCACACAGACCATGCTTAAAGCATGGAAAGAAAAAATAGGAATACTGTCCCAGCCCTGTCCCCCTCTAATCGCCCAGTTTACCACCCACTGTTCCACCATGCATCCCAAAGCTTTCAAATAAAGCTTTGGCAAGCCAAAGGTCTACACCACCTACAAAATGGCAACCCCATACTGATACAAGAAATACAAGACAAAGTAGGGAACACCCAAATACCCTGACTGACCCAACAACTACATGCCTTCTTAAACAACCCAGCAACAAAGGCAACTGCCACTAGGCCCTTGTCTAACTTTGAAAAACTCCTACTATCAACAGAGGGACACAGCAAAGGGACGGTATCAGCAATATACAAAGCACTACTCCAAGACACTACACTCCTTACTGCAATGGGAATACGACACAATATACAAAATAAACTCAACCCAATGGTCAAAACTATGGACTAAATTGCCCTTCAAATCCCTCAGCCAAGAAGAGGGAACTCATTTTGAAACAAATGTACAGGTGGTACCTAATACCACAGAAACTGGCAATGATACACCCAGGAACTTCATCTAGTTGTTGGAGAGGCTGCACCACCATAGGTACATACCTCCATATGTGGTGCAATTGCCTCCAAATTCAATCCCTTTGGATAGCAGTCTTATAATAAATCTGCAACTCCAGAACTGGCTCTACAAAATATCTTCCAAGACAACAATGCACACTCCCATGATAAATAACTCATAAGCCACTTACTCTCAGAAGTTAGAGTTACAGATGGGTAGCCGTGTTGGTCTGCCATAGTCGAAGTAAAAAATTCTTTCCTGTAGCACCTTAAAGACCAACTAAGTTAGTTCTTGGTATAAGCTTTCGTGTGCATGCACACTTGTATCTGAAGAAGTGTGCATGCACACGAAAGCTTATACCAAGAACTAACTTAGTTGGTCTCAGAAGTTAGGAGTGTCATAACCAAACACTGGAGGGACCTATCATGAGTGAACATGGGCCACTGGTACCAAACTGTATGGGAAACCGTCATATTCGAAAAGCTAACTAACAAACTGAAATTAGCATGGGGGAAAACAAAGAATGCTTTCACCCGGTGTGGTTCCCCTTTATTGCATATATAGGCCAACAGGATAAAGACCAACCTCCCCTAACAGCATGTGAATTGATATGGCTGGTTTAACCCAGCAGCACACCCACCACACTGCAACCAACCAAATGTCCTGGGCCCTCTAGCCTCTCCCTTCACCAGCAAAAATAAGATACGTACTCACGTGATGCTGACACCAAAGCTCTGCTCATATACTATGCCAAAGAATGAAAGTTTACTCTGTGTCCCCCACTCTATTTCCTCCCCTCTCTCTCCCCACTTCACTCCCCCCATGCCATATTGCCTATAACAATAATGTCTCACATAACAGACCTGTATGAAGGACTAAACTATTATTAAACAGAGACGTGTTATGTACCTTTGTTACTCAAGAAAAACATATTCTTAAAAAGGAGATATAGGAGAACAGATGCTTAAATGACACCTCTGTATTGCTGGGGAGCAGCAATGAATGAAGCCCTGCTTGTGGGTTTTCTCAATGGCTATGAATGATCCCTGTAAGAAGCAAGATGCTGGACAAGATGGGAGTTTTGGCCTGAATCAGAAGAGCTCCGCTTATGCCCATTGCAATATAGAGTGACACAGCAAAACTGCTGGCATGTCATTTCTGTGTGCAGAGGTCAAGCTGAAAGGGAAGTTACTTTGATGAAGGGTGGAGAAAGGAAGCAAGTGCTTCAGGACAGAGCAGAGAGGATAAGGGTTACCATGGATGCCTGGGGATATAGCAACCCTTCAAGAACTGCTCAAGAACGTGCTGGAAAGGACATACCCACCAGCAGTCAATAGCAGACTACCTCTTACAAGTCTATCAGGACTGCTCCTTACGTTAGGCATTAGCAATTCTGGGTTTCTTGTTAAGTGAATGCGGGCACGGAGCTATGTATATATGGCAATAATAATTAATTTTATTATTTATATCCCGCCCATCTGGCTGGGTTTCCCAGCTATGTGCTCATCACATACCAGGGGTCAGCAAACTTTTTCAGCAGGGGGCCAGTCCACTGTCCCTCAGACCTTGTGGGGGGCCAGACTATATTTTTGGGGGGGGGGGAATGAATGAATTCCTATGCCCCACAAATAACCCAGAGATGCATTTTAAATAAAAGCACACATTCTACTCATGTAAAAACACGCTGATTCCCGGACTGCCTGCGGGCTGGATTTAGAAGGCGATTGGGCCAGATCCGGGCCCCGGGCCTTAGTTTGCCTACCCATGACATAATCACATGTTCTTTTCTATGTGCACATCTTAAATATTTGTGAAGCAGGCTTCAGGGCTCCACTAGACATTCAGTAGCAAACAGAAATAAAAAGGAGGGGGCAGGGTGCTTTTCTGGGGGAGAAATGGCAGTCAGTGGCTGTTTAACCCAAATCTGCAAGGTTGGGCTTTCAGGTTGACTAGAGGAAAGGGCAGGGCAGGGCAGGGGAAGGACGTCCTCCTTCCTGCCCTTCCCTGCAAACCTGCCTCACCAGTGGTCCCTTCGTTGCACCTTAAAAACAAAACACTGGATTGGGAATTCTTCATTTGCAACCACATGTCAAGTTTTAGCTTCAGGGTAATGCTGAACCTTATGCACTAGTACAAAAGGAGAGGGAAAAGAGAATCAGAATGTTTTGAGAGAATCCATTACAGGTTATGTCTTATTTGTGGATATTCCAGACTAACTCTGATAACTCTGAAGGAGGAGGAATGGCACCCAGGGGAGTATATTTCAGGTAGTGAATTGCAGGGTACTTTGAGTATTCGCAGCTTAAAGACTTCCCATGCAGAGTCTCAAATCACACAAAGAGCTGGTTTTCTAGGCTCCAATCATGTGCTGAACTGTACCATAGCTCCAATTCCCTGTGACTGTGGGAGTGCAGTCCTGCTCAGCTCCTGTGCATGATCAGAGTCTACAGAGCTAATCGGAACCAGAAGAGTGGACATTTTTACAGCAAACAAGGTCATCTGTTTCATGCTGCAGGAAAAGATGAGATAGCTGGCTCTGTTGCCAAGATAAAAGGTTTGATCTCATCAAGAGAGATAATGCAAAGCCAGAAAACAGCACATTCCACAGAGCATGAGATAAATATGCCCTACTCCAGATATAAATCATACCATTGATAATAACCACTTAGTTTGTTTGTACTGTATGGCACATTCACAAAGAATGGTGCTTTCCAAAGTATTTCAGGATGGGTCTCTACCCTAAGAGGCATACAATGTATAATTTAACACAATGGAGTCAACTGAGGAAGGAGAAGGCAATGTCCAAATCGGAGCAATTTCCTGGCAAGGGAGATAGCATTTTATGGACAATTATAACTCCGCCCTCCCGCCCCAGAGTGGTGTTGTACCAGGTGACCATATGGCCGCCCAACTCACCCACCTAAGTCTCTGTTACGCACACCAAGCCACCCCCTTCACCCATAATCAAATCAGACCTGACATTTAATAGCAACACCATCAGACCAGGAGGATGGGGTTGGCTAACCAGTATCCTTAGATTCTGAAATACGGCAGACAGAGAGCAAGGGCTGTGATATAACTAGCCCTCCTCGTTGTCTCTGCATAACTTTGCCCAGCTTCAAACCACCCCCTGCCCAGTACCACAGAGATGGCAGCCTCATTCCCCTCCTCCGTCGCTGACCCAGACACATACAGTGGTACCTCTGGTTAAGAACTTAATTCGTTCTGGAGGTCCATTCTTAACCTCAAACTGTTCTTAACCTGAAGCACCACTTTAGCTAATGGGACCTCCTGCTGCCGCTGCGTGATTTCTGTTCTCATCCTGAAGCAAAGTTCTTAACCCGAGGTACTATTTCTGGGTTTGCGGAGTCTGTAACCTGAAGTATCTGTAACCTGAGGTGCCACTGTACTGCTGTTAACCCACCTCTAATCATAATAGTAGAATGTAGAGAAATAAATAAAAGAGATCAATCCAACCATTCCAGTCAGAAACCACTCCATCTCTCACCTGGGGCACTCACTCAGGGGGGCAATTTGCTTCAGTTATTTGCACTTAAGCCTACTCATATGGGAAGCGGGTGGTGCTGTGGTCTAAACCACAGAGCCTAGGGCTTGCCGATCAGAAGGTCAGCAGTTCAAATCCCTGTGACGGGGTGAGCTCCTGTTGCTCAGTCCCTGCTCCTGCCAACCTAGCAGTTTGAAAGCACGTCAAAAGTGCAAGTAGATCAATAGGTACCGCTCCAGCGGGAAGGTAAACAGCATTTCCGTGTGCTGCTCTGGTTCACTAGAAGTGGCTTAGTCATGCTGGCCACATGACCTGGAAGCTGTCTGCGGACAAACGCGGGCTCCCTCGGCAGGAAAGCGAGATGAGCGCCGCAACCCCAGAGTCGTCCATGACTGGACTTAATGGTCAGGGGTACCTTTACCTTTACCTAAGCCTACTCATAATTACTATAGCAGGAAGTTCTAGGAAAAAACTGCTTGCTACAACTATGGATTGGATAAGAATGCTCCAAGTTGAATGTGGACATTGTTAATGCAATCACTGTGTTTGGAACAAAAGGATTATGAACAACTTTTGAATCCCACAGGTTAATGGCACCTCTTACCACATGTATGAACAGATATGAGAAACTGCTAAGGAAATTGAGAAAAAGGAGAAAAATTTAAAGCAGGGCAGGGCAAAACCTAACATTTAAGCAAGTTCAAGAGACTCCGGATTTGCAAGTGCCTATCAGAAACATTTAAAAGAACAAAACAAAAATCAGATTTCATTATTGATTTTGTTATGGTTCTAATAAAGCAATCTGCTGTGCAAGATAATTGTGAGCCTTGCCACAATCCTAGCAATTAGCTGACCAATTATATTAATCCTAACAGCAGGCATAACACTTCTGTCCCCCTTCCCATTCATGTTCTGCCATGTTCAAGGTACAGTGTCAAAAAGAAGTGCTATTTCACTACTGCAGGGCCAACATAACTGTAAGTGAACTTGCTGGCACACTAGAAAATGGTTTTCAAGAATAGCCTTCACTCCACAACTAAATCCATCTTCCCCAACCAGGTGCCCTCCCATCAGTTTTTGCCAGCAAGCATAGCTGTATAGTGATGGAGTGCTAGGCATTGTAGTCTAAAATATCTAGAAGGTAGCAGGTTGGGGAAAGCTGAACTAAATCAACACAAAATTATTTTATTGGACCAAGTTTGCAGAAATGCAAGTCGCAATTTGTGACCAACTAATTATTATAATGAGCTATAACTTCCTTTTACCAATAAAACAAATGATAAGAAAAAAAACAACAACCAGAGACCCATGTTTGGGAAACCCTGACTTAGAGTACCAACTCTGACAATACATACATTTTTTTACCCAAACAAATGAGTGTTGTTGTTTTTTTACACTTGATCACTATAAAATATGTGCTACTACCATACTGAATATTCTTCACCAAAGTTAGTATAAGAATCATGTCTCATGAGTTGCTTGGTAACACAGTTGTTAGCTCCCCAAAACAGAATACACAGCAGGCAAGGCAATCTGGTTCACAGGTTCAAAGTTTATAAATGTGGAGGTATCAAGCTTCAGGCGACATGGATCTCTTTTAGCAGGCAAGATGGCATTACTATTTTTCAATTATATTAAAATTGGGGACGTCAGAACTTAATTACAAATTCACTAATCAGTTACTTCTACATATGTATTTTGTTCTAACAGCAAAATTAGGGTAAACAGCTATGAATCTTTTTAATAAAATTTGTTACTGACATGAGGATTTAGAAAAAAGGCTAATAAATGATTAATAAATTTAAGCTTTGATCCTGTACCAGTTTGCCTGGAAGTACCGTAAGCCCCACTGAAATGAATGTGAATTCTTCTGACTACACTGCTAATGTTTTAGTAAACATGTCAAGTTTGTTATAAGAATTTCAGTGATGTACTCTGTCAGTGAATTAGAGTGGCCCAATTCTTAACTAATACTGAACCAAACCACCACTACACATGAATGTGCAAGCATGCAGGTGCTCAAGAGGTAAACTGGTAGCCACTTCCTTTCCCCCGATCCTCTTGATAGCCACACTACCAGGAGCTATGTCATGCTTGCATTACATCCCAACCCAGGCTCCAGAGAAACCAGGCTCACTCCAGAGAAACCATGAGCTGCAGCCAAGGTTGCCCTTGGCTTACTGCTTCTGCTTTGCTTGCAGTGAGACAACTCATGACCCCGACCCATGCACCCAGGGGGTGGGTCAGAATCCAGACATAATGCATAGCCAACCTCTGGCTTAGCTTAAGGTAGTGCAGGAGGAGCAGGAGAGGGAGTGGAGCAGGACTAGTTTTCCTCCAAGTAGTCACACACTAATGCATTCATGCCCAGCCATGGTTTGGCTTAGCGTGGCATGCAAACTACCTCAGTGAATCCTCTTATGTATAAAACACACCCTGTTTACTTGCACAGCGGCTCTTCTTCACATCACACTGTTAAGAGAAGGTTGCCTGGGGTGGTGGAGCATCCTACAAGGTAGCACTCTATTTGTGGAGTGCCCTTCCTCTATAAGTACATTCAGTGCTGACACCACGTCATTTTTGACAACAAGTAAAGACATATCTGTTCCCTTAGGCTTTTTAGGTGTTCAATGACTGGTTGTTTTAGTCTTTGCTGTTAAGCAGTTTGCAGTTATTTCGTTTGCCATTGTTTCTAACAATGTTTTGTTGGTTTCACTAACCTTTTTTTAATCACTATTTTATGTTGAACCCCACCCTGGTACTGTACTGATGAAGAAGGCTGGGTTATGAAAGCATTGAAAGAAAGAAATTTGTCTGATGCTTCCCACAGTTACAGGGAGAAGTTAAAATAAAAAAATCCTTCCAGTAGCACCTTTAAGACCAACTAAGTTAGTTCTTGGTATGAGCTTTCGTGTGCAAGCACACTTCTTCAGATAGTGTCAGGGAACTGCCATCGGAAGGAAGGGAAGTGAAAGGGCTCACACAGGTTGGGAGAGACTCAGCAGCTGAAGAGGGAACCAGTAGGGGGAGAGGAGCTGGGCTGAGGGAAAGGGAGCTGGAGGGATGGCTCAGAGACACTTCCAGCGAAAACAGTGGGGAGGTTTCAGGACCTCCTGTAGGGACACCCACTCCTCGCCGGAAACTGTCACGCAGAGAGTCCAGAAGACGTGTTTCCGTTAAGGAGCTTTTATGTTGGAAGCGATTCCGAAAGCAACCACTGTCGGAATCTGCCAGCGACTGACGGAGCCATGTTTAAGGGGCTCCGTTACAGACAGAGGTTTGCAAACTTGACCAAACTCTGAGGGACTAGGATTTTACACACAAGCAGCTCATCGTCCCATCACAGCATTCCGACAGTCTTCGTGAGCAGCTTGTGCAGGAGAAGGCATCATGAGCAACCCAGCCGGAACCGGAGAAGCAGGAGCTGGAGCGGGTCCAAGCCTGGAAGAAAGGTACCGGGTGTTGGAGGTCCAGCTAGCGCTGCAGACGGCGAGGCTTGAGGAGAGGAGGGCTCAGGATGCAGACAAAAAGGGGAAAGACACCCAGCTCGTCAGAAAGGTACCAGGATTGGTGCAGAAGTTTGGGGGGGAGCCCAAAGACTATCATGGCTTTCGGACAGAGATGCAATATGCCCTCAATCTGCAGTTTGATGAATTCCCTGACGAGGAATCAAGAGTGGCTTTCGTGATTGGGCATCTTGAAAAGGGGGCGAGAGACTGGGTTAGACCCCTGATGGCAGCGAATAGTGACGTCCTAAAGGACACGATGAAGTTCTTTCGCGCCATGGATCTGATGTTTTCCAGCGATATTGAACAGGGAGTGGTCCGCAGACAGTTAATGGCTTGCAAACAGGGGAGCCGATCTGTCCGTGAGTACTGGACTGAATTCACCATGTTGATCCATAAATTGGGGTGGGATCTATCGGCGGAACCCATTCAAATGCTTTTTGAAGAAGGGCTTTCTTCGGCTGTGAAAGACGAACTTTCCCGGGCGCCCAGGGCGGAGTCTATGGACCAGCTGACCAAATCAGCGCTGACCATAGGAGCGCGCCAGGAGGCGAGAGCATTGGAGAGGCGGGAAGGGAAGGGGGAACGTTGGAAGGAGTTCCGCATTCCAGACATTCCAGAGCCAACTTTCCCGCCGGCAGAGCCGATGGAAATCGGAACAGCGCGCGCGCGCGCAGTTTCAAAGCCCAGTGAGGGGGGAAAGAAGGAGGGAAAAGGCGCCCGGAAATGCTATCTCTGCCAACAGCCAGGTCACTTTGCCAGAGTCTGCCCCCAGAGGAAGGAATGGCAAGGGATGGTAGGAGCTGTGGAGGGAAGAGAGGAAGAAATACCGAAGCAAGTAAAAGCCAACGCCTGGCTGCCACCGTCGGGGCACAGCAGTCAGGCCAAAGAGCAGTGAAAGTGCCCACGCCAGAACCTCCTAAACCCGCCCTAGTGATAGAAGTGGCGCTAGAGCTGCCAAACGGACACCCTCTAAAGATAAAGGCGCTGTTGGACTCAGGCAGCTCCTGCAATTTCATGAGCAAAGAGTTTGCAGCTGAACACCAGATACAGACGATCCCTTTAAGCAACCCCCTGCAGGTGACCACGATCGATGGCAGGGAGCTGTTGGGAGGAGAAGTCAGCTTGCAGACCGTCCCAATGATAATGAAGGTGGCAAGGCACACCGAACTGATAGCGTTTAATGTGGCCACCTTGGGAGGAGCTCCCATTATATTGGGGATGAGCTGGCTAGCGTTACATGATCCGCTGGTGGGCTGGCATCAGAGAGTGGTTTCTTTTGGTTCAGCACATTGCTTAGAACACTGCAAAGAGGGAAAGGGTTTGGCAGGGGCGCAAGCCACCCTAGCAGGGACTGAAGTAACGGAGAACGTGAAGGTACCACGACAATACGCAGATCTCCGCGACGTCTTCAGCGAAAGGGAAGCTGACCAATTACCCCCGCATAGACCCTTTGACTGTCAAATCAATTTACTCCCTGGGGCACAGCTCCCTGTAGGCAAGCTGTACGCCATGTCAGACAGAGAGATGCAGGAGCTAAGAGAGTTCATTGACAAGAACCTGAAGAGAGGGTTCATCAGAGAGTCCAGGGCGGTGGGGGGCAGCCCAGTGTTTTTTGTGGATAAAAAAAACACGAACAAGCCGAGGCTTGTGTGTGACTTCAGGGCCTTAAATGCAGTGTCAGAACCAGTGGCTTTCCCTATGCCCAGGATTGACGACATTTTGACAAGGGTCAGGAAGGGAAAGATTTTTACTAAACTGGACCTAAGGGGGGCGTACAACCTGATACGAATAAGGAAGGGGGATGAATGGAAAACCACCATGTTCACCCCTTTGGGGGCATTTGAATATTTAGTTATGCCCTTCGGCCTACAAGGAGGCTCCGCGTGCTTTCAATCGTTTATGAACCACGTCCTGGGGCCTTTGCTTTACAAGAATTGTGTGGCCTTCTTAGACGACGTGTTGGTGTATTCTGAGAATGAGGAGCAGCATGTGAGAGACGTCAGAGAAGTGTTGAGCAGGCTGCAAGCCAACCAGCTGTGGGTGAAACTGGAGAAGTGTCAGTTTCATACCAAGGAGGTGGAATTCCTGGGGTATCGCCTGTCAGACAAGGGATTGGCCATGGATCCCGGCAAGGTCCAGGCGGTGCTGGAATGGAAAACACCCAAAACAAGGAAGGATGTGCAGAGGTTCCTAGGATTTGGGAACTTCTATCGTAAGTTCATCCGAAACTTTGCCCACCTGACGGCGCCCATTACGGACTGTCTCAGCAGTAAGAAGAAGTTCGTTTGGACTGAGGAGGCGGAGCGAGCATTTGAGGAACTAAAAAGGGCCTTCGCCTCGGAACAACAACTCCTGCATGTGGATTTACAAAAACCGATGAGAGTGGAAACTGACGCATCAGACAGAGCGATTGGGGCGGTGCTTCTGCAGCCAGGGAAGGAGGAGTCAGAGTGGAGACCGTGTGCCTTTTTTTCGCGAAAGCTGAACAAATCCGAGAGGAACTACACGGTGTATGACCGAGAACTACTAGCCATTCATGAGGCGTTCCGGAGATGGAGGCACCTGCTAATTGGCGCACAACATAAGGTGCAAGTGTGCACTGACCACAAGAACCTAGAGTATTGGAGGACGGCACGAGTGCTCAACCAACGGCAAGTGAGATGGGCCCAGGAGTTCTCCAAATTTAACTTTGAGATTTGTTACGTGCCAGGCCCAGAGAACATTAGGGCGGACGCTCTCTCACGCAAACCTGAATATTTGGAGGAGGAGGGAGCACCCGAAGAGAGACATGTCATTCCAGAGGACCGCTGGGTGTGTGGGGCGGCATTGGTGGGACAAAGAGAACTGGTAGAGGAAACAGAGAATGATGAATACGCCCAGAATAAGCTCAGAGGTCTTAGGGGTGAGGGAGAGGAACCAGGGGGTTTCGAGGAAAGAAATGGAGCTTTGTATTACAAAGGGGCACTGTATATCCCTGAAGGAGACTTAAGGGGGAGGGTACTCAAGCAGTTGCACGACAGCCCCACGGCGGGGCATTTTGGACAACACAAAACCATGTGGTTGGTCACCAGGGAATTTTGGTGGCCTAAGGTGAGGGAAGATGTACGGGAGTATGTAAGAGGGTGTGAGCAATGCCAGCGAGCCAAAGGGGAGAGGCGGGCACCGGCGGGGCTATTAGAACCCTTACCAACCCCAGAACGACCTTGGGAGGCAGTGTCGATAGATTTTATGACTGATCTGCCGAAGTCCAAGGGGAAAACAGCCATCATGGTGGTGGTAGACCTACTAACAAAGATGTGCCACTTTGTAGCCTGCTCGCATGCAGTCACGGCGGAAGAGACAGCGAAGTTATTTGTAGAACACATTTTTAGGTTGCACGGGGTGCCATTGAGGGTGGTCTCAGACCGAGGAAAACAATTTACTTCCAGGTTCTGGAGGAAGCTCATGAGCTTACTGCAGGTGGAGGTCAACTTTTCGACTGCCCGGCACCCTGAAACCAACGGGCAGGCGGAAAGAGCAAACGGGGTCCTCCAGCAATACCTGAGGTGTTATGTCAATGACAGAGAGAATGACTGGGTAGAAAAGTTGGCGCTGGCGGAATTTGCCTACAACAATGCCGAGAATGTGTCCACAGGGATGAGCCCCTTCTTGGCTAATTATGGGTGTCATCCCAGGGCTTTCCCAGGGGGAGAAGGGGAGAGATGGGGTGTCCCGGCAGCCGAGCATTTTGTAGAAGAAATGGAAGCAATCCATCGTCAGCTCCAACTCAACTTAGAAAGGGCGAAGGAAGAATACAAGAGGCAGGCAGACAAGAACCGAAGGGAAGGTGAAACCATAAGGGTGGGAGATAGGGTGTGGCTGTCAACCCAAGGGTTGCCGTTCAAAGGAGGTTGTAAGAAATTAAGACCCAGGAGATTGGGTCCCTTTGAGGTCATTCAACAGGTCAACCCAGTGGCTTTCAGGCTCCGGTTACCCAACCACATGAAACTGCACCCAGTATTTCACAGGTCGTTACTGTCACCGTATGAGGGGGGACGAGAAGGGATGGCCACTCGGGGACCGGTCATAGAAGAAAGGGAATGCAGCAGCCATGTGGCAGAAATCCTCGACGCCAGATGGAAGGGGGATCAGGTGGAGTATTTGGTAGCGTGGGAAGGAGAACCGGAGTCAGAAAACACTTGGGTAATGGCAGAAGATATCAATGACGAGGTATTGATAGAAACGTTCCATCAAAGGTTCCCAAGGAAACCTCAGCCTGTGGAGAGGTTCCGGAGGGAATACTTTGGGACCACCGATGAGGAGGAGGAGTTGGAAGGATTCTCGGAATCGGAAGGGGAAGGGGAGATGGACTCTGAGGAGGAGGAGTACTTCGAGACCAGGAACCGCAACAGGTGGAGAGAAGTGTTCGGGACATCGGAAGATGAAGGAAGTTCATTCCGGGGTTTTGCCTCCTCACCGCCCGTAGAGGAGGGGGCGAGAGGGGATGAAGGGGGCCCTGGAGGGGAGGTGGATGTCAGGGAACTGCCATCGGAAGGAAGGGAAGTGAAAGGGCTCACACAGGTTGGGAGAGACTCAGCAGCTGAAGAGGGAACCAGTAGGGGGAGAGGAGCTGGGCTGAGGGAAAGGGAGCTGGAGGGATGGCTCAGAGACACTTCCAGCGAAAACAGTGGGGAGGTTTCAGGACCTCCTGTAGGGACACCCACTCCTCGCCGGAAACTGTCACGCAGAGAGTCCAGAAGACGTGTTTCCGTTAAGGAGCTTTTATGTTGGAAGCGATTCCGAAAGCAACCACTGTCGGAATCTGCCAGCGACTGACGGAGCCATGTTTAAGGGGCTCCGTTACAGACAGAGGTTTGCAAACTTGACCAAACTCTGAGGGACTAGGATTTTACACACAAGCAGCTCATCGTCCCATCACAGATAGGTATCTGAAGAAGTGTGCTTGCACACGAAAGCTCATACCAAGAACTAACTTAGTTGGTCTTAAAGGTGCTACTGGAAGGATTTTTTTATTTTGACTATGGCAGACCAACACGGCTACCTATCTGTAACAGGGAGAAGTTAGTTATCCCCCTCTTTGAGGAGACCCACCATCTGTAGTGCCTCCAACAGTGATTTTCTGTCCATTCAACAAATTACTAACTGTCACAACAGTGTTCAGAAAAAAACCAATTCCAACTATAATTAGTACAACAGATGCATTGTTCCAAGCCTTAAAAAGTTATTGAATGATCGGTGAAAGTCAGAGTGATTCAATATAAAAAAGCAAACAGGCAAAGAGCTATCTTCTAAAAATAAAATTATGGTGCCGACATTGTATATGATCATAACATTTACACCTAAAGCTAAATATACGTTTACTAATAGAGGGGGCTACAAATGAAGGACCTTTAACACAAGTTTCAAGCACCACATTGGGAGCCAGGCCAGCAGTTGTCTACACCAAGCTTAGCTGAAGCTTAAAGGTAAAGGTAAAGGTACCCCTGCCCGTACGGGCCAGTCTTGACAGACTCTAGGGTTGTGCGCTCATCTCACTCTATAGGCCGGGAGCCAGCGCTGTCCGCAGACACTTCCGGGTCACGTGGCCAGCGTGACAAGCTGCATCTGGCGAGCCAGCGCAGCACACGGAATGTCGTTTACCTTCCTGCTGGTAAGCGGTCCCTATTTATCTACTTGCACCCGGGGGTGCTTTCGAACTGCTAGGTTGGCAGGCGCTGGGACCAAATGACGGGAGCGCACCCCACCGCGGGGATTCGAACCGCCAACCATGTGATCGGCAAGTCCTAGGCGCTGAGGTTTTACCCACAGTGCCACCCGCGGCCCTGTCAGCTGAAGCTTAACCAACAGAAATATGGTGCAAAAAGCCATTACATAGCTGTAGCAAGTAGTTTAGAACCATGAGAGACAATGTTGGCAGAAAGCGCCCACTACCCAAAACCCATCTGACAGACCCACATAGCTGGGTTTCCACCAAATCTGAATGCCTTCTGAAGCTTCTTGTCCTTTCCACACTCAATGTCCTTTCCATATCTCACATAGCCTTTCCTGAACCATCCAAGCTTCTCCATTGCCATGACACTCCCCAACTCAATTTTGTTCACTCCCCAACTCAATTTTGTTCCAATACCTGACTAGTCCCCATCATGATAATCTATTGTAGATTAGAAGCCTCTGAGCAGGAATAATTGTCACTTAGGCACTTTATACAACACCTGGCACATTAAATCAGCATTCAGAAGCAGTAATGGTACTGATGAGGCCACAATCTGCATGAACAATTAAAAACATGTCCCATAATCCTATGAGAACCAACTAACATGCTGAAACAGAAAGAGTTACCTGCATATAGAGAGCTTAAGAACATTTTTGGCAGATCCCACAGAAACCCTTACTAAGAATCCTCCACAAAGTCTGATCCAGTGGGCTCTTGTACAGCTTTTGTTCAACTTTAGCTATAGCTGTAGTAATATCTCATTTTTTTTCCCTAGACCAAATATGGCTTCACCTATCTATAAGCCATTGGCTTTGTGCTTTGCCATCTTTCTTGAAACAGCAGCCGTAGCGTAGATGTATCCAGTCTGAAAACTTTTCCTACAGTCCTGATTCTGTAGCATGGAGGTTTGACAAGGAACACAATACATTTTTGAACGCAGGTCAGAGGCACTGAGCCATTAAAGAATGATTATGCAAGCTGGTCCTTGGATGAAGGATAACAGCTTGCTTACCAAAAAACAACAACACACACATGCTATTTTCTTATTATACAACTTGGACAGAGGCCTAATGTCTTTTTGCTAAAATATGCTTGTCATGAAATACTTAACAGGGCAAATGAAGGAATTTCAGCTTCAGTAAGTTCAGACAGAGGGGGCAACCATCATTAGACAAAGTAGGGCAGCAGATTTTGGGTATCACTGAGGGCAGCAGTGGGCAGGGATAGGTCTGACATATACAGTCCAACCTACTTAGATGTTTTGCTGAACAAAAGCTAATATGAATGCACAACAAAAATTCTACCGTCTCCTTGCTCATTTCAACAAGGCTTATACAGGCAACCTTTCTAAGGGAGGGTATCCTAATGTTAAGCAGGTGGGGTGTCATTTGGATTTTTTAAACTCAGGCACGAAAATGTCTTGTGCTAGCAGAGGATGTCAATTTCCATATCGTTTTTTGGCTATTAATTACTGCCACAGCTGGAATTCGTCATATTGGGTTTAGCAGCCTGCCTGCTCATGAGACAAGGAGGAAGCATTTCAGTAGAAGTATCCTACTGCATGACATTTTATTTGCCAAAGCACTAGGTATGGCAGTGACGTTAACACACATATTTTATTCCAAAACACGTGAGGAAGAACTTTATGAGCGACAAACTTCTGACAGACATCAAAAATATTTTAAAGTGTTTCTCTGTGCTCAAATGTTACAATATCTGTGTTTATGCTTCTGAATATATTCAAGTTTTTCAGCGGAGAAACAATGAGAGTGGAGCAAAGCAAGAATAACTGATCAATGTAAATCTCTCTTTGGCAGAATCAAGCTAGTGTGATTTATAACCAAGCTAGGGTAATTTATAACTATCCTTTCTTCAACCAAACTGCATTCTAATCAAATTGCCTACAAATTGCTTATAACAAACCTATCCTACTGCTATTAGAAAGTCTGGAGCTACAGTACAGATTATTTAATGAAAGTATGTTGCCCAAACTATTAAGAATTTCTCACATGTATAATGCTTGAACTCCAGTAGCCTGCCAATACTTGATCTCGCATAGTGACACATGTGCTTTCATCCCCAAATCCTAAACTCTTTATACATCAGTACAGCAATACGTATTCCAGCAACAACTGAAAAGCAGACATTTCAGCTGTCATCTGAAAAACAGTTAAATGATTTGAAGCACACAGTCTTTCCTGCAAAGGTTATCCATTCCATAGACCGACACATAACATTTTTCTCCACATTTATCTTCACCAAGACAGCAGGATACAACTCTATATAGGTAAGGTTTTTTTTAATGTTTAACATTTTATTATGTTTTTATATACATTGGAAGTCACCCAGAGTGGCTGGGGGAACCCAGTCAGATGGGTCGGGTATAAATAATAAAAGTATTATTATTATTGACTAGGACGTCCCTAGGAGGAAGGTATGCAGTTATACATGTTAACTCCTGCTATATACTATCTGCATACATCTTAAGAAATTAGTGACTCCAGCTGGAATAAACTACTTTCAGTTAGATACCCCATCCTCATTGGTTACTAATAGATTTAGATGACTGATCACATTCAGTTGGTGGATCAAAGACGGAGAACTAATCACTAAGCTATCAGAGAAGCAATAGCTTTCACGTGACACTGAAGGTTGTATCTAATCATTACAACAACCTTCAACGAGAAGACAGGTTGAACAAATGCCAAGGGGAAAAATAAATGCCAGATAAATTCTTTTAAAAATGGTAATAATCTTTATTAGATTTATCAGAACCCACCAGTGAGCTGCAGAAGCCAAGCATAGTGACTCACCAAGTTTCCAGAAATGGATATTGGGAGGAGGAGAGGCAATCAGCCTCAGGTATTGTTTGAAGGTCGGTTGGTTTAATTTATAACATTTTAATTTAATCCTTTCCCCAGGGTAGCATACATTGCCCCTCACACTATCTGATTCTCACAAGACCCCTGTATAGAAGACAAGGAAAACGTTGACTGGCCCAAGGTCATCCAGGGAGCTCCACGGCTGAGTGAGACCTTGAATCTCCCTGGTCTGACACTGTCACCACATTAACAATACATTTTCTAAAAGTAAAGGAAGTCCACAACTTATGTGGGAGTTACCTCCCAGGATTTCAGGCAGCAGTCTTTCCCAGCCCTACCACTGAGCTACGCCCCCTTTTATAGAGGGGCATGACATCTCTCCTGGTAATAAACATTTGAATCTATGATGCTCAGAACAAGAATGTGAACCAGTAGATTTCATCTGAAGGTGGGCATGTTACTGAAGCAGAGACTTGGGAGGCAAGACTGGCTGCTGCAGATCTATTTAGAAAAGTGGCGCAACACAAGAGAAAATTTTGGTCAGCTGTGCAAACCTCAAGCTTTCAAAGAATTGGTGAATAGCCCGATTTCTGTTATTTTGAAGAGAATAAAAGTCCTCGTTCCTCTACAAATTGCTGGAAAAGTATTTTCCTAAGACTTTTATCAAAACCAAAGATAATCCTGCTGGTCAAAACATGTTCCTCTTTACATCCCATTCCAGCTTTGAAGTCAGCAACAGAACACGGAATGCAGCTTTATTTTCCCATCTTTAATCTTTTCCCTACCTTTCTCGACATCATGCAGGACATTCCCATTTGTTAATATCCTCTTCCTGCAGTTTCTGAGTAAAAAAAAAAAAGTATGTTTTAACTTAATGAACAGCTTTTCATAACAGCTTCTTTAACAAACACTATTATTCTCCAAGCGCTTTCATGAGGAAGACTGCCTTCACTTAAGAATAAAATCCCAACATCTGTCAATTGTTTGTACATTACTTGTGCAAAGTCTGGCCATCCATGCATTATTCACATTTTCAAAATGCCCACACACAAGCCTACAAAAATGCAGCTGTGTACATATTCCCCTTCAGTGTTTTGCATTCTATCCTGCCCTGTCCCTGACATCTTTTGCAATACCTACAACACTCCCTAGCATTGCTTACTAGATCGTTTTCATATGACCATCTTCTTGTGATATCCATTGTAACTGATGGGTATTTTGTGGTTTGCTATGTTATATTGTTTTGATTGGTTGATTGTATTTGTGGTATCTTTCTTTTGTATTAATATGTTGTTAACCGCTTTGGAGACCTTTGGGCCAAAAAGCAATACTGTATATAAATAAAACACAACACAACTTATACTGTCTCAGCCATCCTTGGCATGCAGAGAAGCAGCCACTGTGTTTAAGTTGTTACACAGCTGAGATGCTACTAGCATTACATTTCCCATTCTATGTGCGTCCACTTAAGTCACTGAGGACTGTCAAGCACCTCCTGCATCTTTGACCTGTGGTACATCCACAGGCAACAGCAGAAGAGAACTTACTGCACCAAAACTGCATCCTGCTCTTACAGTTAATTGCTCAACCACTATTATTTTAGGCAGAGCGGACTTTTCTAACTGCCTACATAACCAAACAGGTCAATAGTTTTCAGTTACACTGCTGATATTTCATCACACACAGGATCCCTATGTCACCTAATTATAACAGCTTACATATAACTTCATGAAGAATCTGTGAAAATCAAACACTGAGTTTCTATAAAGTTGGAGGGACGCAGTTTAGTATTCTGTAGAGGATGGAAGTGATATTTCCAGTTAATCCTCACTGCTTTCAAGCATGATTACTTGGAAACAAGTTCGTCTGAAATCAGTGAGATCTACTTCCAATATTAACTGGCATTGTGGGCTGTAGAGCAAGAGTTATAACATAAGGCATTACTATACAGTGGAAAATAACAATTCGGGAGAGGGGACTATAATCCTAATATTTTTATACTGTGCTTTGTTATGTATGGTGCCCCACCCCCACCCCGCAATTCACCAGGCATTACGCTCTGCTAGCAAGAATACATGCTAAGGTGTAACCTATCTTTGTTCTTAAAAGTTAATCGGGTATTAAGATGGTGCATCTAAACCTATTTACTAGTATAAATTACAGATAAAAACAAAAATTCCAAGCAACATCCATTTCTGCCCTCCAATCTAGTTTCTTGTACATTCCTTTTGTTTACAGTCTATTAACCAAACATCAATGGTTGTTCCAGGATAGCTTTTGTTCCTAGCATCAGACCACCAAAGAATTAAGATTTCACACTAAGCTTCCTATCAACTATGATCTTTAGCAACTACCTTTAAAAAAACATCCAAGGGTGAAGACTCTTCTTTTGGTATAGATTGCTTCCAATGCTGCTGGAGTGCAAGATCCAGTCAACAAGGGCAATTGTGTAGATAAGCAAACTGCTTGGACTACATGACATGGTAGGATTCTATACATTAATTGTCTGATGTTCTCTCAATTCCTAGTCAATCTATTATTTGCTCTGACACCTCTTCTTGCACCACCTCCCCAAAATGCACAAATCTAAATAGTCAGTCCACACCCACACTCAGTATTTGTCCAGCATTTCCAGTCCTGCAGAGTCTCCAACTTTCCAGTTAAACAAGGACTAAAATGAAGGCTAAAAACTGTCCAGCAACAGAGCACTCATTGACCCAGAATCCTTGAGAGACAATGCAATCAATTCTGACAAGGAAAAGCAATTATTTCAGTCATTCAAAGAAAATTCATTGATTGTTTAATCTTTTGCTTTTCAAGAGGGAACTGGGCATTCAAAGAAAATAGCTAGAATAGCTAGAATAGGAGCAGATCAAGGTTGTGTTCCAAGCTTATCTTTGAAGGGCAGGGGAATACCTATGTCAGTTTCAAAATGAAGGGATGAAAAGTAAGCGTGCATATACTGCTTTGGTAGAATATACTATCTTTTAAGAATACAGTACGTGTATGGATTCAGCAACATTAGTAGGTATCAGCTACGTCATTCAGTTTTAGCGAATACATTTTATCTATAAGCTGGGGAGAGGCTTGAATGATGCTGCTCAATGAAAGAGTTAATTCCTTGTCCTCCAATATTTTAATATACAATAAATGCTTCCTAGTTTGAAAGGCAGGCAGTTTATGAGTTAAAGTTACAGAAACACACTATCCCTGCATCAATTTTAAATTAGTCCCAACCAGACAGGGAATGTAGTCTATCACTGCAGGTGAATTAACCTAAATTCTTCACCTGGCTTATAAGCCTTATATGTCTGCCACCCATTTTGTTTCAAAAAAAGATGGACATACAAGTGAAAGGGAGAGGTTACACCCAGGAGTGCGTTAGGGAGAAAGCATTCATTTTTAATCAGATGGATGATTCTCGCTGGCACCAACCCATTTCAATCCTCTTATCCTTTTCCAACAGTCAATTTGAAGGCAGAAACCCTGCAGTAATTAGCTAGATGTTCGCTCTGGTATCACACAGAGAATGGCTAGAATGCTATTATTAATGTACCAACAAGAAGGGAGCAAAATGAGGCTAATATCTGCTGTAGTAACAAGGCATTATCAGGGAGACAGAGACAGACAGAGAAACAGAAGTGATGGAATGAATATATCATACGATAACAAGGCTTTTGTAGTTACAGCTACGGAGGCAACAAACTGGGTTGATATAAAAATAAACAGAAAGATACTTCAAGTGCCCATAAGTGGAGGAAACGGGTTGCTACAAGTAGAAAGCCAGAACTCAAATCAGCTGTGGGGGGTGGGAAGAAAAAAGAACCAGGGGCCGCTCACCTCAGAAAAGATGCGAAAAGGGGCAGAGGGTATGACGGCAAATGCTATAGCTTGGCATGGAGGAAAAAATATGTGTATCTAGGCTGCAACCATCAGGGTCTAGTGGGGAGAAGAGGAAAGGCAGGATTCCTATAGGCAGAAGATGCCAAGGTGGAAAGAAGGGGCAACTGTGGGACCACATTTGTGTGAACGCACACATGGAAATCAATGACTCCAGGCACATTGTAAAGAGGAGTTCGCGGAAGGGTGTGACAGCTGTGCATGCTGCAACTATTAACATTGCACAAAACAGTGTACAGTACAAAGGTTAGTATGGATTATTCGGGGGGGGGGAGCAGAGAAAAAGGTGGGTTGCAATAACTGCGCCTTATAAACCAGGAGATGCAAAGAGTAGAAAGAAGGCAAAGTCGTGAACTACTGGTCCAGGTAGCCAAAAGAAAAAGAGGTGTAAATTCCGAATATTTAGAAGGGAAGGGCATAAGAGGTGAACAAAATGGGCTATATTGGGGGGTGGGGGCGGGGAGGTAGGCAGATGCAAAAGGACGTGGGCGCGGGACCCACCTTTTTGGATCGGGGGGGTCGTTATTCTGGGGCAAGGCGATGCTTGGTCAAGGGGGGGGGGTCCCAAGCGGCGTGTGGACACCTGGGCGGGCGTGTAAGGATAACGGGTCGGCTTTGGGCCTGACAGGGCAAGAAGAAACCAGCGATCCTGGAAAGAAACGAAACGCGAAAGGGATGCTCAGGAAGGATGGCGAAGCCGGGGAGGGAGGGAAGGAGCCCAGAAATAACCTGGATTTTTTGGGGGGGCGAGGCATTCGGGGGGGGGCCCGGACAGGTGGGCGTCAATGGAAAAATGGGGCACCCCCCCTCCCCCAGCCGAGCGACCTCCCCTCCCCTCACCTGCCATGGCTGGAAGCGGCTGGAAATGGCGGCGGTGGCGGCGGCCTGGGGTGGCTGCGCTCCCTCGCAGAGCGGCGGAGACTGAGGGAGCGCGAGCGAGGGGACTTGGCGGCCGAGGCATGGAAGAGGAGGAGGAGGAGGAGGAGCAGGAGGCGGAGGAGGAGGAGGTAGGACGCGAGGGCGGGCGGGCGGGCGGGCGGGCAGGCGAGCGAGCGAGGGCCGCCCCCTCCTCACAAGATGGCGCCTTCCGCCGCGGCCCCTCGGGCAGCGCGGAAAGAGCGCGGGCGGCGCCGGCCTTCCTTTCTCGCGTCTCCCCCCCCCCTTCGCCGGGGGTGATGGCGTCGGCGGCGCCTCGGAAGCGGCGTCGGCTTCTTCTCCCACCGCGGCCCCTCCGCGGCTTGGAGGGAGGCGGCGGCGCGGCAGGCCGGGGATGGAGATAGCGCCGCCGCCGCCGCCTTTGTTCTTCTCTGAGGAGGCTGCTGCGCTCGCTGCTCGTTTTCATAAACGGATTAATCCATATGCTGTGTGTGTATATCTCTATATATTTCTATCTTATCTGTCTAAGCGATGTACATGAAACGGTAAAACCTATTTTCCATAAAATCCTCGGAGTGGAATAAACGAACCAGTGGACATGCCTAGATTACTTATTCGGACAGGATATATTATTATTATTATTATTATTCATTGAATTTATATGCCGCCTTATACCCGCAAGTCTATCCAAATACGTTAATTCGACCATATTTATTTTTGATATTTTTTCCCTGTATTTTTATACAGAATATGTTAATATGTGTGTGAGAGGGAATTTATTATTGCTGCTGTTATTTGCCTCAGCCAACTATTTGCCCCGTCATTTGAGGGGGGGGCGGTAGCTCAGCAAACCCCCAAAGGAAACTTGGCCGACAAATAAGAAAACGAGCCAATTGTTGTCTTATTTCCCCTTTTCCATCCTCTCAGGGCGAGTTTCTTCTGAGTTGTGGTGACAGGTAGAAATGCAACAGGTTCAGCTCCCCACCCCCCACTCCGTGTGACGCTCTCACAGGTCCTCCTGGTTCTGTGTCTCAGGAGGACCCCTTAGCTTAGCCCCAGCACCCGGGTGCCTGCCGGCTCTTTGGGACTACAACTCCCATCAGCCCCTGAATCGTATAGGTGGGCTGATGGGAATTGTATTTTTTTTAATGATATTTATTAAAGTTTCAGAAAAGATTACAAAAATAAGAAAAAGAAAAAATACAAAATACAGAAAAATAAAAACACTTAAAAACAAATCAATCTTTCCATGTCTTGTCTTTCGTTTACTTGTTTCCCTGACCTCCTCACACCTCCCTTTTTTGTTTTCCAGTTCAATTAGTTAATTCAGCAAATCCTTTCCCTCTTTGTGTTTATCTTAATCCTTTAACTTAATATATTATAACTTTAGATTCTCACCTGTTAACAATCCATTTTTACATACTCCTTTGTAACATTGCTGCTAAAACCACTTAACTTCATTCCGACATCATTCTAACATTCATTAATTTTGCAGTATTTCTGTAAATAGTCTTTAAATTTCTTCCAATCTTCTTCCACCGACTCTTCTCCCTGGTCTCGGATTCTGCCAGTCATTTCTGCCAGTTCCATGTAGTCCATCACCTTCACCTGCCATTCTTCTAGGATGGGTAAATCTTGTGTCTTCCAGTGCTTTGCGATGAGTATTCTTGCTGCTGTTGTAGCATACATAAAGAAAGTTCTGTCCTTCTTTGGCACCAATTGGCCGACCATGCCCAGGAGAAAGGCCTCTCGTTTCTTCAGAAAGGTATATTTAAATACCTTTTTCAATTCATTATAGATCATCTCCCAGAAAGCCTTAATCCTTGGGCACGTCCACCAAAGGTGAAAGAATGTACCTTCAATTTCTTTACATTTCCAACATTTATTATCGGGCAAATGATAGATTTTTGCAAGCTTGACTGGTGTCATGTACCACCTGTATATCATTTTCATAATATTCTCTCTTAAGGCATTACATGCCGTAAACTTCATACCTGTGGTCCATAACTGTTCCCAGTCAGCCATCATTATGTTATGTCCAACATCTTGTGCCTATTTCACCATTTCATCCTGAGTATTCCATTTCAACAGCAAGTTATACATCCTTGACAAAATCTTGGTTTTGGGTTCTAACAGTTCTGTTTCCAATTTTGATTTTTCCACCTGGAAGCCAATTTTCTTGTCCAAATTATATGCCTCCATTATCTGATAATAATGAAGCCAATCTCGCACTTTATTTTTTAATTTTTCAAAACTCTGCAATTTCAATCTGTCTCCCTCTTGTTCCAGAATTTCCCAATATTTCGGCCATTTGGCCTCCATATTGAGCTTTTTCTGAGCCTTCGCTTCCATCGGTGACAACCACCTTGGGGTTTTATTTTCAAGTAGGTCCTTATATCTTATCCAGACATTAAACAGTGCTTTCCTGACAATATGATTTTTAAATGCTTTATGTGGGGCTGATGGGAATTGTAGTCCAAAACACCTGGGAGTCCACCAGGTTGGGAATCACCAGCATGCCTGCTTGTGGGCTTCCCACTGAGGCATCAGACTGACCGCTGTGGGGTACAAGGTGTGCTTGTACCAAAGCTTTTAAGAGGTGGCCTACCTGAGTGGGGGTGAAAAAAGGGAACACCTCCTGGAAAAAAAATTTCTGGGTTCATGGTAGCACCTGACTACTTATGGTTGGGTCTACAGTATGTTGGTTTTTTAAAAAAATATGTAGGGCACGTTTTGCCTGGTATTATAGGAATTCTAAGGTCTCATATGGGACGCAGGTGGCGCTGTGGGTTAAACCACAGAGCCTAGGACTTGCCGATCAGAAGGTCAGCCCCACGATGGGGTGAGCTCCTGTTGCTCGGTCCCTGCTCCTGCCAACCTAGCAGTTCGAAAGCACGTCAAAGTGCAAGTAGATAAATAGGTACTGCTCCGGTGGGAAGGTAAACAGCGTTTCCGTGTGCTGCTCTGGTTCACCAGATGGCCACATGACCCGGAAGCTGTACGCCGGCTCCCTCGGCCAATAAAGCGAGATGACCACCGCAACCTAATGGTCAGGGGTCCCTTTACCTTTTACCTTAAGGTCTCATATGTATAAATCAAATGTATGTATTTGCCTTGTTGATTTATGATCATAACTATATACACCACATGTCTGAAATAGTATAGGAGGAACAGTCATGAAGCCATTTTGACTCTTCCAGCCACCTCAAAAATTCTCTGCAGTAAGGAAGGAAATGGGGAAACCTCCCCATTGTCTCTTTGCTCACAAATCCTGTCTTAAGGGCGTATTGTGTATGAATAGGGTGAGCCTGTGACCTGGATTCAGGAACTAAGTATTTAGCATCTCAAAAGGAATGGCTAGGCTGCCCAGGTGAAGCAATCAAGTGACCATTATCAGTATCCTGCCAGACAGGATTTATGCTGTAGCCTGCCTCCTTCCGTGATGTATGTATGATGTTTTGGGGGGTGGTCTCTGGCTACAGCGTGGGCAACTTCAAAAGTCTATAGAAGGGCTTGCGCACCATTGTTCTGGGACTGGGTCCTTCCTGACTCCTGCAATGGACCCTCCGGATACAAACTTAATTTGTTCCGGGGGTCCATACGTATCCCAAAAAGTCTGCATCTAGAGACGCCGCTTTTGCGTGGACATGCGGCGCATTAGAGCGCTTCTGCGCATGTGTGCGCGGCGAAACCCAGAAGTATACACTTCCAGGTTTGCTGCATTCGCAACCCGAAAGTTACATTACCCGAAGGTAACGTAACCCAAGGCTCCACTGTATTTTCTGGTTGGCCTCTGTTATTTTCTCCTACCGACAGAGAACCTGCTTAAGGACTCTATACGGGCTCTTAGATGTGCCACAGGGAGCAGTTTTTTTCTTATAACACTGGGAGCCATGTGTATACTCTCTTGAGTTACATGATGGAAGAAATCAAGATATAAATGTAATAAATAATACTGAGCAATACACGCATAGGATCATGCTGTAAACCTCTGGAACATTTTTTGGGGTGTGAGGGAGAAATGGAGGAAACATAAATAGAAGAAATGTTTTTTTAAAAAAAAACAGGAAATGGGGAACAGAAGATAAGGAACTGGGTGCAAATTAATAAATACATAATAAGAAAAGAATTATGGAATATTAGTAGTAGTAGTAAGCATGACCAAAAAGAGCCAATTCACCTGACTGTGCCATTTTTTAAACATTTATCAATTCTGTTTGTTTTCATTTCAAGGCTTTTGCAGGTGTAAAAGAAGGGAGAACATGAAAAAATTTAAATTGCACAGAACAGAAAGACTACAAAGCATTTTCTTAATCAAATATTTCAATATTTATGGGGGGCACAAATGAAAATATCTATTTTACCAAATCACAGATGCACACAGATAAATCACTGTGCATGTCAAATCTGGGCCCCCTTAAGAAGATGAAATAGTACTGTATCACTAAGATCATACAATTGAGACAAGAGCCGGCTGCTGTTCTCTCTTTTCCAAAAAGTTTAGGTTGGGCACTGGGCAGTTTGGGAGGGGAAACCTAAGGTGCATTCAGCTTCTCCTTGTATCTGGGGTCTCTGTGCTCCCATGCATAGCTTACAGAGGTATAGGATGGCAGTTCAACTCTCTCCTTTGGAGTGCTTTCTTCTTGGAGTGCTTTGTTATCATGTCATTTGATCTCCAGAGGAAGCATGTCCTTGGTAGCATTTGAAGTTTAGCTCCAGTCTTCTTGTTGGTACATGTGAACCAACTGACCACTTCAGAACTGTTACCTGCATTAGTTGCTCGATAAGTGTCACATTTCAAACCATGTTGCTTTTTCTATCTAGAGGCTGATCTCTGCAAAAGAAACCATAGCATCTGGATCAGGCTTTGTCAAAAGAGCAGGTTGTTCTCTAGGTCAGTGACACAATCTCTAGCATTCTAGTTGCAGGTAGGTAGCCATGTTGGTCTGCCGTAGTTGAAACAAAATAAAATAAAGAAATTCCTTCCAGTAGCACCTAAGAGACCAGCTAACTTTGTTATTGGTATGGGCTTTCTGAGATATCTGAAGTGTGCATGCACACAAAAGCTCATACCAGTAAACAAACTTAGTTGGTCTCTAAGGTGCTACGGGAAGGACTTTTTTTTATTTTTTGTTTCAATCTCCAGCATGTTACAACATTCCACTTTGGCCTTCAAATCTTTGTTGATCTTTCAGTCATTGCAAATAATTTCTTGTTTGCCTAGAGCTTGACTGCTTTCCCGGTCTTGCTAAGACAGTAGAGAGAGCTCTGAAAATCAGATAAAGAGAAAGTGAGTCTGATCTCCCTGAGGCACAGTGCTGCCTAGGGTATCCTGTGCTCATGGGATACATTAACACACTTCTCTGGGCCACCTTCTTTCTGAAGGGGGTGTATGCAAGCCCAGTTAAGTGGAGAAATGAATGGGTTCCTTCCCACTGCCTGTGACAAACAGCCTACTGTTGCCCATAATAAAACAGTTGTCAGCCTAATCCTATGCATGTTTACCTGGGAAGGAAAAGGCCTATTAAGTGAGACTTAATCCCAGGTATATATGCATATATGATTATAGCCTTTACTGACTACTGCTCTCCTATGCCACTCCAAAAAAAGAATAACAGCAATAAAAACCTGAACAAAATCCACATTCCTAATCTTCCTAATATTTTTGAGGGCGCGGGGCAGGTAAGGGAAAGTTTCAATCTCAGCCATCCTAGATTTACTTGATTGCTGCTGGAATTTCCCTCCTACACCAGTAAGCAAAAAGAGGAAATATTTGAATAAGTGATTTGGCTGTTTATTTTACACATATTGCCCAATGACTGTCAGAGGATTCTGTTCAAGTTATATTGCTTTAGCAGTGAAAGCACCTGTAGCCATTGTTTGTATTTGAGCAGCCACAACCATGAATAATAGTGTAGTTTTCCACTGCACGGGGACTTTTGTATCCTTTTAATGCACGCCATCTGTAGTGTGGGAGGAGTTATTTTGAATGCATCTACACCACCATCTATGCAAACAATACCTTCCCACGCAGCGTGCTGTACCATTTAGTGGTGGGGTTTGTGTGCAGGTAGAATTATACTGGCATGAACTATACATAATTATATTAGACTGGAACTGCTTGTAGGCCTACCAAAAAGCAGTTACTACTGCACTGGAAAGTACAAATGTACAGCCTACCATTTCTACAACATTTTAAAAGTCTTCCAGCTTACACTGGGCCATCTTAGTCTGAAAGAATATTGATTAGGATGCTGAAATCAAACCCAGTGATATACCCAGATATTGCTGCATGATACTTGCATAGCACATTTCCATATTTCTTTACATTCTCTCAATAGAGGAAGTCAAGCTGTATACAGAAAAGGAGGCTTTTGCTCTAAAAAGCCCTGTCTTTGTATCTCAAGAATAAGCATGTTAACCGATGTGGATCTATCTTTAACTCCCACCCCCAAATCATATTCCTCTGTACATGCCCTCAGTTTATCTGAAGGGGGCACGTTTTGGTTGCTTGCTATGCAGTAGTTGTATGTTACATCTCAAAAACAACAAATAAAAAGAAAGTAAAAAATGTACTCAGGTATCTTAAATATTTTCCCCCTTAATTTTATTTTTAGTAACATTTAGTTGTCTAAACTCTCTTAGCTCTGCCATAGGTAAGAATCACCTGACTATATTGCCAAGGATCAGTTAGCAGTGGTGTCCAAACTTTTTTCAAAGAGGGCCAGATTTGATGAAGTGAACATGCGTGAGGGCCGACCAAAGTTGTTAACCTTTTTTTAGGATTGAAGTTGAGCTTTTTAAGTTGTCGAGGTTTTTTAGGATTTTACCCCAGGAAATAAACTTCCACAGGGGCCGGATTAAACCGACCGACGGGCCAAATTAAGCCCCTGAAATGGACTTTGGACATGCCTGAGTTAGAATGAAGATGGATTTATGAACAGATAGAAACAGATGTTTCTCTCTACCATAGATATAAGCAAATAAATTGGTTATATAAGTGGTAGTTATGATAGCTTTGTTTTAGATAGTATTGTGTTTTCATAATTGATTAATCATTAGAAATGGATAGCTTTGATTAGTGCCATGGGTGTCATTGGAAATGGGTTTAAGCAAGTGTGTCGTGGATGACGGCATGATAAAAGAGGGGTGGTTAAGGTTGCAACCCTCGCCCCCCTTCACCACTTCTATCTTTCTCCCACATGGTCAGAGCATGACAGATGTTTTCTTGGGTCACCTGGAAAGGCAGTTCACCAGCCTTCCTTGTAAGGTGGCCACACCTGGAAAACTTCCTGGTTTCCCTGCCTGAGGAGGAGGCAGCTTTGGAGCACTGTGGTTAATATGCAGCGCTGGTGGGCTGTGTTTGCCTTAGCCTGCCACAAGCTGTGCACTCAGCACCCTTTTGTCCTTCGTTCTCTGTCTTCCCCCTTGATATTTTAAAATCATAAATTGTAAAACCATGTCTGCATAGGGTCAGGGTTTCCATGTGATATGGGGAACAGTGTCAGCAGCATGAACTTTTAATGCTGAGATTATTCATTTATTTATTTGGCAAGCATCTCTGCTGCCTGTTCAGCATTTCCTTTTTAAACTCATGCGTGGTCAGAATGTGAAGGCCTCTTTCCATACACGTGATTTTTGAGCAAGGAAAAGGGAAGACTAGAAGGTTCCAGTTCTAGTTTAGATGAAAAATGTTGAGAATCTATATTGCACTTTGGTGTTTAAAGAGTTTCACATAATGGCCAAAGGCTGTTGGTAACAGGTGACAGTTTATATCACTAGAGGATATACAAGCAAATGAGCCTGCAATAGCTGATCGATAATAGAATAATAGAGTAGGGTCATCCTATCCAACTCCCTGCAATGCAGGAATCTCAACTAAAGCATCCATAACATATGTCAATCCAACCTCTGCTTAAAAACCTCCAAGGAAAGAAAGTCCACAGCCTCCTGAGGAAGTCTGTTCCACTGTCGAACAGCTCTTACTGTCAGAAAGTTATTCCTAATGTTTAGTCGGAATCTCCTTCTTGTAACTTGAAGCCATTGGTTCAAGTCCTACTCTCCAGAGCAGAAGAAAGCAAGCTTGCTCCATCTTCCATGTGACAGCCGTAAAGGGTGAGTTCATTTGGGAGAAGACTGCTCTTTCAGTACCCTGGTCCACAGCAGATTAGAGCTGTAAAGGTTAAAACATGGGTAGGCAAACTAAGGCCCGGGGGCCAGATCTGGCGCAATTGCCTTCTAAATCCGGCCGCAGACGGTCCGGGAATCAGTGTGTTTTTACATGAGCAGAATGTGTGTTTTTATTTAAAATGCATCTCTGAGTTATTTGTGGGGCATAGGAATTTGTTAATTTTTTTCCTTTAAAATATAGTACGATCCCCTACAAGCTCTGAAGGACAGTGGACCGGCCCACTTAACTTGTGACACACTTAACTTGTGAACATAACTTCCCCATGATAGATAGATGATAGATAGATAGATAGATAGATAGATAGATAGATAGATAGATGGTTCTAGCAAAATACTAGATGCAAGAACAGTCTCAGTTACATCAGAGCAAAATAATTCATCATGGAAGGACCATAAACCCTCATGCTCTCAGCACACTCCATTTGCCAAATGTCTCATCTCAGAAATAAACTTTGGCCTGTGGGTCTTTTCTTGCTTTCTTTGGAACAATTAGCACCAGCCTCTGCATGGACTGCGAACTGCATCCAATACGGCAGTTCCAACGAGCAAGGCTTTTGAAATGCATGTGTAAAGACTCTAGCAAGGTGCCTCCAAGTGAAGAACAGCCAGGATAATCTGTTAAAAAAAACCCCAGGTCCTAACTATAATTGAATAAGCCAATGCATTTTCAAGTCCTGTTTATAATATAGTGCAACATAGTGCAAGTCCTGTTTATAACATAGTGCAATGACCAAATGGTTTTAAACACTCTTTGCAGCTGTTGCGATAATACTGTTCAGCTTCTCCAAGTGGTGAGACATTCCAAGAGCAAAATGCTAAGATAGATTCCGTTTTCTTTGAAAGGATGTCACTGGAGGCTTTTGTTGCTTTGTAACATTTTTATTTATTTACTCAAATATACAAGTGTAAGGCACAGCTAAGCACCCTCAACAGGCAGCCAAAGGCCACTGAAACGAGAAGCTTCCTTATACACAGACACTTGGGGTGCATCTCAGTGTTGCCTCGATTGACTGGCAGTGGCTCTCCAGGGCTTCAGATAGCAGGGCCTTTCTCAGTCCTACCTGCTTGATCTTAGGGATCAAACATGGAAATGCCTGTATGCTAAGCAGATGCTCTTTTACTGAGCTAGGGCAGCCAGCACCCCAAAATATTCTTAGCTTTTAGTGTCCAAACTCAGCTTTCTCTTACTCTCTTAGCTGTCTGTTCCAGTCTCACTAAAAAAAACAGCTCTCTCTGACTCAAACTACAAGGTAGTTGTTCTTTGCTTTTTTTGTAACCCTGCTTGCATGCACAGTTGCTAAGATTGCATTGTCCTTAGGTAGTATTGGGGAGATAAAGGTGTTTCATAGCCATTCAGAAGACTTTGCCCTGCTACTGACAGGGTTTCCCGGATACAGCATCTTCCTAGCACCAGCCTAGCACTTTGTTCTGTTGAAGCAAATGGGAATTTAGAGCCTATCCTGGTTGGGCAGGCATAACTCAAAGGTAGGATCACAGACTTGTAGAGTTAGAAGATATAATAAATAATAATAATAATAATAATAATAATAATAATAATAATAATTAATTAGTTCAAGTCCAACCCCTTCAATGCAGCAATCGCAGCTAAGGCATCCCTGACCGAGGACCATCCAGCCTCTGTTAAAAACTTCAAATGAACGAGAGCCCACCACCTTCTGAGGGAGTCCATTCCTCTGTCAAATAGCTCTTACCATCAGAAACTTCTTCCTAAGATTTGTCAGAATCTCCTTTCTTGCAATTTGAACCCACTGGTTCAGGCCCTGCCCTCTGGAGCAGCAGAAAGCAAGCTTATTCCATCTTCCATGTGACAGCCTTTTAGATATTTGAAGATGGCTATTCTCTCTGTGTGTGTGTGTGTTTCCTTTTTAAAAAAAATATAATTTTTATTGGCTTTTGCACATATTTTCCAAACATAACATCCCATCCTATACAGCATAACAAACCTTTGGCTATCACAGCCTGAGACTTCCGTCAACCTCGACTAATGGTTTTCTAACTTTCTTTCTGATTTTGCATTTTATTTTAATATTTATTGCTATAAAATCCATATCCAAATAAACTCCTTCTTAGTCCTCTTTCGCAATACATTGGTACTTCGGGTTACATACACTTCAGGTTACAGACTCAGCTAACCCAGAAATAGTGCTCCAGGTTAAGAACTTTGCTTCAGGATGAGAACAGAAATCGTGCAGCGGCGGCACAGCAGCAGCGAGAGGCCCCATTAGCTAAAGTGGTGCTTCAGGTTAAGAACAGTTTCAGGTTAAGAACAGACCTCCAGAACGAATTAAGTTCTTAACCTGAGGTACCACTGTAATTAATATGGTTCTCCTTAGAAAACTTATTGCAACGCTACAAGTGATGTCAATTGATTACAATTGTCTTTCAAATATATCATAAATTGGAAGAAATTTCTTTGTCTGGTCTTGTTGGTTCCGAATTTTCCCAGTTAATTTCGCCAACTTGGCATAGTCCATCAGTTTCATCTGCCACTCTTCTTTTGTTGGTAGTTCTGCCTGCTTCCATCGTTGGGGTAATAGTATTCTTGCTGCAGTTGTTGCATATAAAAACAATTTTTTGTCATGCTTGTGTATCTCTGTACCTACTATACCAGGGGTAGGCAACCTAAGGCCCATGGGCCAGATGTGGCCCAATTGCCTTCTCAATCTGGCCCACGGACGGTCTGGGAATCAGCGTGTTTTTACATTAGTAGAATGCGTCCTTTTATTTAAAATGCATCTCTGGGTTATTTGTGGGGCATAGGAATTCGTTCTCCCCCCAAAAAAATAGTCCAGCCCACCACATGGTCTGAGGGATGGTGGACCGGCCCACAGCTGAAAAAGGTTGCTGACCCCTGTACTATACCAAGTAAAAGGGCTTCTGGTTTTTTTACAAATGTATATTTCAACATTTTAAAAATTTCATTATAAATCATTTCCCAGAAGTCTTTTACTTTCTTAGATTTCCACCACATATGGTAAAAAGTACCTTCAAAGATTCCGTATAGTTAAAGCTATGGTTTTCCCAGTAGTGATGTATGGAAGTGAGAGCTGGACCATAAAGAAGGTTGATTACCGAAGAATTGATGCTTTTGAATTATGGTGCTGGAGGAGACTCTTGAGAGTCCCATGGACTGCAAGAAGATCAAACCTCTCCATTCTGAAGGAAATCAGCCCTGAGTGCTCACTGGAAGGACAGATCGTGAAGCTGAGGCTCCAATATTTTGGCCACCTCATGAGAAGAGCAGACTCCCCGGAAAAAACCCTGATGTTGGGAAAGATGGAGGGCACAAGGAGAAGGGGACGACAGAGGACGAGATGGTGGGACAGTGTTCTCGAAGCTACCAGCATGAGTTTGACCAAACTGTGGGAGGCAGTGGAAGACAGGAGTGCCTGGCGTGCTCTGGTCCATGGGGTCACGAAGAGTCGGACACGACTAAACAACAACACCTTCAAAGATGGCTATTCTCATTCTTCTCTAGGCTAAATAGACCCAACTCCCTAAACTGTTCCTCATAAAATTTAGTTTCCAGACCTTTTATCATCTTGGTCACCCTCCTCTGCTAGATATAATGCTAGACTTTATCAGTATTAATCAGGAGAGAGCCTTGTGTGTTATCCGCACTTTGCAGCCACGGAACACAGGGAGGGCAGGCAGAGAGCAGTGGTTAGAGAGAGACAAGCAGGTTGTTGTCTACACTACTTTTCTTCTCCAAACAAGGATCTCTTTGGAAACATTTTGGCAGGAAAACAGACAGCCTATTGCACACACCACTTTTCTGCTGCACATAAGAGTTTCGCACTGACGTAGTTAGCTTGCCTTATAAAACTCACTCCTCTAACTGCATCTGTCCAGGAGCTGACTGTACTTATGACGACACTGCCCTGACCCCACAGACCACGTGAGCCATCTGAAAAGGCAATCGAGTAAACAGGAAACGCACACTGGAACAACGTGCTTATCGTAATTAATCAAATTCGAGAGCTTTTGGTTTGGATGAGTAACTTACTTTTTTTCAGGATTACTTTTTTTTTTCAGAATTACTTTTTTTCAGGATTTTTCACGATACCTTGAGTTTTGTGGCTCCATTAAAGACCAGCTGATTTGTTGCAGCATCAGCTGCTATGATGCACTAGAAATCCACAAATCTTCCGCCCCACAAAATCTATAAAGATGCCTCAAGCTGATTCTTTTAATCTTTATTTTTGTAGCACAGACATTGCATTGATCAAATCAATCTTAGAGCAGCAAGTAAAGGTCAGGGCTCCTTTAGAATAAGGAGTTCCTGTTTATTTTTACTTTTTTGTTTTCTTAATGTTTTGGAAAAATAAAAATAAAACTTATGGGGGGGGAGTGTTCCTCCTCCTTTCCTGGAATTCCTTGGTGGGACTTGCCTACAGTGAGGGCTGCATGGCATCATTGTGCAACCAACTTTCACTAGTGGGAAAAAGGGAGCAGGAGGTGGGGGCGGACCAGTGGCCTGGGGAGAGTCAAAGGAGGCCATTGCAGCAGAGTCAGTAATGTGGGAGAATTGAAGGAGATTCATGTAGTGGGTGGAAGGACGGTCGAGTAGTCGGTCAAGTAGATCGCCAAGTATCAAGTAGTTGGTCAAGAAGCATAAAGCTACTGCTGCATATACAGTGGTACCTCGGGTTACAGACGCTTCAGGTTACAGACTCCGCTAACCCAGAAATAGTACCTCGGGTTAAGAACTTTGCTTCAGGAGGAGAACAGAAATCGTGTGCTGGCAGCAGGAGGCCCCATTAGCTAAAGTGGTACATCAGGTTAAGAACAGCTTCAGGTTAAGAACGGACCTCCAGAACGAATTAAGTTCTTAACCTGAGGTACAACTGTACCAGCAATAAGACACCCACCTGGAGGTGCCCTAGAAAAGCTTCCCAAATAGACAACCTTGGACTTGCTTGGTGTCAAGATCATGAGGCAAGGAAACCCCTTCAGGTATTATTATTATTGTTGTTATTATTACCTTTATTGTCATTATACAACCTGTGTACAATGAAATTAAACAAGCCTCCCTCCCAACACTCAATCTCTTATCGAACAACACACCACCTCGCAAGTCAATTGTGCTATGTTATTTTCCATTCAACAGCCTAACAGCCCACGGATAGAAGCTATTTTTTAGCTTGTTGGTACGGCTGATTATACTTCTATATCTCCTGCCCGAGGGTAGAAGATTAAAGAGGAGATGGCTGGGGTGTGAGTCATCCCCAAGAATTTTTCTCTCTCTCCTAAGGCAACGATCCCATGCAATGTCATCTAGCGGACTCAAGAGACAACCCATGATATCATGTGCTGTATTCACCACCCTCTGTAGAGACTTTCTGTCCGTGGCTGTCAGGCCAGCATACCACACTGTGATACAATATGAAAGGACACTTTCTATTGTGGACCGGTAAAAGGAGTTCATCAATTGTTGTTTAACATTATTATTTCGCAAGACCCTGAGGAAATGGAGTCTCTGTTGGGCCTTTCTGACCACCTGAGCTATGGGCTTTCAAGAGTGACCTTGCTTCAGCAGTCATCCAGGGTTTACAGTTCCCATAAACTCTAATGCACCTCTCCGTTGTTACATTGTCGGTGCACACTTTGATATAAGAAAGTACAGCATCTGTGTATCTGTACAGATCTTGATGTTCAAACACACTCCAATCAGTACTTTCAAAACAATCCTGGAGCTGACTGAGAGCACCCTCTGGCCAGATTCTGTTTTTATAACGGGCTGAATTTATAACTCTAACTTGCTTCCTGCTCTTAATGCTATTAGGATGGACACATGCACTCCTGTATCCAAGCTGGGTTTTGCCCACAAAACATTTGGGATGGTCACACATTGTGCACATAGCAATCCTCACTTCAGGTACCATTGGGAGAAAGAAGGGGCTGCATCTCAGCGTACAGCCAGCCTTCTCAGAGGCGGCAGCACATTTGTGAAATTCCCTCCTTTGTGAAGCCCACTCACTACAGCCACTTGCAAGCTCCCAGAGAACTGCAAAAACATCAGTTACATACTCAGAAAGCGAAACGAGCAGCATAACACGGGGCTTTTAACATCCTAATTTCGTTCTGCTTTATGGACTGGCATTGTGGTTACTGGGCCTGTCATGTTGGGAGAAAGGCATAAAAGTGATTGAGTGAAAAAACAAGCAATGGGATGGGTAGGAGGACACAGCTCTTGAACTGCTCAAAGATTTGATCGACTGAGACAGCAAAGCGAGAAGTGCTATGAGGCAGTTCCTGTGACATCTGAACATGTATTTCCCCTCAGAGTCCAAAAGTATTCTGCGCTCAGTGCTGTCCTGGTTTCTGACATCTCCGGTGGAGCTGTGAGGGGTCCCATGGTGCCAAAGGGCATGTTCCATATGGCACAGCTATTGACTGGGGGCAGTCCCAATTTCCTGATCTCTGGTCATTCACTGTCTGTTTTACTCTGATGCTTGCCATTTGTGGATACCTACTTCAGTGGCGTAGCGTGGGTTGTCAGCACCCGGGGCAAGGCAAGTAATTTGCGCCCCCAACCCGTGGATTTGCGCCCCCTAACCCTAACCCCCAGATGTTGCGCCCGGTGCGGCCAGCCCCCCCTGAACCCCCCACGCTA